>NC_073264.2:22927790-23533148 GCF_029289425.2 Pan paniscus | reverse complement strand
AAGTAGGCAGTACTTGGGTCTCATTTCATTCATGAAAGAGACACAGTCCAAGTCTTCAGTCAACCTAGTCCCAAGACTCAGGTATCAGCCAATGGAACCTGCCAAAGACATCAGTGTGTCTAGATGATGTGACAAAGGAAAGAGTGATGAAATCTGTTTCTGGACCCAGTCAAGGAAGAGTACGGATGGGGAGATGCTTGAACTGGGCCTCAAACCATGATAGATTTCCCCATAAAAAGACTGGATAAGGGAATTTTAGGCACAGATTAGTGTGACTGGATGTTGGGCTGTATGTGGGTGAAAACCTTATAAAGTTATGCTACAGAAGTTAATGTGGGCTTGAAGGATAACATGTATAATTCAAAAAAGTGTTGACTTCCAAAGTGATGTTTTCCACTCTGTTAGACTAGAATAAATACAGATACTAGTTAGGTAGATGAATAGATAAATACATAGATGCATTGAATGAAACAGATACGTGAATTGAAACAGAGTAGGAGATAATTTACTAGATTTTAAAAGGATAATCTCTGGCTACTTGCTGAATATGTGTATTTGGACAAATGTTAATCTTCTCTGAAGAAGCATTGCCCCCTTGTGGCCATATAGGGAGTTTACATCAAACAGTTTCCTGCAGCTTCTTAAAACTGTTCAGCAACCCCTACATCTATCAGAACACTGAAATAAGTGGCTCAGTCGTCCTCTTGAGCCAATGATTTCTTCAGATGAAAGGAGATTTTGTCCTTGCTGAGGTCAGGTATGTCTCAGGCGGATCTGGAGGAAATGATTGGGATGCTGGAGGTACCAGGAGAGAACAGGGCTACTGAAACAGTGACACCGCAACTGCTCTGGGGTTCCTTCAGAGGCAGAAACTGGCCGTCAGATGGACTCACTGCATGGGATCTCCTTCCTCACATAATGGCAACATCAGATCGGGGAGAAATCTTCGCACTAAAGAGAATATGTCCTTAAATAGATCTTAGTTAATTACGCTTCATCTTTGTCAACACTTGGTATAGTAGTCATCTTTTCACTTTTAGCCAACATAGCGGCTATATAGGAGCACATATATAGCATATATATAGCATATATAGAGAGCATATATATTATATAACATATATATAGCATATATATTACACAGCATATATGCTCCATATAGTGGCTATATATTTTATTACAGTATTAACTTGCACTTCCCTGATTATTAACTACATAAGAGTCAGTAAACTTTTTCTATAAAGGGTTGAATAGTAAGTATTTTAAGCTTTGCAGGTGATTCAGTCTCAATGGCAACTACTCAGTTCTACCGTTGCAGCATGAAAGAAGCCATTGGTAACACACTAAAAAAACCCAATCATCTCTGTGTTTAAATAAAGCTTTATGAAAATAGGTGGATGGCTGAATTTGGCTCATGGGCCATATTTTGTTGACTCCTGATGTAGAGCATCTTTTCATGTGTTTATTGGTCTTTTTATTTTTTTATTGTGAAGATTCTGCGAAAATATTTTGTTAATTCTTAAATTGGCTTATTTCTTCTCTTTTATTGAGTTGTAAGAGCTTTTTACATATGCTGTACACAAGACTTTGGAATAATTTACATGTTTCAAATAGTTTCTTCAAGTCAATGGTCTTTTTGTTTTCTTAAAGATGTCCATGACCTCTGCACTGAAAAGTCCAAAAACAATGCTGACAAAAATTAAAGAACCTTAATAAATTGACAGATATGTCATGTTCATGAATTAGAGGATTTAATAGCTTCCAGATGGCAGTTCTACCCCCAATTTTCTGTAAGTGCAATGCAATATCACTCAAAATTTTAGCAGGCCTTTTTATAGAAATAGACCAACTAATTCTAAAATTTATATGGAAATGCAACAAATAAACCTTAATGAATAACTAAAACAATTTTTTTTTTCTAGACGGAGTCTCGCTCTGTCATCCAGGCTGGAGTGCAGTGGCGCGATCTCGGCTCACTGCAAGCTCCGCCTCCCGGGTTCACGCCATTCTCCTGCCTCAGCCTCCTGAGTAGCTGGGACTACAGGCGCCCGCCACCACGCCCGGCTAATTTTTTGTACTTTTAGTAGAGACGGAGTTTCACCGCGTTAGCCAGGATGGTCTCGATCTCCTGACCTCGTGATCCGCCCGCCTCGGCCTTACAAAGTGCTGGGATTACAGGCGTGAGCCACCGCGCCCGGCCACTAAAACAATTTTTAAAGGGAACACAATTGAAGGACTCACCCTGCCTGATCTCAAGACATTATAAAGAACAGTAATCAAAACAGTTTGGTATTTGTGAAAATAAAATTTGTAGATCAAAGAAACAAAATAGAAATAGATTCACAAATTCATATTCAATTAATTTTCAAGCAAGATACCAAGACAATTCAATGGGTTAAAAAAAAGTGTTTTCAAGAAATAGATGCAATAAAATAAAACGTGCTTGTATTTTAATGGATCTGGGCAAAGTAAATTGAAAAGCTTCTGGAAAGGATTCATACTCTAGATGACATTAAGAATATTCATGATGCATAAGAGGAGGTCAAAATATCAATGTTGTCAGAATTTGGAAGAAGATGATTCCAATCCAAATGTATGACTTCAAGAAGTTCAAGACTTTAGTGGAGAAAGTAACTGCAGATGTGTTAAAAATAGTAGGAGAACTAGAATTAGAAGTGGAGCCTGAAGATGTGACTGAATTGCTACAATCTCATGATAAAACTTTAACAAATGATAAATTGCTTTTTATGGATAAGCACAGAAATTGCTTTCTTAAGATGGAATCTACTTCTGGTGAAGATGATGTAAACATTATTGAAATGACAACAAAGGATTTAGATTATTACATAAACTTAGTTGATAAAGCAGTGGCAGGATTTGAGATGATTAACTTCCATTTTTTTTTTAAAATTTTCTTAGTAGTTTTAAAAAGATTTTGAAATTAGGCTGGGCGCAGTGGCTCACGCCTGTAATCCAGCACTTTGGGAGGTTGAGGTGGGCGGATCACCTGAGGTCTGGAGTTCGAGATCAGCCTGACCAACATGGAGAAACCCCGTCTCTACTAAAAATACAAAATTAGCTGTGCGTGGTGGCGCATGCCTGTAAACTCAGCTACTCGGGAGCCTGAGGCAGGAGAATCGCTTGAACCCAGGCGGCTGAACCCAGGAGGCGGAGGCTGCGGTGAGCCGAAATTGTGCCATTGCCCTCCAGCCTGGGCAACAAGAACGAAACTCCGTCACAAAAAAAAAAAAAAAAAGATTTTGAAATCAATTTATTATAGTAGTATGTATTCTGGGGCATTTGTGATATTTTGATACATGTATACAATGTACAATGATCAAATCAGGGTTATTGGGATATCCACTATTTGAAACATTTTTCTTTTCTTTGTTTTGGGGAACATTACAATTCTCTTCTTCTAGTTATTTTGAAATATACAGTAAATTATTGTTAACCATAATTTCCCTACTGTAGTATCAAATAGTGGAATTTGTTTCTTCTAACTGTATTTTTGTAACCATTAACCTCCTTCTTTTTATCCTGACTCCAATTTTGAAAAATGTTCTACTTTGAGTAAAATGCTATCAAACAGTGTTGCATGCTACAGGGAAACCTTTCATGAAAGTAAGAGTCAACTGATGTGGCAAACTTCATTTTTATCTTATTGTAAGAAATAGCCACAGCCATTTCAACTTTTAGCAACCACCACCCTGATCAGCCACCAACATTGATGCAAGACCCTACATCTGCAAAAAAAGTAACAACTTTCTGAAACCTGAGATGATAATTAGCATTTGTTAGCAATAAAGCATTTTTAAGTCGAGGTATGTACACTTTTATACATAATGCTATTGCATATTTAACAGACTGCAGTATACTTTAAACCTTTATGTGTGCCAGGAAACTAAAAAAAATATATGCCTTACTTTATTGTGATATTCACTTTACTATGGTGATCTGGAACCCTACCCACATTATCTCCAAGGTGTATCTGTGTGTGTGTGTGTGTGTGTGTGTGTGTGTGTATGTATCTTAAAAACCAGAACAGAATAGAAAAACAGCCTGCCAAGGAAGGTGAAAAGAATGAGAGGGGAAACAAAAGGTAAACTTATAAAATGAAATTCTTAGATTGCTTTACTAATCTAGAGTGAAAAAAATTAGATCTGAATTATTTTTCTAAATAAAAGAGTAATACAATTACATTTTGAATGGAGATATAGGTCAATTGTTGGCATTGTCAGAACATTATGCCATTACTCTAAAATATACAGCATCTGCAGAAACTCTTTTGGCTACTAATATTTGGCTTGAAATCAGCAGATCTATTCAGGATAAGCATGTGCACATGGGCATAATTAATAATTATAAGATGAGGCTCTTCTATAATCTTCAGCCAAGCCGGGTGTTAGTTCTTGGTGAAAAGCATTTTTCTCAAGGAAAAATATATACACAGACATATATTATGCATACATATGTACATATATACATTCATTAAGAGGAAGTCTGACTGTGCTATAATGCTGAGACTAATAAGAAAGTAAAACCATTTGTAGAAAAATTTGAAAATCCCCTATATATACACATATCTCCTATATGTATATTTAAAGTTAAATCCACTGATGTTGGAAGATTGTTTGGGAGATGGTTCCTACAATTAGAGAGGAGAATAGCTTGCCAAAGTAGATAAAATCTGTTTTGATAAACGTGCTGCCCAAAGTAACTGGAGACTTATTTCAGTATTTGCAATATCTTTTTTTGTCCTCTAGTACCATAATATATATGCGGTTTTTAGATGAAGGCATAATTAATTACCTAAAAGTTTTATGCTGGAAGCACTTAGTATATTATGTAAAATAAGAAGAAATATTTCTAGTATAGATTTTTTAATGGAATATTTTGATAGCAGTGAAGAATCTTGTTGCTATGCTATGTGGGACACAATCACCCTAAATGTAATCCACAACTGCTTTGAAATAGCTGATTTTGGAATCAGTGACTTCAATGATGTACAAAGCAATAAACATCACTATTCTGGCTGGAATGATCTGCAGAGAGATTCATTTTCTTATAATACTAAATGTTGATTTTATAAGTTCTGATAGCATGTCAACTATTTCTGCTGATGCTGAATATCATTTCAAACAAGAATAAATATCCTTTATGTTAGGTTTGTTTTGAGCATTGAAGAAAAATAGTAAGAAAAGTTGTCCAAGTCCAAATGTCCCACAAGAAAATATACTTTGGCAGCTGTCGAAGGATTTGACACTACTCAGTGTGTGAAATACAAAGACCATGTGCATTTATTGGAAATAATAGCAAAGGAGACCTATGAAAATCAGACACAATCTTGCTGAGCACAACAGATAGCTGATTTATACTGGGTTTTGGGGGAGCATGAAATTCAGGGATTGGCAAACTTCAGAGGTGTAAATGAGTTAACATTATCTGCAGAAACAGAGTCACTAGGGTGAGGCTATTGCTGATTGCTTGGCACTCAGGGGCACTGACTGGCTGACTTTCAGAAGCCAGGAGCTGACATCAATTAGCTGGCTTGCAAAAGCATGTTCATTGAGACGAGTTGTTAATCAGTTGAACAGGTATAAAACTGGTTCTGGTGGCTACTTATTATGGCTGTGTAACAATCTATCTTTTCCTAAATCCATGGGAATAATTTATTTTCCTCCCCTCTCCCCACCCCCCATCCCCTTTTGGTCCTTATGCAGCCAAAGCTGCAGAAAAGATGTTCAAGAACTGTCCAGGTCTTCTCCACTATTGTCGATTTTCTTGACAAAGAATTTTGGCCTGTAGAGATTTGATTTTTAGTTTGTATATTTATAAGCATGACTTTTATTGAATTTTTGTCTTTGGATTACTTGTTCAACCATTTGTGGGGACAGTGATATTTAGAACCCCAACAGAGCCATGCAACAAATGAATAAATCTGAAGTATTAAATATTATAAAAAAGGTAAGATACTTTGCAACCATGATCCAAGATTTCCCAGACTTGATTTAAAAAAAGTCCAAATGATTTTCTGAGTCTATCTTACACAACTAGGTTGCTTTTTTATCTATGTCTCATCTATGTATCTATCTACCTATCTACCTGTCTATCTATCTATCTATCTATCTATGCTAAAAGTATTCTTACTCATCTTCAGTATTAATGTAGAGTCAACATGAAGTATTAGCAATGACAAAGATCGCTCCCTGATTGACCCCACAAAAATATGTGACTATTCTACTACACATAGGCCTTTGGATAAAGAAATTTTAACTGGCTTGCTGTGATTCCAAGATTTTGGATATACTACTATATTTATTATGTTAGCTAATGTGAGAAAAAACTTTTTGATAACCACTGCAAATTGTTTAATGTTATGGATGGTGTCACTACACTCAGGAGTTTTTCTTCAGAAAGATTTTCATTGCTTTATGATTTTTGTAAAATAATGTGCTCCACTGAGGATTGTTGGGGGTCATGCCCTTAAAATAGCCTAACGAATAGACTTACAGAAGGATTGGCCTTGGCTCTGTTTTGGCCATGAAGAGACTGACTCCCAAACAGAAAACAGTTCCCAGTAGCTGTAGGTATGAAATGAAAATTCCATTTTGAATGGAACTCAAATGGAATTCATTCTTGACAAATAATGACCATCATATGTTATACTTTTTGTAATGTAAGGACTTTTTTCACCTATGGATTGCCTACAAAGAGTATCACTATTGGTAGTGTTAGTGTACCATACCCTTTTATCACTTTTCAAATTGGCTGTAATAACATTAGCTTTGGAGAATTGAGTGAATTAAATTGATGATTGTTGTCTCTAGTAAAGACTAGACTTAGGCAAGTTATTATTAATCGTAAAAGGAACATAATAGGCAAAGTCAGAGTACCTAACTTTAAGTAAAGAAAAAATATGAATGAACAAGAGTATCCAAAGGAAAGTGAGGCATAGAGAAGTCTCATATTCCAACAGTGTTGGTGTATCAACCACGTCTTTTTACCCAAATGTGTTGACATCTAAGGGCCTTAACCATCTCTGGCTAATTCCTAGAGATAGTAAAGACTCACTTGGGAGCACATCTTTGAAATGCAAACCAACCAATATAGAGCACATACTCCAAGCACCTCCTTTATCAGGCTGTCACTAGGCTCCTACACTCCATCCACTATTCCCCCTGCCCTAAGCATCCCATGGCCAGGCACCAGGCAACTAGGGATAGTCCTGGCCTCAGAGCCCACCGAAATTATTCAAACTAGGCAATCCTAGACTTCTTTATTCTACCTCACTCCATCCTTCCTACAAAACTATGATTTAAGAAAATATAGTGTTCCTGTTTTTCATCTTTAATACTCTCAGAATACACGTGATACATGACGTGTTTGAATAATTATATCTGTGGCAGGTTTAGGATCAAAACAAGATGGCAGCTTCACCTTTATTTCTCAATGGAGAAAGTCAACGAAAAGTTGAACTTCTGATTATCTTCTGTTTAGGCCTGTTCTATGTGATAACATCATGAATGGGAGGCTGTGACTTTCACAATTGCAATATGAGGAGGTTCATGGTTACTCTCCCTAATTAGTAACAAAACACTATTAATTGGTAAAAATTATTTTAAAAACTTAAGTCTCTGGAAATTGTCCTGAGTATATAGCAAATGGAGAATTATCTATTCAGGAAAATTTACTAAATCACCATAAGAACAAAATCCTTGGAATATGAGCCATGACTGCTACTTCCCCCACCACACAGAGCTCAGCATAATAGAAACTCTACTTCAAGTGGGAGCAACCAAGAATACAGGGCTCCTTCTTCCCTCAGATTCCAGTGTTGAGCTACGATATCTGCCTGGGAGGGACAGTCTGCCAACAATTCTCATCTTCCTCAATTTTGTATTGCAGAAGTCCTATTCTGGGCCAGGGAAGCTGAAAGGCCTAGGGCTCCTTTTCACTTCCTAGCACCTACTGTTAGGGCAGAAGCTCTACCCAGGCATGGCAGACCAAGAATACTGGGTCCTTATTTCCCTCACCCCAGCTTGCTCATAAGGTGGAGGTTTCATACGGGGGGAGGCAAGCAAGAAGACCATGGGATACTGCCCCCATCAAGCACCTTGCTCCTAAAGTAGGGTTATCACTCTGAGGAAAGAAAAGCACTGTCTCTTCTCACATTGCTCTAGAGCAGGGGCACAGAAGTTGTGCCCAGGGAGAGGAGGAGTTATAAGAACAGAGAGCTCTCCACTAGGAAGACTCTATTTGGAACAGAGCTTCAGGAAGTCCAAGCCTTAAGGGTACTGTTGAAATGAATGAAGATTTTTGTGGTAAGCAATTAAGAGGAGACTGGTAGCTCCACGAAAGCAACAAGCGAAACCACAGATGACTAGCTAAAAATCTAATAGAGAGAACCGGGAATAAAGACAGCTGGGAAGAGTCCTCCTGAGGTTATAAGAAGCTTCAAAGATTGACCTCAAAGATTACCTCTGCAAAGGGGCCTGAATTTAATGGAACCAGACTGTGGATAAGTGTGGAGGCTCATGGCTAAGTGTGATACAAACAGGTGCAGATAGTTTAACAGAAAAATCAGGAAGAAAGACAGTTAAAGAAAACACTGCTGAAACCACTGTCATATCAAGATGTCTGTGCACATACCAAAGACTGTCCTCTGAGGAATAACATCATAGGCTGCACCCCGCAGGAAAATGGACTTAACTGAAATAGTCAAGTAAAGTTGTTACAATAAATAAGCAAGCAAATAACAACAAGCCCTGGATGGGGTAGAGATACAATATCCAGAGTCACTATATGTGATAGCCTGGATTATCATCCCCAAAGATAACCAAGCCCTAATGCCTGGTACCTGCAAATGGTACCTTATATGGCAAAAATGTCTTTGAATACATTATTAAGGATCTTGAGATGGGAAAAATATTTTGGATTATTTGAGTGGGCCCTAAATATAATCACAAGTGCTCTTATAAGAGGGAAACAGGGGAAGATGTGGCTCCAGAAGAGAAAGGAGATGTGATGATGGAAGCAAAAGTTTGGAGTGATTCGAAAAAGAGCATGAGCCATGAATTCAGGTGGACAGCAGAAGCTGGAAAAGGCCAGGAAGCAGATTCTCCCTGAGAGCCTCCAGAAGAAATCAGCCCTGCCAACACTTTGACTGTAGCCCTGTAAAACTGGTTTCAGATTCTTGCTTCCAGAACTGTAACAGAATAAATTTGTTTGGTTTTAAGCTACCAAATTTGGAGTAACTTGTTATAGCAGCTTTATTAGTTTGCTAGAGCTATAACAAAGTACCACAAGTTAGGTGACTTAAACAATAGGAACTTACTGTTTCACATTTCTGGAGAATGGAAGTCTGAGAGACTCCCTGTGAGGGCTACGAGAATCTACTCCATTCCTCTTGCCCAGCTTCTCATGGTTTTCTGGCAATGTTTAGCATTCTTTGGCTTGTTGGAGTACCACCCTGATCTCTGCCTTCATCTTTAAATGGTATTCTCCCTCTGTGTGTGTGTGTTTCCAAATTTTCACTGTTTATGAGGACACCAGTCATATTAGATTAGTGTATTGGTCAGGGTTCTCCAGAACTAATAGGATATATGTGTATGTGTGTGTGCGTGTATGTGTGTGTATACATGTACGTACATACACACACACACACATATATATATAAAACTTGGCCTTGTAATTGTGTGTGCCAATTCTCCCTAATAAACTTTATTTATTTATTTATTTATTATGGAGAATTGGCTCACACAGTTACAAGGCCAAGTCCCATGATAGGCCGTCTGCAAGCTGGGGAAAAGAGAAGCTGGTAGTGGTTCAGTCCAAGCTCGAAAGCCTCAAACCAAAGAAGCCAGCAGTGAAGCATTCTGTCTACGGCCAAAGGCATGAGAGCCACCTGCAAGCCACTGGTGCAAGTCCCAGAGTCCACAGGCCAAAGAACCTGGAGTCTGATGTCCAAGTGTGGCAGGTCTCTCCATAACAACTGTTTTGGTACTGACTGAGTGGTTAAGATAAATATTAAAAGCCAGTGCCCTTATACAAAGGCTGGAATGTAGCAAAAGCCCACCAAGAGTTTTGCCTAGGACTTTCCTGGGCTTTTAAGCATGACAAAATAACGGAGTAATTCTTAACAGGGCCTCTTTAGGATTAAACAAGTTTTATTGGGGGTCTGAAGAAACTCTCCAGGCCTCCACAAACACATTTATTGGAGGTCTGAAGGAACTCCCCAAACCTCTGTGATTTGGCAGAAGACCAGATAAGGCTAATCACCCCAGCACCTAAACCCATTTAGGTTAAGTAAACTTACTGAGACTCTAGAAGAAGGTCTTCAGGACTCAGACCTTAGTCATAAATTAAAAGAAGTTAATCATTTATGTCTTTAAATGAATGCACACTTACACGTAGACATATAACTTAGAAGGTATATAAAACTCTGAAAAAACTTTGTAATTTTGAGTTAGTCTGGCAATAATTTCCGGGCCGTGTCCCTGTAACTGACTACAGAAATAAAAACTCTCTTCCTCCCCAGTTCATCTGCATCTCGTTATTTGTCTGTAAAAAAATAGCAGCCCAAACCTCAGTTTGGTCCAGGAACGCAAGGACAAGAGAAGCAGAAGGAAGCCTCCAGTATGGGAGAAAGTAGGCAGCCAGAAGCCTCCCACCTTCTTTCACCTGCTTTGTTCTAGCTGCGCAGCCTATTGGATGGTGCCCACCCACAGAGAGTGTGGGTCTTCCTCTCCCAGTTCACTGACTGAAATGTCAATCTCCTCTGGCAACACCCTCACAGACACACCCAGAAACAATGCTCTACCAGTTATCTAGGCATCCTTCAGTCCAATCAACATAACACCTAACATTAACCATCACAATTAGAGTCCATTCTTATGACTTTATCTTAACTAATTACATCTGCAATGACCCTATTTTCAAATAAGGTCACATTCTGAGGTACTGGGAGTTAGGATTTCATCTTGAATTTTGAGAAACACAATTCAACCCATAAGAGCAGCCATAGAAAACTAATATAATATGTTATCTAAAATGTCTAGTGTAAAACAAAAAATTATAAGATATACCCCAAACAGGAAAGTGTGATTCTTACACAAGAGAAATAAATTGGGTAATGGCAACTTCCTTTTCTATGACTTAGATGTTGGATTTCACAGACAGAAATTTCAAAATAGCTGTTTTAAGTATGCTCAAAGAAATAAAACCATGCTTAGGGAAGTAAAAAAGATATGATGATGACTTCTTATCAGCCAGAGAATATCTATAAAGTGGTAAAAATTATTTTTTAATGAAAGGAACAAAATAGAAATTCTAGAGTTGGGAAAGTGCAATAACCAAATAAAAAAATTGACTGGAGGGTCAAACAGTAGGTTTGGGCTCCCTGAACAAGGAATCAGTGAACTTAAAGATACATCTATAGAGATTATGCAATCTGAAAAACAGACAGAAAAAAGAATAAAGAAAAATAAACAGGGACTCAGAGAAACGTGGTACATCATTAAGCACACCAATATACGCATAGTGAGAGTACCAGAAAAAGGAAAGGAAGAAAAAGGAACAAAAAAATTTGAAGAAACAATGGCTGAGAATTCCCAGATTCATAAAAGCATTAATCTACTCATCTAAGAAGCTCAGTGAACTCTAAGTAAAATGAATGCAAAGAGATCCACACTCAGACACATCATAGCAAAAATGTTGAAAGACAAATAGAATCTTCAAAGTAGAAAGAGAAAATCAAATATTTATGAGAGAAACTCAGTAAAATTAACAGCTGACTTCTCAACAAAAACAACAGAGCTAGAAGGCAGTGGGAAGATATATTCAAAGTGCTGAAAGAAATATACCATCAATGAAGATCCTATATTCAGCAAAAGTATCTTTCAGACATGAAGGTAAAATAAAGACATTCCTAGATAAATACAAACTGAGAGAATTTATTGCAAGCTGACTCACCTTCAAGCAATAATAAAGGAAGATCTTCAGGCTGGGAGCAAGGGACTTCAAACAGTAATTTGCATCCACACACTTACTAAAAAGATAGTGTGACTGCATATTTATCCCCTTTCTACTATTAACTGATTTAAATAACTACTGTATAAAACAATACATATATAATTATATTATTGGACTTACAGGAATGTAACATATTTGACAATAAAAGAAAAAAGGAGGAAGGCAGATTGCAAAACTATATTGGAGTAAGACAGTGACACCAGATGGCAACTTGAATCCACAGGAACAAATGATCACTTCTCGACCTTTTGGCTATGATTAAGTGCACAGGAACAAATGAAGAGAACCAGAAATGATAAGTAAGAAGGTTAACAACAAACACTTCAATATATATTTGCTTTCCTTTTTTCCTTCTCAGCTTATAAAACATAAGATTATATAAAGAAATAATTATAAAATTATATAAAAATAATTATAATAACCTATTGTTTGTAACATATATACATATAATGTGAATAACAATAATAAAGGGAATAAGAAATATACCTATATAGAAGTGACATCTGAAAATCCCATTGGAATTAAGTTAGCATAAAATCTGAAGTGAATTCTGACAAGTTTAGATGTATATATATTGTAAGTACTAAAACATCCGCCGAGAAAATAATTGAAAAAGCATAGTGAAAAAAATTAAGGAATGAAAATATTATACTATAAAATATTCACCTAATGCAAAGGAAAGCAGTTAAGGAGGTACAGAAGAACAAAAAAGACATAAGACAGGAAGAAAATAAAATTAAAATGCCAGATATAATCTATATCAATGATAACATTAAATGTTAATGGATTAAACAATCCAATCAAAAAGCAGAGATTATCAGAATGGCTACACACACACACACACACACACACACACAATATACACTGTCAGAGACACACTTTAGATACAAAGATACAAATAAGTTGAAAGTAAAAGGATAGGAAAAGATATAACTGGAGTCACTACGTTATTATTAGACAAAGTATACTTTAAACCAAAAAATGTTACTAGAGATAAAAAGGGAAATTTTATAATGATAAAAGGGCATGCATTAAGAATATATCGGTTATAAACATATATGCACCTAATGACATATCCCAAAATACATGATGCACAAAAACTGACAGAATTGAAGGGAAAAGCAGAAAATTCAAGAATAACAGGTGAAGACTCAATACCTCACTTTCAATAATAGATAGGACAAATAGAATACCAACAAGGAAATAGAAGACTTGAACAACACAAAAGCCAGGTAGACCTAACAGACATCTATCTACCCAAGATCAGATTACACATTCTTCTCAATCATGCATAGTTATATTTTCCAGGATAGATCATATTCTAGGTTCTACAACAAGCCTGAAAAACACATATGGGACACAGTTGAGTGGAACATAACATTTTAAAGTTTTTTCTCCACAGCTATTTATCAATATGTTAATATTAAAAGAAATTTTACTTTGCTGCACTAGTGGGATAGTATGCAAATATTTGCCCTTGTCTGTTGGTACATAATGTGGTGAGGTAGACCTGAATGTGCTTGAGACACACAACTAAGCTGGATCACGGTCTAATTAATGTCTAACAACATGCTTATTGGAATGGTGTTTCTTTTCTTTTTATTCTTTTTACTTTTTACCCTTTTGGAGTCCTGCATACTGTCACTTAAATATTTATTTTGATTCTGTCCTCTTATCAGCTACTGTACTCCTTCCAAGTTACATATTTATAGGGTAGGAGGAGGTGTGTATTGAAAAGGGAAAATAAAGACCAAAGTCTCAAACCTGTAGAGCCAAAAAGAATCTGCGGTTAAAACTCTACCTATGTACAAAAGGAATATTAAGCTGTGCAAAATGCTGCTGCGGTGGCCTCGTGATGTGGTTGTTACTGGTAGAGGAACTGAGCCCAGATGAGGGTTTGTGTACAGGCCGCAGGTGCCTGGGGAGCACTGTGGCTCCACAGCACAGAAATAAACGCCTGAGTCTGTGGTCTGGGAAGAGGAAATGTACAATAAGCTGTAGCGTTCCGTAGCGACAGTCGTGGCGCTTAATCTTCCATTCTGTTTTGTCCCTGAGGGAATGTAAAACAGGTTGATGAGCTGTCCCCAAGGGTTTTGATGAAACCACTGCAAATTGTTCACAGAGGCAGAAAAATTGCACCGCAGCGTGGAATTGGCTCCCTCCTGGAGAATCAGGTCTGGAGGACTCTGCTCCACTTGTATTCCTCTCACACCTGGTCAGAAATGGAGAAAAAGTCATAGGTGATGGGCAGTTTAACATCTGAAGAATCCTGAAAATGCCCCCACAGGTTGTGTGAATAGAAAGACTGCATGACTTTTTAACTCCTTGCCCTTCCTCCCCTCAACAAGGCTGCAGCTGCTAAATCCTTTCAGATTCCCACCTTGGACAGCCCCAACTCACAGCAAACCTGGGCACTCAAGAGCCCCAGCAGAGCTCCCAATATCCTCTTCATGATGCTTTGCCTTCTTGCTCAGGGCATTTTCACCATAAGATATATTTAACTAAACCTTGGGGAGGTCGGTGTCATGACTTGGCTCTGGAACTGTTGCTGCTCCTGCAACCAATCAGCTCCACCCGACAAAGCCTGCTCACGCCCAGATGCTACTGAGTTTTTAAACCGCGTTCTGTGACAGGAAGCCCCACCCGCCGACTTAAACCTGGCTGAGAGCCGGGGTGGAAAGGGGTGGAGTGGAAGGGAAAAAGAAAGGTCATTATTCCATAACCTGAGGGATGTTTTCTAATAATTCTGGATATAGCAAAGAATGTGAAAGATCCTGTGAGAAGGAAAGGGAGGGGCCTCCTCGGGAGGACAACGTGCCTCAACTGTAATACTAATTCGAGCCTGGAGAGGATCACAGAATGAGTGTCCACATTTTAAACCCCCAAAACAAGAATGTGTTCTGACAAGAGGGTCTTTATTAGCCAATTTAGGTGAAAGTCATTCCAGTCATGTAAAGTAATAAGAACATACATGTTCTTATTATATACGTAATAATTTTTATTATTAGAATATATGAAAAGTGTGGATTAGGACTCTTCTGAAATAATCAAGAATTGTGGTAAATATTGTTATAAGAAATGACCCTAGTAAGACTGTAAATTGTGAGAGAAAAAATAAGATCAATTCAAATTTTTTTCTATGTATTACCCTGGATGGGCAATATGTTTTATTTTTCTAATTCTTATTTTATACAAACTTCCTTTATAGCTCATCTTACAGTCCAGTAAATCTTTTTTTCTGTCTTCCTTTTTTCCTTCCACTTTCTCCTATCATTACCTTCTGTTTCCATGTTCTTCCTTTTCTCTCTCTCTCCTTTATTTATTTACTTATTTATTTATCTATTTATTTATTTATTTTTGGTTGAGGGTAGGGGGTTCTAGTTACATGAAAGGGACAGAAGAATACTAAAGAAAAGATGGCTTTCAACAGTTTAGAAATAATTTTGGACCTGTGAAATAAAAGTTCATATTTTTTTCTTAGGAAATCTTAGGAAATAAAAATTTTTTAAAATCCGAATTCCCTTCTTTGGAATTCTCCACTTTCCCTTTTGCTGTATATGATTCTGTTTGATCCAGGATTTTCTGATAGATACAGATAAAGATAATAATATAGATAAAGACAAAAATTTAAATATAAGCATATATATATATGCATTTCAAATATAACCTAGAACTTGAATATTCATATGTCATTTGTCTTGTTTTAGAGGACAGAGCTACAATTGAAAAGAATACTCAGCAAAAATATGTTTCTTATGTGCTGATAATGATTTAGTTTGTCCTTACACATAATTATTCTTCCCTCTTTACTCTTACTGGCCCTCATCCTTATACTCAATATATTTCTCAAATCTTTCAACAACTATTCACTACTAGATCCTTCAGAGCCGTCCCTCAATTTAAGAGAAGCCTATAGTGCCTCCTGACGTGCTAAACCTTGAGAAAGACCACATCTTCCTCAGCATATGTGGACAGCTCAGCCCAGCTGTCTTTTCCTAGGGCTGTACCTGTGGGTTGACATGAACCAACAGAAGTGTCCACAGAATGGAGAGTACCATAAATAGGACCATGAGACCCCACGGTGGCTTTTATGAAGATAAATACTTTAAATGTAATTTTATGTAATTAGCACATCCATTTAATTCATACCTATGAACTGAAAAAATATGAGCTCACCAATTTGATTCAGTTATAGTTAAGCCAATATATTTAAGAGTGTTTGAGACCTTGGAAATTAAAAAAAAATGAAATGGATACGGTTTTTCCTTCAGAGAGCTTGTGATATAGTGAGGAGACAAACATCTCTCTGAATGTAATAAAGGTTTACAGGATATCATTTTTAAAAAGCATCCTTAAACACCACATGAGCACCAAGACAGTAATAATTATGTCAAACTTCTATTACAGGATGTGACTTGTTGGGGGATGTGATGCTACATGCCTTCTGTGGAGGTGACAAGACTGGAGAGTAACAAAAGCAAAGATGGCAAACTTTGAAAAGTGACCCTTTCTTTTAAATACAAGAAGGACAGAAGATGAGCAAGGTTGTGGACCGTATGACCCTTAGACTCAGGCAAGAGCCCTGCCCAGAGCCTCATATTTTACAGGGCCACTCAATCACACAGACACACACACACACACAAATGTACTGAAGAACACGGACTGTCTCTGTCACTCAGGACCGGGCACAATCTGTAACCTAAAAAACCACTAACACAATTTTTCAGATTTGAGAAAAATACTTCTTCACATACCTTGACCTTTGTCCTTTTCGAATATTAGAAATATTTGTGGGTTGTGCCGCTGCTGCCATAGGAGGCAGACTCTGTTTATACGAAAATAATTTGTTTGTGCTTTTCCCCCAGACTCCATAAATAATAATAATTATCTGTAGATGGATTTGGAGGTAAAGGGGATGAAAAATGAGAACACCTATATTTTCACTGAAGTAGAAATTAAAGTTCTGCAGGCACAACATTGGATTAACTGCTCAAGAACGTTCCAAATAGTTACTATTGGCACTGTGAGGAATGGTGTAGAAAAATAAGTAAATATGATCTTATAGTAGCTCAGGTTTAGGTTTTGGAAGAACGTCCATACTGTTCTTCATAGTGGCTATACTAATTTACACTCCTACCAACAGTGTATAAGGGTTCCCTTTTGTCCATGTCCTTGCCAGCATTAACACTTTTTGTTTTTATATTTTTTGGTTCCATACTTCTTAATTGACTTCATATGACTCTGATTTGGAACTGGGGCCGAGGGTGGAGGGGTTTCAAGGAAGAGAAGGAAAAAATTAATTAGCTAGCCCCATCTTTCCTCTCAGCATGGAGGCAATAGAGTCTTACAAAAAGAAATACTGTTTCCTGAGGGTGCTGAGGATCTATTTTCTTGCATCTCTTATGTACTCATTTGTGGTTCTTCAGGGTACTCATGAATCAGCATAGTATTCACTATAGTTGCTCATGATGGCTGGAACACTTTGTGGTATTCAACAACATTAGTTTTAAATTGCATATATTTTATCCTAGATTGAATCTGCATAAAGAGTGACACTGATTAGCTTCTTTATATACTAGATGAATGTTGAAACTAGCGTTTATTTTAAATACTGTAGTCGAATTAAACTTAAAAACAAATAAATTCTAATTTTATTTAAATACATTTTATTAAAACTATTCATTGTTAATTATTATTTATATTTTGCTTTTTAGGTTTACTAGATTATTCTAATGGTTTAAAAGAAAATTAGCTGTTTTTACAAGTTATGTAATTTGTTTTTGCTTTTGCCCCAGACTCCATAAATAATAATAATTATCTGGAAATGGATTTGGAGGCAAAGGGGGTGAAAAATAAGAACACCTATATTTTTACTGAAGTAGAAATAAAAGTTCTGCAGGCACAACATTGGATTAACTGCTCAAGAACGTTGCAAATAGTTACTCTTGGCACTATGAGGAATGGTGTAGAGAAATAATTAAATATGGTTAAGGAATCAATAATAGTTATTGGACACTCAGCAAGTATTAGGGAAATTGAATTGAAAGGGAGAAAAACAGGAGAGAGGTAATCTGGGTAGAACTGATAAAGGGTAGGTCATCCCTAGAACAACCAACCCCAAGATTCCACATGGAACTTTGCCATGATGTTGTGTTTAATTTAGACTGCCTTTCGCTGGGGACCACCAGATTAAAAAAATAAAGTATTTTTTTTCCCTTTTATATTGTCTTTGGAAAGATTGCCTTGCACACATCCTTAAATGTCAGCTTTAATTAAGTCTCCCAGTCTCAAATACTTTCATCAGTGAGCTGAAGTCCTCTGAAGAGGCTTCTTTCCTCAAAGGACTGTAGCTCACTGAAGTCAGGATACTGGGTAAAATAATCTGTAGATAATGCAGCTTGAAATAAACACTCATTCTGGGTTTCTGATTGTTTGAGAGATGAGATTAATAACTAAAAGCAAATTGATTTGCCTTATACCAATCCACATGGCCAACCTTAAGTCATCCCAGTCCATCACTATCTGAAATACCATGGTGCAAATCACCTCCTCCTGCTTGTTACAAATCCTATAGTCTAATTTCTTCTAGAATCAGGTACAAGCTCTTTCCTTTGCAAAATGGCAAATAAGAAAATAAATTAAAGAAATCTAAGATGTCCATAGGAACTAAATGCTAGACAGGATTCTACTTTCTTTGTACTGTTTGCTTTCACAGAACACGTCAACTTCCTGAAAATAACTGAGGCTGAGATCCTTAGTTGTTTAAGCTATGTGTCTCAGGTAGTTTTTATGTAGCCCCCACTACAGTCCTGGGCAATGCGGGACTCAGCACAGAAGTACTCAGCGTGTCGTTCCAATAGGCTGAGGGTTTCCTCAGGAGGAAGCAGTTTTCATTCTTCTTAAATTCAGCCTCAAAACCGTTAATTCCTGAAACAACCCTATATCCTGATAGGTACTTCAGGAGAAGCTGGAGTCCTTGGCTGAGGTATTGCACATATCAGAAAATATATGTTGGAACAGAAGATCAATAATAGTTACACCTCAGCTCCAGAGGGGCTCCTTCAGAGACAGCGACATGAACGTCAGGCTGAGTCACAGAATGGGCAGTGGTTTTTCCTACAATGCCAATGCTATGTCAGTGAACTCAGCTAACACAAAAAGTCCGTATTCAGAGTCAAATAGACAATGCTCCACTTGTGGACAAGAGAGTAAAATGGAATGATACCCACTCGGGAACAGGAGTACCCCAAACGTCAAGACACACAATGAGATCTAGCCAAGCACTGAGGGAGCAGCATGCACCTTTCCAGGAGATTCCCCACAGACACAATCTGACCACGGGGTAACTTGAATCCAGGCTGAAACTAAGGAGAAATGGCAGGGATTTAGATTTCTTCTTCTTAGGGTTCTTGTAGAAACTGCTAGTAAGAGATGCTCTCTTGACAAACTTGCCTGCCTCTGGTGTCTGAGATTCTTTATACATCGCTGTCTAAAAGAATGCTCAGTCAGAAAGGACACCTCTTTAACCTGTAGAGAAGGAAGAAGCTTATTCTAATCTTTTAAAGAAAAGCCATTTCCAATTTAGGCAACAACGCCCTCCAGGGGCCAAATAGAGGGCTAAGGAGAAATTCACAATTTTTGTGAACTTCCTCCACATCCTTCCTGCCCTTCTAGTGTTGAATTTCAAAGATTTATGATAATGTACAAAGGAGGATTTACGTTTGTAAGCCTGAAACTTACAAGATGGAGGATTTTAAAAAGAATAACATAAAAATAAGAATAAAACTGGGTACAAAAATAATTTTAGGTGAGAAAATCACAACAAACTATAAATTTTAAAACACAAATACCATAAATACAGAACTCAGAAATTTACATATTTTCTTATTTATCTGACACACTTCTATAATACTTTATTTTAAAATTTTCAATTTTTGTGGGTACATAGTAGGTGTATATATTTTAGGGGTACACGAGTCGTTTTGATACAGGCATGCAATGTGAAATAATCACATCATGGAGAATGGGGTATTCATCTCCTTAAGCACTTGTCCTTTGTGTTACAAACAATCCAATTACACTTTTAGTTTAACTGTACATTATTTCAAAATTCACAATTAAATTACTTTTGACTATAGTCACCCTGTTGTGCTATCAAATAGTAGGTCTTACTCATTCTTTCTATATTTTTGTACTCATTAACCATCCCCACCTCCCCCCTCATTCCCCCACTACTCTTCCCAGCCTCTGGTAACCATCCTTCTACTCGCTATGTCCATGAGTTCAATTGTTTTGATTTTCAGATCCCACAAATAAATGAGAACATGCAATGTTTGTCTTTCTGTGCCTGGCTTATGTCACTTAACATAATGAGCTCCAATTCTGTCTATGTTCTTGCAAATGACAGGATCTCATTGTTTTTTATGGCTGAATAATACTCCATTGTGTATATGTACCACATTTTATTTATTCATTCATGTATTGATGGACACTTAGATTGCTTCCAAATCTTAGCTGTTGTAAACAGTGCTGCAACAAACAGGAGTGCGGATACCTCTTCAATATACTGATTTCCTTTCTTCTGGATATATACCTAGCAGTGGAATTGCTGGATCTTATGGTAGCTCAGGTTTTAGTTTTTTGAGGAAACTCCATACTGTTCTCCATAGTGGTTATACTAATTTACACTCCTACTAACAGTGTACAAGAGTTCCCTTTTCTCCACGTCCTTGCCAGAATTAATATTTTTTGTTTTTATATTTTTTGGTTCCATACTTCTTAATTGACTTCATATGACAATAAATTTGTAATATATCCTATATAGAAAAAATAAGATAATGAAGTCTTTACTCCAAACATGTTTGATCAATTTTTTTAATTCACAGTTATGGTTGATGGATCAAGCAAAAATAATAACACTGTCTGATGAGGTTCTAAATATATATTGGGGAAAACATAAAGAAAACTGTATTATGAATTGGTGAGGACAACTGAATGTAAAGGGAGACAATGTTTTTATACTTCATTTAAATTGGTGGAATGACATCACCAATAGACAACTGTGTTACCTATTTATAATAGCCATTAGAGCAAACACTGAAGAAAGCTACACAAAAATACACATCCAAGGCATTATAGGTAAATTGAATGGAATTTTAGAAAATGTCAAATAATTCACAAGAAGTTAGGAGATAAAACACAGGGAAACAAAAAACAGAACAAACAAACAAACAAAATTAAATGGAAGATTAATCACTAAAATATACATTACATTAAATGCAAATGATGTACATATACCAATTAAGATACAGAGATTGGTCTACAAACAGCAATGAAAAGAGAGTTAAAATACAGAGAAAGTGAAAAGAGTGGAAATATGATCCAACTACAGCTGTCTACGAAGACCTCATTTCTAACTTAATGACATAGGCATGTTGAAAGTAAAATATAGGCCGGGTGCGGTGGCTCACGCCTGTAATCCCATCACTTTGGGAGGCCGAGGCCGGCGGATCATGAAGTTAGGAGATTGAGACCATCCTGGCTAACACGGTGAAACCCCGTCTCTACGAAAAATACAAAAAATTAGCCGGGCGTGGTCGCGGGCGCCTGTAGTCCCAGCTACTTGGGAGGCTGAGGCAGGAAAACGTCGTGAACCCAGGAGGCGGAGCCTGCAGTGAGCCAAGATTGCGCCCTGCACTCCAGCCTGGGCGACTGAGCAAGACTCCGTCTAAAAAAAAAAAAAAAAAAAAAAAAAGAAAAGAAAAGAAAGAAAGAAAGTAAAATACATATCGTGCAAACATTAATCAAAGGAAAGTCAAAATAATTATATCTATATCAGGTAAAGTAGACTTCTGAGCAAAGCAAAGTACCAGAGACAGAAGAGACAGAAAGGAATATTATATATTGTTGAAAGGGTCAGTCTTTCAAGAAGGTATAGCAATGCTGAATGTGTATACACCAACCAAAAGAGCTGAAAAATACATGGAAGAAAAACTCATAGTAATGAAAGAAGAAACCGATGATTCTAGAATTATAGTTGGAAACTTCAACACCCCACTCTCAATAACTAATAGAACAGCTTGCCAGAAAATTAGCAAGGACATAGACGAACTCAACAACTCTGCTAGCCAACAGGATCTAATAGCCATTTCTAGAACATGGCACCTACCAATGGCAGAATAAACAGTCTTTTCAAATGCCTGTAGAACGTATACCAAGTATGCCATATCTTAGGCCACAAGACAAACCTCAAAAAATTAAATGTAAAAGAATTGAAACAATAAAGACTATGTTTTATAACCACAATAGAATACAACTATAAGTGAATATCAGAAAGAGAGCAGAAAAATCTCCAAATATTTGAAAATTAAACAACATACTTCCTAATAATCCAAGGATCAAAGAAGCTCAAGGGAAATCAATCATACACTGAACCGAGTGGAAATGAAAATACAACATGCCAAAATTTGTAGGACATAGTCAAAGCAGCATTGAGAGAAAATGTATATCCCTAAATGCAAATATTAAAAATGAAAAAAAGTATCCAAACAAAAATCTAAGTTCCCACCTCAAGAACCAAGAAAAAGAAGGAAAAAATTAACCCAAAGCAAATTTAAAGAAGGAATTAATCAAGATAAAAGCAGAAATCAATAGAACTGAAAACAGAAACAAAAATTAAACAGCCGTTTTTAAAAAGATGGGTAAAACTGACAAACTTGTAGTAAAACAAAGAAAAATAAGGCAAATTACTAATATTAGGAATGAAACAGGGAGTGTTATTACAGACCCTGCAGACATAAAAAGGACATTTGGCAAAAACAAAGGAAATAGGAATAAAGTGTGGGCTTTAGTTAATTTAAAAAAGAAAGAAAAACCGAAAATGTTTAACATCACTGGCTATTAGAAATATGCAAAGTAAAACTACAATGATTTCTCCATACCTCTTAGAGTTGCTGAAGTATTAACCAATGACAACACAAAATGCTAGCAGAAATGTGGAGAAATTAGATTACTCAAACATTGCTGGTGGGAATGCAAGACAGTACAGCAATCTAGAAAATACTTTGGCGATTTCTTATAAAAGTAAACATACACTTACTCCATGTCTCAGTAATTGTACTACTTGGTATATATTCCAGAGTATGAAGATTCACCTTCATACAAAAACCTGAACATGAACACTTATAGAAGCTTTAATCATAATAGCTCAAAACTGGAAACAACCCAAATGTCCTTCATTAAGTGAATGTTTAAACAAACTGGCATATCCATACCATGAAACTCTACTCAGCAATGAAAAGGAATGAAACAGTAATATATACAACGACCTGTATGAATCTCCAGATAATTATGCAGAGTGAAAAATATTCATGTTCATAAATATCCTGAATGATTCCATTTATATAGCATTCTTGAAATGACAAAATTATGGAAATGGAGAACAAATTAGTGGTTGCCATCTACACAAACAGTAGATGGTGGCATAATGGAAGTTGCTATTGCTATAAAAGGGAAACATGAGGATGCTTGTAGAGATGGAAATGTTCTGTATCTTGACTATATCGACATCCATATTCTGGCTGTAATTATATCATTGTTTTGATATATATACAACATATCAAAGATAATATATTATTAGAGGAAACTGGATAAAAGGTACATGGAAAATCGCTATATTACAATCCATGTGTGTTGAAGACAGCTGCAAAACTGAGAATTCTCCAAAATAACTTCCATGTAGAAAACTGTTTATTACATGATAAGAAATAAAAATGTGATAATTTGAAGCATACATTTATTATTAAAACTAAATAGTAACCTCTGCATTTGTTTAGAACTTAGACCAAAAAATATTTTTTATCATTGACATTGTTTAGAATTCCTGGCATATGGTAATAAAAATCAGATTGGCTATTAATCATTTTTATATTGTTTTTAAAAAGCTCCCTATAAAGCACCCTGTTATTACCTGCAACTGGGACAAACCACTCCCATTGCCTGACCTTTGGTATGCTTCTGCTAATAACAATTTCTGGAGTGTAAGTCATTGAGTTGATGGCAAAGTCAAATACAGTCATACCTCTGAAATATTGCTGATTATAGACCACCATAATAAGGTGAGTCATGCAAACTTTTTGGTTTCTCAGTGCTTATAAAAACTATGTTTACACTACACTGTAGTCTATTAAGTGGACAATAGCACTATGAAAGACAACGTACATACATTAATTAAAATGTACTTTATTACTAAAAAATGCTAACGATCATCTGATTCTTCAGCAAGTCATAATCTTTTTGTTGGTGGAGGGTCTTGCCTTGACGTTGATGGATGCTGACTGATCAGGATGTGATTGCTGAAGGTTGGGGTGGCTATAGCAATTTCTTAAAATAAGACAACAATGAAGTTTGCTGCATCAATTAATACTTCCTTTCATGAAAGATTTCTCTGTAACCTGCAATACTGTTGGCATTTTACCCATAGTAGAACTTCTTTCAAAATCTGTGTCAAGCCTCTAAAACCCTGGGTTTATCAACTAAGTTTATATAATATTCTAAATCCTTTGTTGTTATCTTGACGAGGTTCACAGCATCCTCACCAGGAATAGATTCCATCTCAAGAAACTACTTTGTTTGCTCACCCATAAAAAGAAACTCCTTATTTGTTAGTTTTATCATGAGATTGAAGCAATTCAATCACATCTTCAGGTTCCACTTCTAATTCTAGTTCTCCTGCTATCTACCACTATATTTTGATTATCATTTGGATCTTTTAAAACTGGCATTTAAAAATTCTGAGCTCCAGAGGGCACCTCAAGAGCCTTTCAACTCGTTTACTGCCTCCAGGAAAGAAAACAACTTAACCATGCCAAACCCATGATTTCCCTCCCATTCTTAAAAGCTTTCTACAGCAGTGTCCTAGATTGTTAAAATAAACAAGAACCATCAATATCATTTCAAAATTATCTCAGTTACTTATTCCACTGAAGTATTTACTCCTGCAGTTACTTACTCCACTGAAGTCTTGAACCTTTCAAAGTCATCTATGAGTGTTGGAATCACTTTCTTCCAAACTCTTGTTAATCTTGATATTTTGACCTTCTTCCATGAGTTCCAAATGTTCTTAATGGTATCATGTAGAAGATTTTCAATTTACTTTGCTGAGACCATCAGAGGAATTACTATCTATGGCAGTTATGGCCTCGTAAAATGTATTTCTTAAATAGTAAGACTTGAAAGCCAAAATTATTCCTTGATCCATGGGCTGCAGAATGGATGTTACATTCACAGGCAAGAAAACATTAATTTCCTTGTGCATCTCCATCAGAACTCTTGGGTGACCAAGTGCATTTTTAATCAGCAGTACTATTTTGAAAGGAACCTTTTTTTTCCTGAGCAGTAGATCTCAACATTGGGCTTAAAATATTCAGTAAAACATGCTATAAACAGATGTGCTGTCATCCAGGTTTTGTTGTTCCATTTATAGAGCACAGGCAGAGTACACTTAGCATAATTCTTAAGGGCCCTAGAATTTTCAGAATGGTAAATGAGCATTGGCTTTAACTTAAAGTCATCAGCTGCATTAGCACCTAACAAGAGAATCAGCCTGTCCTTTGAAGTTTTGAAGTCAGGCATTGACTTCCTCTCTCTAGCTATGAAAGTCCTACGTGGCATCTTCTTCCAATAGAAAGCTGTTTTGTCTACAATGAAAATCTGTTGTTTAGTGTAGCCACCTTCATCAATGGTCTTAGTTAGATCTTCTGGATAACTCGCTGCAGCTTCTACATCAGCACTTCCTGCTTCGCCTTGCACTTTTATGTCATGATGATGACTTCATTTCTTAAACCTCAGGAAACAACCTCTCGTAGCTTCAAACTTTCCTTTGGCAGCTTCCTCACCTCTATCAGGCTTCACAGAATTGAAGAGAGTTAGGGCCTTGCTGTGCGTTAGGCTTTGGCTTAAGGGAATATTGTAACTGGTTTGATATTTTATCCAGAACACTAAAACTTTCTCCATATCAGCAGTAAGGCTGTTTTACTTTCTTATCATTTATGTGTTTACCTGGAGTAGCACTTTTACTTTTCTTCAATACATTTTCCTTTGCATTCACAACTTGGCAGTTTAGTTCAAGAGGTCTATCTGTCAGCTTATTGATTGGGCTTTTGACATGCTTTTCTCACTAAGCTTAATCATTTCTAGCTTTTGACTTAAAATGAGAGTCCCATCATGGTGGTTCATGCCTATAATCCCAGCTGTTTGGGAGGCAAAGGCAGGAGAATTGCTTGAGCCCAGGAGTTTGAGACCAGCCTGGGCAACATAGTGAGACCCCATCTCCACAAAAAGAACAATAAATAATGTGAGAGATATGCGACTCTTCCTTTCCCTTGAACAGTTAGAAGTCACTGTTAGCCAATTTTCAATATTGTTATGTCTTAGGGAATAGAAAGGCCTGCGGAGAGAGAAAGAGAGGGGCAAACAGTCACTTGGTGGAGAAGACAGAACACACACAAAAGATTTATTGATTAAGTTCACTGTATCACACAAGTGGTTCTCTCTGCCTGCACCTCTTTTTAGCAGGAACCTTAGCTTTGCTATTGCGATCTTTCCTACATATCTCAATGTAACTATTTTCTCAGAGAGGCCTTGTCTGACCACCAGCAGCATAATCCCCACCCTGCCAAAGTAAACACAATTTTATCATCTTTCATATCCATTTTTAAAATTTATTGTCCTTATCATGCATTGAAATTATATATTTGTTTGAATTGCTTTGTTGTGTGTATACATCTTCCCTGTTAAATTGTAACTGTTCACTGCCGTATTGCCAACAGCAAAGTGTTTGCCTACCTAAGATGCTGTTACCCCATGTGCAGGAGAAAGTAACTTCTTTCAACTTCTTTCAAATGTGAACTCTCACATTTATTCTTGCAATGTAGTTCATTAATTTTCATTAACAATAGAAGTTCATTTATATTATGGAATATAATAGCTATTAAAGTAGCACTAATCAAGCCCCCTTTTTCATAACTATATCCAATTTTATTTTTAATTTTTTTACAATTTCAACTTTTATTTTAGGTTTGAGGGTATATGTGCAGGTCTGTTACATGGGTATATTGTGTGACACTGAGGTATGGGGTATGAATGATCCTGTCACTCAGGTAGTGAGCATAGTATCCAATAGGTAGTTTTTCAGTCCTACCCTTGTCAGGAAACCCCAGTATCTATTGTTCCAAGTTTTATGTCCTTGTGTACCCAATGCTTAGCTCCCACTTACAAGTGAGAAAACGTGGTATTTGGTTTTCCTGTTTCTGCACTAATTCACTTAGAAATTTGGCCTCTAGGTGCATCCATGTTGCTGCAAATGCCACGAGCTCATTCTTTTATGTCACTGCATCGTATTCCATGGTGTATATGTGCCACATTTTCTTTATTCAATCCACATTTGACAGGTACCTAGGTTGATTCCATGTCCTTGCAATTGTGAATAGCACTGCAATGAACATGCGAGTATATGTGTCTTTTTGGTATAATGATTTATTTTTCTTTGGATATATACCTAGTAATGGGATTGCTGGGTTGAGTGGTAGATCTATTTTAAGTTTTTTGAGAAATTTCCAAACTGCTCTGCAAACTGTTCACAGTGGCTGAACTAATTTACATCCCCATTAACAGAGTATGTGTTCCTTTTTTCCCATAGCCTAGCCAGCATCTGTTATTTTTTGACTTTTTAATAATAGCCATTCTGACTGGTGTGAGATGGTATCTCATCGTGGTTTTGATTTGCATTCGTCTGATGATTAGCGATGATGAGAATTGTTTTCATACATTTGTTGGCCACTTGGCTATATCTTCTTTTGAGAAGTGTCTGTTCTTGTCCTTTGTCCATCTTTTAATGCAGTTATTTGTGTTGTTCTTATTGACTTGTTTAAGTTCCTTATGGATTCTGGATATAAGACCTTTGTTGGATGTGTAGTGTGCAAATATTATCTCACATTCTGTAGGTTGTCTGTTTACTCTGTTGATAGTTTCTTCTGCTAGGCAAAAGCTCCTTATTTAGATCCCTCTTGTAAATTTTTATTTTTGTTGCAATTGCTTTTGGGAACTTAAGCCAAAAATCAAGACTGATATCAAGAATGGTATTTCCTAGGTTTTATTCTGAAATTTTGATAGTTTGAGGTCTTACTGTAAATCTTTTGTTTTTAATTCTGTTTATTTATTGAATAGGGAATCCTTTCCCCATTGCTTGTTTTCCTTGGCTTTGTGGAGGATTAGATGATTGTAGGTGTATGGCTTTCTTTCTCAGTTCTCTAGTCTGTTCCATTGGTCTATCTGTCTGTTTTTGTACTGTTACCATTATCATTTTGGTTACTGTAGCATTATAGTGTAATCTGAAGTTGAGTAATGTGATGCCTCTGTCTTTGTTCTTTTTGCTTTGGTAATTTGGGCTTTTTTTTGGTTCCATATGAATTTTAGAATAGTTTTGTCTAATCATGTGAAAAATAATGATGGGAGGTTGATAGGGATAGTTTTGAATCTCTAGACTGCTTTTGGCAGTATTGTCATTTTAACAATATTGATTCTTTCAATTCATGAGCATGGAATGGCTTTTCATTTATTTGTGTTGACTCTGATTTCTTTCAGCAGTGTTTTGTAGTTATCCTTGTAGAGATCTTTCACTCTCATACCATTTACCATAGCCACAAAAAAAATTAAATACCCAGGAATCCATCTAACCAAGGAAGTGAAAGATTGATCAGTTCCAGGGGTCTTCTGGCAGAGTTTTTGGCAGAGTCTTTAGGATTTTCTAGGCATAGAATCATATTGTCAGTAAAGAGACATACTTTTACTTCCTTTTTTCTTACTTCAAAGTCTTTTATTTTTTCTCTTGCCTGAATGTTGTGGCTAGGACTTCCAATACTATGTTGACTAGGAGTGGTAAGAGGGTCACTGTTTTCCTGTTCCAGTTCTCAAGAGGAATGCTTTCAGTTTTTACCTGTTCAATATGATGTTGCCTGTGGGTTTGTCATAGATGGCTGTTATTAATTTGAGGTATGTTTCTTCAGTGCCTAGTTTGTTAAAGGTTTTTATTATGAAGGGACGTTGGATTTTATCAAAAGTTTTTTCCGTGTCTATTGAGATGATCTTATGGCTTTTGTTTTTAATTATGTTTATGTGGTGAATCATATTATTGATTTGCATATATTGAACAAATCTTGCATCCCAAGAATGAAACCTATTTGATTCTGGTGAATTAACTTTTTGAAGTAGTACTGGTTTCGGTTTGCTAGTATTTTGTTGAGAATTTTCACATCTAGATTCATGAGGAATATTGGCCTGTAGTTTTCTTTTTTCTTTGTGTCTTTACCATGTTTTTGTTTCAGGGTGAGGCTGGCTTTATAGCATGAGTTAGGAAGGTGTCCGTCCTCCTCAATATTTTGGAATAATTTCAGCAGGATTGGTACAAGCTCTTCTTTGTCCATGTGGTACAATTTGGCTGTGAATCCTTCTGGCCCAGGAGGTTTTTTTGGTTGCTAGATTCTTAATGACTGATTTAATTTTTTTCTTGATTGAATCTTGGAAGATTGTGTGCTTCCAGGAATTCAACCACTTTCTCTAGATTTTCTAGTTTATGTGCATAGAAGTGTTTATAATAGTTTCTGAGGATCTTTTTATTTCTGTGGTATCATTTGTAATGCTGCCTTTGTCATTTTTCATTGTGCTTATCTGGAACTTCTCTTTTTTTCTTTGTTAATTTAGCTAGCAGTCTATACATCTTGTTTATTATTTTTTTCAAAGTTAATTTAGCTAGCAGTCTATACATCTTGTTTATTATTTTTTTTCAAAGAACCAACTTTTGGTTTTATTTATGCTTTGTATGGATTTTTGTGTCTTGATTTAGTTCTTCTCTGATTTTAGTTATTTCTTTTCTTTTACTAGCTTTGGAGTTAGTTTGTCCTTTTTCTTGTTTCTCTACATATGATTTTAGATTATTAATTTAAGATCGTTCTTGTTTTCTGACGTTGGCATTTAGCACTATAAACTTTCCTCTTATCACTGATTTTGCTGCATCCCAGAGATTTTTGTATGTTGTGTCTCTGTTTTCATTTATTTTAAATAATTTTTTGATGTCTGCCTTAATTTCATGGTTTATCTAAAATCATCCATGAGCAAGTTGTTTAATTTCCATGTAATTATGTGATTTTGAAAGATCTCCTTAGTATTGATTTCCATTTTTATTTCACTGTTGTCTAAGAGTATGGTTGGTATAATTTCAATTTTTAAAAAAATTTATTGAGGCTTGCTTTATGGCCAATGAGAAGAATATATATTCTGTGGTTGATGACTGAAGTATTCTATAAAATTCTGTCAGATCCAGTTGGTCAAGTTTAAGTGCAGAATTTCTTTTTTTCTTTTTTTTTTTTTTTTTGAGATGGAGTCTAACTCTGTCACCAAGATGGAGTGCAGTGGCGCAATCTCGGCTCACCGCAATCTCCGCTCACTGCAATCTCTGTCTCCCAGGTTCAAGTGATTCCCCTGCCTCAGCCTCCCAAGTAGCTGGGACTACGGGCACACACCACCACGCCTGGCTAATTTTTTTGTATTTTAGTAGAGACAGGGTTTCACCATGTTTGCAAGGATGGTCTCAATCTCCTGATCTCATGATCCGCCCGCCTCGGCCTCCCAAAGTGCTGAGATTACAGGCTTGAGCCACCACGCTCGGCCCTAAGTCCAGAATTTCTTTGTTAGTTTTCTGCCTTGATGATCTTCCTAACATAGTCAGTGGGGTGGTGAAGTCCCCCACTATTTAAGCTCCTTTGTAGCTCATATATCTGAATGTATTACTTACCCACGAGTTGGTTTGTAATGTCAAGAAAGAAAGCAGCTTGTAGCCCAGATATGGCAGAGGTTGTGAATGCAAACTCCTCATCACACAATATGGAGCCTGAATATTTAGTAAAAGCAATAGATGAGAACAAGAACTTGTTGATAATAAAATCTTCCAGGAAGGCCAAGATATCTGTTTGGAGTTTCAAGCTTTTATTGAGGACAGAGTTTGACATGTAAATATTGAGAACTGGGCTTTACATCAATGCATCTCTCTGACTTATCTAAGAAGTACTATCTGATTGATGTAGGCTTCAATGACCTATCTGAATGGAGGACAAGCTGCCCTCCAGCTTTAACATTTCTTATGGTGATTCATTAATTTTTCATGTGCAAAGTGACTCTTACGGTGAAGTGAGAACTTGGCAGGGAAGAAAAACTCAGTGTCTTTACAAGAGTTCTGTGGATATAAGTGAAGACCACCTAAATGAAAAAAGCAAAGGCAATTTATTCAGAGCTTGCTATACCAAAGGAATCAGCTACCGTCCCTTGTGTTTGGCAGAGACTTAAAGATAGGCAGAGGAGTAGGGAAGCTTTAGAGTGGAAGAAAACTAACAAAGCTTCAGGTGTGCCCTGGTTGGAGGCTCTTGCATGGGGGAGATATAAGCATGTGATTGGTTAGATGTTCATGTTTAGCTTCCTCTGGTCCTTCCTACGTTGAATAAACCTCAGAAAATTATGCCATGTGAGAGAAGCCATACACAGAGGCCACTACCTACTACATTATTCCATTTATATGAAATGTACAGAATAGGAAAATCCGTAGAGACTGAAAACAGGTTGGTGGCTACCAGGGGCTGGGAGGAGGGTGGGCAAGGTAACTGCTTAATGGACATGTGGTTTCCTTTTGAGATGTTAAAAAGTTTTTGAAACTACACAGAGATAAAAGCTGCACAACATTGTGAATACACTAAATAACACTTAATTGTTCACTTTAAAAGACTGAACTTCATGGCATGTAAATTAATTGAAATAAAACTATTATTTATATTAAAATTGATAAAAATCTAAAGATCAGAGAATTCATAGTTTAATTTCAGGTTATTACATCGAGTTTTGTGTATTTAATTGTTTCTATGTGGAGACAGTGTCAATTTAGAAGTCCTCTTAATGCAAAAACATTGCTCAGTCTCAAGATAAAACATGCAGTTAGAGCCCCAGCTATAGAGTTTGGGTATTGGTTGCAGGTGCCTGTTGTGCACTGTGCCTCACAGCACAGAGGTAGGTGGCTGAGTCACCAGGCTGAGAAGCTGCAATGTATAAAGTACTACGTCCTGATGATTTATCCAGCGAGGCATTAAGTCTTCCACTTGTTTGCTCTCTCTGACTTGACTGAATAAGCAACAGAGATGTGAGACCTTTCCCAGGGTCCTGCCTAAACCACTGGAGGCTGTAAATAGCGCTATCAGTGAAACTGCAGTTGAGAACCAAGTTATCTCCTTCTGGGACACTCAGAGCTGCAGGAATCTGCGTCACCTCCTGTTTGCTGCTCACCCCTGTTCAGAAAAAGAGCAATAGACTGGTTAGTGGCTAATGATTCCTTAGAAATTACCTTTAAATGTATTTTTTCAATTTCCACAGAAATTCCCAGTAAACCATACAGGCATAACAACTCCCTTTCTTTCTCCCTCTTTCCTGGGAGAAACGTCCTGGAGTCAGCCTGCTCTTTGCTCATTTCCATTTCCCTCTAACTCACATTGCAGCTGCAGCCAAAGGATAAGCAGGCCCAAGAAGGTCTCCATTCCTTCTGTCACTTAGACTCACTGAGAACTGAAATCTTACATCGGAAATATGGAGAATGGCTCACAAGATAAACACTCTGCTTTGCTATCTCATACGTTCAAACATTTCTACAGGAAACACAGAGTTGGCCCAGCCAATCTGAGACAAGTCTCTCTCTCTCTCTCTCTCTCTCCTCTCTCTCTCCTCTCTCTCTCCTCTCTCTCTCCTCTCTCTCTCCTCTCTCTCTCCTCTCTCTCTCCTCTCTCTCTCTCTCACACACACACAGATCTGCAAAATATGGGAGGTGGAAATGGAATGAAAGAAATGAAAACACTGCCACTTCAGAACCAAGCACAGTACTGCTAGACAAATGCTTCTTTCTCCTCCACTTTCACCTACTCCTCCTTCTCCTAAAGAAACAAAAATGTTTGAATATGAGATTTGTAGAATGCAGCCAAATCAGTGAATAGAGAGAAATATATATTCTTAAATGCTTATGTTAGAAAAGAAAAAATATATAAATGTTTTCCATACTGTTACAGCAACTTTCTCCAGATTCCTCTGACTGCTGTCTCTTCTTGCCACTTCAGTGCTTAAGGACTGGTTTCCCGTAACTTGCATTTTTGTGAAAAGGCCCTTTCTATCATCTCTTACTTGTCATATTGCAAAAGGAGTTCAGAATCATACTATTAATACTCAGTTTTGTTGATAATGTCAGGAAATGGATACTCTGATATTCTGATAGCTGAAATATAATTAATAAATGTCTACATATGTTATTTACATATTACTGAATGCAAAATTTCCATTTGGCTAGGAATTTTTCTTAAGAAATACTCTGATAAATACACTTACAGCACTGTACATTGCATGCAATGGTTAAAAAAAGTGGAAAAAAATTTAAATATTCTTTCAATATAGATAGTCAATACATTATGGTAGCTCTGTATTGTGAGTTACTTACTACACTTGCAAAAAAGTATAAGGTGGGTTAAATTTTCTGAGTTGCAAAAGCTTCTGTCTCTTATTCAATTGAACCACAGCATTTTATATATAGTGTGATCCTATTTACGATTTTTAAAAGTATGTTTACTGTGAGTTTGTATTTAAATGTATAGAAACAGTGGAAGTGTGATGAAACCTAACAGTGATTAGGAACTTGTCAGAAGAAAATCAATGAAGTATCATTTTTTATTCTATATTGCCTAGATACTTAAACAATTACATATTAATTTACAAAGTGATTAGTCATAAAAATGGAATACAGGTGCATAGAAAACTAGGGAAATGTTGAAATAAAAATATTAATATAATGATTTCATGTTAGCAAATTTTCAAAATTCATTTACTTTTCAATGCATGTGCTATAGTTGAAAAAATCGAGTGAGCCCAGATATTTCTCAGAAAAATAATCCTCAATTTATGAACTTGACACCGGACGTTTACCAAGAATGAAAATGTTAGATTGGAGAAAGAGCAATATCCAGGATCTTCTCTCTCCTTGTTTTTTCTTTACTGGTGCAGTTCTTGATTTCATGTACCTTTCCTTATTTTTCCCCTTTCCTTCTTCTCATTTCATTTTCTACCTTCTTCCATTAATCTCACATTTTCTTGGGCAATGCCCTCTTTAAATGGATCTTATCTCCCCTCTTCACCTGGGAGACAGATGTGGTCCAATCTGCCCACAGTGTAGTAACACATGGTGGTGCCTTTGAGGGTTATCTGGTGCGGGACCAGGGTACTAGCCTTATTGTCCACAGGAATGGGCAGTGATATGGTTCGGATCTGCGTCCCCACCCAAATCTCATTTCAAATTGTAATCCCCAATGTTGGAGGTCAGACCTGGTGGGAGGTGTTTGGATCATGGGGGTAAATTTTCCCTTTGGTGCTGTTCTTGTGTTGGTGAGTGCGTTCTTTTGAGATCTGGTCATTTAAAAGTGTGTGGCACTTTCCCTGTCCTCTCTCTCTTCCTCCTACTCCAACCATGTGAAGTGCTGGCTCTGCCTTCACCTTCTGCCATGATTGAGAGTTTCCTGAGGCCTCCCCAGAAGCCAAACAGATGCCAACAACACGCTTCCTGTACAGCCTTCGGAACCTGAACAGCCAATGAAACCTCTTTCCTTTGCAAATTACCCAGTCTCAAGTATTTCTTTATAGCAATGAAAGAACAGACTAATACAGGCAGTGAAGCCATTTGACTGATCACCTCGTTCTTTAAACCTCCAATCAGATGCTGTGAGCCATGGTTATCAAACTGTTGATACCAGATTGTGTCCTCATTTCCTCCAGTGGTAGAGTGGGAACAGGGTATATTCACTTCTTGTTTCAGCACTGCCCTACTCTTGTGGCTTTAACATTACACATAATCCCTGAGGAGAAAAACGAGTTTATCCCCAGACCCTCAAGTCAAGGCAGATTTTTCAGATCAAGGTATAAGGGGGCTTCAAAAAGTTTATAGAAATATGGAATTAAAAGGTAACAATTAAAAAATATAAACTTTATTTCTCAACATAAGCTCTAACAAATTCAAGACACTTTTTAAAGTGATGATATCAGCCATTTAGTCCATCCCTAAGAACTGAGAGTCTGGGAATTTAACCATGTCAATGCAGGTTTTTTTATATATTAGTTGAAGAAAAAATAAGTGCCCATTAAAGATTTTTTTTAAGATTAGGAAACAAAAATAAGTCAGAAGAAAGAAAGTCAGTATTGTGAGATGGAGGCCTAATGATTTCCCATTGAAACTCTCACAAAATTGCCCTTGTTTGATAAGAGGAATGAGCAGGAACATTGTTGTGGTGAAGAACTCTCTGGTGAGGTTTTTCTGGGCATTTTTCTGCTAAAGCCTTGGCTAACTTTCTCAAAACACTCTAATAATAAGTAGATGTTGTCATTCTTCAGCTCTCCAGAAAGTCAACAAGCAACAAGCCTTGAGCAAAACAAAAAACAAACAAACAAAAAAACCTGTTGCTACAGCCTTTGCTCTTGACCAGCCCACTTTTGCTTTGACTGGACCACTTCCACCTCTTGGCAGTCATTGCTTTGATAGTACTTTGTATTCAGTATTGCACTGGTGAATCTGTGTTCATTTTCTGTTAATATCTTTTGAAAAAATGCTTTAGGATCTTGATCCCACTTGTTTAAAATTCCATTGAAATGTCTGCTTTTCTCTGCAGCTGATATGGGTGCAATAATTTTGGCACCCACTGAGTGGGAGGTTTGCTCAACTTTAATTTTCAAGTCAGAATTATGTAAGCTGAACCAGTTGAGGTGTCTATGGTGTTGGCTATTTTTTCTGCTGCTAATCATTAGTCCTCTTCAATCAGGGCATGAACAAGATGAATTTTTTCCTCTCAATCAATGTGTATGGTCTGCTGCTGCATGCTTCATTTTCAACATCATCTTGCCTCTTCTTAAAATGAGTTATTCATTTGTAAACTGCTAATTTCTTTGGGGAATTGCCCCCATAAACTTGTCAATGATTTCACCATTCTTCCACCCAAGCTTTACCTTAAATTTGGTGCTTGTTTTTGCTTCAATACTGGCAGAATTCACGTTGCTCTGATAGGAGCTCTTTTCAAACTGTTTTGTCCTTCATCCTTCTTAGTGCCTCAAATTAGATATTGTGTACAATGTCATAACAAGTTAGTATGAGTTTATTTTGATGCAAAAATTTTAAAATTATGCATAATTTTTTTGTAATATGCATTTTTCATGAACTTGTTGAAGACCCCTGGTATAGTACTGAGAAGTAATTTTATCTATGACTCCCTTCCCCTAGAAAGAGCCAAATATGGCTGGGGTCATGTAGACTCACTAGTTAAGAGGCAGGACTCCCTGGATCTGTCTGTCATTTTCCCTTGGGCTCAATAAAACAGGAAATTCTATAGCAAAGAAAACTCTTCTGTGAGCTTTCACTGAGGGTTATAAGCTAAAATTTGTCCCTCTGAAATTTGTATGTTGAACTCCTCGCCCCAAGTACTTCAGAATGTGACTTTATTTGGAGTTGGGTTCAAGATTATTTCTTGATTATAGAGGTATCTAAGTAAAATGAGGTGGGCTCTAATGCAATATAAAAGGAGAAATTTAGACAGAGATATACACAGACGGAAGATGATATGAAGACACAGGGGTATGATGGCCATCTATAAGCCAAAGAGAGAAGCCTGAAACAGATCCTCCTTTCCTGGATTCTGTTGGCATCTTGACTTTAGACATTGCCTCCAGAACCATGAGACAATAAATTTCTGATTTTTAAGTCCCCAGCCTATGGCACAAACTAATATACTGGGTATGATGTAGCCCCTCACACTGAGGAGGTGACCTCCTCAAAAAGTAAACAGCTGTTATTTGATCAGTTGTCCTTAGCATCTTGGGTGAAGGAGAGTAAGACAGTGCAGGCAGCAGTTTCCTCTTCTGATTTCTTGGTTTAGAACACCATCCTTTCTTAGGCCTAAAACTCTTACCCAGGAGTACAGTCCACTCTGTCACAAGCTTCTTTATATTCAGGAAAACCCCACCAAGGCTTATACCATCATAAGAAGATGGAGAAAGCCCATCTAAATAACAATAAAGAGCAAATGAGGCTCAGATGCAGAGAGTAATGTGTCCAAAGTGACCAGAAAAGTATAATCAGAACCTGATCAGGAAGCCATGTCTCCAGATGCCTGAAATGCCTCTAGATATCATCTATCTCTAGGAGAGCATTTACAGACTGCGTATCTTGGTACAAAGGAAACAAGAGACTTGGGGTCACACTCATCCTTTCACCCCAGAAACCCTATCCCTGACCCACCTTTCCCCATTCTCCATGTGTGTGCCTAGTGGTGACACACACTAAGAATTGAAATGCAGAGAAGAGGAAAGACAGAAGAAAGGAGGGGACTGTAAGAAGGAAGGGAGCAACCTAGAAGACTTTTTCTCATTATCTTCTCAAGTTTAAGAGAAATGAAATAGATTGAGAAAAAAAAGTATCTTCCCCACCAAAAATATCTACTTTCCTCTATTTCAAAAACTTGACAAAAATAGATCAATTCAACTTGAAAGCTGTGTAACTACTTCCTGTCTCTGTCTTTCTATATTGTCCTATTTTGAGTAGAAACAAAACTTTTCATAATGGATTGAGGCAAGGCCACGAATTATTGAATGTTGGAAGCTATGCGCAGACTACTCTGCTTAGAACAAAGAGAATAAAACGTATCATTTTTCACAGTTTCTGCATGACTTCACTACTGACTGTGAGCCAAACACTCTTTCCCCAACTGAACAGGCATCTTATTGACAGACACAGCAGCCCCCTCTTGTGACTAAATACATGAATGCTTTCATTCAGGTCCTGGGCAGGTCTTCCACCTGCTTTCGTAAAGTTACTTTACAGATATGGAAAAGAATCACTTAGACGTGCCTGTGATGTTACAGAAAGGACTTCACCAATTTTGGTCATTTGTGGTTTCAGAATGATCACCATGTGTGGCAAGCCATTTTTGCAATATTAACAGTGGTTGCCTTTTTATATTATGATTTTTAATTAACCTCATAATTTTTCCTCCATTGAGTCAGTTGGGTGATTTTCTGCTTATCACTTTCAGGAAAGGAGGCATAGCTGGAAACCAAAAATAAAGAAGTATTTCCTACCATCTTATTTCAAAACTTTCAGCTTTATAGGCAAATTAAGGAATCCAGCATAAACTGACTTATAGGAAATGATACAAAGATATAATGCAAGTCTGCCTACCCGAGTCTATATAAACATTTTCTAGGTGGAGCGATAGGGAGAGGAAAGGATGCCAAAGAAAAGAGCATCAAAGAGGCTTAAGCATGGTCGGGTCCTTCAGAGGGGCGCTGGTCCTTATGCCCTTGAAGAGGTCTAGGAAAAAAAACTCCAAACCTCTAGGCCACTTTCAGTGGTTAAATAAACCTCAGGGCAGTTCTGTTTAACACTCCAGTCTTCACCTTTCCTCTGCTCTCCACACTTCAGGCCTGATCCCGAGCTACAGTGAGGTGGACATGGCCTACTTTGTTCTCTTCTTTCCTCCTTTTTCTTTGATTTTAACTTCCCGGGATTAAGGTGAAAGAAAAAGATTAAGGGGAAGAAACAACAAAACTGTTCTTACTTAACCACTGTGCACCTCTAGTGTTGTTGCTTCCCTGGCCGACCACTGATGGCTGTGTATGGTGAGTGTCCCTATGAGAGAGCACCCAGGGGACCTCAGGGGCTCCTCAAGGGAGGGGTCTCCCCTTCTTGCCAGCCCCTCACTCAGTAGAACCTCCACAGCCCCTTACTTTCTCCTCTGGGTGAAGCTCTGGCAGGACAGCTCAACCCTGCCACCTCAGAGGTGGCACCTGCCCACAGAATACACGTGCCTCCTCACCATGCCCAGTGCAGAAACCCAGGCAGGCCATGGTTGCCCCTCTCCACTCCACCAGTTTCCTTGTCTTCTGCTTAAGTAGATGTAAGCATAGGTCAAAATCTGCTTCAGAACAGACGAAAATGTCACACAATGTTCCTTTTTATGCAGCAGATCTCTGTCTTTGGAAGTAATTATTTTGGAATATTGACCCTTCCAGTGGCTTGTGGGAAAAGGGGAGTACTCTGATGATATTCTCTTGACTCCTCCCATCCCTCGCTACCTCCTCACACCAGCTAAGAGGTGAGAATTGGAGGTTGCAGAGCCTGTTCAGTTGCTGCTTTTTACCTCTACAGAGAATGTCCAACTGTGGGTCATTCTTTTTTTAATTTTTTTATTTAAAAAAATTTTTTGAGATGTGCAGCTGTGCTTAAAATGTGAGCCATTCTTAATGAAAAATAGTGGCTGCCTAATGACTCTTGGTTCCTAGCTTTGGGTCCTATTTGCCAAATTCATAACAGAAAATGTCCCACAATATGTCCTATTGATCTCACGGGAAAAATAAGTCTGTTTGATTCCATAACAAATGCTCCAAAAGACAAAATAAAAATATATTCCAATAATTAGATGTCATATAACATATAAATAAATATAAATGTGTAATGTGTAACATATAGATTATAAATATATAAAAGTAAATAGACATATTTGTATTCCAATAATATTAGGAATATAATATTAGGTGAGCTTTGGGGACAAAAGCCAATTACAGTCCTCACACCAACCAAACTCATCATGGATTCAGGAAAAGGAAAGCCCGGCTATGAGGATGCAACAGAAGATTAACCATGGTCATTAAACAATTATGAGTATTAGCATGGTCTATACTGGAATTATATGAGCACGTTAAAGGTGGAGTTTAGAGCACTATCGTGCTATATTCTGTAATAAACAGAGCCTTAACAGTATTGGAACCAACTTTCTTTAATAGAAAGTTAAAATGTTGTAAAGAATCCAGGCAGAGTAAAAAGAGTAAATAAAATAATTAGATAAAACTTGTCTAAATTTTAGAACATTGAAGGAAACACTAAGATAATTGGTTCATGGCCTTTAAAATATATAGAAGTTTTATTTTTTAATTGACAATAAAGAATAAAAAAGTTTAACTCATAGTGGAGAATCTCATGTATTGTTTTAGCCTATTTTCTTCTTGGAAAGTCTGCAACTAAAAGGCTTGTCTATCCCCTAATCTCTCTGCTGCTTTTCAAATCATAGATAAATTTCTGTTGTTGAAACAAAAATCATTGCCTTCTTTATCATCAAAACAAAGTATCTTCTACTAATTATGATAGGATGTAGTTTAATCAGAATAGGCATAACCCACACTAAGGCATTCCCAGGTGTGTTTCCTGGTTCCCTAAGCCCTGTTATCTAAGTTAACACAAAATCACCTGCATGTCTATATCATCCATCCTCCTGAAATGCAGTACTCTCCCAGTTGCAGTGTTTTTCAAAGTAAGATCTCCAGATCTAATTATCAAAATCATTAGACAACTCACTAAAAAAAGCAGACTCCTGACCCCGTATCAGACCTGTAGAATCAGAATCTATGGAAATAAAGCATTTTTAAAATAAACTCTTCATGTGTTTCTTAAATGTACAGTAAAATTAGAGAAGTGCTGTCTAGTTGGTTAACCCTGAAGTTTTATGTGTTTTTCTTCGTCTTATTTTATGGTACCTGCAGCATTTACTTTATCTCAGAAATGCTTTCATCTCAAAACTTATGTAAGCCTCAGTTTCCCAATCTGAGAAATGGGTTAATATTACTTCATAGTTTTTGTGACGATAAAGATGATGATGAGAATGACAAAATTGGTACCAGGTAAAGCAGGAATCCTTCGGTGATTTTTGTATCGCTTCACCTGAACACATTGGGCAAACTGTAAGGCTGTAAACCCAAAGGGTTAAATACAACAAAACCAGATGACGTGGGTAAAATAACACTTGTGCCTCTCTTCCTAAATCAGGAAGCTTCTACTTCTGCTCCCTTTTTTCTAGGCCTCCCTGCATTTCTTCTACACAAAGCGGAGGTGGAAAGAGCCGATGCTGTTGTTTAGAGTCTATTTATAAGTAGGGCATTAGTCATTACTTTGACTCAATAGCTAGAACTCCATAAACCACTCGCTCACTTTATATCTTTTACATTTTTAAGTCCCTGCCTCCCTGGGATGATAAGCAGATCTAAATAGAGTGGCCAACTCTTCCACTAAGTCTGGCCAATAAGGAAGGACAGGAAAATAAATAAGATACAGAGATTATAATGCAAGAAACAAATTTTTCTTCATTTGCAGATGGCATGATTGTGGACTTAGAAAATCCAAAATAATGTATGACCAAATGATTAAAATTAGTAAGTGTAGCAAGTTCAATGAATATAAGGTCAATATGTAAAAACCAATTGTATTTTTATACACTAGCAACAATTAGAAAATAAAATTTTTAAATCTGCATGAAATGTCTATACATGGAAGTAAATCTGATACAGGATGTGCAAATCACTACATTGAGAACTAAAATCATTGCTTAAGACATTAGATGACCTTAGCAGGTAGATAGTCTATATTTTTGACACAATGACTCAATATTTTTGAGGTAGCAATTCTCCTCAAAGTTATCTATAAGCTTAATGCAATACCAATCAAAACTGCAAGGGCAATTTTGTAGATTTGAAAATGATTTAGAATTTAGAAACTAATTCTAAAATTTGTATGGATTCAGAAAGGACATAGAATGGATAAAATAATAAGGGGAAGAACACAGATGAAGAAAAAACACTGATGAGTTTCAAATTCTATTCTAAAGCTATATTAATAAGCACATTATGAGATAGCTGGGAGGCTGAACTAACAGATGAAACAAAATAGAGTGCAGAAATAGAGCTATACATGTAGGATCACCTGATTTGTGACCCAAACACCACTGCAATTCAGTGGGGGAACGGAAGATCTTTTCATTAAATGGTCATGGGGCAATAGGAACCTGGACACCTTTTGCATAGCATCACGAAAATTGATTTGAGGTGGCAAATGGACCTACATGAAAAAAAGTGCGTCTGTTACTTGAGGTAGGCAAAGATTTCTCAATAGGGCACAAAAACTACTAACCAATAAAGAAAAATAAATAGTTATTTGGACTTTATCAAAACTAGGAATTTCTGTATCTCAAAGAAAATCATTATGAAAGTGAAGAGTCAAGTAATGGATTAGTGGAGAATTCACAATAGATGGTTTTGACAGGGGCTTATAGCCAGAATCTATGAAGAATGCCTACATATGAACAATAAACAAATAAGCAAACGACTTGAACAGGTACTAGACAGAAAGGAATATCCAGATGGACAATGAGCACATGAAAAGGTGCTCAGGATCATTATTCTTCAGGAAAAGCAAATTAAAACCACAATTTTATGAGATACCACTGCATGTCACCATAATGGCTTAAATTAAAAAACAAACAAAAAGAAACCTGATACCATTTTTTGGTGAAGACACGGAGTAACTAAAACTCCCATACATTGTTCATAAGAGCATACAACTTGGTAGCCTTTTGAAATACATTTGATAATAACCACTAAAGCTAAATACATGCCTATTTTATGGCCTAGTTAAGTCCATTCAAGTCCATTCCAGTGGAATTACCCAAGAATAGTGAGTTTATATGTCCACCAAATAAAATTTAAATCAATGTTTATAGCAACCCTTTCCATAATGGCACAAAACTGTAAACAGTCTAAAAAACCCAAAAGTCTATTTCAAGAAGAATGGAAAAATAAATTATTACATATTTATACAGGGGAATTTTACATATAAATTTTAAAATAACATGCTTACAGAAACATTAATGAATTTCAAAGATATGATATTGAGAGAAGAAATTGAGACAGTAGAATATAGGCTGCACAATATAATTCCAGTCACACAAAGTGTAAGACCAAGTGATGAAAGGCAGAATCATGGTTACTCCAGGTGGAGAGTTGGGGAAGGGCCGTTGAATTGGAAGGGGCATGTGGAAATCTTCTGGAGTAATGGAAAATTTCAATATGTATGTCTGGATGGTGTTACCCAGATACAAAGAAGTGTAAAATTCCATTGAGCTGTAAGCTAAAGTTTTATTCACCTTATTATGTGTTGTACCTCAATTTCAAAAAGAAAGAGAAGAAAGCGAAGACACAGCATTTTTAAATGTTCAGATAAATGTGAGTACCATCACCTGAGAATGGGGAGACATGACTGGGGTGTGAGACAGTGCTGCTGAGTTTTGTAAATATATGTGAGTATTATTTTGATTAAAGTAACATTTATTTTAATGAGAAGGGAGGAAAGACTGCTGCAAATCTTAGACAAGATGAGTACTGAAAAATATCTGATAGCCTTATCAATACCAAAACCGCTGGTGTTAAAGTGAGAACTTCCCTTGGAGTGATGCTAACAGGGGCCAGGTTTGAATGAGACTGAAGAATGGAAATTAAGAGAATGAGTCCAGACAATTCTTTCAAGTAATGTGATGATGAAGGGATGAGAAATATAGAGATGTGGCTGGTGGAGATGTGGGTTTCAAGAAGACTATATTAAAATGAAAAAGATTTACTTATATTAATGTGACCAGATTATCGTGAGACAACACAGACACATACACACATTTTTTTTTTTTTTTCGGCAGGGAGTGTATGCACCTGTGCGGTCTTTTTCCAAGTAGTCCGCAACTGGAAACCAGGACTCTTCATATTGCATCTGGCCCATCTGAATTTATGTGAGGGACGTTCTGGGATGTTATTAAGAGTAGACTGACCCATGAACATGCACAAGGGACTGTCTAGGATGCCTGGACAGAATGAACAGTAGTCCCTGCCCTCTGGCTTTGTCTCATGACTTCATTCTCCAAAGGACCATTTGGAAAAAGGTCCTGGGCATTAAATAAATACTCCTTCAAGAGGAAGAACAGCAGAGATACCTCTGCCATCATTTCAGATCCCCAGCTGCAGGGTTTTGATACAAGTTGCAGGTGCCTGGGGAACACTGTGCCTGCACAGCACAGAGATAAGTGGCTGAGTCTTCAGGTTTAGGGGCTGTGATGTGCAGAAAGCTTTCCTTCTTTGTTAATGTGGCTTTTAGCCTTTCTTTCTCCTTTTCTTCCCCAGCTGAATACAGGGTGAAGAGGAATTCAGGGCCTTTCCCAGGATCTTGCCTATACCAGAACAGCCCTCTTAAACCGCTGACTGTGTAACTGCAGTTGAGACTGCTACTCTCTCCCTCCTGGAGTCTCAGGGCCTCGGGACTCTGCGTCACCTGGTCTTCTCCACTCAACCCTGTTCAGGAAAACAAAATCAGAAATTATACAAAGCTTTTAGTTTAGCAGCTTTGAAAAATTCCAACAGGAAAACTGAATGAGCTGAGATTAAATCTTCATCTCTCTTCCTCAGCTTTGCACGAATGGTTCTCATTTCTTAACCTCCAACTTACAGCCGAGCTGAAGCCACAAGACTATGAATGCACACTCCAACATTTTCTCCATGCTGGTATCTCAGCCTAGAGACAAATTACGATAATTCCAACCTTCTTTTCTCAGAGGCGCCACTTCTGTATCTTAGTTCATATTCTCTAATGCAGGAAAGAGCCTTTCTGTTGGCTGCTCAACCAATCAAATGCAAGTCCTCTAGTAATTTTCATGCTTTTGAAATTAAAGGCAGTTGTAGAATGAGAGTAAGTTGAACCACTGCCACCTCGTGGCCACAGTTCTGTCCCACAGTACCCACTTCATGCCACCTACAAAGAAAAATATTCTTCATACTTGGTGGGCATAGTGCATATGAGGTTTAAAGTGGCAATCAGAAAAGCCTTATTTTACTTGGACTCTTAATTCTCTAGATTGTTTTTTGAATGGTTTTTAAAGCTAAGCTGCAACCAGAAGTTACAAAGGAGTTGAATCCGACTGGTAGCTGTAATTATATTTCTCACTAAAATATATTTCTCACTAGAATACACAAGAACCTCAGCAGGGGAAACCTTAAAACCTTAAAACCTCAAAACCTCAGCAGGTGAAACCTTAAAAAGACTAGAGCTCTGAAAATAAAAGATGGAGTTGAGGGGATCAAATAGCTTGTGGATGTGTCTGGAAACCTCTCTGATGCAATGTGCAGAGAATTTGGAACATAAATTAAGAAATCCATGTCTTCAAATAATTTTCTGTGTGACTACAGGATTGAGACCAACTGTGACCAAAATTCAGGGTCACAAAATTGGTAGATATTAGAAGGAAGGAAGTTTTGAAAAAGCATAGCAGAGAGAAAAAAGAGGTCTCCATTTCTGGACCTCAGAGAGACCTGAAAGTCACTGTGTGTGTGTGTGTGTGTGTGTGTGTGTGTGTGTGTGTGTGTGTTGCGAGGGAGATTATTCCATGCAAATTATAAATATTTTACACAATATAAATAATACACAGCAAAAGTAAGTCTTTCCTCCTCATCTGTCCTTCAGTATCACAGTTCTCATTATAGAGGCATCTATGCATCTGTTCTTTCAAACACTCTCATACACGTACATACTCATTATTTTCAGACAAACATACATATCATTCTGTGCCTTGTTTTTTGTCCATGCAAAATGGCCACGTAGTATTCCATTGTTTGGCTGTACTATCTTATATTTAAACAGTTTTGCATTTTTGTATTTTCATTTCCAGTCTTTTACTACCAAAGATTATGCTGAAATGGTTATCCCCATAAAAAGATGTTTGCCAACATGAACAAATATATTTATAAAAATTATTGAAAATATGTAAATGATAACAGAGAACCCATGCATTTTTCATTTAATAAATATTGCCAAAATGCCTCTAACAAGCAGTAGCACTTTACGTATTTATAATGTGTGAGTGTCAGCTTCACTTCCTTGCCAACACAATGTATTATTAAACATTTTAATCTTTCTGAAGTTAATAGGTGAAAAATGCTAATTCAGAATACCACTTCAAAATTTTCTCTATTATTACTGAAGCCTGGGTTGAAAAAATAATTTTTAAATCCATTTGTATGTCTCTCTTTGAATAGTCTATTGAAAATTATGTTTAAGTGTTCATTTTGGAGACAGAATACCAGTGATCAAACTCTAGCTCTATGATTTATTTTCTATGAAAAAATTGCCCAGAGACTTTCTGTGACTTAGTTTTATCTTTGAACTTAGTTTTATCATTGGATGGTGGAGAAAGAACAGTACAAACCTTAAAGAATTACTGTGAGAATCACTTGAAATATGTATTGAAACCAACAGATATATATTGATTGATAATGATAGATACATAGGTAGATAGGTAGATTACACACTACCTAGATAAAAATTAAAATAGTGGCTACAACATAACAAATAAGTAACATTAGCTATTATAGTATTAGCACAATTTTCTTTTGGAGAGTTAATTTTTTGTTGGTTTACTAAAGCTCTTTATATATTAAAGTCACGTTTTATGTGACTTTATATTTTGAATTTTTGTTGGTTTACTAAAGCTCTTTATATATTAAAGTCACGTTTTATGTGACTTTATATTTTGAAGCTTTTTACTCCATTTTGTCATTTAGTTTTTGCTGTTTTATTGTATTTTTGCCACGTAGAAATATTTGCTTTCATATATCTCTTACTTATGGTATATTCAAACGCATTCATCTTTATAATGTCTCCTGAAATTTTGGTCTTACTTAGAAAACCTGACTCACTCTAAGCTTACTTTTTTAAATCCTGAAAATTTCTGGTATGTTTTATATTTAATCTTTTAAGCCTATCATTTGGAGTTATTTTGATCTAAGGAATAAGGTAAGGGGTTAATTTTTTTCAAGTGGCTAGACAATTGACTCAACATTATGCGCTCAAAAATCTATTATTTTCTCCCTGATTAGTAATATCTTTGCAGTATAGTAATTTTCTCTATGTAATTTGTTTCTGTCTTCTATCAATCTATCTAGTTATACTTTCACTATTGCCAACTATTTTTAATTATTTTAGCTTAATAATATTATTTAATGTATGATCGAACTTGTCTCCACCCTATTGCCCTTCTGTTTTAAGACTGTTTCTCATTTTCTACATGTTTAGTCTTCATTTAAGTTTTTGAGTGAGCATGTCTAGTTTCAAATAAATGTATAAACATTTCAAGGTAATCGTAATTTAGACAATACCCACTACTATAAAAATAAGAGTTGCTGAATTAAAAGAGTAGTTACCTAATGAAAATTAACCTCAATAATATTCTGACATAACTCCTAAACTGTTTTTCCAAGAACATTGAAATTAGCAATACTAGGCTAAGATATCATGGCAAAACTAGTATTGCCTAATTAGTTTGATTCTATGACACACCACTGGATTTTATAATTGAGATGTGCTTATCATACGCCAATAATTTTGTAGGTAAATTTTGTCATTAAATATGTGCTCATCTCGTTGAATTATCTATCACTTATACGAATTCTCTTTGGATTTGTGCCAATAGCAGTCTGCTCCTAGTCCCCATTAACTTTGATGCTCCTCCAACCCTTCTTCCATTCAGCAGAAAAAAAAGTTACCGAGCATATACTGTACTAACAGTATAAACACGTTGTTCATTGACTTTTTTTGAGAATAAGATAATTTCTCAGTTATCTACAAATCATTACACTAGCTTGCATATAATTCAGCATTCACTGATTTGATTTATTTTACCCACATTAGCAAACTCTGACTCTTACAAATCATTTTCAATAGGCAGTTTTTCTCTGTTTCTGAATATATGTACCTAAGAAAAAAGGCGAAAAAGACGAAAGATAAACGCAAGATTGGGGCAGGGTTATTTATAATGCAGAGACAATTTATATTTATATGTATTAGTGCAGGAACTAAGAGAACCTAGACTGAATGTGTGATAGATGGGTAACAGAGCCACAGAAGGTGATTTAGAATTGTGAGTTTTATGCAAAGTTTTGTTTAATTTTTAAAAATATTTTTATTTTTTATTTGAAATAATTATAGTATTAGAATTTCAAAAAATGTACAGAGAGTTCTCACGTATTCTTCACTTAGCATCCCCAATGATAACAACTTGTGTAGCTATAGAACAGTTTCTAAACCAAGACATTAACATAGGTATAATCTGTAGAGCTTATTTAGGTTTCTGAAGTTGTACATGCACTAATTTGTATGTGTATGGTTCTATGCAATTTTATCGTATGTATAGATTCATGTAACCACGGCCCCAATCAAGACTCACAATGGTTTCACAATCACAGCTTTCCTCATGCTACTCCTTCACACAGCCACACCCATCCCCTCCCCACATCATTAATCCCGACAATCACTAATCTGTTACTTACCCCTACTATTTAGTTATTGCAATAATGTCATATAAATGGAATTGTACAGTAGTAACCTTTTAAAATTGGCTTTTCTCACTCTGCATGAGGGATAAAAGCATGATATCTATGCAAGTTATTGTGTGTATAAATGCTTTTGTTCCTCTGTATTGCTATATAATAGACTATGTTATGAATGTGCCACTGTTTGCTTAACCATTCACCCACTGGAAGACATCTGGGTTGTTTCCAGATTTCGGCTGTGATGAATAAAGCTGCTATTAATATTCATGTACAGGTTTTGGTGTGAATATAAGCTTTTGTTTCTCTAGGATTAGTCCCAAAGAGTGTAATTGCTGGGTCATGGGGTAAGGCATGCATAATTTTATAAGAAATTGCTAAACTCTTTCCAGAGTGTTTGTATCATTTTATATCCCTACCAACAACATATTAGTGATCCAGTTTCCCTAAATTTTCAACAGCATTTGATGTTATCTTTATTTTTTATTTCAGCCATTCTGATAGGTATATAATAATATCTCATTGTGGTTTTAGTTTGCATTTCACTGATAGCTGATAATGTTGATCATCTTCTCATATGCTTATTTGCAATATGTATATCCTCAAAGTGAAATCTGTTTAATGCTTTTTGCTTATTTTCTAACTTTTTTTTTTTTTTACTGTTTCATTTTGGGAATTCTTTATATATTCTAGCTACAACTCTGTGTCAGATACCTGGTTTTTAAATATTTACTCCCAGTCTGTAGTTTATCATTTGATCTTCTTAACAGGATCTTTTACAGAGCAAAAGTTTTAAATTTTGATGAAATCCAATTTGTGTGTGTATATGTGTGTGTGTATTGTGCTTTTGGTGTCAAACCTAAGAACTCTTCGCTGGGCTCTGCATCTTGAAGATTTTCTTTATTTTTTCCAAAAGTTTCACAGTTTTACATTTTACATTTAATTTCATGATTCACTTTGAGTTTATTTTTTATGATGTTTATTTATAAATAGATTTTTTGGATAGGAGGAATAGGTCATTATTTTTATCTTAATAGCCACAGCTATTCCTTCTCCCCAGTCATAACCCCTGACAATCACTAGTCTGTTATTAATCCCTACAATTTTGTTATTTCATGAATGTTATATAAATGGAATTGTACAGTGGTTATTCTGCTTTGAATAATCAAAATGTATATCAAAGACTTTTAATAGATGACTTTAAAACCTTTTATATTTTGAGGCTGAAAAATTTCCTTTTTATCTCACTATGATTATTCTACCTGAAAATTTAATTTAGAAATATAGGGACCACATCACACCCTTTTCAACCCATCACCTTCGGAAATTTCCTGTCATTTATCACAGGGCAATTTTGTATTATAGATTTGGAAAATAGTTTTATATCTGTCTTATTATTGAGAATAACTGGAAACTTTTCCTAAAATTTATGTTCTTTTAAACCTTAATATTCCCCAGGAAAATTGCCCATCCATCTTTAAGTCATCAAAATGAACTGAAAACGAGATTTTCTTTCTTCTTCTATGACTTCTTTTCTGATATTTAGGCACATGTTTCCTGAAGAAAAGACTAATTCTCTCCAAATTGTCCCAAGAATAAGAAATCCCTCTTCTTGTCATTACTTTTTGTGAAAGTCATATGCTTTCATCTACGTCTTTTCACAATCACAGTTTCATGGCCAAATGGCCTGGCTCCCTGGGACGTAGTCATGCTTCTTCCCAGAACAGGGTCCTCATTTTGCTCTCATGGGTGAATTTTGAAAAGACCAATATTACAATTGAGGATAATACTTTCTAAAAGTCTCCTTAAGGGTTAAGAATCAAGAAGTTTTTATTCCAATGGAAATAATACGGCCTTTGGAACCAGAGTCAGGAAAGTAGAAAAGCAAGCTCATTTTCCTTAAGTCTTAGGCTAGGACTTGTAATGGAAGGAATATCCACCCAGAAATTAAATAAATCAAGTAGGTCACTCAATGGGAAAGAAAAAAATATAAAAAGAAGAAGAGCAAGTCATGGCAATATACAGACAAATCATCTAACAATTCGCATATGGATTTGGCCAAGTGTTTCTTAACTTTTTAAGAGTCAGTTTCACACTTTAATGTAGTCACCACAAATTTCTAAAAAAAAATCTTTTGTTGGCTTGGCGCGGTGGCTCACGCTTGTAATCCCAGAACTTTGGGAGGCTGAGGCTGGCAGATCACCTGAGGTCAGGAGTTCAAGACCAGCCTGGCCAACATGGTGAAACCCCACCTCTACTTAACAAAAAAATACAAAAATTAGCCGGGCATGGTGGCGTGCACCTGTATCCCAGCTACTTGGGAGGCTGAGGCAGGAGAATTGCTTGAACCCGGGAGGTGGAGGTTGCAGTGAGCTGAGATAGTGCCATTGCACTCCAGCCTGGGCGACAAGAGTGAAACTCCATCTTGGAAAAAAAAAAAAAAATATATATATATATATATATATACACACACACACACACATATATATATATATCTATTGCCGAATAATCTACTTCAAGATAAAGAACTGAAGATAAACACGCTTTTGATTAATGACAATTTAAGATATGTTCTCTGAGCCAGAGAGAACATTTTCCTTAGAGTGAAGTTTCTCCTAAATCTCCATCTCCATTGACAGTGCCTCCCTGCCTCTTCCTGTTCACACTGTGACTCTTGCCCAGGTGTTTATATCGGGGGACATTGAGATATGAATTTTTTAGGCCCCCCTCAGGTGAATATTTCACTGTAGTTTCACTCAGGGGATGAAAGAACATTGCCAAAACCTCAAGCTGTGAGGCTGTGAAAATACAGCTGATGGAACTGGCTGGTTTCTGCAAGTTCAGAGAATACCAACCCTTTCTTCCATTCTGCTCATTAAAAGACTCCTGATCTATAAGGAAAATAATTCTCCCACTTGGTGGATGTCTGTACCAGAGTAAATAATAATTAAGTTTTAGCTTCTTATACACAATCCAAGGTCACAGCCTCCTTCTGCAGCATAGAAATTGCAGCCTGGGTTTGAGTTACCTTCTGGGATTGGCTAGATCTTGAAAAAGAGAGAAAAGAGAGGAGAGGAGATGAGAGGAGAGGAGAGAGGAGAGGAGAAGAAGAGTGAGAAAATTATAGTGATTCTCCTGGTAGTATAGAAATTCCCATCAAGACACACAAGCAATGGGGAAACTATTCCCTATTTAACAAATGGTGTTGGGAAAACTGGCTAGCCATATGCAGAAAACTGAAACTGGACCCTTTCCGTACACCTGATACAAAAATCAGCTCAAGATGGCTCAAAGACTTAAACCTAAGACCTAGGACCGTAAAAATCCTAGAAGAAAACCTGAGCAATACCATTCAGGACATAGGCATGGGCAAAGATTTCATGACTAAAACACCAAAAGCAATGGCAACAAAAGCCAAAACTGACAAATGGGATCTAATTAAACTAAAAAGCTTCGGCAAAGCAAAAGAAACTATCATCAGAGTTAACAGGCAACCTACAGAATGGGAGAAAATTTTTGCAATCTATCCATCTGACAAAGGGCTAATATCCAGAATCTACAAAGAACTTAAACAAATTTACAAGAAAAAAGCAAACAACCCCATCAAATAATTAGGCAAAGGATATGAACAGACACTTCTCCAAAGAAGACATTTATGCAGCCAACAGACATATGAAAAAATGCTCATCATCACTGGTCATTAGAGAAATGCAAATCAAAACCACAATGAGATACCATCTCACACCAGTTGGAATGGTGATCATTAAAAAGTCAGGAAACAACAGATGCTGGAGAGGTTGTGGAAAAGTAGGAATGCTTTTACACTGTTGGTGGGACTGTAAAATAGTTCAACCATTGTGGAAGACAGTGTGGCGATTCCTCAAGGATCTAGAACTAGAAATACCATTTGGCCCAGTAATCCCATTACTGGGTATATACCCAGAGGATTATAAAACATGCTGCTATGAAGACATATACACACGTATGTTTATTGCGGCACTATTCACAATAGCAAAGACTTGGAACCAACCCAAATGTCCATCAATGATAGACTGAATTCAGAAAATGTGGCACTTATACACCATGGAATGCTATGCAGCCATAAAAAAGGATGAGTTAATGTCCTTTGCAGGGACATGGATGAAGCTGGAAACCATCATTCTCAGCAAACTATCACAAGATCAGAAAACCAAACACCGCATGTTCTCACTCGTAGGTGGGAGTTGAACAATAAGAACACATGGACTCAGGGAGGGGAACATCACACACTGGGGCCTGTTGGGGTTGGGGGGTAGGGGAGGGATAACATTGGAAGAGTGACAGGTTGATGTGTGCAGCAAACAACCAGGGCATGTGTATACCTATGTAACAAAACTGCAAGTTCTGCACATGTAACCCAGAACTTAAAGCATAAAAATAAATTTCGGTCAGGGCTTGAGTCACCCTCTGGAACTAGCTAGATCCTGAAAAAGAGAGAGAAAAGAGATGAGAGAGGGGGAAGGGAGAGAGAATTATGCTGATTCTCCTGGTGGTACCCATGAGGTTGTAAGGAAATAATGTAGGACGGGGCTGTGACTCCCTGTCCGTTACCTCTTTCCCCTAAACCCCATCAGGTTTAGGAGAAAATAACAACCTGCTGCTGCCCCCAGATTTTAAAGCTGAGAAAAGCCGGAGTCCTGCATTTGTGGCCATCTTTACCATCCTTTGTCAGAAAGAGGCTATGACTATCCTCAGTAGGCAGAGGAGCAGAATGTTGCAAGTTCTTCTGAGTACCGAGCTGTAAGGTGCTCCTCTGCCAGAAGAGAAAATGTGATCTGGTGATATCACTTTGCCTGTGTTAAGCCATAGCTTTTTGACACAGTTGGAGATTCTAACCTGCCTATTTGGTCTTATTTTAATTTAATAGACAGAAATTATATCTGCATATACATGAGTTAAATTAAATTGAAGGTTTTAATGATTCAACCATTTGCTACATTCAGCCAATGCATCAGAGATAGACTCATAAGTCTCATAAGAAATAACAATTTATTATGGGTTATGATGACTACTGAGAACAAGTTATCATCCATCTTTTTGCATGGTGTATGCTTTTTGGTCTCTGGCTGAAATCTACAGTGAAATATATTCCCAGATTTTTCTTCCAGACAGGGAGACAAAACTTTTCACTCTCAATCATTATAACTCTTTCTTCCTGTGCACCAAGCCATTGGATTCTGGGAAAATTTATATTAGATAAAGTTTCTTGTTTGCTTAATGGCATTACAGCAAGTTTCTTGATTGACAAAATTTGTCCCATTGCATGTGCCCAATAGCAATCAATAGTAAGTCTGTGCTAGGAAAAATCTGGCTTTCAAACATTGCACCCGATAGTCTAAATGAGTGCAGCCAAACTCATCAGAGCATGCATTCTTATTCTCTTATATCATAAATAAAGCAATTGGAACATTGCAAATCCCTCTGTCAGCCCATTGCTGTGGCAGATGTGGCTGAAAGACTTTTTTCACTGGGGGCAACTCTATAGTTTTACCTTTCAGCAGCATGAAAGTTGGTGACTGATTTGTGTGGTGTCAATGTGCAGATATGTGAGTGTGGTTCAGTTGACTGCAGCTTTTAATTGTCTGTTTATGCTCTCTTCTTTGAGTGAATATAATTGCATATAATATAATGACCTAAAGTCCCTCTTATGAGAAAATTAATTTTTTTTAAGTCCAGGATGATTTAACTAGTGATAAAATTATCAGAAAGTGGTTGTCTGTAGGAGGAAAAATTAGACTGGAAAGGGGCACAAGGGGACTTCACGGATGTAGGGAATGTTTTATATATTATCTTGTTACATGGGTGTATATGGTTCTCAAAACACATTAAACTAAACATGTAAGTGCATTTCATTGTAGAAAAAATTATACCTCATAAAAAAGAACCAAAATAAAATAATATATACACATAGAAAAATTAATATTTTTAGCTTTCTACAGTTGTTGCAGGAATTTGTCTATACTTTTCTAATTGCTAGAGCAGCTGTGGTCTGTCGTGATTATAGTCTACTCTGATAGCTCTCTGAGACTTGGAATCAACAAAGACTAGCTGGTCGTTAATATGCCCTGGGATGCTAAATATACACAAATGAAATGACCAAAGACAGTAAAATGCCCCAAAGCTCTGAGAATGAAGATTTATGGCTACACATAATAATACAAATACATCTCATAAAGTTATGATTGTGTAAAATTAGCTAGAAACCAGAGTACATACTAAATGATCCCATTTAATTAAAGTGCAAAACTAGTCTGTGCAGTTAGATGTCGGGATAATGGTTACTTGGGCTGGTAGAGACAGGAAGCAGGTACAAGAGTGGCCTGCCATGTGGGTAATGCCCTTTTTCTTGATATGGGTGCTGGTTACATGGGCTTTTCCAAATTGTGAAAACTTACCTAGCTCTACAATTGTGCAGGGGCACATTTCTTTCTATATAGGTTATTTTATTTTATTTTGGTTTCTTTTATATTGAAGAATGATTGACATAATAAAATGCACAGATACAATATATTCATTTCAATGAGTTTGAGAATTTTATACACCTGTGTAACTATCACCTAAAACAATATGTAGAACGTTTCCATGATCGCAGAAAAATCCCTTTGTGCCCCTTTTTAGTCAACTCCTCCTTCCCAGAGGAAACCACATTTTTACTTCTATCACCATAGTTTAGTTTTTGTTCTTGAATTTTATATAAAAGGTATCATGAAGTATTTTGGGGGAAGGACCTGGTTTCCATTGCTCAACATAAGGCTTTAGAGATCCATTAATATTGTTGTGTGTATCAGTCAGTAGTTCCTTTTTATCTCCTGTTGATGGACATTTAAATTGTTTCCAGTTACAACAAATATAAATGAGGTGCATACAAAATTTTTTGTATGGATCATTTATGGGCCTATGTTTTCACTTATCTTTGCTAAATATCTGTGAGTGTTCTTGCTGGGCCATTGCAAGACCCCAAAGTGATTGTGCTGTGCCATTTTACATTCTCACCAGCACTGCATGAACTGTCTAGTTGTTCCACATATTTGCCAATATTGGGGTTGTCAGATGGCTTGTTTTTAGTGCTTCTAGTGGGGATGAATGGCACCGGAATGTAGATTTTATTTGCATCCCCCTAATGACTTATGATGTTTAACATATTTTATGGATTTGTCTTAGTCTATTTGGGCCACTGTAACAAAATATCATAGATAGGTGGCTTATAAAAACAGAAACTCAAAGTTCTGGAGGAAGCATAGTCCAAGATCAAGTTCCCAGAAGATTCAGTGCCTAGTGAGGGCCTGTTTTTGGGTTGGTAGTCATCTTTGCGGTGTCCTCACATTGCCAAAAAAGCAAGGAAGCTCTCTGTGACATCTTTTATATGGACATTATTCTCATTACCTAATCACCTCTTAAAGGCCGCACCTCCAAATACAACCACACTGGTAATTCAGTTCTGTCATAAGTTTGTTTAATGTGGTTGCTGCCTTGGCGTCCATTTTCAGGCCTGACATAAGTCATACTTCATCTCCCTTGGCCTAGTTAGAACTTCCACTCCCTTTGTGGTTGTTCTTCATCTCACTGACCCAAAATCCAACACTTTCCACAGCTGCTAACCATGATAAATCTAACGGCCAACGCCAGAGTCGTGTACATAATTTCTCCCCTTTTTATGTGTTTTCTTTGAACTAGACAGTCCTCAATACCCATGGATAAGCCTAAGGGATAATACCCATGAACCTTAATAAACATATAATCCCACAGGCCTCTCTCTCCCTCTGTTTCTCTCTCTCTTCACCTACTGGTTGAGCTCCCTGCTGCCTCTGAACTTTCCATCAGCCTCCCACTGGCACCTATAACTTCTCTGGGACCTGTGAGAAATAAATTCCTTCTATTTTATGCCTTTTCGCTTCACGTCCTTATATAGCATGTTGGGAGGAGGGCCTGGTTTCTATTGCTCAACATGAAGTTTTAAAGATCCATTCCATTTTACCTGACCCACACACCTAAACCTAATTTTTCCCCTAGTCAAGGCTGTCCTAGGCAGTGGTTATCTTGGCTTATGGTCATTCTCAGGAGAGAGACTTCAAGTCCAAATTAAGAAGACACAACAAATTGGCCACGTGAGGTGGCTCAAACCTGTAATCCCAGCACTTTGGAAGGCTGAGGCAGGTGGATCACGAGGTCAGGAGATCGAGATCATCCTGGCCAACGTGATGAAACCGTCTCTATTAAAATACAAAAAATTAGCTGGGCATGGTGGCGCACACCTGTAGTCCCAGCTACTCGGAGGCTGAGGTAGGGGAATCGCTTGAACCCGGGAGGGAGAGGATGCAGTGAGCTGAGATCGCGTCACCGCACTCTAGCATGGCAGCAGAGCAAGACTCCGTCAAAAAAAAAAAAAGACATAAATTAAAATCACAACAGATTTCAACATATGAATTTGGGGGAACACAAACATTCAGTCTATAGCAGTACTCACTCGTTACACCATTAATGTATTTTATTATTGTGTAATTTTTAATTGTTAATTTATGGGAGGTTTTAAATATATTCTGGAAGTAATATTTTTTCAGCTGTATCTTCTTGAATATTTTTTCAGAATTTAGGTTGCTAATTGACTTTCTTAATACTGTCGTTGGATGAGCACCATTTTAAAATTGTATTCGTGTCCTATTTGTCAATCTTTCTTTTTGGTTAGCATATTTTGTATACATATTTTTAAATATACTGGTTAACCTATTCCCTATACATATGTTTGTTCTTCTCTCTCCAAAACTTACATATCTCAGCATGCATATTGTCTACAATTTCTATTAGATCCATTGGTATTTTATTATATTTATTTTAAAGTACATCCGATAAATCCAACACCTGGGTCATCTCTTTTTGGGTTTATTAACAGTTTTCTCTTTCGACCATGGGTTACATTTTTGTGTGTATGGTTGAATCTCCCAGTGATTCTTTGCACTTCTTGGATTTGGATAGACCATTTCTTCTAATTATTTTTGAACTTATTTTTTACTCATTTATGGGTTTTTTAATTTCTTTTTTGCCCCCTTGAGGATGTGACTTTGATTATAGTTTATTATAATCTGGTTTGGCTCTGGGTGCTTTCAGAGATGGATTCTGTATGAGCTCCTTGGTTATAGAGAGCCCTTGTATGACAGCTTTCTTGGATGCTTGTTGTAGTAGCAATGTTCCCAGTATGTGAGCAGGTTCATTGTCTCCTGTGGGGCTTGAATGGCAGAGGCGTCTTGACGCTTGTCTCATTCTCCAGTGGTGTGCACCCTTTTATTTATTTACTTTTTTTCCCCAGTATTTTATTCACTGGGTGGAACAGTTCAGGCTTCAGACCAGTAAGAGATGTCCAAGGGGAACAAAAAAACAACTGTGGCTAAAGCAGATGGGTAAATGCAATATTTAGAGGTGGGCAGAGGTCCCAGCCTTGACAGAAGCAGCTGGGGGAACTCTCAGGGTAATGCGCTGAGTCCTCTTCAAGGGGAAGGAGAGAGCCTCCTCAGCTACCCCGCCAGCCCAGCAGGAAAGTGATCCATCTCCCAGTCATACTGCTGGCCCAGTGTTCCAGCTATACAGATCATATAGGCACCGCTTCTCACCTGCAAGAGTGCTGATGTTCCATGTAGACAGGGATTGTGACTCTCCCCCTTGTGTAAGACTAAACCTGGAAGGCATTTTTCCTGTGGGGATGCAATTACCTTGAAGTGTTCCGGAAAGGTTGTCTATAGATGCACCCACACTGAGCTTCCGTGGGAGAAGTTCCAGCTGTGTCTGCAGTGGTGGATGAGGGGGAAAAAGAATTCTACTTTTCAAGACCCTTCACTAGCACCAGGGCTGACTGACTGTTTAGTTAGAGCCACAAGCTTTCCCTGCTGAGCCCAGCACTGCACCTGTGACTCTGTTGAAAGAAACTTCCCCAAAGCAGAAAATTCTGGGACTCAAGACCAGCCATCTGGGTTCTTTTGTTCCACAGGGTGCTCCCTTGATGTAGTGCACCCCCTTTACCCCTAGAAGTAGGAGTCCCTGAGAGCCAGACTACTGTGAATGCTGCTACTCCTCTGGATCTGGCCACCCAGTGGGACTGATACCTCCAGGCTGGTGCTGCAGAATGTCTGCAAGGGATCTAGTGACGTGACCTGTTCTCAAGTCTCCCAGAAGTGGCTACCAGCACTAGCTCTGATGGGAGTGGCAGGAGAGTGACTTAGACTCTGAGAGATTGCTTAGTTATGAATAGCTTTAGTGTGTTGGCTTCCTCAAATGCCAGTTATACTAGTAAACGAACTGATCATGTGGACACGCTGAGGACCTCCTGGTTAGCCAGGGTGCTGCAGGCAATTGTGATAGTTGAGATCACACTCAAGTTTCCTCTTTCTTGGTGCTGTTTTATTCTGTCTACAAATGCTGTGAAGGACTGTGTTGGTTGGCCTCCAGTCAGGAGATAGTGCTTGCAAAGGACTACCAACTGTGGTAATAATGGTGGGATTTGTGCTTGCCTTATGTTACTGGGAGAGGTACTTTGGTATCTCAGGCAATGGGAAGGGCGATATAGCTCCCAAAAGACTCAGACCTTTGTGTTAAGCTGGTGGAGGGGCAAAGCTAGGTGGGGCTAGGTCAGGGAAGTCCGTGTTCTGCGTGCTGGCACAAGTGGAGGCACAAGCTGGCATAAGCAGAGGAGTACAGCTGCCTCTATTGCACAGAAGGCACTTCCCCATGTGGACTCTTCCATATAGGGAGTGGGGTGTAGCAGGCAGCAGTAAGCCTCCCTCAGCCCCCACACACTTGGCAAGGCAGGTCTCACACCTGCAGTGTTTCACTATCAGCAGCTAGCTAGATTCCAAGCAGTCTGCACTCAGAACTCAAAGCTTCTCCAGGCCACAAGGCTTCCCCATAGAGACAGAAACTGTGGTTTTCAGGCCATGCCCCTCCTGATCCACCTGCAAGGCAGGGGCATTTAGCTCCTGTGCTCATGGTTATAGTACACTTTCTGCTTGTCCCTGAGTTTGGGCTAAAGGAGTTTATCCCCACTCGAGATTATATTGCAAATCTCAGTTGGGAGCTTCTCTCAACCACCACCTGAGCTAGCTGGCAGATGTCTGCGAGGTCCCCTGTGAGGATCAGAAATGGCTTCTCTCTGTCCCCACTGGAGACTGGGAATGCATGCAAAGCACATCCCAATGCTGCTCCTTCTCATGTACCCCCTGCAGCTCACTAAATCAGCTCTAGGGCTTGGTAGGATTAAGTCTTTCCCCGTAGCCTGGATTGCCAGGTTCCCCAGTGGGCATGTGTATCCCAGAAGCAGTTTCTAACCCTCTCACACTCTGGGTACTTAGAGTGTTCCAACTAGCTCACAGTGCAGGCTGCAACCTGCTGCTGCTTTTTGTTGTTGTTTGTTTGTTTGAGATGGAGTCTTGTTCTGTCACCAGGCTGGAGTGCAGTGGTGCAATCTCAGCTCGCTGCAACCTCCACCTCCCGGGTTCAAGCAATTCTTCTGCCTCAGCCTCCCTAGTAGCTGGGACTACAAGCACGCACCACAACGCCCAGCTAATTTGTGTATTTTTAGTAGAGATGGGGTTTCACCATGTTGGCCAGGATGGTCTCGATCTCTTGATCTCATGATCCGCCCACCTCGGCCTCCCAAAGTGCTGGGATTACAGGCGTGAGCCGCTGTGCCCAGCCAACCTGCTGCTTCATTCAAAGGGTATGTGGTTTCTTTCCATTTTATCGTTAAGTTCCTGTGTTGCTTCTTGGAAGAAAGTTCACAGTGTGAGTCTCTACACACTATTTTGTCTTCCCAAGTGGAAGAAGCATGTTGATGATGCCTCCAATCCACCATCTTGGAGAAAATAAAAACCAAAAAGAACCTTGACCCTGTTTTTAATAAAATAGCTTGAAGGGAAGGTAGATACCTAAGAAGAATGGAATAGGACTCTAAGAAGAAAGCACTAAACATTCATTTTTTATAGATTCACAGCAATAATTGGGGCAATGTTCAATTATTACTCGCATCATTTTCTCCTTGGGTACAGATAATAATCCCAAATAATTCCAGGCACAACTTTTAAGTGGAAAAATCTGAGGCCTCCTCCTTGCACATGTCTTTATAGTTCTCATGGGACAGAGAACATCTGCCTAGAAAGTCCTCTCTACTCTCCTTTATTCCTTTATCTGAATCAGTTCTATTAAGTCCCCAAGACACAATCAGCATGCCATCTTATAAACATGATAATGCATGTTAGAAACATTATCTAATGTGGCTCTTTTCAAATAATCTATGATAAAGAATCAGTGTTTTCACCAATTTATCATGGACCACTACAACTGTAAAATACAACACAAATAAATTACTTTGGCTTTTGTTTCCTTGATAAATGTACACTGCTACAGAAATTGATCTTCAAATTAAAAAGCTGGACAAAATAAAGGAAATTTTCAGACCTTGAACTACAGATAATGCAGAGATAATGAAAATAAATGAAGTGAGTCCTAACATTGCTTCCACTTATTTCCTGGAGGCAGTTTCTAGGCAACAGCACAGGGAGGATTAACCACAACACAGCACAGCTGCCTCGTTGTGTTGAGGAATAGAATAGGAGATTGGGGATCCTAAAGCATCTAGAATGTATGAATAAGTGTACCAGAGAGGAGGGATTTGGGGAGAGAGAAAAAGAGAGAGAGACAAAGAGAAAGAGGGGGAGAGAGAGATTCAGAAGAGAACTCTGGCTCTGGAGGGGTCACTCTTTGTCTTTGGCTGATCTGTACATACATGAGAGGCAACTCAGGCAAAGAGAAGCAACAGGCCAAATAATTTCCAGAGTTCACATAGTGCTGGGCATAGTTTGTATTACTAGGATCCAGGATTCAAGAGACATTGTAATGCACGGGGCAGGCACTAGAATCCTCAGAAAGGTGATAAATTAGTAGTGAGTTTAATTAGTCCCAGAATAGAGGCTGTTCAGATAAAAATTAAAAGAAGTCTCAAAAAATCAAAATGATAAGCAAATTATTTAATGATCAGTACAATGTCCAATGGTGTTTAAAGTAATATAACAAAATTGTGCATCCAACAATGTAAAATACATAATATCTAGCACCCAATCAAAATTATCAAGCTGGTGAAGAACCAGGAAAATAAAGTCTATAACCAGGAGAAAGATAAACAGAAACGGAATTTAAAATGACACAGATTATGTAATTATTATAAAAGGACTTTAAAACAGTGCATATACACTACATACATACAATAAAAATGAATTCAAAGATGTAAAAAAATATAGAAACGTAAGGAGGAGAAAAATGGAAGGCATAAAAAGATCCAAGTGGAACTTGTAGAAATAAAAAACAATTAAATAAATAAAATGAAAAATAAATTGGACAAGATTAACAGCAGATTAGAAATCACAGGAAAAAAGCTTAGAGAACTTGAAGAAAAAGCAGTAGAAATGATCTAAACTGAAGCAAAGAAAAAAGATTTTAAAAAAAGAAATAGTGCTCCTGAACTCTACAAAATCAAATAATCTAAAATAGGTGTAACTGAGGCCTCAGAAGAAGAGAGGGAGAGAAAGAAAGATACTTAAAGAAATAATGGCTGAAAGTTTTTCATAGATACAGAGAAGAAATGTAGAGAAAATTACCCCAAGGCTCATTGTAATCAAATTTCTGAGAACCAGTAATAAAAAGGAAAATTTTAACAGCAGTTGGGGTGACAGGATAGAAAAATGAGGAAAGACACTTTAGGTATGGGGAGTCAAAGCTAAGAATAACAGCCAGCTTTTCCTCAGAAACAATGTATGTCAGAACCAAACTTTAAAGTGCTAAAAAAAAAACTTTAAAAGATAATTTTTTAAAGGAAAAACCATAAAACTGCATTGTGGGGCTTTTAACTTATGTAGAATAAAAATGTGTTGACAACAATAGCACAAAGAATGGTGGTGAAATGCTGTAAATTTATTACACTGTGTGTGAAGTGGTAAAGTATTATTCAAAGTCATATTGTGATAAATTGAATTTGTAGCCTGTAAACCATCAGTTCTCAAACTTGTTGGTCTCAGGATCCCTTTATAGTTTCACTGAGAGATTCCAAGAAGACTCTAAAGAGGTTTTGTTTATGTGGCATAGAGATAGAGGTAGAGATATATTCCATTAACCATCAGAGTGATGACCTTATCACATATCATGTAGACTGGAAACCTTGCATATACACCTGCGAGACTTTGAAAGTAAAAAAGGCAAATAATGTCTTATTATCATTATAAAAATAGTTTTGGAATGCCAGACTCCCTAAAAGGTCTGTCTAGGGTTCCCTGGATCATACTTGGATGACAGCAGCCTTACACCTTTAGCCTTATGATAAATAGGTAAGCTTACTTTAGTGACTTGGTTTTCGAAACACCATCTTTTTACTTTTTGTTTCTTTTATAATGCCAGGTTTAGATGCTTACTATTACACACTTCTCTTCATCACAGAGGCATTTATTTTATTATAGCTGTCTCCTGTTTATTTGTTTTATTAGGGATTTCAGGAATCTCAGTTAAAGGTTCTGTTTGCTCGACATCTGTTGGCCTGTTTGTCTAGCGCTTTTAAAATTATTTGTGCTAATGAAACAAGACCAGCAGAATTCATAGCTCATAATTGCTCTAGGATTGGATTTACTTTATGCAAGTTATGGTTGTATTATAGTAAGAAGTTAAAGCATACTTCTCTGCCTACATAAACCATTTTAAAGCATTGGGACTTTTTTACTGAGGACCACTATATTATTTTTTTTACACGGGCTCTGATTGGAAGTGCTGTCAGTATAGTAACAATAGCTATGGCAAAAATAAAGTGAACATAAAAATAATCTTCAAATAATAAATATTTATCCTAAATGAATTTTCTCACCAATTAAAATTACCTACACACTTCAACTCTTAGTAAAATTATGGTCTTGAGTACAGTTACATGCTGACAAGATTCTCTGGCTAGACAGCTCACCTAGCCACTCTTAAATGTTTATGCATGCTCAGGAATCCCTAAGCTTAAGTACTCATTCCAGAAATTCAGACTTACATGACGTGTAAAGCTCTGCAAAAAACCACATAAACCAAAACAAAACATGATTCCTGCCTCAAATTGCTTTCACTTGAGTGAAGATCAGATAGTAAAGCAAATTCTATTTGCTCTCTATGCTCCCGTTAGCCCAGACACAGGCATTTGGAATGAAGGGTCAGACTAGAAGTAGACACTGGATGTATTTAGCACTAGGCAAATAAAGACTGTGTGAATACCTTCTTTACAATATTCAGATTTATTTTGGTCCCTCTATCTCCCTCTTCTTTTCTTAGTCTTCATATCTACCTGTTTAACTTCCAGTGCTCAGGTGTCTAACACCTGAGTTTGTGGAAGTCACGAATGTTAGGGTAGAAGGTAGCATTTACCTTCAGTTTGGGGTGTCCAGACATCCACCTAGTTTGTTCCCCATTCTTTCAATTTCATCACATTAGTTCTGTGGTTAGCTTCCAGAAAGATTTAGTATAATATAGCCTTTGGAATAAAGAAAATTAAGTTTTATATTAATATAGTTTAAATTCTGTTAAACTGGGCTTCAAAATCAAAAAGTTCTCCATTTTGCTTACTAGTTAAATTATTTGAGGAGTGGTTTCTGGAATGTGATCAATTTGAAACTTATTTCATTGTGATTCATTTGTAGTTCTTGAAGCCCATTGTCATTACCTCTGATAGACTTCTTTGAAACTTTTCAATATTGGAGCCTAGGATATAAAGGTAAAATTAAGGCTGCCCTGACCTTTAAAAGATTATTTTTCTTGTCTCTTTCTTACTTCCAAAAGCAGATTTTTTGCAGATGCAGTGATTTTTTTTCTACAATTCAGTTTTTGCTACAGTAGTCCCATAGAGCAGAGGTGGTACAGCTTTGTCAGTCCTTGAGCTTGCTGGGAACAATATTGAAATAAAATCACTCAGCTCTACATAGCCCCATAAATGTCTTGTCCAGTATTATGAGACATACAAACGTGTAAGAACATTTAGAAAAAAATGTATATTTGGGAGGAGATAACGTATATACTCATAATAAGGTAATTTTGTATAGAGAGCTTGGGTGAGAAGAGTGAGCTTTACCCTTGGCTGAGCACACTGGCTTAGGCCCCTTCACTTCTCTGAATCTCAGTTTTTAAGCTACAAAATGAGATTAATTCTTTGTACCTTGCCTTGTTCACAATGTTATTATAAAGAGTGAATGAGATAATGCTTATAAAAGTGCACTGTAAAATTAAGTGAACTATATTTTAAAAACATACATAAAATATATAAAAATACATTTCAAAAAGATTTTTTGAAAACAAGATTTTTTGAAATATATTTTTTAAAAATTTGGGGTAATTTATCAGAAGGAAGAGATCACTGTGAGCTGGGGTGACCAGAAAATTCTTCACAAGGTAATAATGGTCTGAGATAGTCTCTAGGATCGGGAGAAAGAATGATGGTAAGCATTCAGACAGGTGTAATCATGGGAGCAAAGGACTATGAGCAGAGCTGTTAATGGAGGACAGTAAATGTTTCCCAGCCTCATTCACAAGTTAGACTTAATCTGATGAAGCAGAAAGTTCATGACTACAGTAGAGGCCATCGAGAGCTACACCATGAGTTTTAATTAACCTTACTCCTACAGGACAAGGATGGTCATTGAAGGTTGTTAAACAGAGGACTGATGTGATTGATGCTGTGTTTCTTAAAAGAATAAGTCATTTGTAGGGTATGGGAGTGGATTATGGGGAGGAAATGCTGGAAGGAGGGAGGCCAGTTAAAAGCCTGTTACAGAAAACCATGTGTAACATACTTGTATTAGACCATTCTCACATTGCTATAAAGAACTATTTGAGATTGGGTATTATGAAGAAAAGATGTTTAATAGACTCACAGTTCTGTAGGCTATACTGGAGGCATGGCTGGGAGGCCTCAGGAAACTAAGAAATTCATGGCAGAAGGTGAAGGAGAAGCAAGTACATTTTCACATGCCCAGCAGGAGAGAGAGAGAGAGAGAGAGAGCAAAGGGGGAGGTGCCACACACCTTCAAACAACCAGATCTCTTGAGAACTCTATCACGAGAGAGCACTAGGGGGTCGGTGCTAAACCGTTAGAAGCCACCTCCATGATCCAATCACCTCCCGCCAGACCCCTCCTCCAACACTAGGAATTACAATTCAACATTAGATTTGAGTGGAGACAAAGAGAAAAACCACATCAATACCAAAGGTCTAAACTCAAAGCAGTAATTAGAAAGCTACACGGGGAAGTTCAAGTCCATCTAATAACATACTAGATCCTAGGACCTGGGACCAGAGCATCTTTTTAAACATGTAGCTCAGTCCTTTATTGAGAATACAATTATGAAGCATGTTTTAAATGAAGGCTAATGTGAAGGGCAGTGGGGCTATGAAGATGGATTGAATAAGAAGTATGTTCTCAAAATTTAGTCAATGGGATGGATAAGGTTTCTTTTAAAAACTTTTAAAGTATAATATAGATTCAGAATAGTGCACAAAACTTAAATGTAGAGCTTGGTGAATTTTCACGAAGTGAAATCGCCTATGTAACCAGCACCCAAATTGAGAAACAGCATTGCCAACATCCAGAAGCCTCCCTTGTACTCTTTCTGAGTCACTATCTCCTTGTAAAGATAGCCCCTATCCTCACTCTCCTGACTTACAACTTCATAGATTAGTCTTGCCTTTTCTTGAATTTCTTTTGCTTTCATTTTTCACTCAGTAATATTTGTGTGATTCAATCTGCCTTGAGCATATGGCAAGTTTATTCATTCTCATTGCTGGGTAGTATTTCATTATCGTACTTTATTTATCTTTGAAACTGCTGATGTGCATCTGAGTTGCTTTCCAGTTCTAGGATGTTATAATCAGTGATGTAATACATGTTCTTATTCTTGTACATGTTTTACAAATAAATACATGTAACTTCTTATTGGCCATATACGTAGAAATGGAATTTCTGCATTACAGGGAATGCACATGTTTAGCTGTAGTAAATATTGCCAAATGTTTTTGAAATTGTACCAGTTGACATTCCTTCCAGCCGAATATGTGAATTTCTGTTGCTCCATGTTCTTGTCAATATTTTGTGTAGTCTTTTTCACTTTAGCCATTCTGATCATGGTATAGTTATAGATATGAATTTTCAGAAATAAAATGCAACATATCAAGTGGCAAGTAGCAACAAAGGTTAAAGAGTGATTGAGAAGTTTAGAGAAGGAAAGATTACACACGTTGTATCTTTACATCAGGACAGCTATGTCTTGTGAGATAAGAATGGTGACTATACATTATCCAGGACCACTGGGCATTTTAATAGTTGTTCTTATAAATTATGAAATGACAATAATTCAATGTCTAGACCACATCTTCCAGACTATCAACCAGCAAAACAGATGTCTTTTCTCACCTACTGTGTTCCCCACTTTCCTTTCCAAAAGTACAGTCATAGGAGGTTGAGACAGAAGTTTAGCCTGTGGAGATGGAGAAAGGACATTTTGTGCAATGGGGACAATTTAAGCAGAGACATAGATCTGTGACCAGACACAGTGGCATCCATATTACTGTTAACAAGCAGAAGAGCGAGGAGGTGTCTGCGCTTTGGGGGTGGATGAAACCTTCTCCTAGCTTCCTGGAGAAGGTTATAAATCTCCTCTTAAATCTCTTTTTTGTATGACAGCTTGCATTTAAACTGAATACAGGATGAGAATATCTTCTTTGTCAATAATTACCTCATCTTACAAAATATATTAATTCAGCAATCAATAATATCTCAAATACATTTTAAAGTGTTTATGTACTCTTAGAGTAAGAGGGGAAAATCTCCATAACCTATATTTATTGCTTCACAAGTCATCTTTTAGGTGTATAGTTGCTCAAGGGAAAAATGCCATTTCTTTGTTGGCTTTTATCTTGATGTGTGGGACTTCACAGGGTTGTTTATTTCAACAGTGTGAAAGACTGAAATCAAATTGGTTTGAAGGCTGATGTGAATATTGATTACATCTTAGAGCATTTCTTCTTTGGTCTGTTGGCAAATATGAGAAAATATACCTTAAATTACCTAGTTAGGGGAATTAAAGCAGCCCTGCCTGCCCCCTAAAAACACTTTTATGTTAAACATCCGTCATGTGCTGCTTCTCTGACAGGGCCTGGGCCTTAGCAGCAGGGTAGGTACTGGTGGTGGAGCAGCTGCAAATGGGGATTTAGGGACATGTTGGGGTGATTTTCAAGCAGTGCCAAGATGTCCTTTCCTTGTCAATGAGTTTTGGCTCTTTCCTTTGAAAAACGTGTCAAGGAGCAGTGTGGTGTTATGAAACTAGCACATGATTGAAAATCTGATTTAGGCTCTGAACAAATTCCACCCTTTCCATTAACATTGGCTGTCACAGATTGAGTCTCTACTGCGTCGACATGCCATGCTATGTACCGTGGGAAAACTGTCTGTATAAAATCATGTGTAGTTTAATTTAAACATATAGGTGTATGTAAATATGTATAATTTTAATTCTCAACTCGACTTCACGAGGTAAATTCTATTATCACCATTTAATGGATGAGGAAACTGAGACATCAACAGGTTAAAGAATCAAAAGTCATGCTGCAATGGAGATGACAGGATTTGAATCTAGCCAATTTCTATTTTTAATTTTTTTAAGGAAAATTTCTCAAGCATATAGAAAAGTATACAGTATGGAACAATGAAACCCCATGTACCCATCACCCATGTTCATCAAATATTGATTCTTGGTCAATCTTGTTTTATTTATGCCCCAATTACATTTATGCATTCATTTATTTTTTTAAAGCCATTCATATATTTTTAAAATATCATATTATTTTGCTTTTGCTTATTTTAGTACTATCACTAAATTTTGACTTTTTTAAAACACAACCAAATTGGTAAATGTGTTTACATTTTCAATTATTTTACAGCTTATCTGATTCAGAATTCACCTAAGAGTCACATATTGTGATTTGTGGACATGTTTTCCAAAGAGAAAACATTCAAAATTTATTTTCCAACAGACAGACAGCATTAGCAGCACAGCTGTAGGAGTTTCTCCAAAGATCATACATTCACAAGGCATTATTAGCTCAACAGTGAAAAAGCCACTGGTGTGGTCTCTGTAACAATATCCGCTTCGCAGTATAAGCAGATACCATTATTGTGTTCACTTACAATTCCAGAAGGAAAGGCACAAATGGCAAAAAAAAAAAAAAGGCCTAAAATCAGGTGCAATAACCAAGAGGCAAAACATTAGCTAACAGTCTTGATCTACATTTCATTCAGGGCCTTCCACATAGAAGGGATAGACTTCTCCCAGAAGTTAGGGTTTTTCTTTCTCTTTTCTTGTTAAACCATTAGAGAGATGTTTCATTTGCTCAATATTATTACATATACAAAAGGAGATTACAAATAAAGGAATCACAAAACACCTTGAACATCCAACTCTTTCCACCAATACACTGACTTTTAGGTTTAAGACAGAACCTGGGAATACTTCAGTAGTCTTAAAATAGGAAAATAGAGACTATGGCTAAAAAACAAATAAATAAATAAGGGAGATAAATAAAAGCTTTCCTACCCAGGACTCACCTGTTCCAACTTCATAGCCTTCATAAAATCCTCAAGAAAAAATAATCTTCCTAAGTTGCACCAAATAAATTAAACAAAACAAAAAAATAGTGTGTGAACCTATGGCAGGAAACACACCCTTCCATGAGTTTCTTCTCAAGAATGAAAACCCGGTTTTTCAATAGGGTAGGCACTGACAAACTAAATTAAGTCACCTGAGATTCCCCATTCAGGTGTCCACCTCAGGTTCAGGAAGAAAAATGCATTTGGGAAGTATGAGGAGGACATTGGCACTCTTGCGGTTCTGACTGAACTGCATTTGAATAAACAGCAACACACACAATGAATCCCTAAGCACTAACATAAGTCCATCTGAGGGCATCCTACTTAAGGTTCTAAGGTTGAAGCAATTTTATAATTGTACAACCTTAGTTTTTTGTTCTTTTAAAAGTATATTTTTAGAAAGAAAAAGAAAGATGTTAACAGGATTGGGGGAATATAAAACAGTTCCCTAAATAGATGACAGATCTTGTCCGTTTACCTGCATACGGTTACCAATACCCTTCACCCCAATTAGGCTAAGTAGTTGTCTCTTCCACTGTGGTTCAATAAGTTCCAATGATTCCACCTTGAAATAGATAATGGTCTTAGAAAAAGTCACTGTAGGTTTTACGAAAGTCCTATGTATATAGTTTGTCACAAGTAACAAGGCTACTTTGCAAAACCTGCTGCTTAAAAAAAAAAAAATCCAGTGTATATTTGTTTTGGTATAATTTTTTATTCATTTTTTTCATTTTCATTTCAATCGTGCTTGAGGTGGTGGTCACAACCTTCATAAACGTCATTTGCATACCAGTAAGAAAAAGAAGGCTGAGCGCGGGTGGCTCACACCTGTAACTCCAGCACTTTGGGAGGCCGAGGTGGGTGGATCACGAGGTCAGGAATTCGAGATCAGCCTGGCCAACATGATGAAACCCTGTCTCTACTAAAAATACAAAAATTAGCTGCGTGCAGTGGCACATGCCTGTAGTCCCAGCTACTCAGGAGGCTGAAGCAGAAGAATTGCTTGAACCTGGGAGGTGGAGATTGCAGTGAGCTGAGATCACGCCACTGCACTCCAGCCTCCAGAGCAAGACTCCATCTCGAAAAAAATAAAAATAAAAAAGAAAGAAAACAGGAGGAGATGGGCCTTTACAAAAAAAAAAAAAAAAGGCAGATTCTAGAGATTTAACTCTGTCTGCATTTATCCTTCCATGCAAGTTAAGCTAAGCTGGAAAAAAAGAAAAAGAAAAAGAAAAGAAAAAAAAAGACTGCAACCTTGTTTTCTTCCAGGAAGTAAAGGAACTGGTGTTTGGGAATGCTGTCAATAGCACCTGGTTTTTCCACAACCGCAATGACACCTGATTGGGAGCCATCATCTTGGAGATGGTGGTGTTATTCATGATGGAGACAGCCTCCAGGGAAACCAGGAGGGTAGGAATACAGCTACGCTGGATCAGAGAGAGCTCACTGGTTTTCACTGCCAGACCACAGTCAAGTGTGGGGGTATACTGATTCCTTACAACAGTGTCCACATTCACCAAAGGGGCTGGGATTTCCTTAGGAAACATTTCTGAGACTCTTTTTCCTTTTGTACCTAACAGAGACATGGTGTTCTCCAGGACCAGCTTCCTCCCATGGTGTGCTGAGTTATTGTTCACCCCATGTGTCATATAGTAGACCCTCAAGTTGCCTTTGGTGGTAAAAGCTGTCCCACAAATGTTGCATACAAAAGGCTTCTCTCCAGTGTGAGTCTGTCTGTGAATCTTAAAAGACTAGTGGACAGGAAGTTCTTCCCACACTGGGTGCAGCCGTGTTGCTTGACCTGTCAGTGTAGCTGGGCCTCTAACAAAGGGGTCATCCCTGGAGACAAGATTGAGGGTCCTACAAATATACCTGGAACTTCAAGTTTGACATAGGTTGGCTGGGCTCAGATAAACGTTGAAGAGAGCCTGCTCCGACCTTCCATCCCTGCATCTGTTCTCAAAGCTCTCTGATTTGCCCCCAGCATCAGGAGACATTGACTTGATGATTTGTGCCTCACTATTGGCCAGAGAGTACCTGGAAGGACCTAGTTTCCATGGTGTCTGGACTTTGGTTCTCACACTCCTAGTCTCATTTCAGTGAGGATGAGTGGTTGGTCAAGCCATTGCTCTCCACTGAACCATTTTTCAGCTGCTCTGGCACTGCAGGCCAAAAGGGATAGGACCCACTCCCCCTACCTGGGGCATCTAAGGAAGCCGTCATGGAAAGAGGTACGGGGATCTTTGAGGAGCTGCTTGGGCCCTCCTGGGAGCTGACTTCTACATCGGTGCTTTTGGGGACATCATCATAGCAGATGGCACTTGTACTGCCATCCTCACTGACCATCATTGGATCAGGATCATAAGGTCACAGGGATCCTCTGGCAAGGGAATATTGGGAATCTGACTGCCCGTGTGCATCCGAATATACTGTTGCAATATCACGGCATTGGTAACTCTGGCAGATGAGGCATGAATGCTGCCTCTTTATGGGTGTGTTGGTTCAGTGAACCCCAAGGTGCATCTGCAAGTTGCCTTTGGTAGAAAAAGCTCAGCCACAAATCTTATACTGGAATAGTCTCTCCCTGGTGTGTGGGTGCATGTGCAGTAATACATTTTGAGAGAGCTTAGGAATCAGTAGAATCAGTAGAAAATGAAGCCAGTGGCGGCATTGTGGATGTTCTCAAACAGCTACAGCAATTTTAGGGTCTCTGGTCCTGGCCACCAATACTTGGTGAATTATTGTTTGTCCTTACCTCAAGGAGTGTAGGCCTGCCCTCACTTTCTGCAGAAGGACTGGGCTACAGGTAATTGGGCAACAGGCCATCCATGAGGTTCTTCGGGTTAGTCTCTGAAGAGAGATTCTGAGGTAGCCTTAGAGAGGAAGTTACAAGAACAAGTTTGCTGTTTAAAGAGAGACTCGATTCATTGATGGGGGCAGGTACAGAGTGCATATGGGTTGCCATTGCCTGTTGCCATTTTTTCCTGGAACTCAGCAAACAACTGGGGGTTCACCTTCTCTTGGAGATGTTTGTGAAACTGTACCCTGAGGTTTCCCTTGGTGGTGAAGTGATGACTACAGACATAGCACACGAAGGGTCTCTCTCCAGTGTGGGAGCAGAGGTGGATCCATGAGAAGCTATCAGTCCCAAAAACCTTGCTAGAGTACTTACACTTGTGCTTGGAGATGTTCCATAGCCTTCCTTTCCCTTTCTTGGACGGGTCTAATGCCATAGTGGAGAAAGTACCCTGGAAGAGCACCAAGCCCAGAGCCTGAGGGAGCAAAGCACTCAGTATGGGAGACATGATGTTTTCCCAAACAGGGAAAGGGAAGAGAGTACCCTTTCCCCATCTGGCTTCAGAGCAAAAGGCATCAGTCCTGGGGCAGAGTGCTGAAGGTAGAAGGGATGTTGGTGTGCAGTATCTTGGCTTGTTTCAAGGCATCCAGAGACAGACCTTGGCTTCCAGCCTTCTGGCTAAGCAAAACCACAGCTGCAGAAACCTGCTGGGACATGTGGCTGCTCAAAGTCTTCTGGGTGTCAGCCCCTGCCCTGCCACAGTGGAGGAGGTGGGAGGCCCACATGTTTATCTCAATGTAGATCTGCTTGGTGAGCTGGATCTGCTGTAGCTGCTGTTGCAGATACAAGATCTGCTCGAGGACCCATGGGATGCTGTGGGCACTGGGCACAGACTGGCAGTGCACCTGCACTCCACTGATTCACTGCCACCTTGGTGCCCCAGAGAGCCTGCATGGGCACATTAGTGTTGGCTACTTTGCCTGTGGGTAAATAGCCTATGTCCTTAGGTGTGGGTGGCAGGGCCATCTCTGTCTGTAAGTGCACTACAGACTCCACACCCAGCTTCTCTTTCATGTCCCCTGAGCTGCCACTGTTCTCCTTGTGGCCATCTTTATTACTTGGACTGGGTGGCTGGTATGGCTCAGTCCGGCTCCAGAGAGCTGTCATGGCCTCTCACTGTCATTCCTGAAGAGGACAGGGGGATTTTCAGTGCAATTTTTCTTATGTTCCAAGAACTCAGAGATGCTAAATAACTCTGCACAGTATTTCTCACAGGTGTCCGTCTCCTCCTGATGAAGCCATTTTACCACGTGGCTTTGTCCTCATTCGCTTCATCATCATTCCCTTGGTGATCCATTGGAGCACCCCGGGCCCCCACCACTGGTGCCATTCAGGCTGCATCTGTGAACTCTGGATTCAGTTGCTGCTCACCCTGGTCCTCCTCCAAGTTGGCATGCTGAGGTTTCGTCTGCTTGCACTTCTACATGGTGCGAGCATGGGGCACTGGGAAAGCCACAGTTCTGGTTGATATGTTTTTTAAAGGCTCTTCTAATCCATAGATCCCCTTACTCATTCTTTGTAGTTTATTGTGGGAAGAAAAAAAGACCCAGGGTGTTTGTCTTGCAGAGTTTTTCACACTATAGATTTTGCTTACTGTATATTTGTGATGGGTTTAATATGTTCTGCTGTCCTTTGTACTTACTATAAATTGGCGATTGGGTCTAGAGGGCAGTATTTTGTTTAATACAGTGAACAGAAAACAAAGCTATTTTTCACTAATGTGGGAAATCTATTGGATTGAGTTACTATTTCAAGTCCACCTAATTTTTCCCTCTGTTTGGAAATTCTGAAAGAGACTGGAGGTTGTGTAATAACGATGGTGGGAAACATCAAGAATTCCACTCTACTTCTGGGAGAGTACACATTTGACAATTTACTGTTCACTCCCAAGGGTGTCCAATTCTGATGGGGAAATTTCCTCTTTTCCAAAGAAAAGGAAACTTTAATTATGAAATCAGGTGGAAAGGCTCCTAATGCTACCATTTGGGGTTGGAGCAGCACTGAGCTGTTGAACTTGTGTCTTATTGTGTCGTAGAAGATGGAAATGAGGGCAAACACACAAAGGATGTAGATGGTAAGCAGGTTGTACTAGGGGTCAGGCAGAAGGCAACTACTACATGTAATAAAGAGGGATAAGAAGTAAGGTTCAGAGATTCTTTGTATCACACATAATATGTGCCTAATATATGCTTTCATTCTTTTAAAAAAAAATGCTTATGACAATGGATCATGTCCAGAAGTTATGTAAGCCAAGTGATTAAGGACCCTGGACAGCTCATTAGCTTAACCAGCTCTCTCTGTGTGTGATATGCTTTATTTGAACTCAGTCTAACTTTAGCCCAGGGATACTGGAACAATTCTGCAGTGAAGACATCCATCGTATGCAAGATCAGAGGCTCTGAGATGTGGGGTATGAGGGTGACTAATTTCAGGGAACACCTGAAGAGGTTCCCTGATGAGGATCATTAGGAAATAGCAGGGGCTGGAGCCTAATGGTCATTATCATTGACTTTATTCACAGAGGCTGGAATAAGCCTCAGCTGCCTTGCAGACTGTGATGGCTTCATCTCCCCAGCCCCTCATCCAGAAGCTTCCTGTATAAAAGCTCTTGTGCATTGGCCTGTCTACATCTAACAGCTTGTAGCCTGACTTTGACAGGACTCAGGAACAAACAACACAGCTTCAATCTCTGGATAACCTTTCAGGACACCCACTCTGCTTAGGAGAAGAATGGGAGGGTTTACTGCATCATTTTTGTTTATCGTCTGATGCGAAGGCCCAGTGCCTAGTGACACATTATCAGGCCTGTACCTTTTTAAACACTTGGACAACCACACTCATTTCATTCTACTCTAGGCACCTATGAGCATTTGCATTTGCTACTTAGCTCTAGACAGAACTCTAATATTGAAGGAACTTTTCCCAGTTACGATGTTCTTAGTTCCTTTAGGAACAGATGAATTATATTAATTTTACAAGGGACAACCAGAATTACTAGAAAATCTGTCTCTCAACCTGCCTTAGAACTTAACTGGAGGAGCTGTGTCCTCTGGAGTTTCAGCCAGCTAGTCCAAGTTCAGTGTGACCTCATGCTTGTCAAATAGGAATCTTCTAATTTTTCTCATTCTCTCATGCTGAGGAAAGAAAGTGTGTCTAATGCCTTGTGAAAGAAACAAAAACTTCGAATTCAAATAAAAATATTTACTTTTGAATTAGTACCTGTTCTGTGCTTTCCTCCTTCTTTCTTCCTTCCTTCATCTCTCCTTCTCTATCCCTCATTCTGCCTTCCTCCTCTCCCCTTCCTCCTTCTCCTCCTCATCCTTCTTTCTTCTCTCCTCTCCCTCCCTCTCGCCTTCTTCCTCTCCCTCTTCCTCTGCTGCCCGGCTACACAGAATAGTAGCTTCTGTGTATGGAAAGCAGATGACCTCCCAAGCCACTCTCCTCTCTGCCTGCTTCCTTTGGCTTCTTGTTATTACTGTTACATTATCATGCAACATGTGGAACAGTATGAATATGTCTATAACAACTAATTGTCCTTTCCCAAAAAAGAAGAGCAGCTAGTAAGTGTTAGGAACTCAAAAAGGCAGTGGACTATGTGCTTTTGTGAGGCTTGTAAAATTTTGGAAAATATTATTCAGTAGCAACTGCCTAATTAAATCTCTACATTTTACAAATGAGAGAACAGGTTCAGGGGAGTTATAACTTTCTTAAGGTCACATAGGTTGTTTGTGTAAAACTTTAGTTCCCTCTGCCTACCATTCTATAGTGGATATAGCCCCCTAGAACATGACCTCCATAAAGGCAGGAGCCATGTCTGTCTTATTAACTAATGTTTCTCCAATGCTTACTATAGCTACAAATGTCTCCTGAATTAAGAATAAACTATACTTAAGGTTCTCAAGCTGGGACACACCCATGATACATGAAATCATGGGGGGAAAACCAGGTATAGTTTCATGAAATGGTAATTCAGATTTGTTTGTCTTGCAGATTAGTTTGTCTTGTAACTAATAATTTAAATTTTTACTTTTAAATTAATTCATACTGTGAAATGAATGGTAAATTTGCATAAATTTTAAAAATAAAATACATATACATCAAAACCATTATGTGTCCAAACAGAACTTTTGACTTCTACCCCAGGGAGTGTAGTGTTTCCCAGCTCTTCCCATGTTTATAGGTAAGCTAGAAATCTGGTTTTTAATGTGATGTCTGTTTTCTTTTAATGTTAAAAACTCAGGTTTCTAAAAACTTGTGTGGAGCAAAAGAAATAAAAATCCTTGTTCCTGAGCGCCTGTCGTAACATCCAAGGAGAAATATGTGTTTAGACAGGAAGTAGACACTGGACACACCATGTGGGTTCTGGTTGCCATGGCAGCTGTAATTCTGGCCCTAACCACTTCTCAGCTTCAAACTGGCCAGAACTCAAAGGGGAAAGGGTGAAGGCAAGATATTCAATCCGTTAGGACAAATTCCCACCTTAGACATCTCTCTTAGTAGGCAGCCTCTAAATGACAGCAAAATATTTAGATACTTTTAAAATATCATAATCATGTCACAGAAAGAGAGGAGCCAGAGAAAGGAAATTTGAGAAACATTTCGCATCTATTCTGATATACAAGAGGTTGCTGGCATGATTATGGAAAGAAGTTTAAATTTAATTTTTTTACCTCATTGAGTATTGATACCATTCTTAAGAAAAATCAATGAAAGGCATTTCTATTACTCTTGGATTAAAGCATTCTACATAGTAATTAATGCATAAATGTATAAGTGATTCTAAAAACTTAACAGCTTATGAATGGAATCATCCATTTGGTCTGAAGATAATTGGATAGTTTCCCACCCTCAATAAAACCAACACAAGATTAATATATTTTGTTATTGCACTTTTTGTTGCATAATTCTATATGTGATATAAAAATATGTGCTATACATTCTGTCTTAATCTATTCTAAAGAATAGAAGATACACATGCTTCTAATAAATGTTATATCTAGACATTGTACATGAATTGAACTCAGGTTTCCTTGCCAAACCACCTGTGCTGACACAGACCCTCCTTGCTTCTTCCTGTCTGTGACGGAGTCTCTCCCCAGGAGCCCTGCCTCTTGTTGAGGTTTTTGTAGGGCTCCCACAGGCACCCGTCTCACTGTGGCCTCACTCAGAGCACAGAAGTATACTGCTGAGTCCACGACTTGTGAGGCTGTGATGGTGAAGTTGAAGGAACTGGTGGATTTCTGGAAGTTCCAAGAATACCGACCACTTATTTCATTTTGCTCATCAAAAGAGTTCCGACGAATAAGGAAAACCAATTCTCCACTTGGTGGTTGCTTGTACCAGAATAAGTAATAAGTAGTATCACGGGTTTCATACACACAGTCCAAGGTCACATCCTCCTTCTCCACCACAGAAATTTCAGTCTGCGCTTGAGTTACCTTCTGAGCCATGCTGGATCCTGCGAAAAAGAGGAAAAAATAGACTGATCCCTTATTTGTAACTCTGGGGATAAAATAGATTAAGTGGCTTCAGACCTAGTGCTCTGATTTCATTGCCCTTTGCCCCTTCTTTCTAAGCCTCATTAGACTAAAAAGATCTGCCTCTCTCCACATCCTTCTGAACTAACAGGAGCCTAAGTCCTGTGCTAGTGGTCACGCTTACCAACACAGATGGAGGCTATGACTGCCCTCAGCAGGCTGGCAGTCAGAATGTTCATAGCTCTTCCCCTGAGTGAAATGTTCCCTGCTCTGTCTCAAATCCAGATCTTAATTCTCCACCTTGCACTCAAGAGGTACTAGCAAAGTTACTGGGCTGTGTGAGGCTTCTGCCTTTTACAGGAAGTATAGTTAACAGATATATGATGAGTTTGACTGTGTCATGTCACATACTTCCTGTAGAGACGGAAGATGCTAGACTGTCCTAAGTACCAATTTTGTCTCAATATAACTTACTGGACTGTAAATATACAGTGGTAAAATTGAATCATGGTTAGTTAATTCATCTTTGGTGGAAAATGTGAGACTTACAATTTATTATGAGCTATAGTGAATACATGGGATGATACAGTTATGCACCTTTTGGTCTTACATATGTCTTTTTCTCCAGATAGAATCAAGGTACAAACTAACCATACGGAGTTTTCACTTTCTAGCAGGAAGGCAAGACTTTTAGTCTCAATCTTTGTTACTACTTTGCCAGTCGTGGAATCTAGCAAAAGTTACATAAGAAATAGTTTATTGTTTTCCTAATAGAATACTCTTTATTTCCTTCTCCTGCCTGATTGCCCTGGCCAGAACTTCCAACACTATGTTGAATAGGGGTGATGAGAGAGGGTATCCCTGTCTTGTGCCAGTTTTCAAAGGGAATGCTTCCAGTTTTTGCCCATTCAGTATGATACTGGCTGTGGGTTTGTCATAGATAGCTCTTATTATGCAAGTCAAATTGTCCCTGTTTGCAGATGACATGATTGTATATCTAGAAAACTCCATCGTCTCAGCCCAAAATCTCCTTAAGCTGATAGGCAATTTCAGCAAAGTCTCAGGATACAAAATCAGTGTGCAAAAATCACAAGCATTCTTATACACCAATAACAGACAGAGAGCCAAATCGTGCGTGAACTCCCATTCACAATAGCTTCAAAGAGAACAAAATACCTAGGAACCCAACTTACAAGGGACGTGAAGGACCTCTTCAAGGAGAACTACAAACCACTGCTCAATGAAATCAAAGAGGATACAAACAAATGGAAGAACATTCCATGCTCATGGATAGGAAGAATCAATATTGTGAAAATGGCCATACTGCCCAAGGTAATTTATAGATTCAATGCCATCCCCATCAAGCTACCAATGACTTTCTTCACACAATTGGAAAAAACTACTTTAAAGTTCATATGAAACCAAAAAAGGGCCTGCATTGCCAAGTCAATCCTAAGCCAAAAGAACAAAGCTGGAAGCATCACACTACCTGACTTCAAACTATACTACAAGGCTACAGTAACCAAAACAGCATGGTACTGGTACCAAAACAGAGATATAGATCAATGGAATGGAACAGAGCCCTCAGAAATAATGCCACACATCTACAACTATCTGATCTTTGACAAACCTGAGAAAAACAAGAAATGGGGAAAGGATTCCCTATTTAATAAATGGTGCTGGGAAAACTGAGTAGCCATATGTAGAAAGCTGAAACTGGATCCCTTCCTTACACCTTATATGAAAATTAATCCAAGATGGATTAAAGACGTACATGTTAGACCTAAAACCATAAAATCCCTAGAAGAAAACCTAGGCAATACCATTCAGGACATAGGCATGGGCAAGGACTTAGTGTCTAAAACACCAAAAGCAATGGCAGCAAAAGCCAAAATTGACAAATGAGATCTAATTAAACTCAAGAGCTTCTGCACAGCAAAAGAAACTACCATCAGAGTGAACAGGCAACCTACAGAATGGGAGAAAATTTTTGCAATCTACTCATTTGACAAAGGGCTAATATCCAGAATCTACAACGAACTCAAACAAATTTACAAGAAAAAAACAAAAAACCCCATCAAAAAGTGGGCAAAGTATATGAACAGACACTTCTCAAAAAAAGACATTTATGCAGCCAAAAGACATGAAAAAATGCTCATCATCACTGGCCATCAGAGAAATGCAAATCAAAACCACAATGAGATACCATCTCATGCCAGTTAGAATGGCGATCATTAAAAAGTCAGGAAACAACAGGTGCTGGAGAGGATGCGGAGAAATAGGAGCACTTTTACACTGTTGGTGGGACTGTAAACTAGTTCAACCATTGTGGAAGTCAGTATGGCGATTCCTCAGGGATCTAGAACTAGAAATACCATTTGACCCAGCCATCCCATTACTGGGTATATACCCAAAGGATTATAAAACATGCTGCTATGAAGACATATGCACACATATGTTTATTGCGGCACTATTCACAATAGCAAAGACTTGGAACCAACCCAAATGTCCAACAATGATAGACTGGATTAAGAAAATGTGGCACATATACACCATGGAATACTATGCAGCCATAAAAAATGATGAGTTCATATCCTTTGTAGGGACATGGATGAAGCTAGAAACCATCATTCTCAGCAAACTATCACAAGGAGAAAAAACCAAACACCGCATGTTCTCACTCATAGGTGGGAATTGAACAATGAGAGCACATGGACACGGGAAGGGGAACATCACACACCAGGGCCTGTTGTGGGGTGGGAGGAGGGGGGAGGGATAGCATTAGGAGGTATACCTAATGTTAAGTGATGAGTTAATGGGTGCAGCACACCAGCATGGCACATGTATACATATGTAACAAACCTGCACGTTGTGCACATGTACCCTAAAACTTAAAGTATAATAAAAAAAAGAAATAGTTTATTGTTAATAAATGATTTCACAACATACCTCCTGAGTCACCAAATCTGTTCAGTGTTTGCCATGTCGAGTAACACCAGAGAAAAATACCTACATGTTTATTTGCACACATATTTTTTTTTGTGTGTAAACAAAAATAAATTCCAGAAATTCTACTCACTGCTCAAAGACAGGAGTTTCTGTTATAACTCAATATGTGTGTTCTTGAAAATCCCCTTGCTATTCCAATCCATGCATATTAATTATGGTGGAGATTAGGATGGGAAACACCCAAAAATATATAATTTGTAACCAAAGCATTACCAAAAACAAGAGAAATCCTGTTAAAATACCAGCAGAGTTCAATCTCCACTGGCTTTTGTCCCCTGCATCACAGTCATTAAACTCTTTGCAGTCTTAAATGTTGGGACTTATGTTTCATCCCTCTAGATACAGGTTCATAAGAGGTCCTGTATTTACAATAAGACTGGGTACATCAAAATTTTGTGTTATTATTCCTCATAAATCAATATTTTTATTTGATTTATGGCTAGGGTAAGAAAAGAATGGGGGTGAGTGCTAGTGGGCACAGAGTTTCCTTATGAGGTGGTGAAAATGTTCTGGAATTAGATCACAATAATGATTGGATAACTGTGAATATACTAAAACCACTGAATTGTAGACTTAAAAGAATGAAGTTTAAGGTATGCAAATTATATCTCAATAAAGCTGTTATTTCTTTAAAGATAGAAGTGAAAATACTTATATTAATGATAGCTAAAGTGATTCTAGTACTGCCGTGGGAAAGAGGACTTGGAGTTAGGGAACCTCCCAGTATCAGGACAAACTAAGACTATTATAATATTTCAGTCTTAAAGAAGATCTTCTGTATGTAACCTCAAATGCAGATTTACTATGAAGTATATTCGGCTTTGATTTTAAGGCCCCTTTCTACCCCCGAACCTAGAAACTTAAATTTATAATTTAATTTTCTTTTTCTTAAAGAGAGCCCCGGAAATCAAAGAAGCACCAGGCCCTGCAAAACCTGCATTTTTATGTGTAAAACTCACAGAATCATGCAGGGTAGACAAAGGACAAACAAGGGTCACAGAGCTCCAGAATATTAGGAAAAGTTTCTCGTGGTGAGCTACATCCCATGTGTGAGGGGCCCACATTTCTGTTTTGTGCTCTTTGATGCAGAGAAATATGAGATTATTTTTTCCATTTGGGGTCCCAGTGAACAAGAGTCCATATTCATTCATCTCCCAAAGCGGCTCACACCCAGGCCCCACCTGCGTTCCCCAGGGTTTGTGCTGGGCTCTCGCTGCAGTCCCTCCCACTCTGTCTCTCAGAGCGCAGTAGTACATGGCAGAGTCCGACAGCTGCACCGCGGGCTTCTCCAGGTGGACGGAACTGTCACTCTTGATAGGACTGGCCTGAAAACCTCTGCTGTCCGTCTCCTGGTTTTCTGAACTTTTCAAGAGGAGCTCAGGCTCTTTGTTTAGATACTGGACATACCAGAATAGAAAAGTTGAATAGCTGGACTGATAAGTGCAGTTTAATGTCAGAGCTGCCCTCTCAGGGAGGGTAACTGGGCCTTCTGTCTGGGTAACCGAGTCTCCACTGGTCCTTCCTAAAAAAGGGAAAGACTTTATTATACTGGCAATAGAAGAGGCATGGTCTCCAGTTTGGAAGGGGTTAAAGGTCATCCTAAAGCTAAGGAATAGAACATCTCAGAAGTTTTGAGTAAACATTACTCACTGAATATCAACAAGATCACAAGTCCTGAGCAGGAAGCAGACAGCATGGCTGGCTGAGAAGCAGTAGAAGGTTTTGTTGAGAGATATCCAAACCGAGAGGTATATTTCTTTATGTTGTTGAGTCTTTGGCGGAATCTTCTACAAAATCTTGACTCACGTGTTAAGCAGAGTAAACTGCCCTACAAGATCAGGCCACAGGCTGGAACAAAGAGACGTGCGAAGGAAGGAAAGATGACATTTGTGTCAAACCACAAGCTGAAGGCAGCAGCGCCCTCTTGAGGCTCCTCTCTGTCCCTGACGCCTGCTCTGAGTCTCGGAATGATGTTCATTTTCACCCTGGGGTGCGGCTTAACCTGCAGACTCAGAAAGAAAACGGTGTCCGAGGTGAAGGGTGGGACTCAAGGAAGGAGCATCAAACACTCTGCTGACTTCATCGTGTGGGTGATTCCTGTCGCCTTCTTCAAGGCGCAGAGCAATATGATTCCCTTGAATCTCCCCATTCCCTGCATCTAATGTGTTCACAACAAGTGTTAATTTAGTTTTAGGCATCTCAGGATATCCTGAGAATATAAAAAAAAGAAAATGTGAGATTTTTTTCTCGACATATTTCCCACTGTTCCCCCAAAACCAGGGGGTGAGCACTTCTGCTTAGAATGCCCTTCCTTCTCTCCACTCCCTTTCACTTGGACGACTCCTGTTCATTCTTTGAAAACCAGTGCATCACCTCCATGTGAAAACATTCTGCCATCTCTCGAGCTGAGTTAGTGCTCTCCTTTTTCCCACCACATTTTCTGTCCTTATCACATCATATTAGAATCATTTCTGTCCTGTTTCTCAAGCTGCACTTAGTGCTCCTGCATCAGAAGTTGAATCCTATTACTCTCAGCAGCCCTTTTCCTAGGACCTTAGCTCATAGGAAATGCTCAAAAAAAAACCCTTAAAAATTGGTGAAAAAATGAATGAATGGCTGTATCTGGTGGGCAAAATTATCTTTGATGAAGGACAGTCTGTGGGAAGATGTGTCTAGTGTCTTAGGCCCCTGGTGTGACTGGCTTCATTTAGGAGTAGATCCAGGGCCTGGTAGCAGGTGCATTCCGTGTTCTTCAGAATTGAGTAAGGTGCAGGTCTTCTTATAAGGGGCCACTCTCATACTAACCATTTTTTTTAATATTATGGTGCTTTCATATACCCAACAATAAAATTGGGTATCAACTTTTTAGGCTCATAGGTTTTATACAATTACCAAATCAGACAAAAACTTCAAACAAAATATAAAATCGATAAAATTCAAATTAAAACATTAGTGTAAGAAATGATTTTTCACTGAAACTAAACGGTTAGTGTAGACTTATTAAAAGAAAGCTATGGATGTGTATAGTTGAATAACTGAATTGATTAATGTTATTTGGAGATTGATGTGCTGTTGTCTGAGTTATTGTGATTAGTGATTACTAGGATTTTTTCTTCACTTTTTCTATTTAGAAATACTCATGTCAGTCACCATTATACAATTTTTTTATTTAATGAAGCACCCAAGAATTCAGCACTGAAAAAAATGTTTTTTATTTCCTGCTACTTTTAGGTCTATTGAATTGCACGTTGATGCATACAAACAATGAAGGTTTGCAACACATCCTCTTTCAATGGAAAGATGCAGGTTCTTGGGAGTGTGCCCTATCTGTAGTACTATGTGATATATCTGTAGTGCTATGTGCTATGTTCTATATCATAACCAAAATTTTCCAAAAACTTTTCACCATTTAAACAGCTGCAATGTCTTCATTTGTAGAGTATTATTATCCCATTTATCCTTAATTTGGTAAAAGTGACAAAAAAATCAAATTCAAGGGGGTTATTCTATTAGTCATCTAGATTATTAGAAATATACCTTCATTATTTTACATTGTCCTAAGCACACATATCTAATAATTCTCATTTAATTTCTATACCTCAGGGATTGGTAAACTTTTCTCTATAAAAGGACAAATACTATATATTTGAAATCATACACTCTCTGTTGCAAGTACTAAACTCTGCTGTTATAGCATGGAAGACATCATAAGCAATGTGTAAATAGATGAGCATGGCTATTTTGCAATAAAACTTCATAAAAATAGGTGGCAGGTTGTTTTGAACACTAGGCCATAGTTTTCTGACCCCCATTATACACCAACAATTTGTTCATACAATTCCAAATACCCATGGACTATAGTTTGAAAAACTCAGCCCTATTTTCTTGTGTGTTCTTTCTTTTTTTTTTTTTTTTTTTTTTTTTTGAGACGGAGTCTCGCTCTGTCGCCCAGGCTGGAGTGCAGTGGCGCGATCTCAGCTCACTGCAAGCTCTGCCTCCCGGGTTCACGCCATTCTCCTGACTCAGCCTCCCGAATAGCTGGGACTACAGGTGCCCGCCATCACGCCCTGCCAATTTTTTTTTATTTTTAGTAGAGACGGGGTTTCACAATGTTAGCCAAGGTGGTCTCGATCTCCTGACCTCGTGATCCGCCCTCCTCGGCCTCCCAAAGTGCTGGGATTACAGGCGTGAGCCATTGCGCCCGACCTCTTGTGTGTTCTTTTACTACAACATTATTTTAACTCTTAGAGGAGGCTTAAAATAAAGATACTATATTAAATAAATTAATAGGAAGAAAGAAGAGGAAAAATTGATTATCTTAGTGCTTAAGTTACTTTGGTGTTACAGATTCAAGGCTGAGCTGCACAGATAATGGTCCCTGCCCTTAAGGAGCACATAGAGTAATAATAGAGACAATTATTAATTAAATAAAGAAATAAAAGGAGAAACTGCCCATTTAAAAAGGCAGTGGTCCACAATTCTAAGAAAGCGTATTGAGCTTTCTTCTATTACTGACTCTTGAACAGACATATGAGAACAAGTAAGCATTTACTGGGTTCTACTCTCGAGGAAAGAGAAAAGAATTTTTTAAAAAGAGTAAGAATGTATCCTAAAATTGCTTTGAGGGGGTTATATAAGATAAACAAAGTGCATTCAAGAAACGTAGATAGGACCAGTATTGAAGAAAAAGATAAAGTAGGAGCTTATTGTGGAAAGATACTGGAGAGGTATTAAGAGTCTAAATCACGGAGGGTTTTGTAAATCACATGAAGCAATTTTTTTTTCTACTCTAAGAACCAGTGAGGACCCAGGTGGTTGACATGGTCAAATTTGCACTCTGAAAAGGTCACCCTCACTGTGTACAAAGCACTATACTGAGAAGTGATGGGGTCTGTCAAGCTTGCTGGGGGCAGAGGAGCAAGCGATTAGGGAGAATTTTAAATTTGGGTGTGGAGGTGAATTAGGTTATAGAGGTTGTAATGTCTTCTGGAAAACTTAGTAGGTGGTACACTCAATAGAACTTGAAAATACATTGGATATGGTAATTCAAAAATAACTATGAACCAAAAATATTATGAGTCCTAATATGTCCTAAACTGAAGGTCTGGCAGAAACTTCTAATTGTCTGTAAAATGTCCATCATCGCCTATTTTTTTTACTAATAGAACCCGAATTTTGCTGTGAATAGAAATATACTCAGATAATAATCCTGATATTCTAGCCTCCCTTGCAGATAGGAGGAGGTGGAAACATCGAATAACACTCTAGCAAATGAGTGTAAGCAGAAGCCATTGGGCGGAGCTTCTGGAAAAGACTGACTTAGCCAGCATGTACATGTGCCCTTGACTTTCTCCTTCTTTCAGTCTGGAAGGTGTATAAAGTGGAAGGATCTCTATCAGTCTCTTGAAAGTGTAAAAACAAGAGTGACACATTGAGAGTGAAAAACAGTAAGCTAGAAAGACCCTAGTTCCTTTGTAACATGATGAAGCTACTGCACCAGCCCTGAATATTACAGAGCTCCTTTATGTGGAAAAAAACTCGTCAATCTTGTTAAAAACATTATTGTTTGGGTTTTTTAAATGTGAACCTGAGCCAATCTCTTACATATATAGAAGATATTCATTACAATTGAAATTCATCACTTTATCAGAGGCTGATTGAGTAAGCCAGAATTGAGCTTAATAGTCCAGATCTTCAAAGATACTCTAGTGATTCTGGTACAGCTAATATTAATGGGTCAAGGTCTGACTTGTGGGAACCACTGTCCTATACAACCTTTCCCTGCCCTCCCCCACTTTTCTCACCAAAGCATGCACCTAAATACAAATGCTCTAATTTTCTCCACAAACACATTTTCAGTAGTATCTAAACTGTGTCAAGAAAACTATAGTCAGTATTTATTTCTCAGTAGGAGCAAGAATAAATAGCTGAAAAACTGTTATGTATTTGGTACTAAAAATGCCTGCTTTCAAAACACAGCGTTTTAGGACCTGGTAGTGTCAAACACCTATCTCTCCTTTGGATGGGGAAAAGTTGTTACTTTCTTATAAACTCCCATTTTACCTAATAGAGACATTGAAGCTTGGGAATCATACAACTAATAAATGGTGAAATCAGATCCAGATATTTGTCACTATCACTCCAAAGATTCAGAAAATTGTCTGTCTTATTATGCAATGGTTTTACTCCTCAGCTCTAAAATGAAAAGCTTGGTTGAGAGTCCTAGGACCCCTTCCAATTCTAATGCCTAATGAATCTACTGCTTCTTATACAAGAATTAGAGGAATGTAAGAGCCACCTCATGCATCTTAAAGACCCGCTGATGTCTTGGGAGGGCTGCACATAAGACAAATGAGACCTTCTAAAACTGTGCAGCCTTCCTCCTCTTCCACAAGTGCCCAGTGATTTTTTTCCCTAATAAAATTAGGGATTAAGTAATATTTTGGGCTCATTGATCCATATCCTTTATTTCAAGTGAGGAAATTGAAGGCTGCTACACTGACAATGTCCCTATGTAGCCAGGATTAGCAGAACTGAGCCTGGCATTTCCATTTCCTGTTCCAAATTTCATGCCTTTTCCCCTAGTCCAAGATGCTTTTTAAAAAATCACAAATTTGAAAGAGTTCCCCTTTTACTTTGCCAGCTGTTTGTAGATTCTTCTTGACTGAAAGACATAACCACTAATTCTACCCACTGTTAGGGCTTCTAAGAAGCTGCTTTGGCAGGGTTTGCGTAGAGGCTGCAGGTTCCTGGGGAACACTGTGCGTCTGTAGCACAGAAGTAAGAAGCAGTGTCTGCTGCCCGGGAAGCCGTGATCAACAAGGAACTGCTTTTCTTGGAAGTGTCAAGCGTGACTCTTAATCTTCCACTGTGTTTCTCTCTTTCATTTGAACGTATTAAAATTAGGTGGACAAGGCCTCTACCTGAATTTTGTCTATACCACTGTAAATTGTTTATACTAGTTTTGTAACTGCAGTTCATGATGGCATTTTCACCCTCCTGGATGCTCAAGGCCTGAGGATCCTCTTCTCCCTGTTGACTGTTCACCCCTAGGCAGAAACACAGGTCCGGGACCAGGAGTCAGTCATTGCATTTTCAAATTACATTTCCAAATTAATAAGAACACTTCACCCCTCAGCCCTGTGGGCTCTAAAGTTTGGTCTTGCCATTCCCATCACCAAAATCCCCAACTCACTGGCCAGTTGAAGCCATAGAATCACCAAAGACACTCCCAGGAGAGTTTCCATTCTTCTTCCTTATTGAAATCACAGAAGACCTGAAATGGAGCCAGGCTCCTCAGTCACAGATGAGCTCTCTTTACTGGGTGAATCCCTAGTCTTTCTGTCCCCTAGTCTCAGGTTCCTCCCTAGCCAGTCACAGGCAAGCTCAGTCCTTTCCTTTCAATGCAGATAGGCTGATTTAAAGCCAAGTTAGTCTGAGGAGAGGGAGGCACTGCCCTCTTGTGATCGCAACATCATCCTGCTGCCATAAGGACGTGTGTTCAGAGCTGACTCAGAAGAAATTACAAAGCTATTCCAGTCTCTGCCTTTATTGAAATCTAGTTCTAACTTAGAATAGGAACAGATACATTTCAATTCAGGTAAGAACTCAACTACGAAAGACAGTTGGTGCTCAATATTTGCAGACTACCTCTGAGAAGCACTGTTAAATTCTCTGTAGTTACTATCACCTCTGATCATGTACCTACGAGCTTCCTTTTAAAAAATTTTCCCTGGAATGAGATTATATACAAGTCAGGGATTTTACTGATGGGCAACAGAAATGGACTCTGCCTAAATTAAGTAGAAAAGGAATAAATTAATGAATACTGGATTTGCCTCAGAATCTCCAATAGGGTCAGAGAACTGAACTCAAAAGCTATGAAGCCAGCAGCAGTACAGAAAATCACTCTGGAGAAGCACTCCTCTGAGTATCCCACTGGCTCCTCTCCTGAGCTCCAGATACTGCCCGTAGTTTATGCAAGACTGTTCACGCAGGACAATGTATGCAGCTACAATTCCACTGCCTTGTAGCTCTGTAAACTCTCATGTCCACCTTGTTGCAATTACCACCACTCTCAAAAAGGAAACTCTTACTTATTTTTTGTTTTTGTTTTTTTGCAAAAGTAACTCCTGAGTGAAAGTTAGGGAACAATTCATCTAATTGTTGGAGCCCAAGCCATGTGCCCACATCAAGCCTAACCAGTAGGCTGTATTAGTTTACCAGGGCTCCCATAACAAAGTATCACAGACTGCATGGCTTAAACAACAAACATTTATTTTCTCATGATTTTAGGGACTACAAGTTCAAGGTCAAAGTGCTGGCAAGTTTGGTTTCTTTTGAGGCCTTTCTCCATGACTCATAAATGGTTGCCTTCTTGTTGTGTCTTCACATGGTCATCCCTTTGCCTGTGCTATCTGTCTCAATCTCCTCTTAAGGATGCCAGTCTTATTAAATTAGTGGTTACCCTCAAGACCACCTTTTAACTTTACCTTTAAAAGTTCTGTCTCCAAATAGAGTCATGTTCTGAGGTACTGGGGGTTAGTGCTTCTACGTACACATTTTGTGGAAACACAGTTCAGCCCATAGCAGTGAATACCTAGAAGTTTTAGTTTCTATGGCAGGAGGCAGGCGGGTCCAGGAAGAGAGGAAGTTTTATAGTCAGGCCATCGAAGTCAGGTTTACATCTATCAATTCAGTAGCTGTTTCTGTCTTCTGTGCCTACATTATCTTGGCTGTAGAACATGGATCATGAGTAAATAATAATACTACCTTTTCAGAGCTGTTGAAGGTTAATGATGAGATCATAAAATGTCATTTAGCGCAGTGCCTGACATTCATTAGCGACTGAAAAATTATTATTGTTATAAGAAAATGGGTCCTGATGCAGAGCAGTCAAAAAGAATAGCAAGAATCTTCTAGAGTATTTTATAAATGTTCCCAAAAATTGATTTTAAGGTATTTTGTGTGTAAAACAGAGGGAGAGATGGGAAAGAGGAGAAGACAGGAGAACAGAGAAAGGAAAAAAATAAATGAAGAAAAGAAGAGATTGCTGGCTAGAGAAATATGTAGATTGGAGAGTTCCAAGACATAAGTCTAGAGGAAGGGTCTGGGTCAGATGACTGCCAAAATAAATCTTTATGTTTTTCAGTGCGAAATAAAGACATATGAAAGCTTTTTGAGCAAAGAACCAGTGTTATTTAACAAACTGAAATTTTAATCTGTCTGCTCTCTTCCAGATAATTTTGAAACAGTCTGTGAGGAAATTTAGAATAGTAGTTAAAAGATGTACCCTGGTTCAAAGAAATTAAATGATGTGTCTAATGTCTCACAATGAGGAGGTCAAGAATATAGTACTTTCAATATTTGTATGTATTTAGCTGTATCTGCAAAAAGTAACCAGAAATATTGCTGACCTCTTGGGAAAACTGTGAGATAGAGGTAAAACTGTGAGGTAGAATAAAACTGTTTTTATAATAGTGCTGATATTACTTGAGTCTTTCACTGTGTTGACATTTACACTGATGAAGCAAATGCAATTGCTGACGTTTTAACACAGGTAAAATAAATGAACCCAAAATATTCTAGTAGTCATTGTACATAATCATTACCACCACACTGGCGAGAGAAAAAGATTTTACTCAACAATGTCCTAGATGTAGAAGCAAAATTTTTTAAATTAAATCTTGACCCTTGAGAGTACACCGTTTAAATATTCTGTGTGATGACATAGGACGTATGCATAAAGTTCATCTGTGGTGTACTAACACGGTGGTGCCTCAAGAGAGAAAGACACTGGAGCATTGTTTGAGTTGTGAGGTAAACTAGCTGTTTTTCATAGAACTTTTTTTTTTTTTTTTTTTTTTTTACTTGAAGGCATGAGTGACAGAACAGCAGATTTGGGTAGTTGGAAGGTATGTTCTTGAAAATGATAAAATGTGAGCCTGCCATTTTGAGGAAAACAACTAATAGTGGTTGTTGCCCATGATAATATTTGAGCTTCCAAGTGAAAATTAGAATTTTGGAAAATTTGCGTCCACTACCATCGGCTTCACACCTTCCCAATTCTTAGCGGTTTTACTGATAAAATTGGTGGTGAGAGTAAAGAATGCAATTTTTGAAACTATAGTACTGTATTTGTTTTGAAATTATTATAAATCCATGGAAGTTGCCAAAATAGTTTATAGAACCCTATGTACTCTTCACATAGCCTCTTCCAGTGGTGACATCGTATATAACTGAAATGCAATATAAATACCAGGAAATTGACATTGTTCAAATACCACTAACTACACTACAGGTATTATTCAATTGTCACTATTTTCCTGCTTTTCTCCGTGTGTGTGCATGCATACTTGTGTGTGGTTCTTGATTTTATCTCATATAACCACCAACGTAATCAAGATTCAGACTGTTCCATCAACATAGAATTCTCTCATCCTAACCCTCTATATGCACAAACACCCTCCAATGCCCAGTCTCTGTCCCCTAGCAACCATCTCTTATAGTTCTGTTATTTTGAGAATGTTATATATATGGAATCAAACTGTATGTAACCTTTGGGAATTGACCCATACAGATTGTTCCATGTATCAATAGTTTGTTCTTTTTTTTCATATTATTCCATGGTATGAACTACGATAGTTTATTTAACCATTTACCCGTTGAAAAATATCTAGGTTGATTCCAGTTTTTGGCAATTATGAATAAAGCTACTATGAATGTTGTATAAGACTTTATGTGAATGTTACTGGGATAGATGTCCAATGCACAATGGTGTGGTCATATGATAAGTGCATGTTTAGTTTTATAAAAAAACTGCCAGATTATTTTCCAGAATGGCTGTACTATTTTACAATCCCACCAGCAATGTATAAAAGTGTCCATTTCTCTACATACTCACCAACATTTAGTATTATTACTGTTTTGTATTTTAGCTGTTCTAATATGTTTATAGTGATATCTCATTGTGATTTTTATTTTCATTTTGCTAGTGAAGAATGATATTGAATATCTTTTTATTTGCTTATTTTTCACCCATATTTCTACTTTGGTGAAATATCTATTTTATTTCTAATTGGATTATTTATTTGTTTCTTTTTTACATTGAGATTTGCGTGCTCTTTATTCATCGTAGATATAAGACTTCTGTCTGATGTGTGATTTATAAACATTTTCTCTCTGTCTATAGGCTGCCTTTTATTCTATTAACAAGGTCTTTCTACAATGCCAAAGGTTTTAATTTTATTTAAGGCTAATTTATCGTTTTTTTCTTTTATAGATTGCACTTTTTGTGTGCATGTCCAAGAACTCACTATCTAGCTCTAGTTCTCAGCTATTTTCTCTAGTTCATGATATACGAGTTTAGGATTGGTACAATGATGTGCCGAAGGTCTTGAGGTGAGTTTTATTGATAAAACTATTGTCTTCATAAGCAAGCTATTTTTCCAATTAAGAAAACTCTTAACCTGATTAGGCATCTGTTTGCCCAGATGAACATATTGTTTGCCTGTATCAATTGGTTTGACACGGTTCCCTGAAGAAACCAGTGAAATCACATTAGTGGAGGTTGACTCACATGCTCACAGGAGAGGATTGCTGATTTTTATATTTGCTTAAATGAATTTATTTAACATTCCTTCACTGTGTACATATTGTGTGCTCCATACTGTGTTAGAAGGTTAGATTAAAGCCAGAGAGAACATAATGGCCCTTCTCTGGGACATTCAGCTCAATAGGAAGAGGAGATAAGATGAAGTTTTAATATACCGTGATGGTTACCAGAACATGTTGCAAAGTTGTTAGGAAGGGGGCGAGTAGCTCCAGAAGCCATACAACACATGTAGAGAGAGCGACATCTAAAACCCGGGGGATTTTTTTAAGGAGCCTAATGGCACTTTCATGCCCAATAGTAAAAGTTAAGGGAACCCTACAGCAACAAATTAAAAGCCATGACTATTGAGAACTCAGACTCTTCGAGAATGAAGATTTTTGTCATTCCACCAGGTAAATAACTCCAATCCACCGACGATGTGGATGAGGGCAGAAGAATATAAAATACGTAGCAAGAGAAGGAAGCTGTCTATGTCAATTGAAGCCCAGGACCAAGTCTGGAATCAAGGAATGTGGTAGCTTTCTGTATTTTATCTTTGCTCATTATATGTAAGTGTTTCTTTGTATATGCTGCCATTTTATTCTCTCTTTCTTATCATAATTATTTTATATGTAAATTATTGGAGATTAACTTTATAATTTAATCTGTATATAACAGCATATTCAGTAGAACTTCCTCTGAACTTGAGATGTGGCTGATACAGTCAGGGATTCATACAGTGGTTGTTGGGACTATGGATCATCTCATTTGGGAGAAAGAATGAGAACTCCACTTGTTCAAGGACAGCTGTAGCTTATTAGGTAGAAACATAGTGTCATTTCACTGTTGTTTGGAAGTTGAAATGTGCATATAGGAATGCATATGGACCAGGTGCAGTGGCTCATGCCTGTAATACCAGCACTTCGGGAGGCTGAAGCGGGTGGATCACCTGAGGTCAGGAGTTCAAGGCCAGCCTGGCCAAAATGGTGAAACTCCGTCTCCACTAAAAATATAAAAATTAGCCAGGCATGGTGGCAGGCACCTGTAGTCCTAGCCACTCGAGAGGCTGAGGCAGAAGAATCACTTGAACCTGGGAGGTAGAGATTGCAGTGAGCGGAGATTGCGCCACTGCACTCCAGCCTGGGTGACAGAATGAGACTCCGTCTCAAAAAAAGAAAGAAGAAAGAAAAAAAGGAATGCATATGAAAGATCAGTAGCCCAAGGGATAGGGTGTGACAGTTATCAATGTATTACCTCTCAGCTCCAAATCCACCCTAATTACCCTATTTGTGAACTGGATCTGGACCCTCTAAATATTTGATATTAAGCTTTGTCAGTAGAGGGGGCTGGAAGGACCCCGCAGAAGGATGACGCTTCTCTTCCTGGTTCTGGTATGTTTTCCACACTTCTTGTCCACTATGCTTCGTTGGCCTGTAGGACACCAGTGGCACTCCCCTCCAGCAAGCCCGACAGGTGGTTTCTTGGCAAGTTTCACAGCCACCACAAGCAAGTTCAGCAGCACTCCTTTGCGGGCTTCCCATGAATTGTGTTGTAATCCTGGTAGGTATTTTTCTGCTTGTCAGTATTTTTCTCTGGCACCTCAGCAAACTACTCCACTATCCAGCAGGCTCCAGCTACACACTCCCAATGAGATCTGAATCATAGCCTTGGCAGGAGGGGTCATGCTTATGCCAATCTGTTCCTTTCCTGGGATTCTACCTTAGTCCTAGAGACAGGAACTTCTGCTTACATGTGCATTCCTATATTCCTTAGAGGTTTTTTTTTTTACCCATTAGTAGTTAATTACTTATTATTATTTAATAAATCTTTATATTAAACTTCATTGGGCTTCTTTTTTCCTGGCTGGACCCCAACTGAGATAGGAGGAGTCTACGAAACTCATGGAAAGAAAGGTAATAGATATAGAAAGATGAACAATCATAAGCCATGAAACAGCAGAGCACTTTAAGGAACTGTGCTCAGGTATGTGGTGACAACCACATGTGGGGATCATGTGGGGCAGCAGAGGAGTTGAAGAGATAGGACTGCACCATGGAAGCCTGGACAGTACCTCTGAACAAAGAAAAGAATACTTTTTATGCAGTGCAATATAGTTTTTATTTCAAAAGTATGTTTCCAGCACTACTAGACAAAATAAATACATTTACTATTTTTAAAATTAATTTAAGCAGGGTAAATAATGAGAATTTTTTGGACAAAATTATGAGGTTAATCTATAGCTAACTGACGACTGATGATATAATATCTAGGAGATAAACTCAATATTAATTTCTGGAGAAAGAATGCCCTGCTGTGGCCATACAGAGAGTTTGCAAAGAAATATTTCCTGTATTTAAAGGGTTTGTGTTCTGCTTCCTTGCAAAACCAGCTACTGTGCCACTTAGAGCACAGTAATACATGGCTGAGTCTTCCTCTTGAGCAAAGGGTTTCTTCAGGTGGAAAGATGTCTCGCCTTTGTTAAGGTCAGCAGTGAAGCCTTTGATGCTCTCTCTAGAGATGTGTCTCAAGAGTAACTGAAGGCGTTGTCTGGGGTACTGGACATACCAGAAGAGTTCAGGACTCCCAGAATAGGAATAGTTGCACTTCAGCTCCACTGGGGCCCCTTTAAAGACAGAGAGGAGCTTCTCGGGCTGAGTCACTCTCTGGGCTCTTGTTCCTCCTATAACACCAATTCTGGATCAGGAAAAGTCTTACAGACTGGGGATAATATTCATTAAAGTTATTCTGAATCAGAATACCATAGAAAAATAGAACAAAAAGAGGCTTTACTTACTGAGTATAAATATTATCACAAGCACTGAGATGAGGGTGGGCTTCATGTCTGACCTGTGGAGAAACAGGAAGCTATTTTCTGGAGGTCTTTTCTGGAAACGATTCAGCCACATAGACACTCTGACAGAGAGGTGGATGAGTTTACCCAGCATGTATAGCCAAAAGCTCTTCTTCAAAAAGATCAGGTTGCTTTTGGCTATCAAATTCAATTTGTGTAACATCTCTCTCTAGAGGCCAAATACAATACTGCAGCTAACTCAGGCTTCAGGAAGCCTTCAAATTCAGAGAATGAGAATTTCCTCCTCAGTAAAAGTGTGATGCTATACTAATTGCAATAGAATGTTATTTTTAAAGTCCACATATAGGGCTTAATGAAGTAGAATACAAAGTTCAAATATACGAATACTTTTGGAAACTTAGTTAAAATGGGGGAAAATGTGCAATCCTAACAATCATTTGGAAGTTAACAGATAAGTTAGGATGCCTACCTTAATACCTGTTATCAAATAAAGTTCCAAGGACATAACATTTAATATTTTAAGTAAAATAAAAAACTTTTAAAATAAATTTAGAATGATGATGGATTTTCTAAGCATGACAGTCAAAAAACATAAGAAAAAATATTGATCGATTACATTTCATAGAAATTTAAATTTCTACACAGATATTTTAGTGAAATGTTTAAACATTGCCAGATCAAGTTGTTTTATTTTCCGTCCACCATCATTGATTCTGACCTTCCCCACACAGGAAATGGCCCTTTGGGATTTTAGTTCTATACACTTTAAAAAAAAAAGAAAAAAGAAAAGAAAAGAAGGCCATAAAAAAAGGAACAATCATTTGGCTCAGAAAGACGGAAATTCTAGAAAAATGGTAGATTGAAAGAGTATCCAATCCCTGGTCCTTAACCAAAGATTTTCTCCGGCTCCCTGTCAAGCTGTGTTGAGAGAGCTCAAGTGAGGTGTCCCATTTTGGGGTCAGATATAAATCTGGGGTCAAGTAGGCAGAAGCTCCGGGATTAAGAGCAGAAAACTATGGGTCATGGAGATAGCGTCTCCTGCAGATATATTTTTTTCTAAAAAGAAAACTAATTCTCTTGAGAAAGTCTCTCCTCTGGCCTCCAAATAGCTGAGAAAAAGTAAGAGATATGCTGTTACTTAAATGAGGTGGAACACAATGAGATCAGGGAGCAAAGAGATTTTCCTCTAGTTTGTTTTCCTGCAGTGTACCGGCATAATTGCTGACGTCAGTACCCCGCTGAGTGCTGCACTGCTGACTAGAGACACAGAAATGTCTAGGTTTTTATGCTCTCAGGATTGCCTCCACTTAAAGTACCCAGTAATCGGACAAGTCAGGAGGGGAGTGAAGAAAGGGAAAAGATATCTCAGAGACAAATGGGAGCCTCATCTGGATCAAGTATAGCCTGAAAAAATTATCAGGGTCAGTGGCCCAATTTCCTTAGCCAAAAAAATCAGGACATGTGATTTGAAAAGTGATTGTGATTTTATTTATAAGAAAGCTCTCACAAAGAAAGAATGTCTCATCGAATGCATCGTTTATTTAATCACCCTTAAAGCAGTAAATACAATACAATTAAATTAAGAGAATTCTGTTAACATAGGACATATAGTCATCATGAACATATAAAATGTCTCCAATGAGACTTTGGTTGATAGAGAAATAGCACGTGTATATGATGGCCACCCCAGCTTATTTCCATCTCTCTTCTTCTATCCGACACTTTCTCCATTCACTTTGCAGCCCCACCTGGTCAATTCTGCTCTGTGAACAAGAGGTAGAGGTCACATTTTTTATTGTGGTAAAAAAACACATAACATTAAATTTACCATCTTGACTATTTAAAAATGTACAATTCAGTAGTGGTAAGTATCTTCACATTGTCGTGCATCAGATCTCTAGAACTTTTTAAACTTGCAACACAGAAACTATATGAGGCATAGACCACATTTTGAAATTCAATTAAATGTGTCATCTTTTTTTCCCCCAACCTCTTATTTCTTTTACTCTCTTTTATCCTCTCTCTGAATATTTTCATTATTTTTTTCTCATTTCTTCTCATTTCCTTTTTCTTGTTTTTCTAGTTTCAAAGGAGGTATAAAAGAAGGTGGAAATTATTGAAATAATTTCAAAGTCAGAATAGAGACTCATATTTTAGAAGTTTTAGTCATAAAAATTAAAGCTGTAAGGCTTCCAGCTTTATCATTTCCCTTGCTGATTTCTAAGATCAATCTTCTTGGGAGACCGTCTCTGTGACACCCATCACAGCCACAGAACATCTTTGCAGATGAATAAATGGAGACTCCCCCTGTCCGTTTCATATATGACTAGTTCAGATGCTTTGCTAACTGATGCTAACTCTCAGTTTTTCGCTGAGTCAGCTATCTCAGAACTTGAGGGAAAAGTTCATTTAGAGTAAAGCCTAGAGAGCCTCCTAGTGGTCTGAAACCATCAGGCCCACTAACTCATCTGTGGAGTCCCAGAGCCTTCATCCCAATTCTTTCCTGAGGAACCACCCAGATTGTCAAGAGCAAAAAATCTGTCAGGCTTATGGTGATTTTTTTTTTTTTAAAAAGGAAACTGGTTTCTTCCTCCAAATTCCATGTAAAAGAGATTACATATTAAAATATTTTATCAAATTGCTTCCTCAAGGTTTAATGTGATTTCTCCAATTTATTTCAAAGTAAGTCCTTAGTAATTTACTGAGGTCTACTGTAAGCTAGATCTTGTGCTAGGTCTTAAGAAATTAAAAAATTAGTAAGACATTTTCTCTACTCACAAGACATTGCGGTTTAGTGGGAAAGACAAACGTGCACATGTGTGTGTTTTCATATATATCAAGTAACACCTCAAAAAGTACAAAATGAACCCAGAAATAAGGAGCCATTTCTTAAAACAAAGGATGGTTAGACAAAGATTTAAGGAGAATATGATCATTGTTGTCTGTTCCTAGAAAAGATAAAACAGAATGCAATCAAGAAGCTAAATAAGCTTGCGAGTTGAATAGAGGCCCTTACTAAATGAAAATGAAAGAAGAGCAAATGGACAAAGATGTAGAAAGAAATTGGAGCCTATTTCTACAAAGATGTAGAAAGAAATTGGAGCCTATTTTTTATTATTAATTTAAAAGTATTGCAGAACACATGGATGAATACATACTCAATATATATACAGTTTAAATTTTTGTCTGACTATAACTTTCAAGCACACAGCAGTTTGCAATGTGTTTGGTACCCAATTATATGTCCTGATAACCTATTGATGTTAACATGTTTGCTTCCTAATATTCCATAGTAAAGATTTATTACAGTTTCTGTAGCCATTATCTGAGAAACATCTTGTGTTTTAATTTTCACTACTACAAAAATAATCTGCAGTAAATATTTTGTGCATGGCTATTTGGTGGAATAAAGTGTAGAAATAAGCCATGTGGTTACCTGGAGTACTAGTACACAAGGCAGAGAAATGAGCAGCTGCAAAGACCTTGAGGCAGGAAAATAATTGGTATGTTAGAGCAACAATAAGTGCATTGAGGCTGGAGAGTGGGAGTAAGTAGGAAGGTGGTAGCTGATGTCAAATGTCAAAGATATGGCAGGGAGCTAAATGGACTTGTATATTATAGTAAAGAATTTGGTTTTCCTTTGAGTGAGATGGTAAGACATTTCATAGTTGTGAGCACAGAAATGAAATTATCTGAATTATGTTTTAAAGAGATTGCTTCTCCTGCTGCATGGAGAACAGACAGAAGAGGAACAATGGCAAAAGAAAGAAGTTCAGTTAGGTTTCTTTCAATCAACTAGGCAAGAGATTACTGTGGCTTGGATCAGAGTGGTAGCAGTAAAGGTCATGAGAACTGGTTGATTATGGGGATATTTTGAAGAAATGGCTGATAGGAATTCCTAGTGGATCAAGTGGGGATGTGAGAAAAGTGATAAGACAATGATGATTTCAAAGTTTTTGGCTAAGGGGATTAGAAGATTTGGTAAATGGAGTTGTCTTTTACCAAAATGAAGAAATGTTCACAAGAAGCGAGTGGGATGTAAGGAAGGCTTAGTGAGTATAGAGGTCAAATTCAGTAGACTATTTTCAGATATATTAAGTGGAGGATGTCAAAAAGAAGATGTCAAATAGATTATTTGATACTCGAATCCAGAATCCAGATGAGTTATCTGGGATTCAGTTATAAATTTGGATATTTAAATGGGATTTAAAGCCAAGAGACTGAATAAAACCAGCTGTGAATAAAGTATTTATAGAGGAAAAAGATTTTCAAGGATAAATTTCTGAGGCTTGCCAATGTTTAAAGATTAGTTAAATGTGGGGAAAAAACAGCAAAAAAGACTGAGAAGGAACAACTGACAATACTGAAGCAGAGGGAAAAAAGAGTGGGATTTCTAAAAGCCAATAAAGAAAGCATTCCAGGAAGGAAGTGTTCTACAATGTCAAATGTCACTATGCCATGTAAGATAAGTCAAAATATTAGTTGTAGCCATAAATGCATGCATATATAAGTTTAAAAGGCTAAATTTTTCTATTAAGATATAGAAATTATCTGAATGGTTTTCATATCCAGCCTTCTACTGCTTAAGAGGCACAGCTAAAAGAAATATCAAGGAAAGTTTAAAGTGTATGATGGAGCTCTCATTGCAGGGTGGCCTGCTGGTACTCAGGCAGGACCACCATGCCCACAGTGAACACCACATTCAACTAGATGCCCAAGAGGAGGTCAGTTCTGGTGAAGGGCAAATAAAGAAGCCCATGAGAACAGGAAGAATTCTGTCCGTGAAAGGTGTAACATCAGAAAGATGGCAGAAAAGAAATCCCTGGACCCTCTTTTCCCCGATGGACACACCAATTCAATAGCAATAAATAAATCAATTCACTTGTGAAAAATCCAGTAACTAGTTCAGAGTCTCCAGTACCTTGAATGAGCAAGCATCCAGCCACATCAAAGATGACAGGAGGGTTTCTGACATTTTCCTACCCCCAGTACTGTGTCCCATAAATAAGAGGAAAGCCCCAGTTTCAGCCTCTCCCTGGGGAGAGAAAGACTTGGACATTACATCCAACATTCTAGCTTTGCCACAGGCTGCCTGAGAGACTGGCTTCCATCACACCTGTCAAGGAGCATTGATAGGACCCAGTGTATTCCTGATGCATAGGGTCACTGAAAACAAAGAGGGCAGTTTTCGTCGTTTCATTTTTTGAGACAGGATGTCACTGTGTTGTCCAGGCTGGAGTGCAATGACACCATCATGACTCACTGCAGCCTCAAACTGCTGGACTCAAGTGATCATCCCATCTCAGCCTCCTGAGTAGCTGAGACTACAGGTATCTGCACACTACCCCACTAGGTCAATATTTCTATTTTTTGTGTAGAAGGAGTCTCACTGTTACCCAGACTGGTCTCAAACTCTTGGCCTCAAGCATTCCCACCTCAGCCTCCTAAAGTGCTGAGATTACAGGTGGGAGCCACCATGCCCAGCCGCAAAACAAGTCTCAACAAATTTAAGAAAGTGAAATCATACCACGTATTTTTTCTAATGAGAATGGAATAATACTAGAAATAAATAGCAGACGCAAAACTAGAAAATTCCAAAATATATGGAAATTAAACATCATATTCTTGAGCAACAAATTGGTCAAAGAAATCAAAAGGCACATTAGAAAATGTTTTGAGATACAAACACAAAAACACAACATATCAAAATTTATAGAGTGAGCAAAAGCAGTACTAATAGGGAAGTTTATAGCAATAAATACCTGAATTCAAAAGGAAGATCTCAAACAAAAAACATAACTTTACATCTCAAAGAACTAGAAAAAAAGAACAAGTGAAGTCCAAATTTAGTAGAAAAAAGGAAATAATAAATATTAGAGCAGAAATAAATAAAACATAGAGTAGAAAATAACATAAAAATAAGCAAAACTAAGTTTTGAAAACATAAGCTAAATTGACAATCTTTTAATTAGACTGAAAAAGAAGAGAGAAGATTCAAATAAACCAAAAATGTAAGAGAAGACATTACAATGGATGCCACAGAAATAAGAAGAATCTTAAGAGACTATTACAAACAATTATACACCAACAAATTGGAAAACCTAGAAGAAATGCATAAATTTATACAAACATATAACCTACCAAGACTGAATCATGAAGAAATAAAAAAATCTAAACAGATTTATAACTGGTAAGGAAATTGATTCAGTAATCCAAAACCTCCTAATAAAGAAGACAAAAGACCTGACAACTTCATTAGTGAGTTCTATCAACCATTTAAAGAAGAATTAACTCTAATCCTTCTTAAATTCTTCCAAAAAATTGAAACGGGAATACCTCTAAACTTATTTTATGAAGCTATTATTACCCTGATATCAAAGCCAGACACTACAAGAAGGTATACAGACCAATATTCCCGATGAACATAGATGCAAAAATCCTCAATGAAATACTAGCAAACCAAATTCAATAGCTCACTAATAGGATCACATACAATAACCAAGTGGAAGTTATCCCTGGGATGCAAGGATGTTTTAACATATAAAAATGAATTAATGTGACACACTACATAACACAATGAGGGATAAAAATTACATGATCATCTCAATAGATGCAGAAAAAGAATCTGACAACATTCAACATCCTTTCATGCAGGATGGTTCTCTGGGTGGTCTTGGACCAACCCAGTTCTCTCCACTTTCTTGTTTGTGGTTCTCAAGAATAACTGTAGAATGGGCTGGGCGCGGTGGCTCATGCCTGTAATTCCAGCACTTTGGGAGGCCGAGGCGGGTGGATCACGAGGTCAGGAGATCCAGACCATCCTGGCTAACACGGTGAAATCCCGTCTCCACTAGAAAATACAAAAAAGAATTAGCCGGGCGTGGTGGCGGGCGCCTGTAGTCCCAGCTACTTGGGAGGCTGAGGCAGGAGAATGGCGTGAACCCAGGAGGCGGAGCTTGCAATGAGCCGAGATCGCGTCACTGCACTGCAGCCTGGGAGACAGAGCGAGACTCCTTCTCAAAAAAAAAAAAGAATAACTGTAGAATTTACTGGGAATGTAACATCTTCAGACAGGAATGAAATGACTGGAACAGGCTGGCTGTATTTCAGATACCCCCTAGAAACAGTGTCCTTCAGTACTTTTTGGCCCAGGGTATCATATTACCCAGGGGTCTAAAACCTAGGGCATGCTAATTTCTGGGGTCCCTGAGGTGTGGTACAACTGGGCCACATGCAGATGACACCCTATCCACCCTAGACAGCTTTCCTGAGCCTTGGGGGACCTGTTTGCAATGAAACCTAAGCTTCTGTTGTCCCTTGCTTATCTGTAATTAATAAACCTGTTTCATGTACCTTGTTGTATGCATGCGTATTCTGTCTCACTGGACTCAGACGAGTTGGTAACCAGTACACAGTGAACCTGCTTCACATTTTATGGTAAAAATATTCAACAAATTGGGAAATTATCCCAACATAATAAAGGCCATACATAAAAAGCCCACAGCTAACATCACACTCAATGGTGTGTGAAACACAAAAAAGCTTTTCCTCTAAGATCAGAACAAGATAAGGGTAACCAGCCTCACCACTTCCATTCAGGATAATACTAGAAATCCTAGCCAGAGTAAATAGACAGGAAAAAGAAATTAAAAGTACTCAAATCAGAAAAGAAGTAAAATTATTTCTGTTCGTAGATGACATAAATTCATTAAAAACCCTGAAGACTCCACCAAAAAAGCCTATTAGAAATAACAAATGAATCCAGTAAAGTTGTAGGGTATAAAAATCAACACACAAAAATCAGTGCCATTTCTTTTTTTTTTTTTTTTGAGACAGAGTCTCACACTGTCGCCTGGGCTGGAGTGCAGTGGCGCAATCTCGGCTCACTGCAACCTCCGCTTCCCGAGTTTAAGTGATTCTCCTGCCTCAGACTCCCAAGTAGCCGGGATTATAGGTTCCTGCCACCATGCCCAGATAATTTTTTACATTTTAGTAGAGACAGGGTTTCACCATGTTGGCCAGGCTGGTCTCAAACTCCTGACCTCGTGATTCGCCTGCCTCGGCCTCCCAAAGTGCTGGGATTACAGGCATAAGCCACCACACCAGGCCCATCAGTGCCATTTCTACACATTAACAATAAACTATCTGAAAAAAAATCCAGAAAACAATCCATTTATTATAGCTACAAAAGATTAAAATGTTTAGAAGTAAACTTAACTAATTAGTCTAAAGGCTTGTACACAGAAAACAACAAAACATTCATAAGAAAAATTAAAGAAGGCACAAATAAATGAAAGATAGTCTATGTTCATGAATTGGAAGATTTAATATTGTTAAGATGTTTATACGACCCAAAGCAATCTACAATGCTATCCCTATCAAAATCCCAATGAAATTTTTATGGAAATAGAAAAAACTAAAATTTTAATTCTAAAATTTCTGTGGAAACACAAAAGGCCCAGAATAGCTCAAACAATCCTGAGAAAGAAAAACAAAGCTAAAAGCACCCCACTTCTTGGTTTCAGAATATATTACAAAGCTACAGTAATTAAAACATCATAGTTCTATCATAAAGACAAACATACGAACCAATGGAACAGAATAGAGAGCTGAAAAATAGACCCACACATATGCACTCAGCTGATGTTTGACAAGGGCATCAAGAATACATAATGGGGAAGGAGTAGTTCTTCAACAAATTGTGCTGTGGAAACTGAATATCCACTTGCAACAGAATGAAATTGGACTTCTAGCTAACATAATACACAAAAATCAACTCAATATTAATTAAAAACGTAAAACCCAAAACTGTAAAACTATTGGAAAAATATATGGGAAACTCTCCATGACATGTGGTCTAAGCAACAGCCAATTCTTGTATGTGACACCACAGGCACTGGCAACAAAACCAAAAGTAGATAAGCAGGACTTTATAAAATTTAAAAGATTCTGCCCATCAAAGAAAATAGTCAATAGGAAAAAAAGCCAACATGTAGAGTGAAAGAAATATTTGCAAACTATATGTCTGATAAGGGGCTAATCTTCAAAATATATAGGGAACTCCTATAACTATCAATGTTTTAATAACTTGATTAAAACATTGGCAAAGGATTTGAGTAGATATTTCTCCAGAGAAGACATACAAATGGCTGAAGTTATATGAAAATCTGCTCAACATCATTAATCACCAGAGAAATTAGATATCGCAATGAGTTATTGCCTCTCACCTTTTAGGTTGGCTATTATAAAACAACAACAACAATGTGGATAAGAATGTGGAGAAGTTGGAACCCTTGCTGCAAAATGGTGCAGCAATTATGAAAAACAGTAAGGAGTTTCCCCCTGGAATTAAAAATGTACCATATGATTCAGCAATCCCACTACTGGTTATTTATCAAAAAAATTAAATTCAGGATATTGAAGAAACATTTTCTCTCCCATGGTCACTGCCGCATTATTCACATTAGCCAAGATATGGGAACAACCTAAATATCTACTGATGGATGAATGAATAAAGAAAATGTGATATATGCATAAAATGGAATATTCTTCAACCTTTAAAAAAGGAGATTCTGCCACATGCAAAAACATGGATGAACCCTAAGGACATTATGCTAAGTGAAATAAGCCAGTCATAGAAGGCCTGCATGAGATATCTAAAACTGTCAAACTAATAGAAGTAGAGAGTAGAATGGTGGTTACCATTCTTGGGGCTGGGGGAAGAAGAAGTGGGGAGGTGTTGATGAAGGGGTACAAAGTTTCTATCAGATAAGATGAAGAATTACTAGAGATCTGCTATTCAACATTGGGCCAATAGTTAACTGAGTTGTACACTTCAAAAATTTGTTAAAATAGACATCATGTTAAGTGTTCTTGGCCTGTAAAATTTGAACATAATCAAAATAACAGGCCATAAAAGGCACAATGAAAAGACAAATCTGTAAGAAAAACTATAAACGAAAATGAAATGAGGACAAAAGTAAAACTGGAAGAGGTGGCACCCTAAGAAGTAACTAAAGAATGTCAGCAGCCAAAGAAACCATAAGCAAGAACCTGAGTCTTTGGTGCAAGAGAAGAAGCCAAGTCTAAATATTTTTTATTATAAACCCTCTACCCTCTTTTAGCTCAATTCATAGGAATATTTTTAAACTACTTTAAACGCATGTTTTATAATAAGGGAAGAATACAACTTCATCTCATTTTAAAAGAGGAGATTTAGGCAATTGTAAATATTTTTAAAAGTGAGATGATTCATTTCATAATTTTTGTCATCAAAAATTATAAAATGTTGAATTAAGGAAGACAACTTCTGTATGTGTGAACATTTTATAATACTTTGAGAGGCATTTTTTAATTCTACCATGTGATCAAACTACAAATAAAAATTTGGAGTAATAATCATGTACATAAAATATCTTAAACATGTTGGTTTTTTGATATAATTATTTCAGAGTAAGTAATAGGGTACCCTGGTCTTGGATATGCCCATTAGAATTCATATACGCTCTGATAATGTAACTGGAATTTTTTGTTGTGTAATTTTATATAATAAATCTGTGTAATCTCTTAAAATAAAATGCCTCAGAGTTTTAAAGTAGTTTTTAAAGTAGTTGAATCTAGTGTATTTGATATCTTTATATTGGTTACATTTTTATCCCTCAAGTTTGTAACTTGGAAATCACTGGAATAGCTGTTTTAAAAAAGATCACAACTTGACGGCTTAGTTTTTCAATATTGTATTAAGATTTATGTTTAATTTCCTGTTTTGCATAATGCTCACAAGATTAAAAATCTTGATATTATGTCTAATTTACTTTAAATATGTCAACCACACAGTGGGATATTATGTATGTGCTAGAAGTTAAGCTTCAAATCTAGGTTGAGAATCTACAGCAACACTGATTGAGAATCTGTGCTGTATGGGTTACCCTAATTGAGAATCCATCCTGCACAGCTTTGAGCTAACATTCTAATCAATTACATCGGTTATTCACAAGTTAATACCTGAGGCAATACTAATCATAATGGATGCTAGAAATAATTTTGTATAAAAATGTTGTTGCCTTTTATCTCGGAGCTCTGACACCTTATGATGTGCTTTCTTCAGACTGTGGAGGAGGTCCCCACTGAAGAAATTCATCAGGGAACCTCCATGTGGGACAAAGCATATCTGAATGTGGCATGACATTGACATTGGAGCAATTATTCCGGAGACAAACCCTACCAAGGGCTCAGCCCACCCTGCCCTATGTGCCTTCAAAACGGGCACAGAAAAAAGGGACCCTCTTGAAAGCTCCACAGGTTGAGTTCTTGAGTCACAGAAAGTCTCAGCATCTCAGGAGGTTTGTGTTCAGCTCTCCTGCAGTCTCGGGCACTGTGTTACTCACAGCACAGAAGTACTCAGCCGCGTCGCTTATATGGACTGAGGGTTTCCTCAAGTGGAAGGAAGTTTCACTCTTCTTAAATTCAGCCTCAAAACCGTTGATGCCTTTAACCAGGGTGGATCCTGATAAATACTTCAGGAGAAGCTGGAGTCCTTGGTTGGGGTATTGCACATACCAGAAGAGATACACTGAAACAGACGATGAGTAGTTGCACCTCAGCTCCACAGGGGCTTCTTCAAAGACTTGGCTGTCAAGCTGGGTCACAGACTGGGCTCTGGTTCCTCCTGCAACGTCAATGCTGTTTGAGTAAAAAATGTGTCTCAATTTAGATTCAATTACAACACAGTCACTTCTGTGGAAGGAAAAAGAATGGAATGTTACTCACCCAGGGTAAAAATCACCTGGAACGCTGGGACGAGCAGCAGGAGCATGGCTGAGCAGTGGCAATGCTGCAGGACCTTGAGCTGGGCGGACAGAAGCCAAGGGCGCTGAGCCTCAGGAGCTAGGAGCTGTGAGGAGGTTGGATTGGACAAGTCCCTGGCTTTGAAAAGTTTCAGAAACAGAAAGAGGCTTTCCCTTAAGGAGCCTGGATGTGTTCTGACCTCTTGCTCTCGTCACAGCTCCCTATCTACACAGACATCAATGAGCTACATCAGCCAGCTGCAGGGAGGAGGCTCAGTGGATGAGGATGGTCTGCGATGAAAACAGATGCCTACTTGATGCAACATCGCCCTCTAGAGGCCACAGGCGGAACCACGGATCCAAGGGAGCAAGCTGTTTCCTTCTCATTTCAGACATGATATCAAAACTTCAACAGAAAGCGTTTCTTTCCTCCTGAATCTGTGATGATGTTACCTTCTGTTTGGTACATGGTATTAATCTCAAAATTAATGAGAAATTGCAGCCATAAAGCAAATCGCAATAAATTCAAAAATACCAAAATCATACCAAGCATACTCTTGGACCACAGTGTAATAAAAATAGAAATCATTACCAAGGAGATCTCTCAAAACCACACAGTTACACGGAAATTAAACAACTTGCTCCTGAATGACTTTTGGGTAAACAACAAAGTAGAGCAAAAATTAATGAAAACAGAAAGACAAAATTCCAGAGTCTTTGGTTTGCAGCTAAAGGTGTTAATAGGAAAGTTTATACTGCTAAATACCTATATCAAGAAATTAGAAAGATCTTAAGTGAACATTCTAGTATCACAATTAGAGGAACTAGAAAAAGAAGAACAAACGAAGCTAAAAGCTAGCAGAAGAAAATAAATAAACAAAATCAGAAAAGAACTGAACAAAATTGAGACTTGAAAATCCATACAGAGGATCAATAAAAGCAAAAGTTGTCTTTCTGGAGGAATAAACAAGATTGATACACCACTAAGTAGGTTAATGAAGAAAATAAGAGAGAAGTTCCAAATAAGCACAATCAATCAGAAATGACAAAGGAGACGTTACAATTGATCCCATAGAAATACAAAAGACCCTAAGAGAATACTAGGAACACCACTATTCATAAAAATGAGAAAACCTGGAGAAAACGAATGAATTCCTGGAAGCAAATAACCTCTATATATTCAATCAAGAAGAAATTGAAAACCTGAACAGACTAATAATGAGTTCTGGAAATGAGTCAGTAATAATAATTTTTTAAAACCTGCCAACCAAAAATAACCCCTGGACCGGATGGATTCACAACAGAATTCAGCCAGTTGTACAAAGAAGAACTGGTACCAATCCTACTGAAGCTATTCCCAAAACATTGAGGAGAAGGGTTCCTTCCTAACTCATTCAATGTAGTCTGCATCATTCTGATACTAAAATCCAGCAGAGACACAATGAAAAAAGAAAATATCAGTCAATATCCCTGACAAACTTAAACGTAAAAATCCTCAACAAAAATACTAGCAAACTGAATCCAGCAGTACATCAAAAAGTTAATTCAAGGTCAAGTAGGCTTCATTCCTGGGGTGCAAGTTTGGTTCAACATAGACGAATCAATAAATGTGATTCACCACAGAAACAGAATTAAAAGCAAAACCACATGATCATGTCAATAGATGCAGTCAGCTTTCAATAAAGTCCAACATCGCTTTATGATAAAAACCCTCAACAAACTAAGCATGGAAGGAATATACCACAAAATAATAAGAGCCACCTATGACAAACAGCCAACATCATACTCAATGGGAAAAAGCTGGAACCATTCCCCTTGAGAACTGGAACAAGAAAATAATGTATACTCTCAGTACTCCTATTCAGTATAGTATTGGAAGTCCTAGCCAGAGCACTCAAGAAAGAGAAAAAAATAAAATGTACCCAAATAGGGAAAGAAGCAGTCAAATTATCCGTCTTTGCTGACAGTATGATTTGATATCTAGAAAAACCCCCAAGGTTCTGCCAAAAGGCTCCTAGACTTGATAAAAGATTTCAGTGAAGTTTCAGGATGCAAAACAAATTTGCAAAAATCAGTAGCATTTCTATACACCAATAATGTTCAAGCTGACAGCTGGGACACTGGAGTGCTGGGACGAGCAGCAGGAGCATGGCTCAGCAGTGGCAATGCTGCAGGACCTTGAGCAGGGTCCTAAAGACTAAAGAACAAAATTACATTTACAATAGACACAAAAAGAATAGATACCTAGGAATACAGCTAACCAAGGATGTGAAAGATCTCTACAAAGAGAACTACAAAACACTGCTGAGAGAAATCAGAGATGGCACACAAAAAAGGAAAAACATTGCATACCCTGGATTAGGAGAATCAATATCTTTAAAATGTCCATACTACTCAAAGCAATTTGCAGATTCAACGCTATTCCTATCAAACTACTAATGCCATTTTTCACAGAATTAGGAAAAAACTATTCTAAAATTCATATGGAACCAAAAGAGCCTAAATAGTGAAAGCAATCTAAGCAACAAGCACAAAGCCAGAGGCATCACACTACCCAACTTCAAACTACACTACAAGGCTACAGTAACCAAAACAGCCTAGTACTGGTACAAAAATGGACACATAAACCAATGGAACAGAATAGCAAATTCTGAAATAAAGTAACACACCTACAACCATCTGATCTTTGACAAAGTCAACAAAAATAAGAAATTGGGAAAAACTCTCCAGTCAATAAATGATGCTGGGGATAACTGGCTAGCCACATACCAGTGTATGTGAATGAAGCTGGACCCCAACCCGTCACTATACACAAAAATTAATTCCAGATGGATTAAAGACTTAATTGTTATACCCAAAACTATAAAAATCTTAGGGGAAAAAAAAACAGAAAAATACCCTTTTGCCATCGGCATTGGCAAAGAATTTATGGTTAAGTCCTGGAAAGCAATTGCAACCAAAACAAAACTTGAAAAGTGTGACCTACGTAGTTTGTGCACAGGAAAATAAACTATCAATATAGTAAACAGACAACCTACAGAATGGGTGAAATTATTTGCAAACTATGTATCTGACAAAAGTCTTATATCCAGAATCTATAAGTAACAGGCTGGGTGAGATGGCTCATACCTGTAATCCCCACACTTTGTGTGGCTGAAGCTGGAAGATTGCTTGAAGCCAGGGGTTCAAGACCAGCCCGGGCAGCATAGCAAGAATCTGACTCAAAAAAAAAAGTGAGAGAAAGAAGGAAAGAAGGAAAGGAAGGAAGGAAGGAAGGAAGGAAGGAAGGAAGGAAGGAAGGAAGGAAAGAAGGAAGGAAGGAAAGAGAAAGAAAGAGAAGGAGAGAAAGAGAGGAAGGGAGGGAGGAAGGGAAGAAGGAAGGAAGGAAGGGAGGAAGGAAGGAAGGAAAAGAAAAAAATCAGCTGGCCATAGTGGCACGTGCCTGTAGTCCCAGCTACTCAGTAGGCTAAAGCAGGAGGATCCCTTGAGCCCTGGAGTTTAAGGATAGAGTGAGCTAGGATCATGCTACTGCACTCCAGTCTGGGCAACAGAGTGAGACCCTGTCTTTCCAAAAAAGAAAGAAACAAAAGTAACTTCAACAAATCAACAAGCAAAAAGCAACCCCATTAAAATGTAGGCAAAGGACATGAACAGAGACCTCTTAAAAGAAGACACATACAGCCAACAAACATGAAAAACTGCTCATCATCACTTAACATCAGAGAAATGTAAATCAAAACCACAATGAGATACCATCTCACACCAATCAGAATGGCTTTTGTTAAAAAGTCAAAGAATAATAGATGTTGGCTAGGCTGTGTAGAAAAGGGAACACTTACATACTGTTGGTGGAAATATAAATTAGTCCAGCTACTGTGGAGATTAGTTTTGAGATTTCTCAAAGAACTTAAAACAGAGCTAACATTCAACCCAGCAATCCCATTACTGGGTATATACCCAAAGGCAAATAAAATTTTCTACCAAAAAGACACATTCACCCATACATTCATCACAGCATTATTCACAATAGCAAAGAAATGGAATCAACTCAGGTGCCAATCGGTGGTGGATCGGATGAAGAAAATGTGGCACATATACACCATGGACTTCTATGCAACCATAGAAAAATGAAATCCTGTCCTTTGCAGCAACAAGTATGCAGCTAGAGGCCATTATCTGAAAGGAATTAATGCAGAAGCAGAAAACTAAATACTGCATGTTCTCACTTATAGGTGGGGGCTAAACACTAGCTACACATGAACATAAAGATAGTCACAATAGACACTGGGTACTACTAGAGTGGGAAGAGAGGGAAGGAGAAAAGGACTGAAAACTATTAGGAACTATGCTCACAACCTGAGTGACAATGCATTCATAGTCCAAACTTCAGCATCATGCAATATGCCTTTGTTAGAAGCCTGCACATGTACTCCTGATTCTAAAATAAAAGTTGAAAGAAATAAAATTTAAAAATTAGAAAATAAAAATGTTTTTCCCCTCAAAAAATAGACAAGAAATTGGAGTTATGTAAAACTAGAAAGTAATTTACTTCACTGAGAAATTAGTCACAGAAGGCAATATTCCAGATTTTGGAATACCATTAAGATGCTCTATGTTATTTTTTAGAGGCACTCAACAAGGAGAGGGGAGAAGATCAATTGCCTCAGGCTTAGCTAAGCTTCGTGTGGCACTGTGCTAGTGGATTCACATGAGCATTAGAGTGGATGGAAGAGATTTCTCTTTTATTAGGTGCTAAAGGAAAAAAAATGACTAGAGACTCATACTTAAAATCAGCCTGGATCACGTGTCATTAGCTAATTAATCAATGCAAACTAATAGGTAATAATTTTCTTTGTGAAGCAGAAAGTGTGAAAAAGACTTCTTGGTTTCAAATCAAGTTTGATGTTTGTAAGGCTAGGAGAAAAAACTTAGAGAAAAGTCCCATTTGAATTATCAACGCTCAGAATAGACTGATACATTGTGCCAAATTATGGTATCTTGCCTTAAAAAGAACATCAACAGAAGCCCATTTATGGAGAAATTTGAGCAGAATAATGAAGGTAATAAAATATATAAATAAGTAATTATGGTAAGAATTAAAGATACAGAAAGAAAAGTAAGCCTACGTGAACTCAGTAAAGCTGGGAGGAGTGCAACCAGCAGACAAGAAATGAGATGACCAAGAAAATGGGAGGTTTAGAAGACTTAGGATAAGTTGACAGTGACACTCAACAGAGCTAGGCAAGAAGCAGTCCCCTGTGGGTGTGAGACAGGATGCATTGAACCAGAGCAGTCAACTCTATGGCCTAAGAAGATGAAATTCTTGAATGAAAAGACTTCCTCACCCAACTTATTTTAGCATAGAGATCATTGGATCCTAAAATTGAAAAAATCAAGCTGCTATAAAGACACATGCACACGTATGTTTATTGCGGCATTATTCACAATAGCAAAGACTTGCAACCAACCCAAATGTCCAACAATGATAGACTGGATTAAGAAAATGTGGCACATATACACCATGGAATACTATGCAGCCACAAAAAATGATGAGTTCATGTCCTTTGTAGGGACGTGGATGAAATTGGAAATCATCATTCTCAGTAAACTATCGCAAGAACAAAAAACCAAACACCGCATATTCTCACTCATAGGTGGGAATTGAACAATGAGATCACATGGACACAGGAAGGGGAATATCACACTCTGGGGACTGTGGTGGGGTGGGGGGAGGGGGGAGGGATAGCATTGGGAGATATACCTAAAGCTAGATGATGAGTTAGTGGGTGCAGCACACCAGCATGGCACATGTATACATATGTAACTAACCTGCACAATGTGCACATGTACCCTAAAACTTAAAGTATAATAAAAAAAAAAGAAAAAGAAAAAATCAAATAAAGAAAAAACCTCAGGTGAAATAAGAACCGGCCAAAAAGAATTCTTTTCAAAGGTCAAAACAAACTCCTTCCTTTCTGTGTACTCTGTTGACTCGTGCCAGTCGGAAATCAGTTCTCCCTTGCACTTCTGATCTATTCCTTGATTCTGCCTGTAGATTTTCTTTTCAAATGTAAGACAACATAATATATTTCATTTGAAATATTAGACTTTACTAGGGTAGGCTATTGCTATTATAAATAGTGCTTCAATAAACATACGTGTGCATGTGTCTTTATAGTAGAATGATTTATAATCCTTTGAGTATATACCCAGTAATGGGTTCGCCGGATCAAAGGGTATTTCTGGTTCTAGATCCTTGAGGAATCACCACACTGTCTTCCACAACGGTTGAACTAATTTACACTCCCACCAACAGTGTAAAAGTGTTCCTATTTCTATACATCCTCACCGGCATCTGTTGTTTCCTGGCTTTTTAATAATCGCCATTCTAACTGGCATGAGATGGTATCTCGCTGTGGTTTTGATTTGCATTTCTCTAATGACCAGTGATGATGAGCTTTTTTTCATATGTTTTTTGGTCACATACATGTCTTCTTTTGAGAAGTGTCCATATCCTTCTCCCACTTTTTGATGGGGTTGTTTGGTTTTTTTTCTTGTAAATTTGTTTAAGTTCCTTGTAGATTCTGGATATTAAACCTTTGACAGATGGATAGATTGCAGAAATTTTCTCCCATTCTGTAGGTTGCCTGTTGATTCTGATGATAGTTTCTTTTGCTGTGCAGAAGCTTTTTAGTTTTATTAGATCCCATTTGTCAATTTTGGCTTTTGTTGCAATTGCTTTTAGTGTTTTAGTCATGAAGACTTTGCCAATGCCTATGTCCTGAATGGTATTGCCTAAGTATTCTGCTAGAGGTTTTATGGTTTGGGGTTTTACATTTTAGTCTTTAATCCATCTTGAGTTAATTTTTGTATAAGGTATAAGGAAGGGATCCGGTTTCTGTTTTCTGCATATGGCTAGCTAGTTTTCCCAACACGATTTATTAAATAGGGAATTCTTTCCCCTTTTCCTATTGCTTGTTTTTGTCAGCTTTGTCAAAAACCAGATGGTTGTAGATGTGTGGTGTTCTTTCTGAGGTCTCTGTTCTGTTCTATTGGTCTATATATCTGTTTTGGTACCAGTACCGTGCTGTTTTGGTTACTGTAGACTTGTAGCATAGTTTGAAGTCAGGTAGCATCGTGCCTCCAGCTTCATTCATTTTGCTTAGGATTGTCTTGACTATACGGGCTCTTTTTTGGTTCTGTATGAAATTTAAAGTAGTTTTTTCTAATTCAGTAAAGAAAGTCACTGGTAACTTCATGGAATAGCATTGAATCTATAAATTACTTTGGGCACTATGGCCATTTTAATGATATTGATTCTTCCTATCCATGAACATGGATTTTTTTTTCTTTTTTTGTGTGTGTGCCCTCTCTTATTTCCTTGAGCAGTGGTTTGTAGTTCTCCTTGAAGAGATCCTTCACATCCCTTGTAAGTTGTATTCCTAGATATTTTATTCCCTTTGTAGCAATTGTGAATGGGAGTTCACTCATGCTTTGGCTCTCTGCTTGTCTATTGTTAGTATATAGGAATGCTTGTGATTTTTGCACATTGATTTTGTATCCTGAGACTTTGCTGAAGTTGCTTATCAGCTCAAGGTGTTTTGGGACTGAGACTATGGGGTTTTCTAAATATATAATCATGTCATCTGCAAATAGAGACAATTTGACTTCCTCTCTTCCTATTCGAATACTCTCTATTTCTTTCTCTTTCCTGATTGCTCTGGCCAGAACTTCCAATACTATATTGAATAGGAGTGGTAAGAGAGGCCATCCTTGTCTTGTGCCGGTTTTCAAAGGGAATGCTTCCAGGTTTCACCCATTCAGTATGATATTGGCTATGGGTTTGCTATAAATAGCTCTTATTATTTTGAGATATGTTCCATTAATACCTAGCTTATTGAGAGTTTTTAGCATGAAGGGATGTTGAATTTTATCAAAGGTCTTTTCTGCATCTATTGAGATAATCATGTGGTTTTTGTCATTGGTTCTGTTTATGTGATGGCTTACGTTTATTGATTTGTGTATGTTGAACCAGCCTTGCATCCCAGGGATAAAGCCAACTTGATCGTAGTGGATAAGCTTTTTGATGTGCCGTTGGATTCATTTTGCCAATATTTTATTGAAGATGTTTGCATGGATGTTCATCAGGGATATTGGCCTGAAAATTTCTTTTTTTGTTGTGTCTCTGTCAGGTTTTGATATCAGAATGATGCTGGCCTCATAAAATGAGTTTGGGAGTATTCCCTCTTTTTCTATTGTTTGGAATAGTTTCAGAAGGAATGGTACCAGCTCTTCTTTGTACCTCTGGTAGAATTTGGCTGTGAATCCATCTGGTCATAGGCTTTTTTTGGTTAGTAGGCTATTAATTACTGCCTCAATTTCAGAATGTGTTATTGGTCTACTTCTTCCTGGTTTAGTCTTCGGAGGGTATATGTGTCCACGCATTTATCCATTTCTTCTAGATTTTCTATTGCTTTGTGTGTAGACGTGTTCATAGTATTCTCTGATGGTAGTTTGTATTTCTGTGGGATCAGTGGTGATATCCCCTTTATCATTTCGTGTTATGTCTATTTGATTCTTCTCTCTTTTCTTCTTTATTAGTCTGGCTAGTGATCCATCTATTTTGTTGATCTTTACAAAAAAAAAAAACAGCTCCTGGATTCATTGATTTTTTTGAAGGGTTTTTTGGGTCTCTATCTCCTTCAGTTCTGCTCTGATCTTAGTTATTTCTTGTCTTCTGCTAGCTTTTGAATTTGTTTGCTCTTGCTTCTCTAGTTATTTTAATTGCGGTGTTAGAGTGTCGATTTTAGATCTTTCCCACTTCCTGATGTGGGCATTTACTGCTATAAATTTCCCTCTCACCACTGTTTTAGCTGTGTCCCAGAGATTCTGGTATATTGTCTCCTTGTTCTCATTAGTTTCAAAGAACTTATTTATTTTTGCCTTAATTTTGTTATTTACCCAGTAGTCATTCAGGAGCAGGTTGTTCAATTTCCATGTAGTTGTGTGGTTTTGAGTGAGTTTCTTAATCCTGAGTTCTAATTTGATTGCACTGTGGCCTGAAAGACTGTTTGTTATCATTTCTGTTCTTTTGCATTTGCTGAGGAGTGGTTTACTTCCCATTATGTGGTTGATTTTAGAATACATGCTATGTGGTGCTGAAAAGAATGTTGATGTGGGGTGGAGAGTTCTGTAAATGTCTATTAGGTCCACTTGGTCTAGAGCTGAGTTCAAGTCCCTAATATACTTGTAAATTTTCTGTCTTCTTGGTCTGTCTAATATTGACAGTGGGGTGTTAAAGTCTGCCACTATTATTGTGTGGGAGTCTAAGTCTCTTTGTAGGTCTCTAAGAACTTGCTTTATGAATCTGGGTACTCCTGTATTGGTTGCATATATATTTAGGATACTTAGCTCTTCTTGTTGCATTGATCCCTTTACCATTATGTAATGCCCTTCTTTGTCTTTTTTGATCTTTGTTGGTTTAAAGTCTGTTTTATCAGAAACTAGGATTGCAACCCCTGCTTTTTAAAAAATATTTCCATTTGTTTGGTAAATATTCCTTCATCCCTTTATTTTGAGCCTATGTGTGTCTTTGCACATGAGATGGGTCTGCTGAATACAGCACATCAATGGGTCTTGACTCTATCCAATTTGCCAGTCTGTGACTCTTACTTGGGGCATTTAGCCCATTTATACTTAAGGTTAATATTGTTATGTGTGAATTTGATCCTGTCATCATGATGCTAGGTGGTTATTTTGCACATTAGTTGATGCAGTTTCTTCATAGTATCATTGGTCTTTATATTTTGGTGTGTTTTTGCAGTGGTTGGTACCAGTTTTTCCTTTCCATATTTAGTGCTTCCTCCAGAAGCTCTTGCAAGGCAGGCCTGGTGGAGACAAAATCCCTCAGCATTTACTTCTGTGTAAAGGATTTTATTTCTCCTTCACTTATGAAGCGTAGTTTGGCTGGATGTGAAATTCTGTGTCAAAAATTCTTTTCTTTATGAATGTCGAATATTGGCCCTCACTATCTTCTGGCTTGTAGGGTATCTGCAGAGAGATCCACTGTTAGTCTGATGGGCTTCCCTTTGTAGGTAACCTGACCTTTCTGTTTCACTGCCCTTAACATTTTTTCCTTCATTTCAATCTTGGAGAACCTGACGATTATGTGTCTTGGGGTTGCTCTTCTTGAGGAGTATCTTAATGGTGTTCTCTGTATTTCCTAAATTTGAATATTGGCCTGTCTTGCTAAGTTGGGGACTTTCTCCTGAATAATATCCTGAAGTGTGTTTTCCAACTTGGTTCTGTTCTTCCTGTCACTTTCAGGTACACCAATCAAATGTAGGTTTGGTCTTTTCACAGAGTCCCATATATCTTGGAGACATTGTTCGTTCCTTTTCATTCTTTTTTCTCTAATCTTGTCTTCACACCTTATTTCAGTAAGTTGATCTTCAATCTCTGATATCATTTATTCTGCTCAAAGTCTATTATTTCTCAAATGCTACCCACATACCAGGCAAGTTCCATGTTAATAATGAGCACTGCTGGTCCCCAAGCTAGATCCCCTTTCCTAGGACAGTGTAGCCATCCCCAGCTACTGTGAATGTTGGCTACTCTTGGCTCACAGTTGCCTCTTTCCCTAGAAAATTGACCTTAGCCAATGAGAGTCACCATTGTCCAGTAGCATATACCTCTACCCCAAGAAACACCACAACCAATGATGACTTTATTCTTACCCACAATAGGTCCGAGCAGTCTGGCCTCCTTGCCTCAGGGTGGGAGGAATCAACCCTGTGATACAGTTCAAGCTCCAGAGCTCCCCATGAGGTCAGGCTGGACCAAGACCTCTGCTGGACCATGTCCATGCTTAGCCTTTCCCCCATCTCAACCTGGTTTCCCAAATAAATTACAGACAGAGAATTCCAAATGCAGTCTCTGCTTTTAAGGAACTCATCCCAAGACAATATTTTGTCTCACTGAATCCTGAAACCAGTCCTGAAATATATATAATAGTAGAGCTTAATATGAAAAAGGCCATAAGTAATATAATTGATGTTCAAACCAGCACCACAGCCTGAGTTCTTTCCAGAGTGCCATGATGCCAGAAGGCAAATCATAAAAGTGGAATAAAAATTTAAGTACCTTGATTCCAGCACAACTGTTTGCTCTTCCTCCTTGCTTTTTAAATCTTTCTTCTATGACTGGGAAATATTTGTTCAGAGTCTTCACTTCTGCAGAGTAAGAAGTTGCAGCAAATTCTGACTTGGCTTCATCATTTTCATCAGTGACTGTCAATAAAACTGGACAGAAACCTTTATTCTTCATTTCCAAGCTCTTCCCACCTTCTGGGCTACATAAATAATGTTATGCCTATCAGACCACAACTTCATTTTTACAGTAAATATGATTCTCAAATGTTTTGCCTGTAATTCAAAGTAATATCTACTAAAAGGCCTTATTTCGTCAGGCCACAAATAATTTCCCCATACTTGACATACACTGCAGGGCAAATCTGTGGTGCCTTGTAGTCAGGGGATGGAGATATTCATATGATGTTTAGTGTTTCCAACTCTCCAGACAAACATTTCCTGAAGAATTCTCAATTCCATATGGTCTTTGGTATCTTATTCATACAGGTCTTTACTCATCATAACAAAGGACCTTGGTGTCTGGATCTCTTTAAGATACTTAGAGACCCTTCTCAAAAAAATTTTAAGTCCTTCTGTGCTGTCATGCCCTGCTGGGGAGATGAGGCACTCTATAACTACAGCCAATGCTCCTTCCCATCTCCAGGCCACACTCAAGTACATAGGAATCAAAAAATTATCCCATCAGGCTCAAGCTGGGAGTTTTGAATTTGATTAAAACTTTACCCCAAAATGGCAACATAGACCCTCTCTAATCTTTAGTTTGTGCAACTAATTAGGCTTTTTCTCAACCAGTTCTCACCCTCTCACTCTAGTTCTTCCAGCTGTCCATCAGGTGTACCCTTATATAACTCAGGAGTGATGTTGTAGTTGAGGCTGGAGATGGAGTTAGGGTTCTGTAACTTAAAAAATTTATGACTTACGGGATTTTCAAAGTAGTCTGCTTATGATTTTTCTTCTCTTTGCATTTCTGCTTTGCTGTTTCATTCCTAAAGCAATGTCTATCAAATGCCTTGGGGAAAGAGCAAAATGTCTTAGGAACCATGAGAGCATATCTGTTATTGTATGGAAATATTTTCTTGTCTTTGATAAAAAGAATCATAAAACCAATCTCATAAAGTAAAGATGTGGCATAAAAGTAGACTGGGCATGGATTAAATAAATGTACCTTTTGGTATAGCAATAATAACTTAATAAAAAGAAACCAGGGAGGAAGCAAATTTTTAGAAATGGTACATATGTTTATGGCACGATTATATTGTCTGTATAAAGTGAATATGTGCACCTTTTTGTGTGTCAGTAACACCTCAATAAAAATATTTTATTTGTTTTTTGTTGTTGTTTTGTGTTTTGTTTTTGTTTGTTTTTTTGAGACAGGGTATCACTCCGTTGTCCAGGCTGGAGTGCAGTCCTGTGATCACAGCTCATTGCAGCCTCCACCTCTCCGACTCAAGAAATCCTCCCACCTCTTCCCTCCCAAGCTGCTGGGATTACAGGTGCATGTCGCCACTCGGCGATTTTTTTTCTTTTTTTGAGACAAGGTCTCCCTGTGTTGCCCAAGCTAGTCTCAAATTCTTGGGTTTAAGTGATCCTCTTCCCTATGCCTCCAAAAGTGTTGAGATTACAGACATGAGCCACAAAGTCAGCAAAAAAAAATTTCAAAACTAAAGTGGAAAGAGAAGACTAGAAAATATTTCAAGTAGACCAAATGGTGTCTTTTATTTTCCTTTGGAGTCTCAATAATTTTCAGAATTATGAAAATATGTCCCAAATTAATCAAACCTTCAATACTATGCTTTTAGTTTTCATTTGCATCTAGAGAGCAAATAGAACTTCATTGCCTTGCAGTCTAAGCTCTACATCAGGCATTCCTGGGGCCCAGCAGGTTTGGGTACAGACTGCAAGTGTCTGGGGGGCACTGTGCGCTCATTGCACAGAGGTAGGTGGCTGAATCACTGGGCTGTGAGTCTCTGATGAACAAGGAGATATACTTGCTGGATGTATCGACCTGTGCTATAAACCTTCCATCTTCTTTGTTACCACTGGAGTATGTGTACATCAGCAACTCAGGGCCTTTTCTGGAATACTGTCTGTACCACATGAAGTATTGAAAAGCACTGTTGCTGTAAGTGCAGTTGAGAGAAGCAATGGCTCCCTCTGGAACACTGAGTGGTCCAGGATCCTGCTCCACCTCCTTCTGTTGGCTCCAAACCCCTGTGAAAAAAGACAGCAGTCAGACAGAGAAGACAGATTGGGTAGGGGACACTTCGTACCCAGAATTTAAATCATCTTTTCATGGGCCCCCCACTCTCCCCAGTCTCCCTTTGTTAGAGAAAAAACCACTCATGTGTTTCTACCCACAGGCCTAGAATACACAATAATTGCAAACAATATACATTATGTTTCTACAGAGATGCCCAAAACTCACAGCTTAACTGAAGCCACAGGATCACCAGTAAAACTCTCAAGGATTTCATCATTCTTTTCTGCCCTGGTTCACTGAGGATTCAAACCTTAAACACGAAAAAAAAAATAATAACAAATGTTTCTCATTTTTCTGCTGTAGGAATCATAAAAGAAATCTGTCCTACCAATTAGAAAAAGGATGTTCTTTTTAACACCTCTGCTCCATCATTAAGCTCCTCCCTCATCTCTCCCTCTGTCTTGCTCTTATTCATGTGTGTGTGTGTGCACTTGCAAGTGCACACGCATCCCCTCCCCTCCCCACCGCAGGAGCACATGAGAGCTTGCCTCAAGGTCCCTGAGAAGACACTGCCATCTTGAGGACTCATGAAAGTGATCAAAGATGTATTCCAACTACAGACCTGTGTTATGTGAACTGCTAAAAGTGAAAATATGACACTTTAGTTAAATTCAGAATATACAAGGAACTCAAACAACTCAACAGCAAAAAAAAAAGTCAAACGATCCCATTTAAAAGTGGGCAGAAGATCTAAATTGACATTTCTCAAAAGAAGACAAATGGCCAATAGGTATTTAAAACATGCTCAACATCACTAATCATCAAGGAAATGCGAATCAAAACCACAATGAGATATCATCCTATCCCAGTTAGAATCGCTATTACTAAAAATATAGGAAATAATAGATGTGATGAGGATGCATAGAAAATGGAACTCTCAAACATTGTTGGTAGGAATATAAATTAGTACAGCCACTCTGGAAAACAGTAGGGAAATTTCTCAAAAATCTAGTAATAGAACTACCATACAATCCAGCAATCCAAAAGAAAGAAGTGTTTTGAAGGCATACCTGCCTCCTCATGTTTATTGCAGCACTATTCTCAATAGTAAAGATATTAAATCAACAAAGTGTCTATCTACTGGTGAATGGATAAAGAAAATGTTGTATAGTTACACAATGGAATACTATTCAGGTATAAAAATAAATGAAATCGTGTCCTTTGCAGCAACATGGATGGAACTGGAAGTCATTATGTTAAATGAAATAAGCCAGGCACAAGAAGATAAATATTGCATGAATTCACTCATAGGTGGGAGCTAAAAAAAAAAGAGTTGATCTCAGGGAGACAGAGACTAGAATGATGGTTATCAGAGACCGGGAAGGAAATGGATGTGGTTGGGGGAATAAAAAGAGGTTGGCTAATGGGTAGAAACAGAAGGAATAAGTTCTAATTTTCAATAGCAGAGTAGAATGACTAAAGTTAACAACAACACATTGTACTTTCAAAATAGCTAGAAGTGAGGACTTGAAATATTCTCAATACAGAAAGTATAAGTGCTCTTGGTAATAGATATTCTAAACACCCTGCCTTGATTATTGTATATTCTATGCACCTAACAAAATATCACATGGACCACATAAATATGTACAAATATTATGAATCAATTAAAAATAAAAAAATTTAATAAAGCTTTTAAGCTATATTAAAAGTCAAAGTCAATGTATGTGTGAGAAAGGCAGAGGGGTATATATGTGTGTATGAGTTTCCATCAAATGGCAACTCTTGTGTCAGTAAGACCACTTATTTCTAATAGCCACTTTCCTGAACTAAAAAATCAGACATAACAGATTCTATTATAGAAATCTGAGTGAGATTCTTGCAATTCAAGGAGAATTTCACACTGTAGAGCTCTTCTTAATGTCAGGCCACTCTGTTATATACAACTTTTAAAGAAATTTCTTATAACTCAAAATAAGTCTTCCAAGATGAAATGGCCTAAAATCTAGCTGAACAAAACAAACATGGTTGCAGCCCACAGCCTAAGCAATATTTTTTAACAAGGCCAGGAACTGGAGGAGCTTGGACTTTGTCATTCCATTTTGCACCAATGATGCATCTGTGCCAAAACAGCTCTTGCTTGGGTTGGTGCAATTGAGATGAACCTGCCTTTAGTACCTAGACTGTCAATGTGCCTGTTCATTTGTCCTGTCCCTCTTATTGCCTTTCTTGTATAAAGCTGATACCTAGGAATCAATCTCTAAAAGTTATAGATTTTGTTCATCCTGACATAACCAGCAAACCAAATCTATCAGGGAGCTATCTATGCAAGAAACTCAATTGAGTCTATAGATAAAAAAGGACAGACAACTACTGTTCTCTTCTGTTCCACAACGTGTTTCATGTCCTTGAAGAGGCCAACAATGAAGCAGGCTTTTTTCCACTCAAGAGCCATGTAATCGGTATTCACCAAAGATGGCTGAGGCTAACCTTTCCCATTCCCACCAACAACTACCTAGGAAATAGAATGAGGGAATAGATGCTAATATTGAAATTCCTTTCTCCAAGGGTACATTGCACTTGACAGAAACCATGACCATTTCTCGGTAAATACAAAAACCAGAGGAAAAGTGAAAGTAACACAAGCTGGCAGCCACTACAGTCTTGGAAAATTTACTAAAACAAAATCTAATATCTGAAGCAAAGTCTGTAAGAAGCACCCCTCTTTTCAAGATTTGTAACAAAACATAATATAAATGCGTCAACAGATCTAATGCTGTGGTGGACCCAAGAGCCGTATCAGTGCTAGCAAAATGACAGACTTTGTACAGCATCAAACCTGTCCTATGGACCATTGTTTGCCTAATTATGTGTAAAGAATATATAAAACTCTTTCATATCCCCAAAGGACAGTGTTCTGATAATCAACCAATAAGAAAAACCACTGACCTCTACCCCACTGGTTTTACACCGTCTTCACCTTCCGCAATAGTACATTTTCTAGATATGTCTTGTGAACCTCAGAGTATTGCAAAACAAGATTTCATTTAAAAGCAATTTATCTTAAAATAAACGCTTCTGAAAATGGTGCTAATTTTGTGTCTATTTTTAAATATTTTAGTTTATATTTTAGGTACAAGAGGTACATGTGCAGGTTTGTTACATGTGTATATTACACCCAGGTGGTGAGCATAGTACTCGATAGGTACTATTTAATGCACCCCCCAGTTCCTGCTCCCTTTGGTAATCCATAGTTGTTGCCATGTTTACGTAGGTTCTGTGTTTGGCTCCCACTTACAAGTAAGAACATGTGATATTTGGTTTAATATTTCTGCATTAATTCACTTAGTATAATGGCCTCCAGATCCATTCATGTTGCTGCAAAGAAATTATTTCATTCTTTTCTATGGCAACATAGTATTCCATGGTATATATGTACCACATTTTCTTTATCCAATCCACCATCAATGGGCACAGAGTTTTATTCCACATATTTGCTATTGTGAATAGCATGGCAATAATAATAAGAAGCCACGTATCCTTTTGGTACAACAATCTATTTTCCTTTGCATATATATCCAACAATGGGATTTCTGGGTAAAATGATAGCTTCGTTTTATGTTCTTTGGGGTATCTCCAAACTGCTATCCACAGGCACTGAACTAATTTACATTCCCATCAATAGCATATAAGTGTTCCCTTTTCTCTGCAGTCTCAACAGTATCTGTTGTTTTATAATTTTTTAATAATAGCCATTCTGACTGGTGTGAGATGATATCTCATTGTGGTTTTGATGGATAGCTCTCTGATGATTAGTGATGATGAGCACATAGCAAGAGAAACTCTTAGACCCTGGCCAGTGGGGAGAAGTGAGGGTCTAATGCTCTCTTTGTATGCTAGAACAAGTATAGAAAAACAAACATATTGTCTTCTGGAGCCAAGCAGCAATTCTGTGTCCTGCTATTGGTTTGTTATCTCCTCCCACATCCCATGAAAACAGGAAAACTCTTGTGAATATGGCTCCCAGACTATTTTATCAGTGGCAGCTTTCCAGTATAGATTCCCCATCTTCATAAGTATACAAACACAAGAATCAGCACAACCTTGTCTCAAATTGACTGACACAAATGTATATGCTTCCCCTGATATCTTGACAGTTGGGTTATGTCATGAATGGCTACAGAGGTTGCAAATATTGCAAATACTCACTGACACTGCTCACGTAGTTTAACCAAAGTGATGCAATGCTTATCCAAATCAAGTTTAATAATAAATCCCAAATTTGATTAACCTGTGCATTTTGGGTTATACCCAGGGGAAAGGGGCCATATAACATCTCTATATTGGGAATGGCAGGGTTTTTTTCTTTGTGGTAATTCAAAGAAAGACCAACATTTCAGTCTGAACTTTCATGTATGTGTTATAATAGATAAAATACTACATGCTAGCTGTCTGTACTTTGGAACTTACTCACATTTGGCTGGATCAAGCATAATTAAGGTTAATACTGCATGTTGGTCTCATTCTGCTTCTTAGAGTTCTGCTGATAGTAGCCTTAATTAAATGCTATTTGAGACAAATGTAATGCATTTAGTCATGACATCTCTCAGTTACACAAATCAGAATGACTGACAAAGTGGCATACTCATAAAATAAATTTCTAGCAACTAACCCAGTGTAGGACCATGGAGTGGATATTATTGAAAGGCAGTCCACCATGAGTCTCTTGTACTCAAACGTGACTTGATGAGTGTGCCAACAGTGTAATGACATGAGCATTCTACCTGGATCGCTTCTCAGAGTTATGCCAGCAAGCAACCTTGGAGATGAGGTAATGTCTCCCTCTGAGACAAAGAGCAAGCTGGCTGAGTGCTTGTTATAAAAGCAATGAACTTCCTAAGCTCAGAGTTCCTCACCTGTGACATAATACCACTTCATGTATAGCATCCCTTACTACCCATTACATCATCTTTTGAGGACTTAAAGAAAGGAGAAACTGATGGAAATATATCAATGTTCATGCTGTTTGTTGTGCCATAAGTAATAAAAATCCTTTGTCTCTTACTAAGGAGCCCTGTGTTTTTATTGACAGCCTCAATGAAACAAGCTTATTAGCTTGTAAGAAGGGACAAAATCCAAGACCTGACAAATCCTCACTAAAGGAGTTTTAAAGATTTGTAAAGTAAAGATTTAAATTACATGTGAGAAAGGTAAGTTTCTCCAAACTGGTGTGAAACAGGCCTTTTATGGAGGATATAACATACATAGCTGAGAAAGGTAAGTTTCTCCAAACTGGTATGAAGCAGGCATTTTTCGGAGGATATAATATACATAGCCCCATATGGTAATTAACCATCACTTCTAATAAAATGCTTGAGCAATTTTCTAATATCCTTTAATGAAATAAAGATTCCTTCTGGGAAATTAGTGTTACAGACTCAAATGACCATTAATCTTGTGAGAAGCCTAATAGCCACTACACAGGCAGTCAAAAGCAGGGTAATTATGCAACTGTCATTTGAATGTAATAATGATCTTTAACCAGATTTTTAAAAATCTGGATTCCTGTAACAATATACCAAGGCTAATTATTTGAATTTGTTTCTTGAGGAGCTTTTTCTCTTGCAGTAATTTGAAATAAAACTTTGATATGTGCTCATAATTATTAGGCTTGAGAAGTTACTTTTATACTTTCCAACCATCTTTTAGGTATGTCTTTTTTCTTTTAGATATTTCGCTATGGGTTACTAGCCTTAAGAGTTGACTCAGTCCTTCACATCACATCTGATACGGTGAGGTCAATTAAGTGAGGAAAGGTTGAGGCCCTGAGTGAATCTATTTGACAGAAGCCACTAAGTACAAAAAGACTGGGTTCTGAGTCTGGGGGTGAGGGCCAGAGAAAATTGAGCTGCCCCACATAGTGAAGTAGAGACAACATACACAAAGGTCAAAGTTGCTAGAGTGGGAATGAGAGGAAGGGAAAAGGGAGAAAGAGGGGAGGGCCAAACAAATTTCATTCTTCATTCACTCAGTAGATTTTTTGACTGATTACTATGGGCTAGTCATTATTCTAGGCACTAAGAATAAAGCCAGGAAGAGGAGCTCCAAGATGGTCAATTAGACAGAGCCAGAAAGAGCTTCTCCTACCAAGAGATCAGACCATCAGGAAGACTTGCATTCTCTGAGGGTATCGTCAGAAAGAATGCATTGAGAATGGATGGAGAGAAGACTCAGACCCTGGACCAAAGTGAGAGGAACCCGGGAACCCTGCACAGGGCTGCCAAGCACTGGGACTCATTCATGACGCTCAATGTCTCCCGAGGAAAGGCTGAATTAGATAGGTGAGCATTTGCTAACTCCTCCCATGGACCTCTCGAATCCTAACTGCAGGAGACCCCATGATGCCCATAGAAATTTGAGCTGGCAGGGAGAGCTACTTGGAGTGCTGGCAGTGACAGGACTCTAGCCTGTGTGAAGCCCAGAGTGTTTAGCATGGGAATAGAGGCAGTGAGCCCAGTAGGGATGCCCATTCCCCAAGGTGCACCATGCTCCTCTACGTGGCTCTAGCCTTTGTTGACTGTCAGACCTGGACAGAGTAGCGTTGTCTTGCCCATGGGTCAGGACTAGTCTGATCTGAGCACCCCCTTGTCTGCCGACCTCTCCCAGGGTCCCTACCTGACCATGCCTACTTGCAACTCTGCATTAGGTGTCCAACCAGGGCACTTCCTGGTGACTGGTGTCATAGCTACTTCACCAGCAAACTCTGCCTAACCATCAGAGAGCTTCTGCAGACAGGCCACTGCTGACACACATCCACACCCTCCCGCCATTGCCCCTGGCACAGGTGTACATGAGCCCTGATCCTGCTGCCACAAGTTCAATGAAGTGCTTTTGCCAGCACCCCCAAGTGGAGTGTTGATGTCAGCAAACCAGTAACACCTCAGCCCCTCCGGTTCAGTCGGTACTTAACCTAAAGGGGCCAGAGAACAAAGAAGTGGGCCTGGTCCCAACCCCATAGGGTTAGAGCATGCAGTGCAGGAATGCTCATCTGAACCCGGGACCCCTGCAATCATCCAGAAATGAAGCCAGTTGACTGAACGCAACTTATTCCACAGTCAAATCCCTCAAGGGCATAAAATAATATAAAAGTTAAAAAAAATTCAAAGGACAAGAACTTCAAATATTAAAGGATCATCAGCCTACACAGATGATAAATAACCAACACAACAACTTTGGCACCTCAAGAAGCTAGAGTGTCTTCTTACTTCCAAACAACCACACTAGCTCCCAGGCAATGGTTGTTAACCAGGCTGAAATGGCTGAAATGACACACAGAGGAGTCACAATTTGGATGTAAGAACATCGAGATTCATAAGAAAATTGAAACCCAATCCAAGGAATCTAAACAATGTAAAGAATTAAAATAATATGAGATCTGAAAGACAAAATAGCCATTTTAAGAAAGAACCAAACTGTTCTGATAGAGCTGAAAAACTCATTACGAGAACTTTATAATACAATTGTTAAGTATTAACAGGAGAATACAACAAGCTGAGGAAAGAATCTCAGAGGTCAAAGAATAGTTCTTGGAATCAACTCAGTCAGACAAAAATAAAGAAAAAAGAATAAAAAATAATGAACAAAAATTTCTGAAAAATATGGGATTATGTAAAGAGACCAAATTTATAATTCACTGGCATCCCTGAAAGAGAGAGAGAAAGAGAAAGGAACTTGGGAAACATATTTGAGAATATTGCCCATAAAAATTTTCCCAACCTCACTAGGAAGGTCAACATTCAAATTCAGGACACTCAGGGAGCCCCAGCAAGACATTGTACAAGACAACCATCTCCAAGACACATCGTCATTAGATTCTCCAAGGTTAATGGGAAAGAAAAAATATTAAAAGCCACTAGAGGGAAGGGGCTGGTCATCTACTAAGGAACCCCCATCAAGATAACAGTGAACTTTTCAGTAGAAACCCCATAAACCAGAGGAGATTAGGGGCTTATATTCAGCATCCTTAAAGGAAATAAATTCCAAACAAGAATTTCATAGCCAACCACACTAAGCTTTATCAGCAAAGGAAATACAAAAGTCTTTTCAGACAAGCAAATGCTAAAGAAATTTGTAACCTCCAGGCCTGACTTATAAGAGGTCCCTAAAGGAATGCTTAAACATGGGGGAAAAAGACTGCTACAAGCCACCACAAAAACACAATTAAGACAGACCATTGACACTGTAAAACAGCTCCACCATCTATCTTTCTTTCTTTCTTTCTTTCTTTCTTTCTTTCTTTCTTCCTTCTTTCTTTCTTTCTCTGTTTCTCTCCTTCTCTCCTTCTTTCTTTCTTTCTTCTTGAGTCAGGGTCTCATTCTTTCACCCAGGCTGGAGTGCAGTGGTACAATCATGGCTCACTGCAGCATTGACCGGTCAGGCTCAATCAATCCTCCTGCCTCAGCCTGCTGGGACTATAAGCACACAGCATCACACTCAGCTAATTTTTTTTATTTTTTTGTAGAGACAGGGTTTTGCCATATTACCCAGGCTGGTCTCAAACTACTGGGCTCAAGCAATTTGCCCACCTTGTCCTGCCAAAGTGTTGGAATTACAGGCATCACCCACCACACCTGGTGAAATTGCACAATCAGGTCTACATAACAACCAGCTAACAACACGAAGACAGGGTCAAATCCACACATATCAATATTAAACTTAAACATGAACAGAGTAAATGACCCACTTAAAAGGCAGAGGGTAGCAATTTGGATAAAGAGGCAAGACCCAACTGTATGCTGTCTCCTAGAGACCCATTTCACAAGCAGTGACACACGTAGGCTCAAAGTAAAGAGACAGTGAAAAATCTGCAAAGTAAATAGAAAACCAAAAAGAGCAGAGGTTACTTTTTCTAATTTCAGTTAGAACAGACTTTCTAAATACAATGATGAAAAAGCACAAGGAAGGGCATTAAATAATGAATAATGATAAGTGTTCAATTTAACAAGATGACCTAACTATCTTAAATAAGTATGTATCCAACACTGGAGCACCCAGATTCATAAAGCAAATTCTTAGAGACCTATGAAGAGACCTAGATAACCATGCAATAATACTGGTAGACTTAAACTCCCCACTGACAGTGTTAGACGGATTATTGAAGCAGAAACATAACAAAGATATTTGGGTTATAAACTCGACACATGACCAAATGGACCTAACAGACATCTATAGGACACTCCACCCAACAACCTCAGAATACACACTCTTCTTAGCTGCACTCTAAAATCAACCACATGCTTGACTATAAAGCAATTCTCAAAAAATTCCAAAAAACTCCAAATTATATCAACCACTCTCTTGGACTATACTGCAATAAAAATAGAAATCAATACCAAGAGGATCTCTCAAGGCCATACAATTATGTGGAAATTAAACAACCTGCTCTTCAATGACTTTTCAGTAAACAGTGAAACTAAGGAAAAAGCAAGGGATTCATTGAAACTAATGAAAAAAAAGATACAACATAACAGAATCACTGAGACACAGCTAAAATAGTGTTGAAAAGAAAGTTCATAGTGCTAAACATCCACATCAAAAAGTTAGAAAGATCCCAGATTACCAACCTAACATCACATCTAGAGTAACTAAAAAAACCCAAGAGTAAACCCACCCCAAAGCTAGCAGAAGAAGAGAAATAACAAACTTAGAGCTGAACTGAATGAAATGGAGATGAAAAACCATACAAAAGATGAATAAAACCAAATGGTTTTTATTTGAGAGAATAAAAATGATTGCTAGACTGATAGCTAGACTAATAAAGAAAAAAACAGAGAAGATCCAAATAAATACCATCAGAAATGACACAGGAGCAGTACAAAAAACCCTCAGAGACTATTACGAACACCTCTATGCAGATAAACCAGAAAACCTAGAAGAAATGGATAAATTCCTGGAAAAATGCAACCTCCCAAGATTGACTCGGGAAGAAATAAATATTCTGAACTGACCAATAAGGAGTTCTGAAATTGAGTTAGTAATAAAAACCTACAACAAGAAAAAAGCCCTGGACTAGAAAGAGTCATAGCCAAAATCTACCAGACATATAAAGAAGAGCTGGTACTTTTTGAAACTATTCCAAAATATTGAGGAATACGAGCTCCTCCTTACCTCATTCTATGAGGCCAGCATTATTCTGATACCAAAGCCTAGAAGAGACACAACAAAAGAAGAAAACTTTAGGCCAATATCCCTGATGAATATACATGCAAATATCCTAAACAAAATACTACCAAACCAAATCCTGCAGCTAATCCAGCACAATCAAGTAGTCTTTATTTCTGAAATGCAAGGTTGTTTAAATATACAAATCAATAAATGTGGTTCATTACATGAACAGAACTAAAAAAAACTACACTATCACCTCAATGGACATAAAAAACATTTGATGAAATTCAAAATCCTTTCAGGTTAAAACTCCTCAACAAAGTAGGCAATGAGGAAACATAACTCAAAATAATAAGAGCCGTCTATGACAAATCCACAGCCAATATTATAGTGAGCAAGCAAAAGCTGGAAGCATTCCCTTTGAGAACCAAAACATGACAAAGATGCTCACTCTCACCACTCCTATTCAACATAGTACTGGATGTCCTAGCCAGAACATTCAGGCAAGACAAAGAAATAAATGGCATCCAAATAGGAAGAGAGGAAGTCAAACTCTCTATGCTCACAGACTATATGACTTTTTACCTAGAAAACCCCGTGGCCTCTGCTAAAAGGCTCCTAATAAACAACTTCAGCAAAGTTTTAGGATATAAAATCAACGTACAAGAATAAGTAGCATTTCTATAAACTGAAAACCTCCAAACTGAGAGCAAAATCAACGTACAATAATAAGTAGCATTTCTATAAACTGAAAACCTCCAAACTGAGAGCAAAATCAAGAATACAATCCTGTTCACTGTAGCCATACAAAAAAAGTTACCTAGGAATACAACTAACCAGGGAGGTGAAAGATACCTAAAATAGGAATTACAAAACACAGCTGAAAGAAATCATAGACCACAAAAACAAATGGAAACACATTTCATGCTCATAGATTGGAAGAATCAGTGTCATCAAAATGTCCATACTGCCCGGAGCAATCTACAGATTCAACACTATTCCTATCAAATTATCATTGTCATTTCTCACAGAATTAGTAGAAACCATTCTAAAATTCATACGGAACCAAAAAAAGAGCCTGAACAGCCAAAGCAATCCTTAACAAAAGAAGGAACAAAACTGGAGACATCACATTACCCAACTTGAAATTCTAGTACAAGGCTAAGTAACCAAAACTTAGCCTTGGTAATAATACAAAAATGGACACATAAACCAATGGAACAGAATAGAGAACCGATAAACAAAGCCACACACCTATGATCACCTGATCGTCGACACAGCCAACAAAAACAACCAATGAGGAAAGGACTCCTTATTCAATAAATGGTACTGGGGTAACTGTCTAGCCATATGCAGAAGACTGAAACTGGATCTCTTTGTTTTACCATATACAAAAATAAATTCAAGATGGACTAAATAAAGATTTAAATGTAAAACTTAAAACTGTAAAAACCCTAGAAGAAAACTTATGAAATTATATTCTGGAGGCCTTGCAAAGATTTCATGACAAAGACTCCAAAAGCAATTGCAAAAAGACCCAAACATTGACAAATGCGACCTAATTACACTAAAGAACTTTTACACAGCAAAGGAAACTATCAACAGAGTAAACAGGCAACCTACAGAATGTGAGAAAATATTTGCAAACTATGTATCAGACAAAGGTGTAATATCCAGACTCTATAAGAAACTTAAGCAAATTAACAAGCAAAAAACAAACAACATGAACAGACAAAATGGGAAAACGACATGAACAGATACTTCTCAAAAGAAGACATCAATGCAACCACCAAGCATATAAAAAATGCTCAACATCATTAATCATTAGATAAATGCAAATCAAAACCACAATGAGATACCATCTCATACCAATCAGAAAGGCTATTACTAAAAAGTAAAAAAAATAACAGATGCTGGCAAGGTTGGGGAGAAAAGGGAATGCTTTTATACCACTGGTGAGAATGTAACTTAGTTCAGCCACTGTGGAAAGCCATTTGGAGATTTATCAAATAACATAAAACAAATACTATCAGACACATCAATCCTATTACTGGGTATATACTCAAAGAAATATAAATCATTCTACCATAAAGACACTCGCACACACATGTTCATTGCAGCACTATTCACAATAGCAAAGATATGGAAACAATCTAGATGCGTATCAGTGGTGTACTGGAAAAAAATGTGGTACATATATACCATGGAATGCTATGCAGCCATAAAAATGAATGAAATCATGTCCTATGCACCAACATCGATACAGTTAAAGGGCATTATCCTAAGCAAATTAATACAGGGACAGAAAATGAAACACTGCATGTTCTCACTTATAAGTGGGAGCTAAACGTTGATTATACATGAAGACAAAGAAGGAAACAACAGATACTGGGGCCTACTTGGAGGTGGAGAGTAGGAAGAGGGTGAAGATCCAAAAACTACCTATCAAGTACTATGCTCATTACCTGGGTGATGGAATGATCTTTCCACCAAGTCCCTGTGACATGCAATTTACCTATATAACAAACCTTTCCATGTACCCTCAGAACCTAAAATAAAAATTGGAAAAAAAAAAGAAAAACAAACAAAAAGAATCAAGCCATGAACTAAACCAACAATACCCCTGATATCATAAAGATTGCATTCTAATAGAAGGTATGGCCAATGAACATACTGGCAAATAAACCAAAAATGTAACTGTAAGTTACGATAATTAACATAGGAGAAATAACTAAAGTGTTCTGACAGAGTTAGGGGGAGGATTACAGACAGATATATTAGTCAGGAAGAGCAGCAGAGGTCAGTAGGGTTTTTTTCTACAGTAGTAACATTTGAGCTGAGACCTGAAGGATGACTCTTGTTGAGTCAGGCTCAACAAGATTTAGGGAAAGAGCATTTCAGATGGATGAAAGAGAGCCTACATGTGGGAAAGGACACAGCGAGTTCAGAAAATTCAAAGAGAATCAGAAGTTTTGCTGCACAGAGAGCCAGGAAAAGAGAATTTAAAGCCAAAGGGCCAAGGGAGGTTCCAATTATATAGATCCTTTTATATCACAGCCTGAAAGCCACCACACTTTATTCCAGGAGCAGTAGAAAGCCATTGAAGCACGTTTGACAAGTGGAGAAAGCTCTTTATTTATACTTTAAAAAATCATTCTGGCAACTCATCAGATGGGTGCTTCTTAAACTTTGATGTGATAGAATCGCCTGGAAATCTTGATAAAATGCAGATTCAAATTCAATCAGCCTAGGGTAGAGCCTGAGAATCAGTACAAGTTCAGACAATGCTGGCTCACACTTCAAGTAGCAAGGACATAGAGAATTGATTGCCTTGAGAAAAGAGAGACCAGTTAGAAGGTAGCTTGGACCAGAGCAGTATTTTTCACAATTTCAAAAAATACATGTTACTGTATGAAAGGATACCTATTCTGTGTATGGAATCTGATGTTTTCTCATCTCGTTTTATTTATTTATTTTAATAAAGGTATAAAATCACAAATTAAAAGAAAAGAATAATAAAAAACAATATTTTACTTAACAAAATGGAAGCTAATCTAAAATAATAATGTTTACAATTGGTAAAATATTGGAAAATTAGCATCATCATGTGCTACTGTTGAAATTACAGTTTGGTGAGAAATAGCTCCATGGAAATAAGGGATTCAGTATCATGTGTTTTTCTTTATTCAAGCAACTTCACTTCCATTAAAACTACAACTTTAATGATGTTAATAAAAACATTGTCTGTAATACTGTATAAGTAGAAACAATACCAAAAAAAAGAGTTTTTAAAAAAGCATATTTATGTAATGGAAACTAGGCAATAATTTAAAATTATTCCTCAATATTTGCTTCCTGAGTTGAAAATACCTAAATATAAAGTTGAAAGAAAAGTGTGCTAATAAATACTTGATGTATTATAAACCACATTTATACAAAAATATAGCTTTATATGTGCACCAAAAATTTTTTTGCATGTGAATAGCTATCATTTCTAGGTTATGAAATTATAGGAGTGTTCTATGTTTTCTGGGTGTTTATATCTCCTAATTTATTCTAATGAACATATAATTAAGTAATAAAAGTATAATTTAATTTAAAATTACAACATACCACTCCTTTTTTCAAACACTGAATCCTACTTTACATCCTTCATGGAAAAAGCAAGTGACAAGGGGCCACAATGTCTGTGTTCCATTCCTAGCTTCCATTTTGCTGTAATTCATCCTTTGAGTAAGTGATGCTGTCCCTGTTGATTCTACTTTTTTCATCTATTAAATGAGGGACATGAGCTGAATCAGTATTTTCTAAATTGTGGTTAACATAGGAGGTCATGTTAGGCAGTACACAGATGGTCTTTTTAACTGTTATACATGTAATGTTATTTTAATTTGTATCAGGAACAAACATAGCCTGCACATCAGATGTATAGTTTATATAAAATATGATTTCACTGATAGTATCCATTAAAATAAGAACAATATTTTACATAGTTTTGAAGTCTACTCAACATAAAAGTTAATTTAACATTTAATAAAGTAAATAATAGTATAGATGATACAAATACAAGAAACATCATGAATTTACAAGCAAATGGGTAAAATACTGTTGGTGAGAGTATAGCATGGAGAAAACTTGCCTCTTGGCCTCAGAGCCTGTGCCACAGTGGTCTGCGATTCTAGAGTAAAGGACAGAGCTGTGGAAGGGATCGGTGGGCAAACAGGCCCAGAACCAGCACAGCACAATCTACATTGAAGAATGAAATTTCAATAATAACAAAATGCAATTTAATTTAATATAAATTCAGCTTCATCACATAAGAAAGATTCTGCACTACCCTTCGCTTCTGTTTGGAGACAGAGGTTATAAAGAAGTTCTCTCTACATATAAAGACAACACCTTCACTCCCACCTGCAAGGCAAGGCTGTGTCAAGGGTCCCGGATGCAGGTTGTGGTACAGGCTGCAGGTGCTTGGGGACCCTGTGCCTCAAAGCACAGAAGTAGGTGCCTGAATCTCCAGGATGAGAGACCAGCATATTCAAAACACTATAAAACTTCTCTTTTCCAAGCGCTTCTTTGAAATGTTTGTCTCCCTCCTCCATCTGGCTTGATTGAATTAAGGTCAAAGACACAAGTCCTTTTCCAGACCCTGCCAGAACCAGTAGAAGTTAAGAGAACATTCTCTCCTCATAAGTGCAATTAAGAATGTTGTGCAGTCCCTCCCGGATGCTCAGGAATGAATGAAGGACTCTACTCCAGAATACGGAGGCTGTTCACCCCTGTTTAAACAGAGAACCACAAACAGAGGACATTCATTCATGGCTGACTACTTTTGGAAGATATACTCTCTTTTCAAGTTCCCACAGGTGAGCACAGAGGCCCTAACCACCCTTCTATAACTTCCAGACTTTTATTTTATTTTATTTATTTATTTATTTTTATTATACTTTACGTTCTAGGGTACATGTGCACAATGTGCAGGTTTGTTACATACGTATACACGTGCCATGTTGGTGTGCTGCACCCATTAACTCGTCATTTACATTAGGTATATCTCCTAATGCTATCCCTACCCTGTCCCCCCACCCCACAACAGGCCCCAGTGTGTTATGCTCCCCTTCCTGTGTCCAAGTGCAGACTTTTAAAGAAGATACTACAAACTGCTCTTTTCAATGATATTTCCAGAGCCCCAAAACTCACAGCACAGCTGCCAAGAGAAAATCAAGAACAAAACTCCCAAGGGCTTCTCCACTTTATCCATGAGACTTATTGCGGACTCTGGTTGGGGTCTGGGAGCCCTCAAACACTACCAAGCCAATAGCTTGTTTCTCTGAGTGAATATTCATAGTTCTGTTATTACGGGAAGCTGAGAGTCCTCCCAGCCAACCACAAACAAGATCCATTCCCCCAGGCACAGCTCACACAGCTCCTCCTGATGTCTGAAGAGGTAACATGGAAAAGGACCTTGGTAGGACCAGGTGCTGATTTGTTGGAGAGTGATGCTTGTTTGTCTGCCAGATTGTTGTCCTTCCTTTTTTTCTTCTATAATCTTTCCTGAGCATCTACCATGTATGTACAAGTTATAAATTGAATATCCAAAAAGCATTCTTCCCCAAGGAAAGCCTAGAAAGGTTATTTTCTCTCCTTTCAATGCAGAAACCTGTTAAATGAGCCCCCAGATACGGATCTCATTATTGGCACCATAGCTCAATGTAATAGTATTATATCCGAGACCTGCTCCATAAGGCTCATGCGAATTCATCTTAGAATTTACATTAAGTTACACCAGGGGCAAGAATGTTTCATTCTGTGCATAAAACCTGTGAACTAAAGAAACCAAACAAGAAAGCCATTACAGTCAGTTCAAATAATTGGATGGAATAAGGTCAATATGAAATAAAGGGTGACTCAGCCTTAACCATAGTAAAATAACATAATCAATAGCAGGAGAGTGGAAAGCTAAACCTTAATCTATACTTAAATTTTTTAGTTATTTTATCTTATGTTCGGTTTTATCAACATTTCATCCACATTCCAGAATAACTATCATCAGCTGAAAAATTATTTTTGACTAAATTCAATCACGTAATTAAATTCATTTAATTTAATTCAATCTTTACAATCATGTGGTAAGTTGTGTGTTATTAAAATTGATGATGTGTACATGCTCTAAATTAAGTAGCTTGTCCATGGCCACATAATTTAGTAAGTGACAGATACAGCACTTAAATACTTAGACCTTGGCCAGGTGTGGTAGTGTGGGCCTATAGTCCCAGCTACTCAGTGGGCTGAGACAGGTGGATCACTTGAGCCCAGGAGTTTGTGACCAGCCTTGGCAACGTAGTGATACCTGTTTCCAAAAACAAAACAAAAAAACCTTACCTTTTAATCATCACATACAACAGGCCAATTGTTATGGTAAGCAAGAGCAATATCTATGTTAGAACGAAAACTTCATAGGATATTTCTGTAAGAGAAAGTTGAACACTGTAGACAAAGCTAGACTCAAGCCTCATGAGGGAAGCTCTTTTGGTGTCTGAATTTGTCTATTTTGTTTATTATTCTATTCATCAAACCTACAAAAACCCCTGTTGCCTATTTAAGAAATAATTGTATAATGAACAAATTTAATGTATGTCTGTCCTTTAAAGCCTGATTAAATTTTCTATTTCCCCATGATGCCTCTCCTTGACTTTTCTGTAACACAGTGATCTCCTCCTGAAAATACCTTTAAAACTTAATTGTCCACATACTTATAATTTTAACAATTGGTTAAGTTTTTATGTATTTTATCTTGTTCCTCAATTTATGGAATAAATTTTTTCTGATAAGTTCTTTCCAAGTAAAAGCAATAATTTATACTGCTATCAGTAGACAAATGTCCTGATACAGCACATTGTACATGTAAGGGCTTCATTATTATTTTAGGTCAACATGTATTCTTCTTTTCTTGCTTATTTACTAAATAATTAACTACCGAAATGGTAATTTTTCTCTCCCTGAACACAAGTGACTTCTTAGTTTCTCAATATTATAGAAGATTTTCTAGTAGCTTTTATAATCAGCTAACAATTACTGAGCACTTATCATGGGCCAGAATTTGAAATACATATATTCATTTAATCCCCACAACAAATGGTAGTCAGAAAGTTAAGCAACTTAGCCAAGATTATACAGTTATAAGCATTCAAGATCAAATTCAAACCCAGGCAAACAGGCTCCTAAATTCTTACTCTTAACCGCTCACTTCACCACCTCTCCTTTTTGTTCCCTAATCAACAAATCACATGGTAAATGGTGACGTTCCCAATGTGTGAATTGAAATGCTTCACTTGTTTACCAGTTTGTGAAAAGATGAACTATTTTTCATGGATTCAGCTGAGAAGGACTCAGCCCCATGGCATTATTTGGTTTCAAAGACATGAAAGTGACTGAGCTGAGAGAGAACACAGGCAGGCCACACTTTGTCTTTGTTAACCCCTTCAAGAAAGGAGAGGATGAAATTTGGAGAGGAGGATACGAAAAACCTACTGCTAAAAATTCTATTCAGCTTTGATCATTTGATGCTGTGACTTCTACTCTCATGAAACATAAATTATTCACTTATATGCTAGAACAAATACCATCTGTTTTTATCATAATAGCTTTCTTCTGTGACTAATTACTAGGAAATCGAAGGATTTTTTGTGGTAATTGAGGAATGTTCTAATAGTTTATATGAGTTTAGAGCAGAAGTGTTATGCCTAGATGGAAAAGGAAATGCTTTGGTAAAGGCTAAATTTTCAAGACTTTGATACGACTAAGGGAAAACTAAGACAGAGTATCATTTTCTGCACACTTACAAGACAATAATAAAATTTTATTATTTTATTTTCATGTACTATTTTTACGATGTTTTACCGAGTTCAGAGAGAGCAACCATCAGTCTCTCAGAGCCTTTACTTGCCCCCTCATTGGAATCAAATAAGCATTAAAAAATCCAGAGTTCTCAGTGACCCCCTTTTCATCAAGCAGTAGCAGAATTCTTGTTGTAGATTCAGGAGAGAGATCATGGTCTACACAAGCTCACTTCGTCCCTGCAAAAGCGGGAATGAAATCCCTGGTCTACAGCATCAGTTGCATATTCCTTACAATGACAGGCACCGAGTTTGGATTACTGATGGAGAAGCTTCTTACACCTGCTGTCATGTTCTCAGAAGCTGATAAATGTAAGAATAAGCAGAGTGTTTCTAAGAAGGAAGCTAATTAGGTTTTCAAATTTGCAAGTGGGTTCTCTGGTTATGGAACAGTCTCAACTAGTGTGCAAAAGACAAACAGGAATTGCACTTTTAGCTACATATCTCATAAAAGCACTTTCTTATTTTTCTGTAGTTGAACTGAGACTTACTTGAGGTTTATCTTTATTTATACATTTATATTTTGAATGTATTCATATTTACACAACTCTGCCATAGAAGAAACCTGAACTTTTAATTATCTTTAAAGAACTTTTAACATTTCTTGCAAGGCAGGGCTACTTGGCAACACATATCCCCAATTTTTGTCTGAAAATGTCTTTATTTCTCTTGCACTTTTGAGGGATAATTTGTCTGGGTACACAATTCTAGGTTGGTGGTTTCTTCTGTTAATACCTTAAATATTTGACTATACTCTCTCCTCCTTGCATGATTTCTGAAGAGAAGTTGGATATAATTCTTATGTTTGTTTCTGTATAGGTAAGGCACTTTCCCCACTCCACCCCTTGCCAGCTTCTTTCAGGATGTTTTCTTTATCTATGATTTTCTAGTTTGAAAATGATATGCTTAGGGTTTGGAGGGGGTTGGCATTTATGCTACCAAGTGTTCTCTGAGCTTCTTAGATCTGTGGTTTGGCATCTGGTATTATTTTGGGAGAAATTCTCCATCATTGTTTTAAATATTTTTTCTGTTAATTTCTCTCTTTCTTCTCCTTGTGACATTCCCATTACATGTATAGTACACTTCTATAGTTGTTCCACAGTTTTTGAATATTTTTAGATACTCTTTCCTGGGTTTTTCTTAGTCTTTGTTTTCTCTGCTATTTCAGTTTTGGATGTTTCTGCTGATATATCCTTAAGTTCAGAAATTCTTTCCTCAGCTACGTCCAGTTTATTAATAAGTCAGCCAACGACATTCTTCATTTCTGTTGCTGTATTTTGATCTCTAGCTTTTTTTTTTCTTGGTTCTTTCTTAGAAGGTCGGTCTGTCTGTTACATTGCCCATCTGTTTTGGCATGCTCTCTACTTCATTACTAGAGCTGTTGGCATATTTGTTTCAAATTCCTGGGTCTGATAGTTCCAACAACCCTGATGTGTTTTTCTGATGATTTTTCTGTCTCTTTCAATTGTATTTTCCCTTTTAATACACCCTGTAATTTTTTACTTGATAGCCAGACATGACGTACTTGGTAAAAGGAACCGCTGTAAATAGGCTGTTAGTGCTATGGTGGTAAGGTGTGAGGGGAGAGGAAGTGTTCTATAGGCCCACAATTTGTTCTCAGTCTTTTAATGAGCCTGCGTCTATCAGCTATAAACTTCTCAACTTTTCAAGTCTCTAGAAAAATCGCATGATTTTATCAATAAATGCAGAAAAAGCATTTAACAAAATTCAGCACCCATTCATGATAAAAACTCTCGGTGAACTAGAAATAGAGTGGAATTCCTTCAACTTCATAAGTAATATGTTCCAAAATCTATAGCTAACATCATAATTATGAGAAACTGATGCTTTCCTACTAACATCAGGAACAAGGCAAAGATGGGCCTCTCTCCACTCCTTTTCAGCATCATATTGCGAGTCCTAGCTAATGCAACAAGACAAGTAAAAAAAAAAAAAGTATACAGATTAGGAAAAAAAGAAGTATAACTTTGTTCCCAGATGACATGTTCATGAGTAGGAAGACTCAATATTGTCAAAATGTTCATTCCTCACAGTTTAATCTGTAGGTTCAATGCAATCTCAATTAAAATCCCAGCAATTTTTTGTGAATATTGATAAACTCATTCTAAAGGTTATATGGAGGTGCAAAGGACCCAGAATTATCAAAACAAAAAAAGGTTTTACAGGAGAATAAAGTCAGATGAATGACAATACCTGATTTTAAGACTTACTGTAAAGCTAGAATAATCAAGACACTGTGACATTGGCAAAAGAATAAACAAATAGATCAATGGAACAAAATAGAGAACCCAGAAATAGACCCACATAAATGTAGTTAACTAATCTTTGACAAAGGAGCACAGGCAATACAATGAAGTAAAGACAGTTTTGTCAATAAATGGTGCTGGAACAACTGGACATTCACAGGCAAAAAAAAAGAAAAAGAAAAAGAAAAAGAAAAGAAAATTAGTCTAGACTCTAGACACAGACCTTATACTATTCACAAAAATTAACTCAAAAAGCAACCATAGATGTAAATGTAAAATGCAAAACAAAACTCCAAGAAGGCAATGTAGGAGAAAATCTAGATGACCTTGGGTTTGGCAATGACTTATACAAAGACAAAGGTATGTTCTCTGGAAAAAAAATTATTGATAAGCTGCACTTCACTAAAATTTAACAGTTATGCTCTTATGAAATGCAATGTCAAGAAAATGGGAGACAAAACACAGACCGGGAGAAAATATTTGCAAAAGGCATATCTGATCAAGAACTGTTATGCAAAACATCTTAAAATTCAACAATAAGAAAACAGTCTGACCAAAAAAAAAAATAGATAAAAGACTCTAACACATATTTCAGCAAAGAAAATATATAAATGGCAAATAAGCATATGAAAAGTTGTTCCATATCATATGGCATCAGGGAAATGAAAATTAAAACAACAATGAGATACCATGATACACCTATTTGAATGGCCAACATCCAGACCTCTGACAACACCAAATGCTAGCAAGGATATAAACAAAAAAGAACTCTCATTCATTGTTGGTGGGAATGCAAAATGGAACAGCCACTTTGAGCACAGTTTGGCAGATTTAAAAAAAAAAAAAATTCTTTCCATATGATCCAGCAGTTTTCCTCATTGGTATTTATCCAAGTAGTGGAAAACACGTCTACACAAAAACCTCCACAGGGATATTTGTGGCAGCTTTATTCATCATTGCCAAAACTTTGAAGCAACCAAAATGCCCTTCAGAAGAAGAATGGATAAATAAACTATGATGTATCCAGAAAACAGAATATTATTCAATACTAAAAAAAATGAGCTATCAAGGCATGAAAGAAACAGAAACCTTAAATCCATGTTAATAAGTGAAAGAAGTCAGTGTGGAAAGTCTACATACTGTATGATGCCAAGTATATGACATTCTGGAAAAGGCAAAATCATGGAAACACTAAAAGATCAGAGGTAGCCAGGGGTTATATTGGGAAATGAATGAATACCAGAGCACATTTAGGACAGCGAAATTACTCTGTCTGATACTACAATGATAGATGTATGGCATTACACATTTGTCCACATCTATATATTATGCAACACTAAGCGTGAACCCTAATGTAAACTATGAACTTTGAGTGACTATGACATGTCATTGTAAGTGCATCATTTGTAACAAATGTACCACTCTGGTGGTGGATGTTGATAATGGGAGAGGATATATATCTGGGAAGGGATAGAGGGTATGTGGCAAATCTCTGTACCCTTCTCTCGATTTTGCTGTAAACTAAAACTGCTCTTAAAAAATAAAGAATTTTTCAAAGGGTGAGGGTTTGCCAGTATCTCATAGTTGGAACAATGGTAGATGTGGAAAATAAAGACAATAAATGGTAAAAAAAAAAAAAAAAAAAAAGGGAGGGGGCAGATATATAAATGGCAATATATCAAAAAATGTAAATAGCTTTTAAGTATATTAAATGATGCTCCATCTAATTCATAAATAAATGAAATATTCTTTAAATGAAAGAAATTCTAACTGATAAGCCAATGTCAAAAAGTTTAGTAATACATAAGGTTTAAGGAAAATAGGTATCCTGCCAAATCACCACTACTGATAGTATAAATTAGTGAAACTTATCTAGAAGACAATTGGGTTGAAACACATAGACTACTACGAGAATATTTCATAAACAATATTTTATATTTCTTATATTAAATAATTGACTATGATATTTTTACATTTTAATTTTATTCTGCTTTCTTGTGTTATTGTGTTCTGCACTTCAATTCATGAAATATTAAATTCCAACTTTCTTCTGGGTTTGGGAAGTGAGCATTGCTTGTTATACAGGCAGTGGTGGAGAGCATGGGTGGTCAATTAATGATACATTTTCTCACTTTCTCCTCCTCTTTTCAAACCCTCTTTTCAAATACCCTCAAAATAGAAACACACACACAAAGCATTATCTTCACCAATTATTCAAAGGTCATTGGTACTTCTGATTTCTAAACCTTTCCACAAAGGCTCAACACACATTGGGTGTTCCTTGTTGTCTTCTTTCACTAGGCCCAGGTTTCTTCTTTATCTGGTCTGCTATGCAAGTTTTCATTTCTCCATACACTCCTGCCTTCTAAAATTGTATTGGTATCACCATCTGCTGTCACCTCCTTTTCTATTCTTTTTGTGGTTTTATGCCCTTTTCAATTTCTTTACTGTGTCTTTAATAGGATTTCACAGGGATACAGATATAAATCTGTATGCTTAATCTTCCATTTGCACTGCAAAACCAACTCACTTAAGGACTTGTTGTTAGAAAGCCAATTGATCAATGTAACAAGCAAGGAATACTTACGATTTACAAATGAGTCATTTCTTCAATAATGATTTTGATCCTTCCCTTTCTTTTTGGAACATCAGCCTTTGTCTACCATCTGGCTTACCAAAAAAGAAACCTTTCCTCTCTCTGACAATTGTCGCTTTCCTCTCTGTATTATTTTTTTACATGTGACATTCTGTCCCTCCTCCTTTCTTCTCTTCCCTTCTTTCTCTATTAAGAATCCTGCATAGACATTTGAACTGAATTGAGGAGCTGTAGCTCTCCTGTCATCTCTCCTGCTGTACTCTGTTACAGAGACATTATACAGACGCCACCTTCTCTGGCACATTTGGCTCTGTAAAAATGTAATAGAACACATCCACCTCCAATATCTACCAGAGTGACCTGGAACAAGAGGTGGGGGTTGAACTTTGTCTGCAAGGATGATCACAGAGACAGCTTCATTGTTTCTGTGGTTTAACCTTGAAATTACTTTGGCACTGGATGAGGAACTACTTGGTGTCAATGTCTGTTTTTAATTTCACTAACCAAGAGCTGGGTTTGGGGATGTTCATTTCTTGTTTTTCTCCTCTGGCCATGTGTATGATTACTGCATCAATCAGAGAAACTGAGGCACAAACAACCACAGACTGTGCTGGAACCAGAGTGGATCACAGTGGCTGACACTCAGCAGCTGGGCCCCCTGTGCTGCTCAGAGTTTGTGCTCAGCTCCCCCTGCAGTCCCTGTCACTGTGTCACTCAGAGCACAGAAGTACACCGCTGAGTCTGACGCTTGAACTGAGTCTTTCTCCAAGTGGAAAGAAGTGGTTTCTTTACGGTATGTGGCTTCAAAACCTTTGTTGCTTCCCTTGTCATCAGCCTTCGTGGCTTTCAGGAGGAGCTGTAGGCCTTCTCCAGGATATTGGACATACCAGAAAAGGGAAGGGTATCCTGTGGCTGTGTACGTGCAGTTTATAGTCAGGAAGGCCTCTTCTGAGAGAGTCACTGGCCCTTCCATCTGGGTCACTGAATCTCCACGGGTTCTTCCTAGGGAAAAAAAAAAGAGAGAGAGAGAGAGAGATCTGTTTAGCCTTGAGCATAATGCTCTTAGGTCAAATTATGGTTAAAGATTTTTTTGGCTTGATAGAAGACAGAGACCAAATTTTAAAAGGCATCTTACTTACCAAGCAGTAAGAGTATCACAGATACTAAGCCTGGAGAATAGTTCATCTTTAGTGTGTTACCCAAATAATGGTCTTGATCCTTAACATGAAGAAATCACAGTGAAACCTACAGTGATAGCAGGAAATGAGTTTGTGTTAGGAAGCCACTCCCTCTGGTGGACAGGGGCTGAACTGGGATGAATGTTTTCCTGGACTCCTTCCAAAAGTCAGAAATAGGTCCTCAACCCTGACCTCATTTATAAGGCCCATGCCAGTCTCAGGTGGTCCTTGTAAATATGAAGGGCAGATGTTGTCATCTCTATGGTCTATTTTGTCAATTTTGTTCTTTGGACACTACCTGAAACAAAAGATCTTTAGCAAAGCATCCTAGGGTATTTCTGTAGGTGAGAGTTCCATTTTCTTGGATATTTTAATACAGGCCAATATTTTTACGTATCCATTGCAGGCCAGTGGTATAACTCAATGGGATGTCAGACAAGGGTTTTGAGTTGAAATCAGAGGGAGTGTTAAGAAGTCTTGCTGTTACTGAGTCTATGTTTTTCAGCACTGTATCCTAACATGTAGAGCAGTGACTGACATTTACTGATAAGATATGACCTCAGATTAATAGCTTATTCCCTCATGATTTCAATGACTCCAAGACAAGTTGCTTGCTTATGACAGTCAGGCAACAAGTGTTAACCCTATACTCTGGAGATCTGGCCTCAAGGACGCTTTCTACTGTGGTCATATGCCGACATTTTATTGCCAAAGTTTAATCAATTTCCTCTGATGATGTAGGGAATCCACATGTAGATTTGCATCAACAGACTGAAGCATGAGTTAGAACTTTCCTCTTCTCTTGCTTTACAAATTGATAAAGATACATCGGCTGATAATCGAGGTTCTAAAACCTGGTTGTGTGAGAACTGAATTAACTTGTGAGTCATTTAAAATTACAGATGTTGGGAAAAAAACACTAACTTTAGGAATCACGATTTCCAACATTTCAAACCACAATTTCCAAGATTCAAAGGGTTTCATTTTTTAAAAACTTCCCTGTTGGTTTTGTTGCTGCCAGCCTGATAGTTGTTTACAAGATTTTATTTGTGAACACTGTCCTATACCAAGATGGTTATCAACTATCAGAGACAACACTCTGAGGTCATCACAAAAAAATGTCCCCATGATTACACAGATTATTAAAGCTGGCCTTTTCCTATGAAGTGTCTGCAGTAAAAACAAACACTTCACTATGCTTACTTCCTATGAGTTTTCATTTTATAACATAACAAAAGAAAACAAAAACCTGTTTTTGGTAAGATGGCAGACTAAATGCAGCTGAAACATGCCTCTTACATGGAGAGAAACTAAAATATCAAGAAAGATTTGTTCAAGTGCAATGGATTACTCAGTTTGTGTTTTGTCTCCCGTTTTCTTGACATTGCATTTCATAAGAGCATAACTTTTAAATTTTAGTGAAGTGCAGCTTATCAGTAATAAAAAATATACCAATAAAAAAAGCCCCATACCAGATGGATTCACAGCCAACTTCTACCAGACATACAAAGAACTGATACCAATCATGCTGAAACTATTCCAAAAAATCAAGGAGAGATTCTTCCCTAAATCGTTCTACAAATCCAGTATTATCCTGATACCAAAAATCTGGTAAAGACACAATGATAAAAGAAAACTAAAGATCAAATCCCTGATGCACATAGGCACAAAAATTCTCAACAAAAACTAGCATCCTGAATCCAGCAGCACAGCAAAAAGCTAATCTTCATTCCTGGAATCAAGTAGGCTTCATTCCTGGGATCCAAAGTTGTTTCAACACACACAAATCAATAAATGCGATTCACCACATAAGCAGAATTAAAACCAAAACCCGTGTGATCATCTCAATAGATACAGAAAAAGCACTCCATAAAATCCAAAAACTCTTCACGATAAAAACCCTCAACAAACTAAGTATTGAAGGAATATACCTCAAAATAATAAGAGTGGTCTATGACAAACCCATAGCCAATATCATACTTAATGGGCAAAAGCCGGAAGCGTTCACCTTGAGAACGGGAACAAGACAAGAATGCCTACTCTCTGTACTCCCATTCAACATAGCACTAGAAGTCTTACCCAGAGCAAGCAGGCAAAAGAAAGAAGTAAAAGGCCTCCAAATAGGGAAAGAAGAAGTTACATTATCTCTCTTCACTGACAATATGATTCTATACCTAGAAAACACTAAAGACTCCACCAAAAGACTCCAGAACTAATGAATGACTTCAGCGAAGTTTCAAGGTACAAAATCAACATTAAAAAATCAGGAGCATTTCTATAAACCAATAGTGATCATACTGAGAGTCAGTTCAAGAATGCAATCCAATTTACAATAGCCACATGCCCCCAAATACCTAGGAACACAGCTAACCAAGGAGGTGAAAGAAGTATACAAGAACTGTAAAACACAGCTGAAAGAAATCATAGACCACACGAACAAATGGAAAAACATTCCATGCTTATGGATTGGAAGAATCAATGTCGTCAAAATGTCCATACTGCCCAAAGCAATCTACAAATTCAAAACTATTCCTATCAAATTGTCAATGTCATTTTTCACAGAATTAGTAGAAACCATTCTAAAATTCATATGGAACCAAAAAAGAGCCTGAAGAGCCAAAGCAATCCTTAACAAAAAGAAAGAACAAAACTAGGGACATCACATTACCCAAATTCAAATTGTAGTACAAGGCTAAGTAACTAAAACTTGGCCTTAGTAATGGTACAGAAACGAACACAAAGACCCATGGAACAGAATAGAGAACCGAGAAATAAAGCCATACACCTATGATCATCTGATCTTTGACAAAGCCAACAAAAATAAGCAATGGGGAAAGGACTCATTCAACAAATGGTGCTGGGATAACTGCCTAGACATATGCAGATGAACAAAACTGGACCCGTATCTGTCACCATATACAAAAATTAATTCAAGACGGATTGAAGGCTTAAATGTAACACCTCGTAGAAATCCTGAAAGAAAACCTGGGAAACGCACTTCTGGATATCAGCCTAGGCAAAGAATTTTTGGCTAAGTTCTCAAAAGCAATTGCAACAAAAACAAAAATTGGCAAGTGGGACTTATTTAATCTAAAAGGCTTCTGCACAGCAAAAGAAACTATCAACATAGTCAGAAGACAACTTACAAAATGGGAGAAATTATTTGCAAACTATACGTCCTACATAGGACTAATATCCAGAATCTGTAGTGAACTTTAACAAATCAACAGGAAATAAACAAATAACTCCATTAAACAATGGACAAAGAACTTGAACAGACACCTGTCAGCAGAAGACATACAAGTGGCCAACAAGCATATGAAAAAATCTTTCATATCACTAATCATCAAAGAAATGCAAATCAAAATCACAATGAGATACCATCTCATATCGGTCAGAATAGCTATTATTAAAATTCAAAAAATAACAGATGCTGGGGAGTTTGCAGGGAAAATGGAATGCTTATACACTGTTGCTGAGAATGCAAATTAGTTCAGCCCTGTGGAAAGCAGTGTGGAGATTTCTCAGAAAACTAAAAAAACATTTATGATTCAAGCTAGCAATCCCATACCTGGCTATATATCCAAAGGAATATAAATCATTCTACCAAAAGACACATGCACTCATATATTTATCACAGCACTATTTACAATAGCAAAGACATGGAAACAACCTAGGTGCCCATCAATTGTGATAGACTGTGGAAAATTTGGTACATATACACCGTGGAATACTATGCAGCCATAAAACTAATGAAATTGTATCCTTTGCAGAAACATGTATGCAGCTAGAGGCCATTATCTTAAGTGCAGCATTAGTGCAGAAACAGAAAACAAAATATCATATGTTCTCATTGTAAGTGGAAGCCAGACTGTGGGCACACACAGACATAAAGATGGGAATAATAGACATTGTGGACTCCAAAAGGAGGGAGAGATGGAGTGGGGAGGGACTGAAAAACATCCTATTGGGTACCATGTTCACTATCCAGGTGACTGCCTCTTGCGTACTATGTTCACTATCTGGGTGACCAACTAGGAGCCCAAACCTCAGCATCACGCAGCATACCCTTGTTACAAACCTCCACATGTAAATCTAAAAATAAAATGAAAAAGAAAAGAAGAAACCTCCAGAAGTGTTATCAGAGTAAAATTTGGGAGAAGGATCTAACTTTCTGCAAGGACCTGTAAACATTTATACCTAGACACATAGCTAAGAACAGACGCTTAGTTCAGTCTGTTTCCTGGAGTTCACTCTCCCCAGATTCAGATAAAGAAGTCCAGAGTCAGCATATGAATAGTTTCTCAGACACAGACTTAAGTAAGAAATTCAGGCCCAGATATTGTTTGGGTTTGCAAATCTCTTCTCCTTCTCCTCCACCTTCCAAATCACTTTGTCAGAAACAAGCCTAGAACTATGTTGAAAATGAATTCTGGAAAATCAGCTACAAATTTCTATTCTGATATACAAAGGGGAATACAAAATAAGCTGGAATGATGCTGGGTTGAAAATAAACAGTAGAGCACATGGGTGTAGACTGTTGTCATCCATACTTAAGAAAAATAGTTTAAACCCAGTGAGAACAGTTTGCATTTTGGACCATATCAGAATACTTCTGTGATGGTGAAGACATGTACTTTTAAATTGGATTTTTAAGTGGTTTTATTGATGTATAATTGACATAAAAATTAACTGCACCAAAGTAAAGTGAACATTTTTATAAGATTTGACATACATATAGGCTTGTGATGCTGTTATCGCAATCAACATGATGAATATTTACATAACCCCAAAGGTTTCTCATATTTCTTTGTACTTTTTCTCTTAACCTTCCTATCTCCCATGCCCATTTCCAAGCAATTCTCTGTCACTATATATTAGTTTGTGTATTTTATAATTTATACAAATTAAATTATATACAATTTTTTTGATTTATCTTCTTTCACTTGGCATAATTATTTTGAGATTCTTTCATGGTGTCATTTGAAACAATGGTTTATTTCTTTTTATTGCTGAGTAGTACTATTACATTATATAGATATAAAACAATGTGTTTGTTATTTATCTGTTGATGTACATTTCAGTTAGTCCCAGTTTGAGGCTGTTACAAATAAAGTTACTACAAACGTGTATTCAAGATTTTGTATAGGTGTATTCTGTCATTTCTCTTAGAGCAAATAACTTGGAGTAGAATGGCTGCATCGGATATCAGGTGTATATTTGACTTATTTAAAACCTGCCCGATTATTTTCCAAAGTTATTATATTACTTTGTATTTCCACCAGTAGTACCTGAGAGTTGCAGTTGCTCCACATCCTTGTCAACCCCACTCTAATAGGTATGCAGTAGTACCTAATTGTGATTTTAATTTGCATATCCCTAATGACTAATGATGGTAAGCATGTTTTCATATGCCTATTTGCCATTCATATAGTTTCTTTGCTGAAGTGTTTGTTCAAATCTTTTGCCCATTTTATTTACTTTTCTATTTTTTTTTTGTTAATGGGTTCTGTGGGTTCTTTGCATAACTCAAATAAATGACTTTATCAGATACCCAATTTGCAAGTATTTTTCCAGTCTATAGCTCATCTATTAATTCTATTGACAGAATTGTTTCCAGAGGCAGTTTTAAGTTGTAATGAAAACCAATTTATCAATTTATCAACTTTTTGTCTTTTATGGGTCATGTTTTGCTATCATATCTAAGAAATGTTTGCATAGGCCAAGGTCACAAAAATTTCCTCCTATTTTCTTCTTGAAGTGTTATGATTTGGGGTTTTACATTTATGTTTATGATCACTTTAAGTAACTTTTTGTATATGGTATGAGAGTGTCAAAGTTCATTTTTTTGCATATGGATATTCAATTATTTAAGCACTATTTGTTGAAAAGACTATCCTTTCCACATTGAATTGCCTTTGCACCTTTGTCAAAAAGCAGTTGTTCGTGTATATATGGGTCTATTCCTGGGCTCTATTCTGTTCTATTAATCTGTTAGTCTATCTGTATACAAATGCCACATTGTTTTGATTACTGTGGGAAACAACTTGAAGTAAGATAGTATTATCCCTCCAAATTTTTTCTTTTCCAACGTTGTTTTGGCTACTCTAGGTGCTTTATATTTCTGAATAAATTTTATAATGAGCTTGCTAATTTTAACCAAAAAAATGACAGAACTTTTATTGTGGTTATATTGAATCTATAGAATAATTGAAACAGAACTGACATTTTAACAATATTGAGTCTATCAATCTATGAACATAGTTTATCTCTCCATTCTTTAGGTCTTAATTTCTCTCATGAGGTTTTGTGGCTTTAAGTTACCAAGTCTTCTATACTTTATAAGATTTATCTGTAAGCATTTAAAATTTTTGATGCTATTGTAAATGATATTGTGTTTTTAATTTTAATTTCTGATTGTCCCATGTGAAAATATATAAATACAATTAATCTTTGCAAACTGATCATTTATCCTGCAACCTTTACAATCTTACTTATTTGTTCTGGTATATTTTCTGCAGATTCTTTGGATTTTCTACTTAGACAATTATGTTGTCTGCAAATAAAGCTTGATTTATTTCTTCCTTTCCAAACTGTATGCCCTTTGTTTCTGTCTCTTGCCATATTGCACTGGATAGACATTCTAGTACAACATTAAACAGAAACAGTGAGAGCAATAACTTTTTTCTTATGTCTGATCTTAGGGAGAAGCCTTTAGTTTTTCACCAAGTATGACACTTGACATAGGTTGTTGTAAGGTTCCTTTATTAAGTTGAGAAAGTTCCTTTTAATTTCTCATTTAGAGAGAGTTTTTAATCAGGAGTGGATGCTGGATTTTGTCACATGCCTTTTCTGGGTCTATTGAGAATATTCTCATTAATAGATCATCTGCTACTTGTTAATCTTCTTTGATACATTATTGATGAATTCTCACAACAAATACTAAAGAAGCTATCACTATCACATTTTACAAAAAAAGTAACAAAACACACAAGTATTCAGCAAGTACATGGCAAAGTTAATAGTTTTGAACATAAATCTCATTAATAGCAAAACATGTGTTCCATATTTTTTCCAGTATAAATTGCTTTCAGAGAAATTTCAGAGAGAAGTTAGAAGACACCAACATGACTTTTTCCCAAGCCCTTGAAATATTTTAAGACAGCAAGTTAATAGGTGCTCTATTTATCGAAATGAAATTTTTTAAAATAATTAAATAATTTCAGGTCTCATTCTTTGACTAAAAGAGGAAAGAAAACATATTTTAAAGGATGAATAAACTGCAGTTTAGGAGCTGACCACCAGGTAGTGGCATAAGCATTCCTTTCAGACCAATTATTAAACACCTGATGAGCAATGCATGGTAGCAAAGCTGAAAAAGTTCCTAAACTTCTGTGAACCACCAGAGTACTGGAACTTTATTCATGGCCAGTGACCACTCTCTTTCTGTTCCTGGAAACTTGCTTGTGATAAAGGCGTCTAAAGCATAGTTGTTCAAATTAACCAGTATGAAAATTTCTCACATACAGGATCATAGCTTAATTCTTCCTAATGACTAACATTATTTAAAGCCATGGTTTAATCTGTGCACAGTCAGTCATTGTTATGAAGCATTATTTCACAAGATTATGCAAGGTTTAAGGACATAAATGGGAATAATTTTCAAGAACATTCCAAAAATCTGAAGTCTATACAACCCATCAACTTGAAAAATATTTACTGGTCCAGCAATTTCTAGAATAAAACTTGGTACAGTTCACAATAAAAGAAAAATACAAAAACAATAATATGGAAGCCAAAGCTTTGTCATAAATATGATTGAATAAATTTATCATTTTCCCCTTGTCTTCATAGAAATAATCTAAATGCAACAAGAAATTTAAGAACAATAACATTTTATCTATAATTGGGGTCAAATTAAGAGAAAGAATCCGAATATTTTTAAGAGCCAACCAAATTAAATGAGCTTGCACAAATGCACAGGTACAGTGAATCATCCTAGATCCAAATGAAACAATCCACCAAACCAGGCATTAGAACATCTTTGGCCTTCTTAAAGTTTGTTAATTTCAAGCATTATATTAATAGATTTTCAAGTATTAAATCATCTTTACATTCCCAAAATAAATTCAACTTAATTATGTTGTGTTTTTTTTGTGTGCATGCATTTGTCCCTTCTCACTTTTTTTTTTTCTGGATCATGTTAGTATTCTAATTGTTTTCAAAATATCATGTTGTGGTTTTATCATTGATTTTGTTATTTTCCTTTGAGCCATTAATTTCTTGCTTTTATTTTTAATTCCTTCAATCTACTCTCAACCATTTTATTTTACTGTTAATTTTATAACTTCTGGAGTTGTATATTGAATTGGCTTACTTTTATATTTCATTGTTTGCTGAAAATTCATCAATTGGAGTCAAATGACCTAAGTTTAAGTGTTGAATGTTTTTTTACTAGATCTGTGGACTGAGGTAAAACTTTCTGCTTCTATATCTCCCTAGTATGGAAACCAGAGTGCACATTATTTTCTCCTGGTTTAGTATTTTCAATTACTAACTAAACATTGCTTTAAAAATATGTATCCAAATACAAATTCTTCATCTTGTTCAGCACATCATCATGTGTTAGAATATTTATTCTTAGAAGGACATCATTCTTTGACTTCTCAACATTTAAATTAAAGTTTGAAGGGCCTGATGTATTAAAGATATAAAATGATTACATTATGAAGTTCATGCTTCTATGTATGCTTGAAGTTTTGCAGCCTACATGAGTTATCCTGAGGGACATGAGACAAATGTCCTGTTCTCCAATCTGCTGTCATAACACCTGAAATTCCACCATTAAATATGCTTGTAGTTAGAACTAATAAATGAATTCAGCAAACTTGAAGGATACAGAAACAGCACACAAAAATCAATTGCATTTCTATAAACTAACAATGAACACTTTGGAAATTAAGAAAATAATTCCATTTGCAATAGCATCAAAAAGAATAAAATACTTAGGAATAAACTTAAACAACGATGCTAAAGACTTGTACAATGAAAACAAAAATGTTGCTGAAATAAATTAAATAAGGCACAAATAAGTTGAAAGACATCTGATATTTATGGATTGGAGAATTTAACATCATTAAAATGTCGATGCTACCCAAAGCAATCTACAGATTCAATTCAATCCCTGTCAAAATCCCAACAGTGTTTTTGCAGTAATAGAAAAATCCATCCAAAAGTTCATATGGCAGCTTGTGAAACCCCAAATAACCAAAATAATCTTGAAAAAGAACAAGTTTGGAAGGTCTAACACTTCCTGATTTCAAAGCTGATTACAAAGCTACAGTAATATAGCAAAAGCTGTGTGGTGCTTGCATGATGACAGTCATATAGACCAATGAAATACAATAGAGAGCCCAAAATTAAACCTTCACATTTACGACCAAATTATTTTAGGAAAGGGTCCTAAGACTGTTTAAGGGTGAAAGGAAAGTTTTTTCAACAAACAGTGTTGGGAAAAACTGGATATCCACATGGAAAAGAGTGAAACTGCACCCTTATCTTACAGGGAAAAGCATCACGATTTAGATTTGGCAATAATTTCTTTTTCTTTTTTTCTTTTTTCTCAGCCTTCAGAAAGCATGAAATTGGCAATAATTTCTTGGCTATAATACCAAAAGCATAGGATGCAAAAGAAAACTTAGATAAACTTGACTACATCAAAATTTAAAACTACTGTGCATCAAAGGGCACAATTAATGGAGTGACAGAGTGGATAAACAACCCATGGAATGGAAAAAAAATATCAAATCATATATCTGACAAAAGATCAATATCCAGAATATATAAAGAACTCTTACAACTCAGCAGAAAAAAAAGACAACCCAGGCCAGGCGCGGTGGCTCACATCTGTAATCCCAGGACTTTGGAGGCCGAGGTAGGTGAATTGCTTTAGCTCGGGAGTTCAAAACCAGCCTGGGCAACATGGTGAAACACCATCTCGAAAGAAAGAAAGAGAGAGAGACAGAGAAAGAAAGACAGACACCCCATTTCAAAATGGGTAAAGGAGTTGAATAGTCATTTTTCCAAGGAAGATATACAATTGGCCAATAAGCACAGGAAAAGATACTCATCATCACGAATTATTAGGGAAATGCAAATAAAAATCATAATGACATACTACTTTATGCCCATTAGGATGGCTACTATTCATATCAAAAATAATGATAATAAAAGAAGTGCTGATGAAATGTGGAGAAATCAAAAAACCTGTGTGTCCTGTTGGTGAAAATGTAAAATGGTACAGCAGCCACTGTGGAAACCAGTTTGGCAGTTCTTTAAAAAATTAAAAATAGAATTATTATGTGATTCAGCAATTGCACTTCTGGGTATATCACTTCTAAAGTTGAAAGAATTGGGGGATATACCCCAAATATTGAGATGTTTGCATACTCATGTTGAGAGCAGCTTATTCACAATAGCCAAAAGATAGAAACAGCTCAAATTTCCATTGATAGATAAATAGATTAACAAAATAGGGTATGTACACACAATTGAATAATATGCAGCCTTATAAAGGAAGGAAATTCTGAAAACCTGCTTCATGCTATGACATGAATGAACTTTGAGGACATTACGCTAAGTGAAATAAGGCAGTCACAAAAAAAAATTGTATGATTCCAGTTATACAAAGTACCTAGAGTAGTCAAACTTATAAAGACAGAAAGGAAGGCTAGTTTCTAGGGATTAGGTGGAGAAGAAAATAGAGAGCTATTGTTTAGTAGTCACAGAGTTTCAGGTTTCCAAAATGAAAAGAGTTCTCAAGATGGATGGTAGTGATGGTTGCACAACAAAGGAATGTACTTAACACTACTGAAGTGTCCATTTGTAAATGGTTAACATGGCAAAATTTATGTTATATATATTTTTCCACAATTAAAAATAATTTAAAAAGTTTTTAAACATATTTCTCTTTAAGATTTATACTATACACATCTACTTTTCAAATGCAAATGCAAGAGGATGTTACAATACAAGATCACTTACCAACCAACCATTACCATTCAAAGCTTAGGGAAGGAGAAAATGGTGTTGGAGATAGAAGGAGAAGATTGAAAAGAATGAGGATTTTGGATGGTGGAACAGGTCTGGGGGTGTGCAAAGTGATCCACATGATGGCATTAAATGTTTTTGAAAGAGTGGTAAAATGAAGCACAAAAGCAGAGAAAAGAAAGACTTCAAATTCTGCCTCTCTACAATGTCCCTCTAAGAGCCACTAATTTATTAATCATTTTATGGATAAATCTGGTATGGGGCAGGTAAACCTACAGTATAGAAATTGAGCTATTACATGCTAGAGATTGCAATAAGATTGTTAAATGGACTGAGTTCTCAGCACAAAGTTTGTCACTCTGTAGGTGCTGAATGATTTTTTAAAAATGAATGGATATATAAGTGAATAAATAACTTTTTAAAAATCAAGCTGCATTATTTTGTTAATACACTGCCTTCTGGGTTTTAATTACTTAATTTAAATATTTGCATCTCCATTCAAGAGTAAATTTTCTGTCACTAAAACAATTGAATACATTTATTAAACTAAGGTAGAGTGACCATTTCCATATTACATTTTACCTGTGGTTACAAAGGTTTTCCCAGATGTAGATGCCAAGAAATACAATGATAATGACTGAAGAGTTAGTGAAAGGCAACATTTCTCAATTAAAAAACTGATTTTTTGGTGCATTCCAAAGTTATCTTTTAGTAGAGTCTTGTGTCTAAGATTCCAGTTTTAGATGTCATTTCTGTTAGATTTGAACTAATTACTGATTAGGCTGAATATGTGTGACTTCTTTACTGGTTCTCTCTAACTACCTCAAAGGTAAACCGCTATTTGTAAACTCTAACTTGGGGTGAGATGTGAGTGTGTGTGTGTGTGTGTGTATATGCTTGCAATATCCTTCACACCAACCCTTAGATATTATGTTAGAGTGAATAGATCTTGCCTGTTTAGACTGTATGTTGTAACAAGTGTGAGGATTATGAAACTCTTTCATAAAATGTCTATGAAAGACTCCATCTAATAGGTGTGAAAGTAGCTGTAAAAATACATTTGGCGTATTTTAATTTGTTCTCTACTATTTATTTGGTAGAAATATCTAGAGGTTCTATTATAGTAAATGTTTCAAGAAATCCACTCACCTTGCTCATTCCATATTGAAAACAATAGCAGCTACATTAGAGGCAGCAGCATAAGCTATACAAGCTCATGGTACTCAGAGAATTCAAAGAGACATTTTCAACTAAATAAGATTCCAGACATCAGAAATAAAATGAGGTATTTTAAAAATTTGAAATTTAAAATTTAAATTAAAAATCTAAAGTTATAAATTTTAAAACTAGAATTTTTAAATTAATACTATGTATCAACTGCTATTTTATATCAAGTTATATGAATATGAATATATGGATATTCATTCTGATTTAATAAGATGTATACATGCTTATTACAATGTGTTTTATATTGGCATGGGACACTTGCAAATACATGTTCAATTTCTTCAATGAATTTTAAATATGTTCTTTTAAGTTATTGGATACATATTCAGAATATGCAGATTTGTTACATAGGTAAACGTGTACCATGATGGTTTGCTGCACCTATCAACCCATTATCTAGGTATTAAGCCTCACACGCATTAGCTATTTATCTTGATGCTTTCCCTCCCCCTCCCTCCCCAACAGGCCCCAGTGTGTGTTGTTCCCCTTCCTGTGTCCATGTGTTCTCACTGTTCAGCTCCCACTTATAAGTGAGAAGATGAGGTGCTTGATTTTCTGTTCCTGTGTTAGTTGGCTGAGGATAATGGCTTCTACCCACATCCATGTCCCTGCAAAGGACATGATCTCATTTATTTTTATTGCTGCATAGTATCCATGGTGTATATGAACCACATTTTCTTCATCCAGTCTATCATCGATGGGCATTTGGGCTGATTGTACATCTTTGCTATTGTGAATAGTGCTCCAGTGAACATACATGCACAGGTATCTTTATAATAGAAGGATTTATATTCCTTTGGGTATATACCCAGTAATGAGATTGCTGGGTCAAATGGTATTTCTGGCTGTAGGTCTTTGAGGAATCTCCACATTGTCTTCCACAATGGTTGAACTAATTTGCGTTCCCACCAAGAGTGTAAAAGCATTCCTATTTCTCCGCAGCCTCGCCAGCATCTGTTGTTTCTTGACTTTTTAATAGGAGAGTAGGCTGGGCGTGGTGGCTCAAGCCTGTAATCCGAGAACTTTGGGAAGCTGAGGCGGGTAGATCACGAGGTCAGAAGTTTGAGACCAGCCTGACCAACAGGGTGAAACCTCATCTCTACTAAAAATACAAAAACTAGCTGGGTGTGGTGGTGGCGCACGCCTGTAATCCCAGCTACTCAGGAAGCTGAGGCAGGAGAATCGCTTGAACCCAGGAGGCAAAAGATGCAGTAAGCCGAGATAGTGGCATTGCACTCCAGTCTGAGCAACAGAGCAAGACTATGTCTAAAAAAAAAAATTGGAGAGTAAATATTTTTATCATGCTATTTTTTAGGTGTTGGGTTAAGGTTAGGCTAGGTTCATAAAATAAACTTTAATGGTTCAAGTAGTATGAATATATTGTAAATTATCTGTACTTTAAAGTTAGAAACTCTTAGCTATATAACCAAGATGATTTTTAAATAGCATTTGTTTGTACTGGGAATATCAGTAAAAATGAATATATAAAAGATAATTTCATTTAAAATGCATATATATAGATGAATGTGTGGGAACAGTTATATACAAATCCATATGAAGATAAAAGTAAGAAACTTCACAATGTAATAGAGAACATAAAAGATCCTTTACAATTAGAAAAAACATCATTTTTCTGAATAAAAACATACGAAAACAAGTTGATATTTGTTAACATATTCATTAAATGCAATTTCAATTGTCTGGTTTTTAGACATTTTTCTTTTGTCAGTTTAATAGAAGGGTATTGAACATGAGGAAAATGTGACAGAACTTTTAACATACTGAAAAGTAAATGTGCAAGAATTATTTTTTAAAATCTTGAAAAAGATTTTTGGTGAAAAGTGATTTACCCTAAGAGATTATAAAATTTACTGTAAAACTACATTCTGAGATTGTCATAGAGTGAAACAAATAGATCAGTGGAACGAAATAAACCATGTGGAAACATTATAGGGAAAGGGAAATTTCATATATTTCAAAAATGGTGATTCATTTTAGAAGAAAAGATGTCTTATTAATATATAAATGAAAAGGTTTGTGCCTCTGTGAGGAAGATTCTCCACATGTCCTTCTGGAAGCCACTAAATAACGATCACTTCATGGATAGGAATGTTGAGAGGCAGGTAAATCTGTAGTATGGAGACCGATTTCTTCCACATTCGAGGTGTTAATAAGATGAAAGGAGCTCTTAGCACATAGTAGACACCTTTAGAAAATAAATGTTTAAGTACCATTTACTCACAGCAAACAAACCTAAATCAAATTAATCCATTAAACAATATAAACAATATAATATATTTAGAAGGGAAATATAAAAGATTTCAATGCCTTTCCTATTTAAAACAATGTCTATAACACAATAAATACAAGGAGATTTCAAAAGGTTCATGTAAAGTAAAATTAAAATATAAAAATAAAAAATATAAACTTTATTCCTGAAATAAGCTCCATTGAGCTCAAAACACTTTTGTAAGCAATGATACTAGCCATTTAGTCCATTGCTGCATAATTGAGGGTCCTGGGAATTTAATTATGTCAATGAGTTCATTTTTACGTTACTAACTGAAGAAAATGGGTGCCTTTTAAAGATTTTTTCAACATTAAGAAACAAAAAGAGGTCCAAGAAGCCAAATCAAGGCTATATAGATGCCTAACGATTTTCCATCAATAGTCTTACAAAATTGCCCTTGTTTGATGAGAGGAGTGAGCAGGATCATTGTCATGGTGAAGAAGAAATCTCTGGTGGAGCTTTCCTAGGCATTTATCTCCTAAAGTTTTGGCTACATATCTCAAAACATGCTCATAATAAGCAAATGTTTTTGCTCTTTGGCCCTCCAGAAAGCTAACAAGCAAAATTCCTTGAGCATCCCAAAAAACTATTGCCATAATTTTTGCACTTTACTGGTCCACTTTTGCTTTGACTGGACCACTTCCACCTCTTGGTAGCCATTGTTTTGATTGTGCATTGCCTTCAGAATTATGCTGGTAAAGCCATGCTTTATCTCTTGTTACAGCTCTTCAAAGAAATGCTTCAGGGGCTTGATCCCACTTGCTTAAAATTTTTATTGAAAGCTCTGATCTTGTCTGCAACTGATCTAGGTGCAATGGTTTTGGCACCCATGGAATGGAAAGTTTGCTCAACTTTAATTTTCAGTCAAAATTGTGTAAGCTGGGCCGATTGAGGTGTCTGTGGTGTTGGCTATTGTTTCTGCTGTTAATCATCAGTCCATTTCAATTAGGGCACAAATAAGGTTAACTTTTTCCAAACAAATTGGTGTGGATGGTCTACCACTGCAGGATTTACCTTCAACATTGTCTCATCCCTTCTTAAAATGAGTTATCCACTTGCAAACTGCTGATTTATTTGGAGCACTGACCTAGTAAAGTTTCATAGAGAATTGATGATTTCACCATTCTACTACCCAACCTTCACCATAAATGTGAAGCTTTCTTTTGCTTCATTTTAGCAGAATCTGTTGCTTTAATAGGGGTTCTTTTCAAATTGCTGTCCTATTTTTCTTAGTGCCTCAAAGTAAATCCTGTCTACATATGTTATAGCAATTTAAGTGTAAGTTTATTTTGGTGCAAAAAAAAATTGAAATCCAAAAATAGTTTTTATAATACGTATTTTTCATGAACTTTTTGTAGATCTCCAGTATTTACTGAACAAATTGATGTGAAAATTCACAGAGATTTTAAATGATTTTTCAGTCACGTGTTTTTGAATCCAGTTCAGTTTAGTAGCCAAATGGCAAATTGTTTATTGCGGCAGTTTTTTCTCTTCAATCCTCAGTCACAAATTTGGTATGTCTAAACTTTAAACCAAAGATTCAGGGATAAGAAAGTTTTTAGTTAATGATAACTTTGATCATGGTCTATGAACTTAAAGAGGTACTTTCTTAGAGTTAAGTGTATTTCCTACAACACTGCATCTGGGCTGCCACAGCTGTAGCCACTTCCTGTCTGTGATGTTGATTTCCCGCCTTGGTTCTCCAGCAGGTGGAGGTCACAAGCAGGTCCCCAGGGCTTTTGTACACCTCCCTCCGACAGTTCTGTCACTGTGCCCTCTCTCACTGCACAGAAATACATTGCTGAGTCCCCCAGTTGTGAAGCGGAGATGACAAGGTTGGCGGATTTTCTTGCCTTCTGGAAATTCAATGAGTAGCGACCTTCTGTTGCATTTTGCTGGTCATAAGACCCCTGATAAATAAGAAAAATCATTTCCCCACTGCTGGGCTGCTTGTACCAGAATAGACCATAACTTGGATCACTGGTGTCATATGTGCAGTCCAGAGTCACAGCCTCCTTTTCCTGCACGAACATTCCTGGTTGGGTTTGAGTTATCTTCTGGGCAATGCCAGGTCCTGAAGGAAAAAAGATAGAATTTGAAGGTTTAAGGATAAAGTGGATTGGGACAAAGAAATTCAATTTTTGTACCCCATTACCCCTCCTTCCCAAAGTTTCCATAAAGATACTTCCAAAGTCCTTAGTTCATACAGAAAGTCCATTCCCACTGGGCCACCCATACCTAGCCACAGTGAAGCTGTGACGACCTTCAGCAGGCTAGAAAGTGACATGTTTGGTTCTTTTTCTAGATAAAAAAAAATCTTCTTCTTTATTTTCAGGACTCTGTACTGTGAAGTGAACCTGGCATGGTGAGAGAAGAATTACTGGGCCATGTGCTGCTGCTACTGCTGCCCTAGAACAGGAAACAGAGGTTTCCTGGTATAGCAAACTAGTGTGTGTCATCTCACACTTCTCTATGTACTGGCTGAGAAGCTCACCCAATGCAGACTTTCTTTTGGATCAACCAACTCTTAATTTGTTAACAAATCTGAAAATAAACATGGTCACATTGAGAGGAAAAATGATCATTTGACCAACTACTGTATTTTATCATTGCACCTGTGATGGAACTGGGAGATTGACACATATTTGATACCTGTAATGAATTATACAGACAATGTAAGATACAATAATCCTCTAGCTTCACATCTATGTATGTTGTTGTTTCTCCTAAAGTACAAATACATCATGTTATGATAAGAAGTTTTGTACAAATCTCTGCAGATCTTTTGACTTATCTATTGATATAACAATATTCCTCCTCAATTCCAATGCCTATCCAGTTGCCAATCTTGGGGCCAAACAGCAGAAAAACGAATCTCTCTTTGATGAAGAGTTTAGAATTAACCCCTCAGATATCAAGTTGTGTTTTAAAGGTCCCATTCTCTTTCCTATTCAGTTTCAACAGCCAGCTCTGTTCATACAGATCATATTAGATATCAGAGTTTGGTTATTAAGTTATCAAACCTTCGAATTTATATTTTTTCCATGACTTCAATTCAGACCCCAAATAAGCCCCAGCAAGCCACGCCGTTCTGTATGCCCCGCTCTGAAGAGAATGTGTTCTGGACGATCCCATATACAGGACAACTGATTACAGGATCACCGATTGTGACAAATTTTCTTTCTGTGTAAACATTAAAGACCATGCCCTAGTGATACTACTCAACAACACTGCAAACAACAAAGGTCATTGCCTTGCCTACCATAATTTATTTATTAATATAGTAGCCATAGCTTATCGTTCTTGTCTTAAAATAGCTTATCTTAGCCTTGTCAAAATTGGTTGAAGCGTCTTCAGATCTTTCTTGTCAAAATTGGTTGAAGCGTCTTCAGATATCTTATGATATCACATACAGTACAAGTTATCTATTTTGTAAAAGCATCCATTATTTGTTCTACCAGTTGGTGGAGTAATTATGAAATATTACAAATTTATCTTCATAGTGTTCAACTCCATTACACTTCTCAATCAATAAATCTTTTAACTGTGCTTTTGTCATTTAAGAAGTGTCCACACTCAAACAGATATTTTGGACAGTCTCATATCAACTTCTGAATTAATTGTTTTAATGTATTAAACTCAAAGTTGAAAAGGAATAATGCAAAACTTTTTATGTAATAACTACCCGACTCTATTATAAAATTCAATCTCTTAGAAGAAGTAAAATTAATGCAAGTAGCTGAAATTGTGACTCTCATTTTTGCATGCCAAATTATGATAAATATAAACAGTGATAGTCAATGCTTTAACACAGGTCACAACTTCCAAATATAATGGAGCCGATGAGGTTCCTTAACCTTCTTTACCTCTTCATAACCTTCTCATATATTTCATGTATCTTTATAAAAATGGACACCAAATACATAAATTATTTGATGTCTTGACGCTATTGAAATAAATTTCCTAATGAAGACAAAGTTCCATGTATGAAAGGCACTTTAGAAGCTAGAAAAAAATATGTGAGCAGGGGATCATGCTAAACATGGCTTTCTGACTAAAGTCCTTATGCAAGCACCTCTTATGGAACTTAAAGATGCATCCATGGAAAATGTCAATAACTCCACCTTAGATGAATTATTGATTTGTTTGATCAGTGAGGATAAGATATATCAAAGCCAGAAAGGCTGTTTGGTGGAACCAGATGATTGCCAATGAACACTTGTTAATACCCTCCAGGACTACCCATCGCAGTAGGGACATGTTGACTGCAATATTAAACATTTGTGGGGAGACTTTTCTAGAATACTAGGGAATGCAGACAGTTCATGTCTTTTTTGGAAGCTCCAAAATTCCATGAAAACTGTAAAAGTGGAATATGAACTGGAATACTGTCCTAAGGGAACAGTTGAGTATGTTTTAGACGGTTCTACTCCCTAAGGGGTTGTGAGTATGCACTAGTAAGAGTTGTTTTATTTTCTACATGGGTTGAAGCACTCACCTGTCATAAAGATACAGCACTCACAATAGCTAAATCAATTGATTTCCATTTTTTATCTGTGCCAATAAAATTATCTATATGTAGAGGAACATGTTTTTCTAGGACAGTTATGTAAGGTTTTGCTCTCACTCAGAAACTGCTTTTCTTATCACCTCCTGGTCCTCTGAAAATGTTGAAACAATGTATGACTATTAAGAATAAAACTAGTTACCCTATCAGACATCTGTGAACTCCCGTGGCCTAAAGCATTATTACCCTTAGCTCTAGTGGCCCTGCATTCTTCCCCATCCCAAAGTCATGTGTCATCTCACTATGAACTGGTCACTAGTAGGCCCATATTACTCAGAATGTTCTGAACCACACATATTCCATTCTGACACACTTAACTATTAATAGATAAATAAACCCATTATATTCAGTCCTTTAACCAACAGGTACAGGTTTTCCTTCCTGGCCTTTCATTTAATCAGCTTTTACTTTGCCTAAACCTGGGTGACTTGGTATTCAAAAAAATTTTCAAAGAAATATTGCCTTTGAACTTGTGGAAATGTGTTCTTGACAACATAAGAAGAAAAGCCAATATGACCATAGCAACAGGGATTGGGGTGATGGCACCACAAGCCAAGAAATGCTGGCAGAGCTAGAAGAGGCAAGGAACAGATTCTTCTCTGAAGGGGGCCTTACTGATGCCTTGATTTCAGCCCAGTGAAACTGATTTAAAAAATTATGTATCTATTGTTTTAAGACAGCAAGTTTGTACAGAGGCAACAAAAAATACATAAACCTTGGTTTATTTGTTCAATGTGTTTTATTTAGCTCCATTGATCTGTTTCATTGTATGCCAACCTCAGAAGGTAATTTTATAGTAAATTTTATTACCTGCTAGTGTCTCTCCTCATCAGTACTCTTTTCCACTTAAAGTTTAATGCTTGAATGTGTCTGGATCTAAGCTGTGTACTGACTTTGCACACTCTAGCTGGATAATTTTTTTTCTTACATTGGAAAAATTGACAACCAAGTAAGATACAGCAATTAAGCCAATAGCAATTACACTCTTTCTTCTAAACAAGCAATAAATAAATAGACTATAAGCCATGATTCCCAATCACTCCATTTCATTCTTGGAGGAAATGGACTGATCAAGAGTCAGCTTGCTTCTCTGGAGAGGAGCTAGTGGTATAGACAGGAAAATAACAAAAGCCAGTCGAGTTATTGGGCTACAATACTGACCTTCCTTGTTCAGGTGTTTTTAAACCCCAATTTAATCTAATGACTTTTCCTATAAGACCTAGCTAATAACTAACAGCCATAACTCAGCCAGAAGGGATCATTCTCACCATACCAATCGCCGGTTATATCCATCCTTAGGAATAATATGAGGGATCTTGAAATTAGCCTACTCTTGACCACAGGTGGGAGAATTAGGGAATTAATTATTTATGCAACTTCTTTATTTCCATTATTTTTATCAACAACACGAAAAGATACAACTTTTGAAAAGGAAATTGCACTCGTAATGTTTAAAGCAGTCAAAACACGAAAGTGAGAAGGGGTATTTGGAACAAGCTAGCATAAATTAACTATCCAAATGCCTCCTGCAATTTACTAATAAGAATTGAATAACGTAGCTGAAAAATATTTATTAAAAACATTGCCACATACCTCAGAAAGAAAGATAAAGGTAGCAATAAGAATGAAATGTCTAGAAAAAAATTTAATTATCTTAAAACGATAAAGTTTTATGGAAAAGAATGACATAGATAAATGGAAAGAAATATGCTCTCAAATATTCAACTTATTCAAATATACATTTTCAGGGGTTTAATTATTCACACATAAAATTATACATTTAATTCAACCACAAAGCCTAAATTAAAATTTCGAATATACAATAGTTTAATCCATTTTTTCTTTCTTTAACAAACATCTATTGATTATTAACAATGTGAAAAAGCTTATGCTAGGTTCTGCAGAAACAGCAGTGATTAAAAAACATAACTCTTCTTAATTATGTGAGAGAGTAAATATGAAGAGATACCAATAAGATTTTGAAGAATATACTGATGACTCTAATCTGAAGCTCACATTTTAAAATCACTTCCTGTTTTAATTTCCCTTGCACCCACAGAGTATATGTCCAAACTAGACTCTAAAGGAAAACTCATCATGTTTCCCCAACAAGAAACAGCAGGTAGAAGGGACTGTCAAATTTTACCACAGATACAGAGAGTAAGAAAATAAAAATAACTGTGACTCGTGAAAATTTCTCACGGAGCTATTAAAAAGCATGTGTTTGAGGAGAGGACTTGACGAAGTGAGAAAAGCTCAATTCCAGATATAAGAATAGGTGAAAAAATCATGATCCTAATTATAATAGGACTCTATCAAGAAACAAATCTAAATATTAGGTTGGTGCAAAAGTAATTGTTATTTTTGCCATGACTTTTAATGGCAAAAACAGCACTTACTTTTGCACCAACCTAATATTAGCAAAACCTATCTGGGTACAGAATTATCAATTTTGTATTTTTTATATTTTACACATTATCTGGTTTTGGCATGTAATGTTTTACAATAAGAAAAAGATAACAAAAGCAATTTTTGAAAACTAAAAGTTAAAATTTATCCATAATAGGGATTGCAATATTGACACTAAGGGATTATTCATAGGAGAGAAGTCTGAATAGCAAATGTAAAGTCACCTTTGAAGACTAGATTACAAAATCCAACATCACTAAATCTCTGTAAGGATCCCTTGAGCAGAACCTCCTGATTGCTGAACACGTGGTGGGTGGCAGAGCCAGAGAAGGCATGGAAGCTCAGGGCCATTTTTCCCATACCTTGCCCTATGCGTCTCTTTAGCTGACTCTTTACTTTACTATGTACATGTGTGTCAAAACTTCATGTTGTTAACTTAAATGCGTACCATACATTTTTTTGAAAAACGGAATCCATTAAGCATCAACTGGCCAACAAAATGCTCTAAACCTTTCTGGGTCACTTTGACTCTAACCTCATTACATGGTTTTAATATCTATATGTTAGTTTCCACTTATGAACAAACAAAATGACAAGTGCTATAACTAAAATTTATTGCAAAGGAAAGGGATGCTGCTTCACCTCCCATCTCAGGTTTGGGTGATGGTTACAGATGCCTGGAAAGCAATGTGTATTCTCTGCACAAAAGTAGACAGCTGAGTCTCCAGCTTGAGTAGCTGCAATTTGCAGAGAGAGATGTTTCACTGTCTTATTCAATAAAACGGTGACTCTTTGGCCTTGCCTTTTGTCCATATTTGAACGAATGTCTATAATGAATTGAGGACCTTTTCCAGATTCTTGCTTGTACCAAATGAAGTAGTCTGAGGCGCTGTTTGAATAAGCACAGTTGATAATAGAGTTGTCACCCTCCTGGACACTCAGGGTAGGAAGATGCAGCCCCACACTCTCTCCTCTGCTCACCCCTGTGCAGAAAGAAAAAGAGAAAGGTTTATCAAGTTATTATTCTCCAGAATTTTCTTTTTCTATAGTAACTAGAGGAAGCCTAAATAAAGCAAGTCTTCCTCCAGATGTCTCAAAATCATCAACTAATATACTGTGTTACCCAAAACTCTAAACTCACAGTCCAGCTGCAGCCACAAGTACATAAATAAAGCTCGAATGCCTGCCATCATTGTTCTTCCCAAATAGGATCAGTCATAAACCTGCAATCTCCAGCCATAAGAGCTACTTCCATCATCGGGTATTCCTTTCTTTCCTCTAACAATCATAGTGGTTTCTCACATTGTCTACTCAGCCAATAGAAAAAGGCTCTACTTCTGCCATAAACCTATTTCATCAGAATCCACTAAAATGAACCCTCTGTGTGTTCTGCATCAGCAGAGAAGCACTGCCATCTTGTGGTCACATTCGTAGCTACTAAACTTGCAGTTTGAATGTTTTTCTATAACCCTAGGAGGGACTCAGATGCACAAAAGGAGCAATAGGTCAAACAAATAAAGTCTTCACTCTGAGATGAAGTTCACAGTAAGAATGTAGATATCAAGATTGATATTTATGCAAACTAATGAGTCATTGTTAAAAAGTTAGAAAGAGGTAGATGTTGCAGGTGTATATACAATGATGCACCAAGTTTACATGTTTGAAATCAGGAAAGCACCATGATTCACTCTCCTGGACAAAGACAAGTAATACATTCCCTTGCAGTCAAATCTATCATCATGATTTGTTTGTTATGGAGAAAAACTCTTTCTTAAAGGAATATATAAGCCAAAGATAAGAGTAAGAGAGAGAGGACTACTCAATATTTCATGTGCATATTATCTCAGGTTCTGCTTCTCCAAGACTGGTCTTCCCCATGACTTTCTATTCCCAGAGACTTGACAGTACCAACAGTCAAAATGTGGAATCTTTCTTTGGTAAAGATGGCTTTAATAAAAGGTAAAGAATTAAAGTACAATGATAAAGGAGGAGGGGGACAAGTTCCATGAGTTATTAAATACTCCAACAATAGGAACAGTTTGACCCATAGATTGGGCTGGTTTGCAAGGAGAAATCTGGCATGTTTTAAGAAACCTTTTCCTATTGCTATGTGTCTTGTATTCTGCAAAGTGCAGAAAAAACAAGGAGAAATTCTCAGAAAACATCAGGCTGCAGGCTCCAAAAATGAAACCACATGTAAATTTCTTATTAAGGTGCTTTTATTTTCTGATACCAAAATGAATGATATCAATATGGCATGTCCTTAAATACAATGATTGACTCATCTCTTCAGTGGAACTTGCCTCTAAAATATGAGCCAACTCCTCTGGCATGGACTGCTCTTGCCTTAGCCATTGCTAGCTCAGGTTCCATATCTGCCGTTTTTCTCCCAAACTCCACTACAGTGTTCTTCCCTAAGATATTGATAAAGTCCTTCAGTCTTGTACATTTCTGGGTTTATCTCTTCTTGCCAAAAAAAAATTGCTTATCTACTTTAATTTTTGATACGTTCCGATTACTTCCGTAAAACTAAATCTATGGAAGCCAAAATATTGCCTGTGTCCGCTAGGAGGGAGAGTGCAAAACTAAATAAGTGACCATGGGAAATGGTTCCTCAGATACCAAGACTATCTGGTTTCCAGAAGAAAAGCGCATTTCCTGTGACTTGTACTCACTAGGCCCCTGGAATTATAAAGACTGAATATAATTTCTTATTCACATCTTGTACCCTTAAGTATGTAAGGACAGTTATGATGAAAAATAGCAACTAAAACATATAAATACAGATATGTATACATAAAATGTGTGTTTTTACATATGTAAAACTTCTCCGTTCTAAGGATTTTCTCTTTTCTCACTCATTCCTCATACAATATAATTCTCAAATCCTTTATTGGATGAGTTTCCCTCCTTTTGGTGACAGATAATTTAGGTCAATATTTGGCCTTTTGAGTATAGCATTAAGAACTGAATGTAATGGTCTAAATATGACTGCTCATATGGATCATAGTATTCCACATATTAACTATGCCTTAGGTATGGCCATCCCCTGGACAAAATTCCCAACCCTATGATTATTTCATTGAATATTACCTAACTCATTGTCAACGTGTTGGTCCAGAAAAGATTTTCTCACACCTTCATGAACTATCAACTACATGAGGACATGTTACCCTTAGCTTCTCTATTCTAATTATTATTTTTTGACAATGTAGAGTAATGCTCACTATGTCCACATCCTTCCTTCAAGGAATATCCACCCAGCATAATGAATATCTCTTACTATTTTTAGGAAAGTCCTTAGAAATACCTCTGGGGGTTGAGGGTGGCACCATTATGTTTGGCTCACTCCTACAGCAGCCAGTGAGTCATGGACTGATTTCCTGGTAGAATAACAGTGGCTCAGCCTGAATATCCTTCTTGCCCAAAGTGGTAAATGTTTACACAAACTGGAACTCTCCGTTCTCATGGTCAAAGTGATTGAACCAAGGCTTTCCCAGAACCAAAATGCAGAGGTCAACCTGGCAGGGCTGCCATTAGATAGTTTCTCTTTGTTCAACAATATGTGCCTGCAGGAATAGGCAAGAGCAAGCAGCTAAGGAGGAAGGGAGGAAATCCAGTTTCTTTCTACTGCTAGATCATTTACTATCTAATGGTTTCATACTGGCATCTTGGATATAGTTTCTGTGTTTGTAAAATGAAGTTGAACTAAAAGGTTTCTAAATGCTTTTATAGGTCTAAAATTCTTTTATACTATTGAACAAGGCAAATATTTACTGAGGACTGATTATGTACAACATAGAGCGTGGGAGTAGGCAGAAGTTATCCTGCATCAAGGAACTCCAAGACCATTTTCACACCCACAGGCAATCTAGTGGGTCTGAACTTACCCTAACCAATCCTTGGGCTCCTTCAGAAGCAGAGACAGGGTCTTCTGTGATCTCAGCACTTTGGGAGACCTAGACAGGAAGATCACTTGGGCCCAGGAGTTCAAGGCTAAAGCAAACTATAATTGTGCCACTGCACTTGAGCTTGGGCAACAGAGCAAGACCACTTCTCTTAAAAAAAAATTTGTTTAAAAACGTAACAAAGTGGCTTCATGATATGTATATGATTCACTATGTTTGTTTGTGCATCCTATCATTGTATCTTCAATTATAAGAAAAATTGATTTGAAAATTAGCCTCTATGTAGATAACTTGGTCATTCAAAACTTCGCATGAAAATAATGTTCCTTTCTATCAAGCTGCTACACTTAGATTTAATTTCTATTTTGAAACCTGCAGATATTCAAATTGTAATGTATTAATTTTCAATACTAGAGTTTCTAAACTTTTTGAAGGATTCAGATACTCTTCAACATGCCTTATTGCAATGTTCATGATCAGTCTTTTCTTTAAAAGTTTTTAAGTTTAAAAACATAAGTTTTAAAAATCATCTGAAGAGGAAACCACCCACAGTGGCCCAGTGAGACTGCACAGCAATCTCTCCAAATTCATGGGTGTGAATAGTTCACGAGAGGAAGAGGCAATATTTCTAATGTATGAAGATATAGGTTTTTTTTAAAAAAAAGAAGCACTTTATGTAAGACTAGTTTATGGATAGTATGTGAGGAAGGGGGATGATACCTCTCAGAAGAATCTGTGTCTCAGCTAGGTTAAGTAGAGCTTTAAAGAGTCATGGGAAGAGAGATCCCATTTCCCAAATTACACAGTTTGACAGAAAATTGGAGAATTCAAATATATGAAAATTCTAATAAAGGAAAAGTATTTGATAGCATGCATTGCAAATTTAGAAATAAATAGTTTCTTGAAATCAGGGCATTAGAAAATGTTTCCAACTAAAGGTTGGTTGGTTAGAGGAAAAATAGGATGTGCGTATGATATCCACTCTAATTGCATTTCTACCTCTCCCCTTCCTCCGCCCAGACCTTTCCCCACACACCCTGCAGGCCCTCACAGCTGTTCTGATCAGGCCACATATTGCTGGTCAAATTAAATATTATCCCCTCCCTATTCTCTTTCTGTTCTTCATCCTTATTTTATTCCTATTTTCTTCTCTTCTGTTTATTCTTGTTCCTTCTAGTCTCAGAGAAGATATATGAAAAGATCAGTTATCAGGGGTATTTAGAATAATTTCCAGGTCAGTGAATTTCATGAATTTTAATCATAAAAATTTAGGAACTGAAAACATGGAATGAAGATGTTTTCTAATGAACATTCATGCTCGCAATGCCCAGTAAAACTCCAATTCCCTTACCTCTGCTTACAGAATCATCCTCACAATGGATTTATAGACCTATGAACTCCAGCTTTCTGAGGTTTTATATAGAATGTCAGAGCTGAAAACCTAAGATGAACTTTACACACACATCACGCTCCACCCCGCCCCAGCTCCCTGTTATCTGTGATTTGACTGACTCACATGCCCTTTTGTATCCTGTTCCGTCCGCTGAGACCATCAGAAAAAGTCTTCATTTCTGGAAATCCTAGAGTGCCCCCTAGTGGACTGAAACCATCAACAAAGACCACTTTGCACCAACTTAACTCCTCAGTAGTCACACACACCCCCATTCACTTCATGTTTCCTATGAAGGAAATGGAGGCGGTCAGAAAACAATATAGCTGCCTAGATTGAATGGGGATTAACAGTGAACCAATTACCACTTTTAAAATGCCACTTCATGGAAATTAATATCTTAAAATAATTTGACAATTCCCATCTTGCGCTATTTATTTGAATTCTCTGATTTTGTTTTAGAAAATCCAAAAAGATTTTTTGAAGTATTACCATAAGTGATTAATTTATTAGGTTTTAAGAGTATATAAAAGGTGATGAGACATTAGTTCATAATCTACTGAAGAGTACAAAACTACACATGTCTATAATAGAATCAAAGAGTGGGATCCTAAGCAGAATGTGAACTAAAAGCTATATGATCCCAGAGGTGAGAGAAATACTTAGGAAGGTTGGACAAGACCTTATAAAAAGGGTGGTCATTTCCCCCTTTCTCTCCTTTTTCATGAGGATAATAGAATAGAATATGGATAAACCTTTATGATGGCTTTTATGACTTTTTATTGGTTTAATATTATAAAGAATTCGTGAACATTTGAAATTATTAAAAGTAATACAACATACCAGGTAGACGAAAATCCTCTTTTGCTACCACTCCCAGTTCTGATTCTTTCATCACTCATTACCCTAATTCTCCCTTCATCTTATCAATTTGGAGTTGATACTTCCAAATGTTTTACTATAGCATTATATACATGTACTAAATACAAAAAATGTTGAAAATAAATAGTATTTCATTTATAATTTTAAAATTTAATACCAAATGATGCATCTCATGTATACCTTTTTGTAACTCACATTATAAATTCAATAATATATCTTGCAGAGCTTATTATATTAACACATGTGGGAACTTCTGCTACATTGCACCCTATTAGAGATATACTTCAGTTTATATAGTCCTCTCCCTATTGATGAAGACTTAAGATGATGTGTGATATAGTTTCGGTCTGTGTCCCTGCCCAAATCTCATGTTGAAATGTAATCCCCAATGTCACAGGTGAGTGATGACTACCTGGGCTGGTGGTGTGGGGATAAAATAATTTACCAAGACTGTTGTAGATAAAGAAAGGCAGATTTATTAAAGAAAGTATGAAAGTAGTTGCCAGGGAGCAATCAGCAGAAGAGGAGCTGATGGCAAGGAAACAAAGGCCTGCTGGAGATTTTATAGGATGTTTTTGGGTTGCCGAGTGCTGCATGCAGTACTGGTAATGCCAAGGTAGCAAGGAACTAACTTGTATTCTTCTGTCAACTGAGGTTTTTGATGATAGATAGAGGTGTTTGATGATAAGCAGGAAGTCTGTGAGTTATGTATGTTATTTGCTCAGGAGAGCTATAGGTCCTGAGCCATCAAGAAAGACCTGTAGCTTATCTGCTTCCTCTTTCTGTTTATACGTCCTGGACCATGAAAAAAAGGCAGACCTATAGCTTATTTGCTTTATCCCTTTGCTTTCCCCTGGTTCTGCCAGCCTGACTCCTTTTCCCTAATCAGGATTCCACGCCCAGTGCTGGAGGTAAGGCCTGGTAGGAGGTGATTGGGTCATGGGGATGGATTTCCCCCTTGCTGCTGTCCTGAGTTCTCCTGAGATCTGGTTGTTTAAAAGTGTGTAGTACCTTCCCTTTCTCTCTAGGTTCTGCTTGTGCCATGTAAGACGGCCTCTCCCTCTTTACCTTCCATCTTGAGTAAAAGTTCCCTGAGGCCTCCCCAGAAGCAGATGCTACTGTGCTTCCTGTATGGTCTGTGGAACTGTGAGCCACTTAAATCTCTTTTCTTTATAAATTATCTTGTCTCAGCATTTTTTATAACAGTGTGAGAATGGACTAATACATTGGTCTTTTGCAATGTAGAATATTTTATAAGCTATCTGTATTTGTAATTGCACATTTCTCCTTCCTCTAGAAAGAAACTCAATACAGGAAAATCTCCATCAAAGTTGTACATGATCATTGTGTGCACGAGAAGTTAGTAAAGCATTGCACAAAGAAAGGTTTCAACTGTCTTGTTTGTGAATGTAATATTTACTTGGAGAGTTGTTATGGACTGAGCTCTATCCAACCCAAAATTTACATATTGAAGCCCTTACCCCCAGTACCTCAGAATGTAATGGTGCTTGAAAATAGGCTCTTTAAAGAAATAATTAATGTAAAATGACGTCACATAAGTGGACTCTAATTCAATATGACTGCTCTTCTTATAAGAAAAGTAAATTTGGACACAGACATGCATACCCTCAGGGGCAAGACCGTGTAAGGACACAATGAAAAGGCAACATGATCTGCAAACTTCAGAAGAAATTAACCCTGCTGACAACTTGATCTTGGGCTTCTAGCCTGTGGAACTGTGAGATAATAAATTATGTTGTTTATGTCACCTAGTCTGTGATATTTTGTTATGCCAGCCTTAGAATATTAATATAAAGGTCAATTTTATTTTCCTATTATATAAGACATATCACAAAAAACAATTTGAAGTTATAAATACACATATAAACTATCTTCAACATTTTAACGTTCTGCCTTTTATTTTTATTTATTTATATTTTTGAGACAGGGTCTCACTCTGTTTCCCAGGCTGGAGGGCAGTGGTGCAATTATGGCTCACTGCAGCCTTGACCTCCCAGGCTTAAGCAATACTCCCTGCCTCAGCCTCCTATGTAACTGGGACCACAGACACGTGTCACCATGCCCAGCTGTTTTTTTTGTTTGTTTGTTTTTGTTTTTTTTTTTACTTTTTGTAGAGATGGGGTCTCATTCTGTTGCTCAGGCTGGTTTCAATCTCCTGGACTCAAGAGATTCTCTCGCTTCAGCCTCTCAAAGTGTTGGGATTACAGGCATAATCCACTGTGCCTGGCCACATTCTACTTTTACACCCATGTTTTGGCGCATTTGTGTGCTAAATAAAGGTATTCCCTTGTCTTAGATATTCCCGTAAAAAATTGTGTACAGAGATCCAATTATCCTGAGAACTTTGTTAACGTGCTTAAAAGATTGAAAATGTGTATTGTATATGCTATATATTTGGTATTAAATAATAGATTAGTGAAATTTTCTTCGTAAGTTACCTAACAAGCTTTAAAAGGTTTTAGTATGTACTGTATAGGGCAAAGTGCCTCTAAATGTTAAATAAGTTCTCTAGAATAACTGTTGAGCAAGGATTATAATTACATGACTTACAGATCTTCAGGACCTGCAGGAACAATGATCTAAATTTTGTTCATAATATCTGACTATCAGTTACCAAGTAAAAATAAATATATCACAGTGTTAGGATGTATAATTTACATTAAATCTTTTCGACAAAAGCCAGAGAATATTGGATATGTACTAGTTAAGTCTCAACTCTAAGGAGAGTCAATTGACTTAGTCAAGAAAGCAAATTCCAGGGTGGTCAGCTACTGTTGTTATTAATACGTAAAGCCACAACAGAGGAAACTACAGTTCAGCTACCCACAGCTTGAATAATACCCAAAGCTTTGCTAAATAGCATAGGGAATATTAGATGTTGGGTTTTTATTTGTAAAACTAATGATACAGTAGGTACCATAATGAATGATAGAAATTGGTTTTTAAATAAAGGTATTTAAGATACATGTTTCAACTGAAGTATTTTAGAGGCACACCTTACCCTTGAAAGACAGGATAGAAAAATCTAGAACAACTGTACCTTGCACGCTTAAGAATGATACCAAAGATTTAATCCCTGAAAGATTCTATGTCCAGTCAGTGGTGTGCACAGCTGAACGGATAAACAAATTGTGCTTTATTCATATAATAAGATACTACTCAGCAATAGCAATAATGAATGACTGATATACATGAGAAAATGGGGGAATCTAAAAAACACGATGAATGAAAGAAACCAGGCACAAAAGAGTAACTACTGTATGATTCCATTGATTTGAAGTCTACAATGGGTAAAGTAAATCTAAGGTGATAGAAATAAGAACATCTATTGCCTCCAGAAGGTGAGTTGACTAGAAAGGCACACATAAAACCTTCTGGGGTGACAGAAATATTCTGTCTACAGATAGTTTTGCAATTATCATTGTCTTCTTCCTCCATCTGAAGGAAATAGAAAATCAAAAAATAATGATGTATTGAGAGAGTTACATGCAAGAAAAATGACTTAGAATTACGATCTCCAGACACATCCTCATAGGTGAATTAATGCCTATTTGTGCAGCATGCTAAACCTTTTAAAACTGATTTCAATTTGTACCAATGGTATAATAACATTCTGTGTATAATGTGCACAAAAATTTTAATAGTAAAATTAATTTTATTAATATATTAACAATATTTCCAAATTCTTAATAAAATTATTGTAAAATTTTCTCATAATTATATAACAACAATGTAAATAAAACAATAAGCAAGTAAAACAAATCAATAGAGAAATAAAACAAGAAAACTACTTTGATATCTCAGGCAGGAGTGGGCGGGGAGATGGAAGATGCTCTCCAGGTGCTTGAAGTCCTTGGCGCATGTCTAAGTCGAGTCCAATCAGGAAAGAGAAACCATAGAATTTCAACAGAAAAAATTTAAGGATTAATAAACAGAGTATTAGAGTAACAAGAGAATGAATAATATGAAGAAAAGAAAACTCTGCTATTCCTATTCCTGCAGGAATAGCAGACATAAGTTGCAGCCTCTACTCTTAGGGCAGGGTAGGATAACCAGGGAAGAGGCCTGTAGCCCCACCCTCAGGGCTGAGACCCAGATCCTATTGAAAAGACACAGCTGTGGCTCACTGGATGAAAGGGAAGCCGCTGTGGTGCTGCACCAGCAGAACTTGCTAGAAATCCACCCTCTAGAACATGGCAGAAAATCATCCTCTAGGACACTGGGGAAAGCTGTTCACAGGGAGGTGTCTCACTGCAGGATCTCTTTCACAGAATCACCCTAAAATGGGGGGGTTCTGGAGGAAACTGCTGGGCACTGTGCACTGCAAGTGCCTCCCGTGGTGCAGGATCCTGATGAGTGAGCACATGGAAAGCAGAAAGCAAAACTTTTTCTTCCTGACTCTCTACTACAAAGCTTAACATTGTGTCAACTGGCAAAGAAAAATGGTCGAAGGTTCCAGATTCACCTTCACAGAAGAGGCAAGGAGTGAATTTGGAGCTGAGAGTCAATAAATCGATACCTTCAACTACTTCAAGCTTCCCTATGCAACACACACATTCTTCTACACACATTTGAAACATGTACAACAACAAAATAATTCTATTCCTCTATCTCCTTCAAGATACAGAACTCCATCTTGCAACTGAAGAACTTTTCATCCTTTCTCCAAAATGAGAAGATGCACAATCCCAAAAGTCACTGACTTCATCACTGATTATATTAATAATTCTTCAAATTCAGTGACAGTCCTTCCTAAGTTTTTTTTAAAAGCAGGATCTTGCTCTGGCATCCAGGCTAGAGGGCAGTGTCATGATCACAGCTCAGTGTAACTTTGAACTCCTGGGCCCACGCAATCCTCCTGAGTAGCTAGGACTACAGGTGGGCACCACCATGCCTGGCTAATTTTTTTAATTGTTTGTAGAGATGTGGTCTTGCTATGTTGCCCAGGCTGGTCTTGAAATCCTTGCCTCAAGTGATCCTCCTACCTAAACCTCCCACAGTGCTGAAATTACAGCTGTGAGCCACCTCACCCAGCCTGAAAATTCTGTTACCTTTACACTAAATTATAAAGTTTGTTTCCAACAGCTTGTATATCAGATAAAAATACGATGTAGGGAGAGAAGAAAATGTTTAGCATACATGCTGTTGTCTCCCAGTCAGGGCTCTAGCTTGGTCTTCAGTAAAGTGTTCCGCCTTTCAATTAGGGCAGCTGCTTCTCAGTGATGGAATATGTGGTAAGATCAGTTAATTTCATGAAAAGTCAGAATTCTTTCTGAAAAGTCAGAATGATTGATATCATTGATAAAATAACTCAGAATCTCCACTTTCTTAATATAATTCCTTATTTTGGAAAGTTTCTCCTACAAATCACGTACTCATATAAAAGCAACAAATTATTAATAGAAGGAAGGAAGATTACTTTGATTTTTCAGGCAGAGGTGAGGTAGGGGAGATGGGGAATGCTCTCCCAGCTGCTCAGGGTCCTTGGTATGGAATTTATTTTTCTTTAATATTCAGTTTGAGATCAGAATCAAAAGAAACGGGCAGTTCTTTCTCAAATCGATCTGCATGAAGTGCTCATGATACTATGATGAGTACCTTTGGGCAGTGTGGCTGAGCTGATGACAATGAGTCACTTGAAATTATTTGTCTTATCAGTGGTAGATGAGAATGTGGTCCAAAAACAAAAAAGAAGGAAGGGACTGAGGCAGGAACATTAAATGAGCATACATTTCTTTTTCATAATTTTATATATCTGACACTCCATTCACCTTCCTCACAGCATTCCAGAAATCGCTTAAACATATTTATCACATGTACTCATAACACTACATCCTAAAAAATACTGTTGATATCTTGGTTCACTATTTGGCTAAGGAGTGCCATTGGCCACAATTTACTTATTCGATCTATATTTTCAGGGTCCCTATGCACCTACCCTCTTAGACATTTATAGTGTGAGCTAAATGGCAGCTAAAGAGCTCTCTCCTTCTCCTTCTACTTTTCCTCCGAAGCACTGGTTATCCTCCGAGGCAGCAAGCAGACAAGGAGTATAAAAGCTTCTTATACAGTTCTTTCCATTCTAGACATAAGAAAGTCACATATTTATACTTTCCAGCAGCCGCCTGGAATCCAGTACCATTGTAACTCTTATCAGTATTTCTAGCAGAGCTTGGCATCGCAAAACTTACCACATGACAGATTATCAAAATGTTACTATATAAAAATCAATCTTTGGCCAGGTACAGTGGCTCATGCTTGTAATCCTAGTACTTTGGGGGGCTGAGGTTGCAGGATTGCTTGAGCTCAGGAGTTTGAAACCAGCCTGGGCAACATAGTGAGATCTTGTCTCCACTAAAAATAAAAATTTTAAAAAAAATTAGCCAGGCATGGTGGTGCACACCTGTAGTCTCAGCTACTCAGGAAGCTGACTGAGGTGGGAGAATTGCTTGAGCCTGGGGGCATGGGTCAAGGCTGCAGTGAGCTATGATCATGCCACTGCACTCCAGCCTAGGTGAAAGAGTAAAACCCTATCTCAAAAAAGAGAATCAATCTTTAATATTTCAATAGTGAAACCATGTAACAACAGAGTGAAAGCAACAAGTAAAAGTGTCAGTAGCTAGAAGAGATGAATGGAATTCCATAGACAAACTTACAATGTAGATTTGCATAATTAATATACCAATAGAATAGAAGCTATTTTTATAACTGAAAAAATCTTTGGAGAAACACTGATGAATTCTAAATCTTCATTCTCCTTGTGTGCTATTCCTAGTTGCCAGAACTCACATCACTGTGACAATTTTCTAAGTCCTTCATGATTCTAATGAAACTTTCACTGTTAGCTAACAATTTCTCATGATTCTTCCTAAATAGAGGTATGAGACAAAATATCCTGAAATCTGAATTGCGCAGTTAGAGCCAAAAAAATAAATTCTAAGAAAATATCCTGTGAATGACCAGCTCAAGGATGCAAACTTGCAAGGTAAGAACATGAGAAACTTATCTTGTGTTTTCTGCGTTAGTTGAGAGATTAAATGATAAACGAAAACCAAGGTTATCCTAGACCATATCAAAATTCCCATAGTCAACCACTTAATGCAGTCACGGTCAAGGAAAGGTCTTTGAGAACCTGATTGTTAGGTGATAAGAAGTATGTCTCCTCCATCATTCTAGAATACTATTTCCTATTATGCAGTTTCTTCAATTAACAAACAGCTTCTAAAACAAAGTTTATCTGACATGGGACATAGCAGGAATTGCAGAATTATATAGAAATGGCTGGATGTGCTCAGCTCTCTTTGCCTCACTCACCATGATAAAAATAAGAGATCTTTGAAAATGCCGCAGGAAGATACATTGAGTCTCTGAAAACTTCTCTAGCATAGGCAGTTTGTGTTCAGCTCCCCTGCAGACCCAGGCACTGTGGCACCCACAGCAGAGAAGTACTCAGCAGCATCACTCCAATGCACAGAGGGTCTCCTCAGGTTGAAGGAAGATTGACTCCTCTTAAATTCAGCCTCAAAGCCTTCAATGCCCTGAACAAGAGTGTCTCCTGAAAAGTACTTCAGGAGCAGCTGGAGGCCTTGGCCGGGGGACTGGACATGCCAGAAGAGAGAAGGTGTTGCCGTATCGGGGAACCTGCCCCGATAGTCACATAGGTTCTTTTCTATTTTCCCTAAGTTTTGGCTGGCTTGAGAAATAAAGGGACAGAGTACAAAAGAGAGAAATTTTAAAGCTGGGTGTCCGGGGGAGAAATCACATGTCAGTAGGTTCCGTGATGCCCCACAAGCCGCAAAACCACCAAGTTTTTATTAGTGATTTTCAAAAGGGAAGGGAGTGTATGAATAGGTGTGGGTCACAGAGATCACGTACTTCACAAGGTAATAGAACATCACAAGGCAAATGGAGGCAGGGCGAGATCACAGGACCACAGAAGCGGGGCGAAATTAAAATTGCTAATGAAGTTTTGGGCACCATTGTCATTGATAACATCTTATCAGGAGACAGGGTTTTGAGAGCAGCCAGTCTGACCAAAATTTATTAGGCGGGAATTTCCTCTTCCTAATAAATCTGGGAGTGCTATGGGAGACCGGGATTTATTTCACCCCTACAGTTTCTACTATAGAAGATGGCCACACCCAAGGGGGCCATCTATAGACCCACCCCCAGGCACGTATTCTCTTCCCCAGGGATGTTCCTTGCTGAGAAAAAGAATTCAGCCATATTTCTCCCATTTGCTTTTGAAAGAAGAGAAATATGGCTCTGTTCTGCCTGGCTCACTGGCAGTCAGAGTTTAAGGTTATCTCTCTTATTCCCTGAACATTGCTGTTATCCTGTTCTTTTTTCAAGGTGCCCAGATTTCATATTGTTTAAACACACATGCTCTACAATTTGTGCAGTTAACGCAATTATCACAGGGTCCTGAGGTGACATACATCTTCCTCAGCTGACAGGATTAAGAGATTAAAGTAAAGAGAGGCCTAGGAAATCACAGGGGTATTGATTGGGGAAGTGATAAGTGTCCATGAAATCTTTACAATTTATGTTTAGAGATTGCAGTAAAGACAGGCATAAGAAATTATAAAAGTATTAATTTGGGGAACTAATAAATGTCCATGAAATCTTCACAATCCACATTCTTCTGCCATGGCTTCAGTCGGTCCCTCCGTTTGGGGTCCCTGACTTCCCACAACATCGCCCCATAGGAATAGTTACATCTCAACTCCAGTGAGGCTCCTTCAGAGACAGTGATGTGGATGTCAGGCTGGGTCACTGACTGGGCTCTGGCAGTTCCTGGAAAAACAATGTACTATCAGTGAAAGCAGTGCAGAATCAGTATAAAAAGCAAGCATTTCTAGTCAGAACCTGTGGAACTAGAGACCATAAAGAAATTTTACTCACTCAGGACAAAATGTATCCCCAGCAGTGGGATGAGCACCAGGAGCATGGCTGAGCAACGGAAACACTGCAGGCTCTTTTCTGCAAGATCTCCAGAGAACAGGAAGGAAAGTGTCTGAAGAGACCAAGACCAAGAGGTGTGAGGAAGTTTCGCTGGAGAAACTCCTTGCTTATTTAAAACTACAAAAGCTGCAGAGATGAATCTGGCTGCTTTTAAAACTCTGATTCTTGTCACTTGTCTTTGTCTGGAAAGAACTCAACCAGCTGCAGGAAGAAGAAGCTGAGCAGTGGATTGATCTTCAACAGAAACAAAAGCTCCAGTGTGTGCAGCATCGCCCTCTGGAGGCCAAGTGCAGAACCAGTTTAGCAGAGAGAGCTCATTAGTGTGTTCTTCCTGTTTTCTGAGATGTATCAAAACTTCCACAAGACGTGTTTCTTCCTGACCAAATCTATGATGGTGTTTTAGTCCTAGAGTCCATTAGCAATAAGATTTCATGTAAAGATGGAGTAATACATCAAGAGGAATCGTTATTGAAAAGCATATCAGAATTTAGATATGAGTCCATGAGAGTTTGTGTTCAGACCAATTGCCCTGGACTGAGTTTTGGATGGTTCAGTGTTGCCACAGTGGTGATGGAGGATGGTAGAGATATTTCCCTTGGATGATGCTTGTGCAGCCATAGAGGAAAAGATTTCACATAAGGAGAGTAGTGCCTCCATGCAACTAATGACAAGGTGTAACTCATGATGGGAAGGCTTTGCCTCTAGGGGTAAAGAAAATAAAACTACAGAAACCTCTGGGTCTGAAGGAAATACAACCACACCAAGCGAGAAATAAAAGTTGAACTTTAAAAATAAAAACAAATAATAATAAATGTAGATGGTGCATGGGGAAAAAATAAAACTCTGAAAACACGAGAATGGAGAAAGTCATTGCTTTCTCTGTGGCTAATGGGACTCTTGACGAAGTCAGAATACTTCTTTCCTTTGATTTGAAAGCATAAGCCCAGTTCTCTCCTTGGGTTCTTGATTCACTTGTTCCTGTTGGAAAAGATTGTCTTGAATGAAGAAAATTGAGTAATGCTGTCATTTTGTAAAAGTGTAGCCTTTGAGTGTGAACTTCTAATCCTAATGCTATATGCTCATTTCCCTTCTCTTGAATATTTCTTCCTAAAGAATAGAAATAAAATGGAAATAGACTAAAATTCACAAGAGTAAAAAAAAATGAAGGTCATCTGGTGAGGAAAGAGTGACACATATTTCTAGGAGACAGAAAGTAGGTGGGATCATATTGAAGATTAAAGTCAGAGCAGAAAAAAAATTGGAAAATAAGCTATAAGGAGCAACTCCTTCTGAATTTCAGAATGGTGGTCATTTTAACTTTTCTCAAAGTTGTTGAGCATTTGCAAAGCCCAGTATGTTCAAAGTCAAAGGCCATAGGATTGTGTGATGTCTTGGAACATTGCCTTTTGCTCTGCACTGGAAGAATGTAAAGGAATTCTTCAATCCTCTATAGTAGTAGAAGCAACACCTCTTAGTTAAATAAGAATAAGATCATAAATAGAATATTCTCACTTAAGGGTGTTGGCAGCATTCTAAGAAATACATGATTTCCTGGAAGATTTAAGGGTCTCCAAACACAGCCCCAAATACCAAAATACATGTTTCATTTAAAAGAAGCAAAAAGTCAGAAATGAAAAAAATAGAGATAGAGAAAATTAAAAACTAATCAGCTCTGTTTTACGTACTAAAAAAAAATAGTGTTTGAATAGTCCTACTATGCCTTAACATACTCTTAAATCCAGATATAATTCAGAATACAAAAATTTTTAGACTTTAGGAAAAAAATAGTACTTGAATTATTTATAAAAACAAGCATGCATTCTCAATTCTTTTGCACCAAAGAAAGACCTTCATAAATTTGGAAAATAAGAAATGAAATATCAAAAAAATTTAAGACCTTAATTAAATGGTCTTATAATCTTGATGAGAAAAATTTGCAAATATAAAAAATGAATTAGATTAACTAAAAAGGGTAATACAACTAAAGAGGGTGGGAAAAGCACACATCAAATAGCCATTCTTGATGAATATTATGGAGAAGCACAAATTAATGCAGGACCACAGTAGAATAGGAGATAACTTTAAGATAACTACAGTCAATCTCTGCCATGGATTGTAAGTAAAAACTGAACGAAACACACATACACAAAAAAGAAACTACCTGTGGACTCTGAAATTACCCAAAAGCTAGCAGATTGCGTAGGGAAGTCAAAAATTGGAGAAGCAACCTGCACAAGGGTGAATTTCATATTTTTTCTGTTTCTTTCTCTTGGCTTTGCCCTGAGGGAGGGCCCAATGCACACAGCAATATGATAATGATGTAGGAAGTCAAAACTCTGCAAGAAACACAATTTTCTGCCTCTGTGGGTCAGGCTAGAAAAGGGAGACCCTAGGGAAGAGATGGAAAATAGTTTAAGTCTCAGGCTAATCCCAAGGCTCTACATACGTGAAATTGACTCAAACCAGAACAACAAATTTTAGGTTACTTAACTGATATTTGAACCACTATTCCAGTCTCAGACTACCCCCAAATGGCACCCATGCAGGACAAACTAAAACCAATGTAGCAGAGAGTTCAGGAACTGACCTGAGATTTGAGCCATGCAAACTGGTATCACTAATCCCTGAGCTACACACGACAGGTATAAACCCAAACCAACATTGCAAATGATTAGAGAACTGAACTGTGATCTTGAGCTACCAAATTCCACAAAAGGGGAGACACAACTAATAGTATGAACCAAACTAGGTTGATTTTCTGCTCAAATAAAAACATTAACATTCTTTAGATGATTGTTTTTTAAAGAAGAAGAAGGAAGAGGAGGAGAAAACAGAGTGTACACACATAATATTTGAAATGTTTAAGATGTACTTCAAAATTATTTGACAAAGGGCCAGAAAAATGAACTAATATTTAAGTAAAAGATCAACAAATTCAAATATCAAGATGACTAAGATGCTAAAACTCATAGAAAAAGATGTCATAGTAGCTCTTTTGATTATGTTCCACAAAGTAAAGAAAAAAATAGAAATTGAATGGAAAAATACAATATCAAAAATAAAAATCTTACAGTAAGGGCTCAGTAGCAAAATGATAGAGGAAAGCATATGCAAAATTGAAAATAGATCTATATAGATTATTTAATCCAACTAATTTTGACTTTGTCTTCCCCCAGGAGACATTTGGCAAATCTGGACACAATTTTGGCCGTCACAACTTGGGGTCTGTAGTGCTACAGGCATCTAGTGTGGAGAAGCCAGTGGTGTTGTTAAAAATTCTACAACACACAGGGCAGCCCCACACCCCAATAAAAAATTATAAGGACCAAAATGTCAGTAGTGCCAAGGTCAGGAAACACTGACAAACCTTAAAATCAATTTGAAAATTGAAAGAAAACAGGCAGAGCCCTGGAGACCTGTGGGAAAATATTCTAAAGTCTAAATTATATCTAACTGGAGTCCTAGAGGGAGAGAAGAAAGATATTGGGTCAGAAAACATATTTGAAGAAAGAATGGCCAAAAGCTTGCCAAATTCAGTGAAAGACATACATTTATCTTTTTTTTATTATTATACTTTAAGTTTTAGAGTACATGTGCACATTGTGCAGGTTAGCTACATATGTATACATGTGCCATGCTGGTGTGCTGCACCCACTAACTCGTCATCTACCATTAGGTATATCTCCCAATGCTATCCCTCCCCCCTCCCCCAACCCCACCACAGTTCCCAGAGTGTGATATTCCCCTTCCTGTGACCATGTGATCTCATTGTTCAGTTCCCACCTATGAGTGAGAATATGTGGTGTTTGGTTTTTTGTTCTTGTGATAGTTTACTGAGAATGATGATTTCCAATTTCATCCATGTCCCTACAAAGGACATGAACTCATCATTTTTTATGGCTGCATAGTATTCCATGGTGTATATGTGCCACATTTTCTTAATCCAGTCTATCATTGTTGGACATTTGGGTTGGTTGCAAGTCTTTGCTATTGTGAATAATGCCGCAATGAACATATGTGTGCATGTGTCTTTATAGCAGCATGATTTATAGTCCTTTGGATATATACCCAGTAATGGGATGGCGGGGTCAAATGGTATTTCTAGTTCTAGATCCCTGAGGAATCGCCACACTGACTTCCACAATGGTTGAACTAGTTTACAGTCCCACCAACAGTGTAAAAGTGTTCCCATTTCTCCACATCCTCTCCAGCACCTGTTGTTTCCTGACTTTTTAATGATTGCCATTCTAACTGGTGTGAGATGGTATCTCATTGTGGTTTTGATTTGCATTTCTCTGATGGCCAGTGATGATGAGCATTTTTTCATGTGTTTTTTGGCTGCATAAATATCTTCTTTTGAGAAGTGTCTGTTCATGTCCTTCGCCCACTTTTTGATGGGGTTGTTTGTTTTTTTCTTGTAAATTTGTTTGAGTTCATTATAGATTCTGGATATTAGCCCTTTGTCAGATGAGTAGGTTGTGAAAATTTTCTCCCATTTTGTAGGCTGCCCGTTCACTCTGATGGTAGTTTCTTTTGCTGTGCAGAAGCTCTTTAGTTTCATTAGATCCCATTTGTCAATTTTGGCTTTTGTTGCCATTGCTTTTGGTGTTTTAGACATGAAGTCCTTGCCCATGCCTATGTCCTGAATGGTACTGCCTAGGTTTTCTTCTAGGGTTTTTATGGTTTTAGGTCTAACGTTTAAGTCTTTAATCCATCTTGAATTGATTTTTGTATAAGGTGTAAGGAAGGGATCCAGTTTCAGCTTTCTACATATGGCTAGCCAGTTTTCCCAGCACCATTTATTAAATAGGGAATCCTTTCCCCATTGCTTGTTTTTCTCAGGTTTGTCAAAGATCAGATAGTTGTAGATATGGGGCATTATTTCTGAGGGCTCTGTTCTGTTCCATTGATCTATATCTCTGTTTTGGTACCAGTACCATGCTGTTTTGGTTACTGTAGCCTTGTAGTATAGTTTGAAGTCAGGTAGTGTGATGCCTCCAGCTTTGTTCTTTTGGCTTAGGATTGCCTTGGCGATGCAGGCTCTTTTTTGGTTCCATATGAACTTTAAAGTAGTTTTTTCCAATTCTGTGAAGAAAGTCATTGGTAGCTTGATGGGGATGGCATTGAATGTGTAAATTACCTTGGGCAGTATGGCCATTTTCATGATATTGATTCTTCCTACCCATGAGCATGGAATGTTCTTCCATTTGTTTGTATCCTCTTTTATTTCCTTGAGCAGTGGTTTGTAGTTCTCCTTGAAGAGGTCCTTCACATCCCTTGTAAGTTGGATTCCTAGGTATTTTATTCTCTTTGAAGCAATTGTGAATGGGAGTTCACTCATGATTTGGCTCTCTGTTTGTCTGTTATTCGTGTATAAGAATGGTTGTGATTTGATTTTTGTACATTGATTTTGTATCCTGAGACTTTGCTGAAGTTGCTTCTCAGCTTAAGGAGATTTTGGGCTGAGACAATGGGGTTTTCTAGATATACAATCATGTCGTCTGCAAATAGGGACAATTTGACTTCCTCTTTTCCTAATTGAATACCCTTTATTTCCTTCTCCTGCCTGATTGCCCTGGCCAGAACTTCCAACACTATGTTGAATAGGAGTGGTGAGAGAGGGCATCCCTGTCTTGTGCCAGTTTTCAAAGGGAATGCTTCCAGTTTTTGCCCATTCAGTATGATACTGGCTGTGGGTTTGTCATAGATAGCTCTTATTATTTTGAAATACGTCCCATCAATACCTAATTTATTGAGAGTTTTTAGCATGAAGGGTTGTTGAATTTTGTCAAAGGCTTTTTCTGCATCTATTGAGATAATCATGTGGTTTTTGTCTTTGGCTCTGTTTATAAGCTGGATTACATTTATTGATTTGCGTATATTGAACCAGCCTTGCATCCCAGGGATAAAGCCCACTTGATCATGGTGGATAAGCTTTTTGATGTGCTGCTGGATTCGGTTTGCCAGTATTTTATCGAGGATTTTTGCATCAATGTTCATCAAGGATATTGGTCTAAAATTCTCTTTTTTGGTTGTGTCTCTGCCCGGCTTTGGTATCAGAATGATGCTGGCCTCATAAAATGATTTAGGGAGGATTCCCCCTTTTTCTATTGATTGGAATAGTTTCAGAAGGAATGGTACCAGTTCCTCCTTGTACCTCTGGTAGAATTCGACTGTGAATCCATCTGGTCCTGGACTCCTTTTAGTTGGTAAACTATTGATTATTGCCACAATTTCAGCTCCTGTTATTGGTCTATTCAGAGATTCAACTTCTTCCTGGTTTAGTCTTGGGAGAGTGTATGTGTCGAGGAATGTATCCATTTCTTCTAGATTTTCTAGTTTATTTGCGTAGAGGTGTTTGTAGTATTCTCTGATGGTAGTTTGTATTTCTGTGGGATCGGTGGTGATATCCCCTTTATCATTTTTTATTGTGTCTATTTGATTCTTCTCTCGAAAGACATACATTTATCAATTCAAGCCCCAAACAAGGTAAAATCAAAGAGAACCACACCTAAACACATTATGATTAAACCACTGACAACAAAATATTGTATAATTTTTCATGTGTTTGTGTGTGTGTGTGTATGTGTGTACATAATTTATATATGAAGCAGCTAGAGAAAAACAATATATTACATCATTGAAGGACAATTACTTGAATGGCAATGGATTTCTATTAGAAAGCATGGAGGCCAAAAGACAATGAAATGGTATCTTTAAAGCGGGAGGGGTGGAAGGGTTGACACAGAATTACAGACCCAGTAAAAACTATCTTCCAGAAATAAAAGGCAAGTTAAAAATACGTTTTCAGGTAATGAACAAATGAAAAATATGTTTCCCAGCAAATCTGCTCTAGAAGAAATGCTAAAGGGAGTTTTTAAGTTTGAAGGGAATTTCAGTTATATCCCCTGGTATCAGAGAAAATCCAGATCTTCAGGAACAAAGGAAGGATACCAGAAATGATAAATAGCTGTTAAGTATAAAATAGTTCTTATTCTTCCCCTTAAATTTTATAAGTGCATATAATTGTTGAAAGCAAAAATTATAACATTGTATGGTGAAGTTTTCTATATATTGAGATTTTTTTTTAAAAAAAAATTGAGACAAGGATCTCGCTCTATTGCTTAAGCTGGAATGCAGTGGCATGATGGTAGCTAACTGCAGCCTCGAACTCCTGGGCTCAAGCTATCATAATGCTTCAACCTGCCGAGTAGTTGAGGCTACAGATGAGTGCCACCATACCCAGCTAATTTTTTTTATATTTCATAGAGATGGGGGTCTCACTTTGTTTCAGGCTGGTCTGAAACCCCTGAGTTCAAGCTATCCTCCCACCTCTGCCTCCCAAAGTGTTGGGATTACAAACATGAGCCACTGTGCCAGGCCTGGTGAAGTTTTCAATGTATGTGACTAATATATATGAACAACAATAACAAACTTCAGTGTTGGTAGATAAAGAGATGTTGTGTAAGATTTTGACATTTCACATAAGGAGGTACAGTATTTGCTCACATAAGACCCTGGATATTTAGGCATGTACATTGCCATCTTCAGAGGAACTACTCAAAAAGTACAGAGTTATAGCCAAAAAGTTCATAGATAAATTAAAATGTAAATTGAAAAGTATTTAAATAATCCAAAAGGAGTCAGAAAAAAAGAACAAAAAAAGGAACACGGGTGAAACACAATAATGAAGTATACTTAAATTCAACCTGATTGATATTTATATTCCATTTTAATTATCTAAACTTCACAATGCAAAAACAGAGATCAACAAAGTAGATAAAAAGAAAAGATGCTCTTTTATGCTACCTACAGGAAACACACTTTAAAGTCACAGACAGTTTAAAAATAAATAGATGAAAAAGATACAGCATACATCAATAACCATCAGAAACTTGGAATTGCTATTTAATATTATAAAACAGTCTTCAAGGTTGAGTTCTTGAGGCACAGAAAGTCTCAGCATCTCAGGAGGTTTGTGTTCAGCTCTCCTGCAGTCTCAAGCACTGTGTCACTCACAGCACAGAAGTACTCAGCCGCGTCGTTCACATGGGCTGAGGGTTTTGTCAGGTGGAAGGAGGTTTCACTCTTCTTAAATTCAGCCTCAAAACCGTTGATGCCTTTAACCAGGGTGGCCCCTGTTGTGTACTTCAGGAGAAGCTGGAGTCCTTGGTTGGGGTATTGCACATACCAGAAGAGATATGGTGGAACAGACGATGAGTAGTTGCACCTCAGCAGAACCAGGGCTCCTTCAGAGACAGAGACGTGGCTGTCAAGCTGGGTCGCCGACTGGGCTCTGGTTCCTCCTGCAACACCAATGCTGTGTAAGTAAAGGCAGCACAGACTTTGCTATGAAGAAAAGATGTCTCTATTCAGAAAAAAATACAACACGGTCATATTTACAAAAGGAAGAAAGGTAATGGAGTGTTACTAACCCAGGGTAAAAATCACCTCGAGCACTGGGACGAGCAGCAGGAGCATGGCTGAGCAGTGGCCACGCTGCAGGGCCCTGAGCAGAGCGGACAGAAGCCAAGGGCCCTGAGCCTCAGTAGCTAGGAGCAGCAGGCAGGTCAGGCTGGACAAGTCTCTGCCTTTGAAGCGTTTCAAAAACGGTTAAAGAAAGGCTTTCTCTTAAGGAGCCTGGATGCGTTCGGACCTCTTGTTCTCATCACAGCTCCCTATCTACACAGACACCAGTGAGCTACATCAGCCAGCTGCAGGGAGGAGGCTCAGTTGATGAGGATGGTCGGCAATGAGCACAGATGCCTCCTTAGTGCAACGTCGCCCCCTGAAGGCCACAGGCGAAACCACGGATCCAAGGAAGTGAACTGTTTGCTTCTCATTTGAGAAACGTGATATCAAAACCAACAGAAAGTGTTTCTTTCTTCCCAAATCTGTGATGATGTCACCTTCTGTAGAGTACATGGTTTTAATCCTAAATACATGAGAAATGAGAGTAATGTAAAAATAGAAGACTAATTTACTTTACTGAGCAATTAGTCACAGAAGACAACATTCTAGACTTTGGAATACCATTGAGACACTCTATATTATTTTGTAAAACCATTCATCAAGGAGAGGGGAGGTGATCAGTTGCCTCAGTCTGGGCTGAGCTTCATATGGCCCTGTGTTTCTGAATGTCAGCATTACGGTGGGTGAAAGAGATTATTCCTTATTTGATTCTTAAAAAAATAAACAAACTAGACCAGAGTCTCATACTTAAAATCAGCATGGATCACATGTCATTAATTAATTAATCAAAGCGAACTAATAAAGCAAAATTTTTTTTGTTAAGCAAAAATGTTAAAGAGGCCCCTTGGTTTCAGGTCAATAACTTCGATATTTGTAACTCTAGGAAAAAACAACTTAGGTACTTCATGTTTAAAAAGAATCCTGTTCCAATTGTCAAAGCTCCTATAGACTGATACATCATGCCAAATTATATCTCACACTAAAAAGAATATTAACAGAGGCCCATCTATGGAAAAACTTGAGTGGAATGATGAGTGTAAGAAAATATAACAAATAAATAATCCAGGGAAGAGTTCGGAAAATAAAAGTAAAATAAACCTGTGTTAACTCAGAAAATTGGGAGGAATGCAACCAGCAGACAAGAAATGAGAAGATCTTGTGGGAGGTATAGAAAATCCGGGAGAGATTGACAGTGACACTCAACAGAGCTAGGCAAGCAGTAGTACCCTGTGAGTGGGAGATAGGCTGTATTGAACTGGAGCGGTCGCCTCTGGCCTAAAAAGATGAAACTCTTGAATAAGAAGCCATCTTCATCCAACTTATTTTAGCATAGAGATCATTGGACCCTAAAACTTAAAAAACCAAATGAGGAGAGAAATATCAGGTGAAATGAGAACCTGGCCAACAAGGATTCTTTTCACAAGGTCAGAACAAAGTCCCTCCTTTCTGTGTACTCTGTTCACTCATGCCAGCCTGAAATCAGTTCTCCCTTGCACTTCTGATCTATTCCTTGATTCTGCCTATAGATTTTTTATGTGTAAGACAAAATCATATAGCCAGTTTGAACATTTAAATGTTACTAGGATGTGCTTCTGATTCAAAATTCCTAAGAAGCATATGTATTCTCCTCTTATCTTTCCAATATTCCCACTGAAATAAAATTTAGAAGTATAAAAAGAATGACTTGAATCCATAATGGTAAAAGTAATAATGAAAAGATGAAAGCTATCACAATTCCCATGAAATGAAAAGTAGATGTGAGCATACTGATGGATGAAACAGAGAAGGGGGAGAAGTCCAGCCCAGAATGAACTATGAGAAGATTGCAGTGGAAATGCAAGTGAAGGGAACCTACTGGGTGAGACCCTGGAGAGGTTCCGGGTTGAGAAAGAGAGTAGGTGATGGAGAGTGGGAAGAACAGAACACAAGAGAACATAGTGAAGGTCCACACATGGAATAGCTACACTAGCCTCCCTCCGTTCTCACCATCCTGCTTCTGTACTTGTGTGTGATAGGCATAGTAAGCCAACTTTTATTTGGGTATTTAATTTTCACAAGAGTTTAAATGAACCGCTGGGATTACTGCAGTTTTATTATGAGTGGTTGACAGAATTAGGCCATCTTCAATGATATTAGGTGCAAGGAACAAAGAGGAGCAACTTAATTACCACTTCCCTGTTCATTCATCCTAAAAAGAAGCCTGCCAAATCACATGATATGCCCACATACCCACACTACTGGCCAGGCACCCCATTCAAGAAGAAACCTTGAGGGGAACATGGGCACAGTGACATGAAGAGTCCATCCTGCTACCCAGTCCTCCATTGTTAAATACAAATTAATAACAAAATAGCATTAATCATGTATAAGTATAGATGGGATCTCTTTCTGTTGTTCTCTCTATACATGGAAGCCCAGAGTCATGAACTGTGAATCATCAGAGTCATTTCTACCTCAATACAAAGTGATGAACAGAATGTCATGTAATCATTCTCAAAAGGAAGTAAGATAACATAGTGGTTCCTTAGTCATTATTCTTAAAATATCTTGAGTTTTAGCTTTGAATAATATTTCCTTACCTTTATTTAGATGCTTTCTGTTAAGAAGTGCTTTAGCCTGAGGGAACATAGAGGACCGGTCAATAGGTGCAGGAAACCACCATGACACATGTATACATATGTAACAAACTGCATGTTCTGCACATGTATCGTGTTTTTTTTAGAAGAAATAAAGAAAAAAATAAAAATATATAAAAAATAAAATCACTACATGTGATTAGTGCAAAAAAAAAAGAAGAAGTGCTTTAACCTAACATTATTTCAACTCTTCAAGATCAGGAAAGCCAGCTATATAAACTCCTTCAAATGGAGAATGAAATTTAAATTCAGAATATAATTACAAAGTCTATTATTTCTTGAATGCTGCCCACATGCCAGGTGAGTTCCATGTTAATAGTGAACAATGCTTGTGCCCAGCCAAGATCCCCTTTCCCAGGACAGTGTCGCCATCCCCAGCTACTGTCATGGCTTTTTTCTTCCTGTAGTTCGGAGAGCAGGAGGAAATGGCATCCAGAGGCTTTTCCACTCCCGTAGTTCAGCGAGTGGGAGAGGGTGTTACAGCTCTTTTCACTCCCACAGTTCGGCGGATTCCAGATTCTTGCCCCACTGGCCAAGAGGAATGAGGTACGCAGACACCAAAGAGTGAGCAAGGCAGAGGAGAATTTTACTGAGTGACAGGAAACCTCTGGTAAGCAAGACGGGACCCAAAGTGTGTAGCCCTCTGTGAGGCTAAGGCCGAGTGTTTTTACGGGCTTAGAATGGGGGAGTGCATGCTGATTGGTCCATAGGTGGTCTTGGGAAAAGCACCATTTGATTGGTTAAAAGGCATCATCCAGAAGGAACCAATCAAGAGAGAGTGGGCAAGAGTGGGGATTCAAGTTCTCACTCTGGCTATGTACTCTATCCGGAACTGGCAGATCGGTTTTAAGGCTTTGAACTGTCCTTGGCTTGAAGGCCGGGTTTCACCGGGGATCTGTCCATGTCTGCGTAGGAATTTGTCTGTCTCCTGTCGCTATTACTGTTGGGAATGTTGGCTACTCTCAGCTCACAGTTGCCCCTTTCCCTAGAAAATCGACCTCTGCCAATGAGAGTCATCATTGTCCAGTAGAGTATACCTCTACCCCAAGAAACACCACAGCCAATGACGACTTTATTCTTACGTACAATAGGTCAGCATTCTGGCCCCCTTGCCTCAGTGTGGAAAGGATCAATCCTGTGATGCAATTCATGCTCCAGAGTTCCCATGAGGTCAGGGTGGATAAAGACTCCAGTAGCTGGCACGTTTATGCTTAGCCTTTTCCCATCTCAACCTGGTTTTCTCAATCAGTTATGGATAAAGAATTTCCAGTTCGGGCTCTGCTTCTAATGAACTTATCCCAAGACAATATTTCATCTCATTTAATCCTGAATCCAAACCTGAAATATATATAATAGTACAGCTTAATATAAACGGCCTGTTAGCAACATAATTGATATTCAAACGAGCATGGCAGCCCAGGGTCTTTCCAGAGTGCCAGGGTGCCTGAAGGCATATGATAAAAGTGGCACTAAAATTTAAGTATTTTTATTTCAGTACAACTTTCTGATCATCCTCACTGCCTTACAAATCTTACATGACTTGGAAAAATTTCTTAAATCTTCAGTTCTGTAAATTAACAGTTTGAAGCAACTGTTGATTGGCTTGCATCTTTCATCAGTAACTACGTGAACTAACTGAACAGAAATCTTGATTCTTCATTTCCAAAATTTTTCCACCTCCTGTACTACCTAAACAATGTCATGACTAACAGTCCACAAATTCGGTTTTACAATAAATGTCACTTTTCAAGCTTTTTCCTATAACTCAATGTACTAAATATTAAATGGCATTATTTTCATTAGGAAGTAAATATTTTTCGTGGACTTGGCATACATTGCAGGACAAATCTATAATGCCAGGTAGTCAGCGGAGGGAGGCATTTATATGCTGTTCAGCATTTCCATCTCTCCTGACGAAAATTTGCTGAAACATTCTCAATACCATATAGTCTTTGGTAATTGATTCACACAGGTCTTTGCTCATCATACTAAAACCCCTTAGTGTCTGGACCTCTTTTAGATACTTACCCAGAGATCCTTCTCAATGGATTTTAGATTGTTCCATGCTCCCATGCCCTGCCTGGAGATATGGCATGCTGTGGCTAGGTCTAATGCTCCCTATCATCTCCAAGCCACACTTAAGTACATAGGTATTAATATATTCTTTTACAAGGCTCAAGCCAGGAGTTTTGAGTTCAGTTCAGACTTTACCCCAAAATGGCAACATAGACCTTTTCTAATATTTAGTCACTGCAACTATCTAGACTTCTAGCTTTAACCAGGTCTTACCCTCTGACTCTAGTTCTTCCATCTATCCATGAAATATACCCTTATATAAATCAGGAGTAGTGCTGTGGCTGAGGCTGGAGATGAGGTGAGGTTTCTATAACTAAAAGAATTTTTGACCGGGCGTGGTGGCTCACACCTGTAATCCCAGCACTTTGGGAGGCTGAGGCGGGCAGATCACGAGGTCAAGAGATCGAGACCATCCTGGCTAACACGGTGAAACCACGTTTCTACTAAAAAAAAAATACAAAACATGAGCCGGGCATGGTGGCGGGCGCCTGTATTCCCAGCTACTCGGGAGGCTGGGGCAGGAGAATGGCGTGAACCTGGAAGGCGGAGCTTACAGTGAGCCCAGATCGCGCCACTGCACTCCAGCCTGGGCGACAGAGCCAGACTCCATCTCAAAAAAAAAAAAAAGAATTTTTGACTTGTAGAATTTTTGAAGTCATTTGTTTATGAGTTTTTCTCTGCTTTGCATTCCTGTTTTGCTGTTGCATCCCCAAATTAGTGACTTTCAAACACTTTGAGTAACTAAAGAAGGAAAGACGAAGGTGTCCTGGGAACTGTGAGAGAATATCTGTCATTGTGTGAAAATATTTTCTTGTTATGTAATTTAAAAACCATAAAACCAATCTCATAAAGAGGTGGCATAAAACTAGACTGAGCATCGGGATGTATATATTAAATATGTGTGCCTTTTTGTATAGCAATCATACCTCAATTTTTAAAAAAGGAGGGAGAAAGTAAACTTTTAGAAATTATGGATATGTTATGGCATAGTTTGTGCTGTATGTATGAAGTAAATACACATACCTTTTTGTTTATCAGTCAGACCTCAATTAAAAAAATATTTAAAACTATAGTGGAAAAACAGGACTAAAAAATATTTCAACCAGACCAAGATTTTTGTTTTTATTTTTTTCAGGGTTTCGATTATTTTCAGAATTATGAAAATACTTCCCTAATTAATTAATCCTCCATACTGGTTCTTATAATTTCCACTTGAACCTAGAGAGCAAGGGGAGCTTCACTACCCTGCAGTCTAAGCTCTACATCAGGCATTCCTGGGGCATGGCAGGTTTGGGTGCAGACTGCAGGTGTCTGGGGAGCACTGTGTGTTCACGGCACAGAGGTAGGTGGCTGAATCACTGGGCTGGGAGTCTCTGATGAGCAGAGAAACATACTGGCTGGCTTTATTGAGCTGTGCTGTAAACCTTCCATCTTCTTCGTCACCATTGGAGTATATGGACATTATCAACTCAGGGCTTTTCCCAGAATATTGTCTGTACCAGAAGAAGGACTGGGAACGTCGGTCACTGTAAGTGCAGTTGAGAGAGGCAATGGCTCCTTCTGGAACACTGAGGGGTCCAGAATTCTGCTCCACCTCCTTCTGTTGGCTCCAAACCCCTGTGAAAAAGACAGTGGTCAGACAGAGAAGACTGGCTGGGTAATAGATGCTTACTCCCCAGAATTTAAATCCTCTTTTCACTGGTGCCCCTACTTTCCCTTAGTTAGAAAAAAAAAATCATGCTTCTACCTATAGATCTAGAATAGACAATAACTCCAGATACTGTACATTATTTTCCTATATAAAGATGCCCCAAACTCACAGCTCAACTGAAGCCACAGGATCACTAGTAAAACTCTCAAGGATTTCATCATTCTTCTCTGCCCTGGTTCACTGAGGATTCAAATTTTAAACCCTTAAAAAAATGCACATAGAATGGATATTTCTACTTTAAAAATCATAAAAAGAATCTGCTTTACCAGTTCAAAAAAATGATGCTCTTTTTAACACCCCTAAATCAACACTAAGCCCCTTCCCTCATCCTTCCTCCTCCTCCTCCTCCTCCTCTCTCTCTCTCTGTCTCTCTCTCTCTGTCTCTCACACACACACACACACACACACACACGAGTACCTGAGAGCTGTCCTCAAGGTCCCTAAGAACACACTGCCATCTTGTGGAATCATGATAGTGATCAAACATGTACTCAAAATGTAGAGCCTTATTATGTAAACAAGTCACTTTAAAAATCTGACACATTAGTTAAAAATTTGAGAAGCAAATGCTCCAAGTTAATGTCTGTGGGGATGTTTATGTGTGTATGTGTATGACATCAAATGGCAATTGTTGTATGAGTAAGAGCAGTTGTTTCTAATAGACACTTTCGTACACTGAAATAACAGTCATGAAGTATTCTATTATAAAAATTTAGGTGAGATTCTTGCAATTCAAGGAGCATTTCACATTGCATAGCTCTTCTCCATGTCAGGCCACACATCCCTATACCATTCTGTTATCTCCAATTTTTAAAGAAGTTTCTTGTAATTCAAAATAATTCTTTCAAAACAGAATGACCTAAAATCTAGCTTAACAAGCATGGTTCTAGCTCACACCTTAGCAACATTTTTTAACAAGACCAGGGAATAGAGGGGCTTGGGAATAGCCATTGCATCTTGCACCAATGACACATGTATGTCAAAACAGTACTTACATGGGTTGGTATAATAGAGATAAACCTGCCTTCAGTACATAGCCTTTCTTTTTTTTTTTTTTCAGAGCAAGGGTGGAAGTTTATTTTAAAAGGCTTTAGAATAGGAAAGAAAGAAAGGTACACTTGGAAGAGAGCCAAGCCCGGCACTGAGGTAAAGCGCAGTGTTTAACCTTGACCCTAGGACTTTATAGACTTTCCCCCTTTCCCATGATCCTTCCCTTAGGGTGGGCTGCCTCTGTGTGCAGTACCCATCTTACCCTTGGGAAGTGAGTACACAAAGTATGTTTAGGAAGTAGTACATAGACTTTCAATGACATCTTGTGTGACTGTTTATTTTTCTAGTTTCTCTCATTGCCTTTCTTGTAAAAAGCTCATATCTTCAAATTAATTTCCAAAAGTTATAAATTTGGTGTCTCTTTCTGCCTTTCCATCTCAACCTAAACAGAAAATCAGATCTATGAAGGGTTATCTATGCAAGAAACTTAATTGTGTCTACAGAGAAAGAAGCACAAACAACTACTGTTCCTCCTCTTGTTCATAACATGCTTTGTTTCCTTGCAGAAGCTTGTGGCTGGAGGCCATGAAGGATGCAGGCTCTTTTCTACTCAAGGACCATGTAGCCAGTATCCATCAATGATGGCTTGGGCAGGTCTTTTCTATTCCCACCAACAACTTCATAGGAAATAGAATGAAAGAGAATATACTAATATCGAAATCCCTTTCTCTAAGGGTACGTTGCAAGTGGCAGAAATCACAAAAGCCATTTCTCAGTAACTGTAAAAACCAAAGAAGGAGCAACCCAAGATGGCAGCCACCACAGTCTTGGAAAATTTATTTAAAAAAATATATAACTTTTAAAATTGAATGTGGAGTTGAAGCACAGTCCTTGTAGAAAGAAATCACCTTTTGAATATTTGTAACAAAAATAATATGGGTCAATAGCTCTAATGTTGTACCCAAGAGCGGTATCAGTGCTAGCAAGATGACACAATTTACATAACATCAAAGTTGTACTGAAAAATCTTCTGTGCCTGATAATGTCTAGATAACATATAGAACTCTCCTTCATATGCCTTAAGGACAGTGTTATGGCAATCAATCAAAGAGAAATCACACTCCCCTTCTCCACTGGATTAAGTGGTCTTCATTTTCCATGGCATAAAATTTTCTACAAATGTCTCGTGGACCTCAAAGTATTGGAAAGCAAGATCTTATTCAAAGGCAATTTATTTTAAGATACTACTGCAAATGCTACTAATTTTGTGTTCATTTGAAATACAGAAGTTGTACTATGAAAAACAACAAAGGAGATTTTTATACACCTGCAAAAACACAAGCATCTTTACCCATTGTGCTCCTATTAATATGTATCTATAATTATTATTTATCCATTAGTTTGTTAAATAATTTAGGGGAAAATGGGAGTTATAAACAAAAACTACAAAAATTTTGGCATTTATTCTTATTTATGTAATTACCTTCATCATTGTTCATTATTTTGTATGGCTCCAAGGGTCTAGTGTCATTTCTTTTCTGTCTGAAAGATTCCCTTTAGATTTTCTCATAGAGCAGGTCTGCAAGTGATGAATACACTCAGTTTTTGTTTATCTGGGGCTGTTTTAATTTCTCCTTTGTTTTAGAACAATAGTTTTACCAGATATAAATTGGTGGTTGACAACTTTTTTCTTTAAACGCTTTATACCATCCTACTGCCTTCTGGCTTCCATGGTTTCTGATGAACAATTGACTGCTAATCTTATTAAGGATCTCTTGCATGTGGCTACTCACTTCTCTCTTGCAGCTTTCAAGTTCTCAATTTGCCTTTTTCTTTAAACAATTTGATCATAATATGTCTCACTCTGAATTTTTTTGCCTTCATTCTACTTAGTCCTTTTTGAACTTCTTGGATGTGTAGATCCATGTCTTCTATCAAATTTGGGGAGTTTAGGGTCATCATATCACAAATATTTTTCCTGAATCTTTCTGTCACTCCTCCCATTCTGGGAATTCTGTTATACTTATGTCTGTGCTATTGTTAATGTCCCACAGGTCATCTAAGCTCTTATGTATATATTTTTTCATTCTTTTTTCCTTCTGCTTCTTAGACTGAATAATTTTATTTGGCTTATCTTCACATTTGTAGATTCTTTCTCCTACCTGCTGTTAAGTCCCTTTAGCAAATTGTTTTTTAGAAAAAAACTTTTCTCTGTAGCCAATTCTCCACCCTGAGGGGATTTTGAGTTGTGTGAAACACAGGCAAGCCCTTTGAATTAGCCCTTCAATGAGCCACTGGAGAGGTCAAAGTAATCAAGCACTACTTTGATATAACAAGGTCCACTCTGCTTCTTCTAGCACCAGGAACCCATACTTGGAATGGAGGATGTAATTTAAAGACTGTCTTAAAGCCAGTGATGAGAAGATGGAGCAAAGGTAAGTTAAAAATAACACAAATTCTCCTACCAGGTTGCAACTACTTTTTTATTGACTAAAGATGTGCTTGGTAGCTGTAAATCTTTCTGTGGTATTTGGCTGGAGTAAACTGGTTATGGTCTTTCAGTTTTGTGTCTTGACAGTCTGTTATTCTCCTGGCTTTTTGGCTAAAGAAAGCAAAAGCCTGGTCTTTGGGCTTTTTTGTACATATTCACTAACATTTCCAGGTCAGTGGCTACTCCTGATTGTATGAGGCAAAAGGAAACTCATGGAACTCACTGCTTTAGCGTTTCTGAAATTTCTTAACCAGTTGGGCTTTTTCTCCCCACTTTTTAGAATCTTTTAATTTTTTTATCTTATGGACAGATTATGATGGTTTGAATTATAATTTTTCAGTGGTATGAAAGCAGTACACAATCAGTAGAAACTGAACTTTATGTACATATACAACTATTCTGTTTTTCCCTTTTGGTACAGTATTCAATAAATTACATGAGATATTCAACACTTCATTATAAAATAGGCTTTGTTAGGGATGATTTTGCCCAACCACAGGCTACTGTAAGTGTTCTGAGAATATCTAAGATAGGCTAGGCTAAGTTATGTTGTTCAGCATACTGGGTGTATTAAATGTACTTTTTACTTACAGTGTTTTCAACTTATAATGCATTTATGGGGAAGCAATCCCATTGTAAGTCAAGGAACATCTGTAATATCCAGAATCATTAGCTGTATGTAACAAGATGAATGGAAAAAAAGTATACCTTCTCTAACTTTCTAGAAGTGGAAGGCATGATGCTCCTTTTTTTTCTCCTAACAGCAACCTTAGAACAGCCTGGTAGGTATACTGTCCTGGTAGCAACATGGTCAGAATGGTATTAAAACTGAATTCTGGTTCAGCCACCTGGATTCTTCTGTTGGACAAACATGGTCATATATTATGAGGTTAACTATCATTAATTTGAGTGTTCTGCTCTAGGAATTATTGTACAATGGTCCACAAGAGCCCAGGTAATAAATAAAATGGGTATATATAAATGTCATAAAATACGTTTTTCCTCTATTTATTGTTCTAGACAAAAGGTTTGAGTATGACTAGGAACCGACCACAAAAAAGGCAAAGCTTTAGCTACTAGAATGGGATGAACAAATTTTGTGATTGTGGATAAAAAGAGCAACAACACTGGCACCTAGGAAGGGAAAATCTTGGACCATTGGAGGTGAAGCGAGTGAGGATTAATGCTCTCTTTGTATGCTAGATGAAGCACACAGCCTGGCAAGGCAACCGTATAGTTTGGTTGTGTGTTGGTTTGTCATCTCCTTCCACATTCCATGAAAACAGAAAAACTCCTGTGAATATGGCCTCTCCTGAACATTTCTACAACATGAATGGCAGCTTCCCAATACAGATTCCCCATCCTCTTAAGTGTGAAAACACAGGAATCAGCACAACATTTTCTCAATCTGACTCATACAAATGTGTATTTTTCCCCTGGTGTCTGGACTGTCTTGGGTTATACCATGAATGCCTACAGAAGTTTCAAATACTCACTGACCCTGCTCATATAGCCTAACCAAAGTGAACTAACGCTGACCCAAATAAAGTGTAGCAATAGATTTCAAACTGGATTAATTTCGGCACCTTTGGTTATGTTTATGTCTGGGGAATAGGGACCATAGGAGATCTCTATATTGGGAATAATAGTTAACTTTTTGGCAATTAAAACAAAGATCAGCATGTCAGTCTAAATTTCCATGTGTAGGTCATATTAAATAATACACTATATCCAGCTGTCTGTACTTTGGGACTTATTCACAGCTGGGAGAATCTAGGATCCTATGAGGCATGATTGAGGTTGCTATTGCAGGTTGGTCTTCTCTTCATGCTTAGAGTTCTACTGACAGTAGCCTTAATTAAATCTTGTGTAAGACAAATTCTATGCGTTTAGTCTCTACCTCTCTAGTCAAATTAATCAGAATGACTGATGGAGTGGAATACTCATAAGAAAAATTTCTAGCAGCTAACATGACATAAGACCATGGAGTGGATAGTGTTGAAAGACAGTCCACTATGAGTCTCTTGTACCCCTACATGACCTGCTGGGTATGCCAATAGTGTAAAGCCATGACCACCCTACCAGGACCACTTTTCAGAGTTAGGCTTGCAGCAATCAACCTTAAGGGATCAGTTAATGACTCCCTGTACGACAAAGAGCAAGCTGGCTTACTGTTTACTGTTGCTATAAATTTCCCAGGCTCAGAGTTCCTCATCTATGACACAGCACCACTGCATGCAAACTACTCATCAGCACTCACTGTATCATCTTTTGGGGACTTAAGGAAAGAGTAACTGAAATGAACATACTAATGTTTAGGCTGTTTGCTGTGTCATAAGTAACAAAATCCTTTGTCTCTGACTAAGGAGTCTCATGTCTTTACTGAAAACCTGGATGAAACAACACACTTATTAGCTTGCAGGAAGAGGGAAAAAAATCCTAGAACTGATAACACCCTTCTCTACTATAGTAAAGGCTTGAACTACATGTGAGAAAGATAAGCTTCTCCAAACTAGTCTGGAAGAGACCTTTTTTTGAAGGATGTAATGTATATAGCCCCATAGGTAATTAACCATCACTTCCAATAAAATGCTTGAGCAATTTTATAATATACTTTAATGAAATAAAGACTCCTTCTGGGAAATTAGTGTTACCAACTCAAAGGTCTATTAATCTTTTGAGAAGCCTAATAGCCACTACACAGATGGTCAAAAGCAGGGTAATTATGAACCAGTCCTTTGAACGTAAATATCTTTAAACCAGATCTTTTAAAAATCTGATCTACAACATGTCTACCAAGGCTATTTATTTGAAATTGTTTCCTGAGGGGCTTTTACTCTTACAGTAATTTGAATTATAACTTTGACTTCAGCTCATAATTATTGGACTTGAGAAGTTACTTTTATACTTTCTAAAATGTTTTAAGTGTTTTTTTTTTTCATTTAGATATTTCATCATGTGTTACTAGCCTTTAGAGTTGACTTAGTGCTTCAGATCACATCTGATAAAGTGAGGTCACTTTAGTGAGGAAAGGCTGAAACCCTGAATGGATCTAACTATTTGACCAGAGTTCACTGAGCACAGAAAGGCTGGGTTTTGAGTCTGGGAGCAAGGGTGAGAAAGAACTGAGCTGCCCCACATAATGAAGCAGAGAGAACACAAAAAGAGGTCAAAGTTGCTAGGGTGAGACTGAGAGGAAGGAAAAAAGGAAAGAGGAGGGTCAAATAACATCCATCCATTTATCATTTAGTGAATATTTTTTTGACTGACTATTATAGGCCAGTCATTATTCTAAGCACTAAGAATAAAGCTGTCAACTAAACAAACAATACCCCTGACCTCATAAAGCCTGTATCCTAGGTGGAGATATAGACAATAAACACATTGACAATAAACACGTAGACCAACAATATAACTGCACATTATGATTATTACCGTAATGAAATATAACAAGGGTGTTGTAATAGAGTTAGAGGAAAAGCCATGATGGCCACATTAGTCAGGATGATCAGCAGAAGTCAGCAGGTTTTCTCTATAGCAGTGGTATTTGAGCTGAGACCTGAGGAATGAAAATGAGTCAGGCTCACCAAGATTTGGGGTAAGAGCACTGCAGATGATTGAGAGAGTTAGACTAAATGTGGAAAGGACATGGCAAGTTCAGAAATCTGAAAGGAGGTCAGTGTTTTTGCTGCATAGAAAGCCAGGAAAAAAGAGTTTAAAGCTGAAGGGACAGGGGAGGTTTGAATGATACAGATCTTTGTATGCCACAGCCTAAATTTGCATTTTATTCCAGGAGCAATAGAAAGCCATTGAAGCATGTTTGCCGATTAGAGACATCTCTTTATTTATACTTTAAAAAATCGTTCTGGGAACCCATCAGATGGGTGCTTTTCAAACTTTGAAGTGATAGAATCACCTGGGAATGTTAACAAAATGCAGATTCAAATTCAGTCAGCCTTGGGTGGAGGCTGAGCACCTGCACAAGTCCAGACAGTGCTGGCCCCGACTCTGAGTAGCAAAAGCATGGAGAATAGATTGCCTTGAGAAAAAAGAGACCAGTTAGTAGGTTGGTGCAAAAATAATCGCGGTTTTTGCCATTGAAAGTAATGGCAAAGCCACAATTACATTTGCACCAGCCTAATAGAAGGTAATGTGGGCCAGAACAGTATTCTTCAAACCTTTAAAAAAATCTTATTGTATGAAAGAATATTTATTCTGTGTGATAGACTCTGTTTTTAAATCACATTTTTAATAATAAAACATATAAACTCACACTTTAAAAGAAAACTAAAACATTGCTAAAGTGTTTACTTAATAAAATGCAAGCTACTTTAAGATAATAATGGTCATAATTGATAAAGTATTGAAAAATCAGCATCACCATGTGCTGCTGTTGAAATTACACTTTGGTGAAATATATCTTCAGGAACATTAGGCATTTAGTGTTATATCTTCTCCCTTATTCAAGCAACTCTATTTCCATTAAAATTACAAATTTCATTATGTTTTTAAGAAGCATTATCTATAACACTGTATAAGAGGAAATAATACCAAAAGCGATAAATTTTTTAAAATATATCTATATAATGGAAACTAGGCAATCACTTAAAATTATGCCCTCTGGGTGCACATCAAAAGTGGATTGGATAAAGAAAATGTGACACATAAATACCATGGAGTACTATGCAGCCATAAAAAGGAATGAAATCATATCCTTTGCAACAGCATGGATGCAGCTAGAGATCATTTTCCTAAGCAAATCAATGCAGAAACAGAAAGCCAAATACCATATATTCTCATTGATACGTGGGAGCTAAACATTGAGTGCACATGGACATAAAGACTACATGTAGATACTGAGCATTACTAGAGGGGGAAGGAAAAAAGGGGCAAGGGCTGAGAAAATAACTGTTGGTATTATGCTCAGTACCTGGGTGATGGGATCATTTATACACCAAACCTCAGCATCATGCAATATGCTCAGGTAACAAATCTGCACATGTACTACCCCCTGAATCTAAAATAAAGGTTGAAAATAAAAGAAAATAAAAGAAAACTATGCCCTCAATATATGCTTCCTGGGATGAAAACACCTAAACATAATGTTGAGAAAAACAAGCATGGTAATAAATACTGGATATATTGCAAACCACTTTTATAGAAAAAATAGCTGCATATGTATACCAAAATTTTTTACAGGATAATAGTTATAATTTCTTGATTGTGAAATTATAGGTGTGTTCTATTTTTCTGGGTATTTTATGTCTTTATATATCATTTTATATCTTTATATATACATATAAGTAATAAAAATGTAATTTAGTTCAAAATTACAACACACAACTCCTTTTCTCAAACACCGAATCCCGCTTTACATCTTTCATGGAAAAAGCAACTGACAAGGGGCCAGAATGCCTGGCTTCTACTCCAGGCTTCCATTTCACTGCAACACATGCTTTGAGTAAAGTGAAGCCATGCCTGTAGAGCCTGCTTTTTTTCATCTATCCAAAGAGGGGCATGAGCTGGAAATGTATTTTCTAAAGTGCTATTGATACAGGAGGTCATATTAGGCAGAACACAGATGGTCTTTCTGATTGTTATATATGTAACATTATTTTAATTTGTATTAGGAAAAAATATCTTGCACATCAAATGCACATTTTATAACATATATGTGGTCCCATTGATAGTATCTATTAAAGTAAGGACAATATTTTACATATTTTTGGCATCTATTTAATAGAGAAATCAATTTAATGTTAAATTAAGTAAATTATGGAGTAGATGGTACACAGATACAGCAAACATCATTTAAAGATTATGAAAATATAAGATAAATGCTGCTAAGTGTACAACCAGGGGAAACTTTGCTCCATGGACTCAGAGACTGTGACCTCTCAGAGCAAACAGTAAAGGAGTGGAAGGATTCTGGGCAAGCAGGCCCAGGATCTGTATGGTCTACATTGAGGAATGAAATTTCAATAATGACAAAAGGAAACATAATTCCATATAAATTCAGCTTCTTCACATATGAGAGATGGTGCATTATTCTTCACTTCTGTTTGGAGACAGAGGTTATAAAGAAAGATCCCCCTACACATAAACAAACAAACAAACAAAACACCTTCACTCCCACCTGCAAGGCTAGGCCTGTGTCAAGGGTCCCGGCTGCAGGTTGTGGTACAGGCTGCAGGTGCTGGGGAGACACTACTGCAAAGCACAGAAGTAGGTGGCTGAATCTCCAGGATGAGAGGTAGGGATATTCCAAACACCATAAAACTTCTCTTTTCCAAGCAATTCTATAAAATGTTTGTCTCTCTGCTCTTTCTGGCTTCATTGAATTAAGGTCAAAGACACAGGTCCTTTCCCAGGATCCTGCTGGAACCAGTGGAAGTTGACGAGCATTCTCTCCTGATAAGTACAGTTAAGAACAGCATGCATTCCCTCCTGGATACTCAGGAATGAAGGACTCTGCTCTGGCGTATGTAGTCTGTTCACCCCTGTTTAAACAGAGAAGCACAGACAGATGACATTCATTCATGGCTGACTGCTTTTAGAAGATGTACTCTCTTTTCACAGCCCCCACAGGTGAGCACAGAGGCCCTAACCACCCTTCTATAACTTCCAGACTTTTAAATAAGATACTACACTCACTCTTTTTCATATTTCCAGAGCCCAGCAACTCACTGCACAGCTCCCAAGAGAAAATCAAGAATGAAACTGCCAAAGCCTTCTTCATTTTTATCCCTCATACTCACGGAGGACTCTGGCTGGGGCCTGGGAGCCCTCAAACACTACCAAGCCAAATCTCTTGTTTCTCTGAGTGAATATTCATAGTTTTCTTGCAGGAAGCTGAGAGTCTCCCCATCCAGCCAGAAACAAGATTTACTCCCCCATGCACAGATCGCACAGCTCTCTCTGATCTCTGAGGAGGTAGCATGGGAAAGGACCCTGGCAGAACCAGGTGCTGATTCTCAGTCAGCTGCATCTAGCATTTGTCCCTTAGATTTTTCTCTTTCCTTTTTTCTTCTGTAATACTTCCTGGGCATCTACCATGTATGTACAAGTTGTAAATTGAATAACTAAAACGGATTCCTCCCCCAAGGATGACCTAGAAAATTTATTTTATCCCCTTTCCAATGGAGAGCTCTGTTAAATAAGCTCCCAGTTATGGATCTAGTTATTGGCACTGAAGCTCAGTATAAAATGGTGTATATCTGACTCCTGCTCCATAACGCTCATGTGAATCCATCATAGAATTTACACTAAGTTATACCTGAAGCAAGAAAGCTTCATTCTCTACCCGTAAGACCTATGAGATAAAGAAATAGTTCAAATAATTGGATGGAATCAGGCCAGTGTGAAATAGTGACTCTCAGTCCTAAATATAGTAAAATATAATAATATAACCAATAGCAGGAGAGTAGAGGGTTAAGCCTTATCTATCCTTAAATTTTCTTGTTATTTTATTTCAAATTGTCTTTGTTGTAATATCTCATTTATATCCAAGTATAGCTACCATTGGTGAGAAATTGTTCCCTACCACTACAATTCAATCATTTAATTAAATTCATGAAATTTAATTCAATCCTTACAACCATGTGGAGAGGTGATTGTTATTGTTATTACAATTGATGATGTCTAGGTGGCCTGAGTTTAAGTAATTTTGTCAATGGTCAAATAATTTAGTAAATGACAGGTATATTAATAGTACTTCAGTGACTATGCCTTGTAATCATCACATGGAACCTGCCAATCGCTAGAATAGGCAAGACAAATGCCTATAGTGAAACAGATATATTGGAAATGCCTATATTGGATATTCCTGTAAAAGAAGGGAACACTATAGACAATTGTAGATCTAAACCTCATGAGGGAAGGTCTTTGCTGTCTGCATGTGTCTGTTTTATTCATTATTCTACTCTTCATACCTACAAAAACAATTGTTGCTTATTGTGTGTTTCATAAGTGAGTGTATAATGAATGAATTCAATGTGTGTCTGTCGTTTAATGCCTAAGTTTTCTATCTCTCCATGATGCTTACTTGTGTCTTTTTGGTGCCACACTATTCTCCTAAAAATACCCCTAAAACTTAATTGCCCACATACTTGGAATTTTATCAGTTGGTTAAGTTTTCATGCATTTCATCTTATTCCTCAATTGATTTGCAAGATTTTTCTGGTAAGTTCATTCTGCTTAAGAGTAACATTTTATACTACTGTCAGTATAGTCAAAGGTCCTAATACAGTACGTTGTACATATAGGGGATACATATTTATTCTCGGTGAATATGTATTCTTCTTGCTTACTTACTGGATGATTAGCCACCAATTTAACCAAGTCAATGCAGTCTTTTTTACATTATTAACTAAAGAAAAGTGGTGCCCTTTAAAGATGTTCTTAAGATTAAGAAACAAAAAGAAGGCAGAAGGAGCCAAATCAGCACTGTGAGGTGGATGCCTAATGATTTCCCACAGAAACCTAAATTCTCCTCGCTTGATGAGAGGAATAAGTTGGAGCATTGTCGTGGTGGAAAGGGATTCTCTGGTGAAGATTTAGCAGGCATTTTTCTGCTAAAGCTCTCGCTAACTTTCTCTAAACATTCTTATAATAAGCAGATGCTATCATTCTTTGGCCCTCCAGAAACTCAATAAACAAAATGCCTTGAGCATCGCAAAAAACTGTTGCCATGACTTTTGCTCTTGACTGGGCCACTTTTGCTTTGACTGGACCTCCACCTCTTGGTAATCATTGATTTGATTGTGCTTTATCTTCAGAATCAAAAGGATAAGGCCATGTTTCATCTCCTGTTCCAATTATTTGAAGAAATGGTTCAAGATCATTATCCCACTTATTCAAAATTTCATTGAAAGCTCTGCTCTTATCCGGAGCTGATCTGAGCATAGTGGTTTTGGCACCCATCAAGTACAAAGTTTGCTCAACTTGAATTTTTCAGTCAGAATTGTGTGAGCTAAACCAGTTGAGACATTTATAGTGTTGGCTATTGTTTCCACTGTTAATCATCCGTCCTTTTTGATTAGGGCACATATGGTTAATTTTTTCTTCACAAATTGTTATGGAATGTCTGCCACTGTGGGCTTCATCGGCATCCTCTTGTCCATTCTTAAAAAAAATTATCCATTTTGTTTAAGAACAGACAGACAAGAGGATGGCTGATTTTATTGGAGTGTTGAGCCTATAAATTTTTCATAAAGCATCAGTGATTTCACCATTCTTCCACCCAAGTTTCACCATAAATTTGATGTTTGTTCTTGCCTCAAGTTTAACAGAATTCATGTTGCTCTGATAGGGGCTCCTTTCAAACTGATGTCTTATCCTTCTTAGTGCCTCAAACTAAATCCTGTTCAGATATGTTATAACAACTTAGTATAAGTTTATTTTGGTGCCAGAAAATTTGAAATCCATGCACCGTTTTTCATAATACGCAATTTCTTTCTTCCATAAACTTTTTGAAGACACCTAGCATTTATTGAATAAACTGATCTGAAAATCCAACAATTCACAAAGAGTGTTGAATTTGTTTTTATTCACCTTTCAGTCATATGTTTCTGAATTACCTTAGCCAATTCTTCCAGCTCAATCTAGTGGCCAGATGGCAAATTGCTTATTGTGGCAGTTCTTTCTCTCAATCATTGGTCAAAATTTTGGTGTGTCTAACTTCAAACCAAAGACTCAGGGATTAGGATGTTTTTGATGAATGATAACTCTGGAAATGGTCTATAAGCCTAGAGAGGTATTTTCTTAGAGTGTTTTCCCCCGATGCTACACCTGTCCTGTCACAACCATAGCCACTTCCTGTCTGTGATGGTGAATCCTTTCTTTGGTCTCTCCAGCAAGTGGATGTCTCAAGCAGACCCTTGGGGATTTTGTGTACCTCACTCCAACAGCTCTCTCACTGTAGCCTCTTTCAGTGCACAGAAACACATCACTGAGTTCTCCAGTTGTGAAGTGGAGATGACAAGTTGATGGATTTGCTTGCCTTCTGCAAATTCAATGAGTAGTGACCTATTGCATATTGCTGATCGTGAGTCCTGATGAATAAGGAAAATCATCTCCCCACTCCTGGGCTACTTGTGCCGGAAAGGACTATGACTTCCAGCACTGGTGTCATCATTGCAGTCCAGAGTCACAGCCTCCTTCTCATGCACCAATACTGATGGTTTAATTTGAGTTACTTCTCAGCAAATTAAACAGATTCTGAAGGAGAAAACAAAGAACCAAAAGGTTTAGGGATGAGCGATGTGGAACAAAGAAATTCTATTTTTACACCCTGTTACTTCTTCTGTCCCAAAGTTTCGATGAGACATTTCCCAGTCCTTGGGTCTTAGAGGAAGACCATTCCCACCAGGGGCATCCCTACCTAGCCACATTGAAGCTGTGACCACCCTCAGGCAGCTGGAGAGCAACATGTTTGGTTCTTTCTCTAGAGAGAATATATTTTGTTCTTCTTAAAATTCAGGGCTCTGCATTGTGAGGTGAGTCTGATGAAGTAAGAGAAGAATTACTGGACTATGTGCTGCTTCTGCTGCCCTGGAATAGGAAACAGAGGTTTTCCGGTGTAGCAAGCTAGTTTGTGTTATCTAACACTTCTCTATGTACTGGCTAAGAACCTCACCCAATGCAAACTTCCTTTGGCACTTACCCACCCTTAATTTGATAATAAATAACTTAAATATGAAAATAAACATGGTCAGGTTAGAAGGGAAATTGATAATTCGACCAATTGCTATGTTCAGTCATTGCATCTGTGATGGAACTGAGCAATGAGGTTGAGAGGTTGGCACTTACTTAAAATACTACATGTAATGAATAATGAAGGCAACGGAAGATGTAACAATTATGTATCCTCACATCTATGTATGTTGTTGTTTCTCCTAAGGTAGAAATTAATCACATTATGCTAAGAAGGAAAAGCTGTTCGCACTAATCACTGCAGATCATAGGACCTACATGTTAATATAGCAATATTTGTCCTATTCCCAAAGTCTGTCCAGTTGCTTATCTGGGGAACAAATGGTAGAAAAAAACTAATCTGTCTTTCTCTTTTCTATGCAGAAAAAAACTAATCTCTTTTTTCTGAGAGTTTAGAATGAAGCCCTCAGACATTGAGTCCTATCTTAAAAGTTTTCTTCTTTTTTCAAGTTAGTTTAGACAGCCCAGCTCTGTTTATACAGGCCATATTAGACACCAGACTCTGATCATTAAGTTATCAAACCTTTGAATTTATGCATTTTTATTATGTCATCTGGGACCCCAAATGAGCCATAGCAAGCCATTACATTCTGTACATCCACTTCTGAAAGGTATGAATCCTAGGTGTCTCCATACATCTCCCAAGGAAAAACTATTATAGGAAAATTGATTGTGATAAGGCTTTCGTTTTGTGAATATTAGCAGTAAGGCCATGTCCTAGGGATATTACTCAATTACATTAAAAACAACAAAGACCCATTGCCTATTATAGCCTATTTCTTAATATAATGATTACAACCTATCCTCCTTGTCTTAAAATGATTTCAGCTTTGTCTAAATTTGTTGAAGCATCTCCAGATCTTTCACTGAAATCACCATTAAATCTTATGATGCCACATACAGCACAAATGATCTACTCTGTAAAAACAACCATTTTTTTACCAGTTGGTGGACTAACTATACAATATTATTAATTTCTCCTCATAGCGTTTAACTCCATTACACTTCTCAATCAATGAATCTTATTATTGCATTTCTGTCACTCCAGAAGTGTCCATCCCAGAACAGATATTTTGGACAGTCTCATACCTAATTCTGAATTAATTTTGTTTTTAATGTCTTATCTTCAAAATTGAAAAGAAATAACACAAGGCTTATAATGCATTTACTGCTCCAGACTCCATTATAAAATCTAATTCCTTAGAAGAAGCAAAATAAATTAAAGTAACTGAATTTGTGGCTCTCTCTTTGCCATGTCCAGTTATGAAAAATATATACAGTGATAGCCTATATGTTTTAACATAGTTCACAACTCTCAAATACTATGGAGATGATGAGATTTCTTAACCTTCTTAACCTTTTCATACATCTCATGTATCGCTATAAAATAGATACCAAATACGAAAATTATTTGATTTCTTGATACTACTCAAAGAAAGACAAAGTTCCAAAGTATGAAAGACACTATAGAAGCCAGGAAAAAATACATGAGCAGAGAATCATGCTAAACATGCCTTTCTGACTAACGTCCTCATGCAAGTACCTCTTACAGAACATGCAGAAAAATCCATGGAAAATTTTAGTAACTATATCTTGGATCAATTATTGATTTGTTTGATCAGTGAGGATAAGATATATCAAGGCCAGAAAGGCTGCCTGGTGGGACCAAATGATCTCCAGTGAATACTTGTTTTAGCAACCTTCCAGAGACAGCCCATCACAGTAGGGATGTACTGGCTGCAATATTATACAAATAGTTGGGGAAAACTTTTCTAGGAGAACACAGAAAGTGGCCAGTTCATGCCTTTTTTGAAAGCTATAAGATTCCATGAAAAGTGTAAAAATGGAATATGAACTGGAATACTGTCCTAAGGAAACAGTTGAATATGTGACACTTCAAATTGTCTATATATAGGGGAACACAATTTTCCGGGAAGTTATATAATGCTTTGCCCTCACTCAGAACTTCTCTTTTCTTATCACCTCCTTATCCTCTATAAATGAAGACACAACACATGAGAAATATTAAAACTAAAATTAATTACGGTATCAGACATCCTTGAATTTCCATGATCTAATATATTATTACCCTTCACTCTCATGGCCCTGAGTTGTTCACCCTGCCATCATAGGTTGTCTTACTATCAACTGGTGACTTATAGGTCCATATTACTCCTAGTATCTGGAATCCTATATAGTTCATTCTTTCACAAACTTATCTAGATAAATAAACCCATTATACTCAGTCCTTATACCAACAGGTACAGTTTTCTTTCCTGGCCTTTCATTTAATCAGCCTTTACATGACCTAAGCCTGGATGAGTTGGTATTTGGAAAAAAATTCCAGAGAAAGATTGCCTTTCAACCTTGTGAAAATGACCTTATTAGGTACTGTTTATTACCAGTTCAACAGTTAAAGTACGAGGAATTGATCTGTGGTTACTTTGTACCAATTAGTTTGACATTATCCATCCTTAAATGGCAAGAATTGAGAAGTTATTCATATTACAGATATTAAACTGAATTTCTTCAGAGACTATTTAGGGGCTTTTCAGAAAATGAGTGCAGACTCGAGGTCCTTGAAACACATGTATAAGTGGATAAAGTAGGCAGCTCCATGCAAGTATAATCGAACAGTATTATCTAGATGACTGGAACCAGTGGTGGTTATACTATCTTTGCATTCTTTTGTTTTTCATCCATTTGGTGGTATTTTTCAACTTTAATGGTACAACGTTGCATATATTTGTAATTTTTTTCCACTTTGTTATTTTGTTAATAAAACAATTTGCTTAGGTACAGGCTTTACTTGAGGTAATAACCATCCTAACACTTTTCACCTCTACAAAGCCACAGCTAGTGCAAAAAATTTAAATAATTGTGAAATATGTCATTCTATGCCAACTCCTGGGAAAATCCAAGTATTAACCATACTCAATTAATATGACTAAAATAAATTTCAGTCAATACACTTAGCCTTAAAATGTTAGAAAAATATCTATTGATAATAATTTAGGGTAGTGTTGGTACAACTAAACTTGATGTGTTTAACTCTGATTATAGGAGTTGGTTCAATCCTCAAATGAACCTCTCCATTATCAATTGCCATACCATTTCCTTAAACACTATACTTGCCATAGTGTTTCTTTAAACTGTAAATCAAACCTCCAAAGAAATTCAAACATTTGAAATGTTGAGTTATTCCTGTAAAATGACAAAAGTTTAAAACATTCAGGTATAAAAAAAAAAGAGTGGTAGCAGAGATGATGATCATGTATGTGCCCAATGGTGTGTGCTTTCTGTAACCAAGATTCAGACTTTTCAAAAGAATATGTATTGTATAATTCCATCCATGTGACCTCCAGAAAAAAATAAAAATATAAAAGAACAGATCAAGGTTTGCAAGGAGTTTCAGATGGAGGTGTGATTTCACACAGATAGCACAAGGGAGTTTTTGGGGTGAGCAATCTGTTTCATATCATAATTATGTAATGGTTACAACAAACTATGCAATATATCAAAATTCAAATTTCACACATTGAACTGCATATCAAAATGTGTTCCTTTTTGAGTGATAATTTAAAAACGGAAAATTGTAAAAACTGAGAAAATATAAAGCAATTGATGTGGTTTCTATTTTTCTATCTGGAACTCTGATTTTCTTTCTCAACTTCTGAAAAAGATAGCACCAGGCATGCCAACTGTGGTAGGCAAAATAAGGGCTTCAAAAAAGTTAGGCCCCAGTCCCTGGAATCCATGAAAGTTATCTTACATAGCCAAGGGAAAAAAGACACTGCAGATGTGATTAAGTTAAGGATCCTGGGATGAGAAGTTATCCTATGTTATATGGGCCTTAAATATAATCATGTGTGTGCTTATAATAGGGAGGCAGAGGGAGATGACAGAAGAAGAGAAGCAGTGCAAACATAGAGGCAGAGATCAGAGTGATGGAGCCACAAGCCAAGAAATGCAGGCAGCCCTCAGAGCCGGAAGAGACAAAGAACAGCTGACCTTTCTTGTCCAGCTGTTTTAACCCTAATTTAATCTAACTACTTTCCCTATAAGAACAAGCCATAACAGCCAAAACTCAGCCAGGAGGAATTGTTCTCCCCATGCCAACTGCTGATTAGATCCATCCTCAGGAAGAATACAAGAGATCTTGAAATTAGCCTACTCTTGACCACAGGTGGGAGAAATACGGAATTAATTATTTATGTACCTTCTTTATTTCCACTGATTTATCTACAACACTAAAAGATATAACTCTTTTAAAAGAAATTGTGGTAGTAATGTTTAATTCAGTCAAAACATGAAAATGAGGCAGGGAGATTTGTAGCAAGCTGTCTGTAAATTAACCATTGGTCCAAAGTCCTGTTGTAATCCACTAACAAGAATGTGTAAGATAGGGCCGGTCGCGGTGGCTCGCGCCTGTAATCCCAGCACTTTGGGAGGCCGAGGCAGGCGGATCACTTGAGGTCAGGAGTTTGAGACCAGCCTGGCTAACATAGTGAAACCCCATCTCTACTAAAAATACAAAAATTAGGCTGGGCTCAGTGGCTTAGGCCTGTAATCCCAGCACTTTCAGGGGCCAAGGCGGGAGGATCACCAAGGTCAGGAGATCAAGACCATCCTAGCCAACATGGTGAAACCCCATCTCTACTAAAAATAGAAAAAATTAGCTGAGCATGTGAAACCCAGTCTCTACTAAAAATACAAAAACATTGAACCTAACCTTTTTATTATATGCTTTGAATGTCAATATGTTAGTTTCAACTTGCAAACAAACAATATGACAAATGCTATAATTGACGATCTATGACAAAGGAAAGGGGGTGCAGCTTCAGCTCCAGTCTCAGGTTTGTGTACGGGTAGCAGGTGCCTGGGAAGCAATGTGTACTTGCTGCACAGAAGTAGACAGCCGAGTCTTCAGGTTGGGTCTCTGTGATGTGCAGGGAGAAATGTTTGGCTGTCTTGTTCAATGTAACAGCAATTCGTTGGTCTTTCTTTTCGCCCATATTTGAACGAATGTCTATAATAAGCTGAGGTCCTTTTCCAAGTTCTTGCTTATACCAAGGGAAGTAGTTTGAGGCACTGTCTGAATAAGTACACTTGATAACAGCGCCGTCTCCCTCCTGGACACTCAGGGTTGAAGGATGCTGCTCCACATTCTCTCCATTCACCACTATGCAGAAAGAAAAAATCAGAGAAAGAAGAGGGATTGTTAGGTCATTACTCTCTAGAATTATTTTTCATAGTAACGAGAGGAAACCTGAATAAAGCAAGTCTTCTCTTTGAACTGCTGAAGAATATTCACTAATATACTCTGTTACCCAAATACCCTCAACTCACAGTCCAGCTGCAGCCACAGGAATATAAATACAGCTCGAATGGATGTCATCCTTGTTCTTCCCAATTAAGATCAGTCATTGACCTGCAACCTCCAGTTATAAGAGTTACTTCTATCATCAGGTTGTCTCTTCTCTCCTCTGACAGCCATAGGGGTTTCTCACACTGTGTAGCCAACCAATAAGAAAAAGGCTCTGCTGCTACCGTAAACCTATTCATTCAGGACACACTAAAGTGAACCCTGTATTCTGCCTCAGCAGAGGAGCACTGCCATCTTGTGGCCACATCCCTAATTACTGAACTTGCTGGTTGAATGTTTTTCTCTAACCCTACGAGGCACTCAGGTGCACAAAAGCAGCAATGAGTCAAACAGACTGGGTGTTCAATCAGAGATTAAATGCACAGTAAGAATGTAGAGATCTAACTCTATAATTATGCACACTACTGAGTCATTATTCATAAATTATAAAGAAGTAGATGCTGTTGATGTTTATTCAATGATGGGCTGAGTTTATGTTTGAAATTAAGAAAATACCATAATTCACTCTCATAAACAAGAAAAAATAATGCCTTCCTTTTAGGTTAAGTCTACTATCATGACTCGTTTGTTATGAAGAAAACACTTTTTTTTTAGGCAATATGTAAGCCAAAGATCAGAGCAAGAGAGAGAGGACCACTCAATATTTCGAGTGCGTATTATCTCAGGTTCTGCTTCTCAAGCCTGGGCCATGACCTTGCTATTCCCAGAGAATTGACGGTACCGACAATCAAAATGTTGAATATTTCTTCAGTAAAGATGACTTTAATAAAAGGTAAAGAATTAAAGTACAATGATAAAGGAGGAGGGGGACAAGTTCCATGAGTTATTAAATACTCCAACAATAGGAACAGTTTGACCCATAGACTGGGCTGGTTTGCAAGGAGAAATCTGGCATGTTTTAAGAAGTCTTTTCCTATTGCTATGTGTGTTGCTTTCTGCAAAGTGTTGAAAAAACAAGAAGAAATTCTCAGAAAACATCAGGCTGCAGAGTCAAAAAATGTAACCATATGTAACTTTATTATTGAGATAATTCTATTTTTTGATATCAAAGTGGATGATATCAATATGATATGTGCTTAAATACAGTGACTGACTCATATCTTTAGTGGAATTTCCTCTAAAGTAGAGTCAACTCTTCTGTCATGAGCTGCTGTTGTCTCAGCCATTGCTGGCACAGATTCCATATCTATCATTTTTCTCCCAAACTCCACCATAATGTTTTCCTCCAAGATATTGAGAAAGTCCTTCAGTCCTGTATGTTTCCAGGTTTATCTGTTTCTGCCAAAAAAAAAAAAAAACCTTTCTAATCTACTTTAATTTTTGAAATTTCAAAATTACTTCTGTAAGAATACATTAATGGAAGGCTAAATATTTCTTGTGCCTGTCAGCAGAATAGTACAAATAGAAAACTGACAGTAAAATACTGATCATGAGAAATGGTACCTGGGAAACCAAGACTTTCTCATTTCCAGGAGGAAAGCCCCTTTCCTGTGATTTGTACTCACTAGTCTCCTGGAGTTATAGAGACTAAATCTAATTATTTATTCACATCTCACACCCTTAAATATTTACAGACAGCTATGATTAAGAATCTCAACTCAATACATAAATATATGTATATATATAATGTGTGCTTTTACATATATGAAATTTCTCCATTCTAAGGATCTTCAGTTATCTCACCCATTCCTCATACAATACAATTATCAAATCCTTCATTGAGCAAATTACTTTCTTCCTGGAGACAGATACATTGGTTAATATTTGTCCTTTTGAGTTACGGCATCCAGAACTGAATGTAATGGTCTGAATATGACCACTCACATGGAGCACAGCATTCCGTATATTAACTGTACCTTGAATATAGCCATGCCCTGGACAAAATTCCCAGCCTAGTGATTATTTCGTTTTTTGCCAGACTCATTATCAAAGGGTTGGCCCGGAAAAGCTTTTCCAGCACTTTCATGAACTGTCAGCTACACAGGGGCAATGTTCCCCTTAGCTTCCCAATTTCAGTGATCATTTTTAAACAATGTAGAGTGATGCTCCTTATGTTCACATCATTCTTTCAAGGAATATCCATCCACCATAAGGTACACACCTTGCTATTTTTAGGAAAATTCTCAGAAATACATCCAGGGGTTGAGGATGGCACCATCACTTTTGGCTCACTCCTACAGAAGCCAGTGAGTCATGGACTGATTTGCTGGTAGAGTAACAGTGGCTCAGCCTCATGAGTATCTCTGTGGCCCAAAGTGGCAAATGTTTACTTACACAAGTTGGAACTCTCCATTCTCATGGTCAAACTGATTGGACCAAGTCTTTCCCAGACCCAAACTGCAGAGGTCAAAGTGGCTGGATTTTCCTCAGTTTCTCTTTGCTCAGCAATGTGGTCCCGCAGGAATGAGGCAGAGGAAACAATACTAAGGAGGAAGGGAGGAAATCCAGTTTCTTTCTACTCCCGGCTCATCTAATGGTTTCATACTGGCATCTTGGATATGGTTTCTCTCTTTGTAAAGTGAAATTGGACTAAAAGATTTCTAAGTGCTTTTCTAGCTGTAAAATTATTTTATTCTATTTAACAGAGCAAATATTTATTAAGGACTAGTTGTGTACAGTGTAAAGTATGGGAATGCAAGGAGAAATTGTCTTGCATCATGGAACCCCAAAACCATTTTCACATCAATATGCAATCTAGTGGGTCTGAGGTTACCCTAACCAATCCTTGGGCCCCTTCAGAAGCAAAGACAAGGTCCTCCAGATGAGTTCCTATGTGAGTTTTCATTCCTCCTACAACATTAGTGATAGATGGTAGATCAACAGAAGCCTAAATCCATAGTAAAATGAAATCAATTGAGACTTTACTCGCTAAGTATAAAGGCCATCACAAGCAGTGATATGAGGGTGGACACCATGGCTGGGCTATAGGGAGGCAGGATTCTCCCTTCTGGATATCAATTTCTTATCTTTATAGCGTATCATGTCTGTCTTAAAGGAAACACACACACACCTCAGCAACTTGGAGAACATGGAAGAAGTATAGGAGTTTACTAATATGTAAAGCAAAAGGCACTTTCTCAAACATCCTGATTGCTTTCAGACTTCAAAATCCCTCCTTCAAAATTTAGCTTGGGGATTCAAGATTCCCAGCTGGGCTGGCTGTACAATTTGTGGGACTCAGTGCAAAACGAAAATTTAGGATTTCTTATTCGAAAGGCAGGAAAAATAGCCATTAGGTAATAAACTGTAAAGATTTTTTCTTAAAATATTTTATTACTTATAAAATGCAATAGGGTTTATAATGATACATAAGAAAAAACATAAAATTGGTTTAAAAATTTGGTGTCATAAATTAATATAATAATACTTTAATATGATATCTTGATGAATAAAATTTTATGGATCACTTTTCTGCAAATTAATTTATGAGGTTAGCAAAATTCATGCCTGGAGCAACTTCATTTTCAAGCATATAAATGAAAGCAATGTCAAGTGCTCTTATGAAATGCAAAATCTTAACTAGAATTTTTCATTTCTAACTGCGAGAAAGATATTTCTGCTGATGCAACTGATACTGGAGTTCTTAAAGGTATTTTATATACTGTGACAACATTAGCATACTTATCTGATGGATTAACTGAAATATAAATTGTAGTAAATCAGTGGTTGATGGTCCCTGTGAAACAATTTTTCTAAAACAATTTATTTCTTACCACAAATCAGTTTTATGTACGTCTGAACTCAGTTTTCAATGTAAATTTACACAGTGCTGTTTTAATGTTTCCTCTGAAATTTTTAGGAACTTGTGGAAGCTGTATAAGAAACTAGAAATGGCTTAATGATATAGATATAATTCAAAATCCTTGTTTATTCATTTTATCACTGTATCTTCAATTATTAAAAAATTAATTTCAGGCCAGGCACGGTGGGTCACGCCTGTAATCCCAGCACTTTGGGAGGCTGAGGCAGGCGGATCACGGGTCAGGAATTCGAGACCAGCCTGGCCAACTTGGTGAAACCCCATCTCTACTAAAATTAGCCAGGCATGGTGGCAGGGGCCTGTAATCCCAGGTACTCAGGAGGCTGAGGCAGGAGAATCACTTGAACCCAGGAGGCGGAGGTTGCAGTCAGCTGAGATCGCACCACTGCACTCCAGCCTGGGCGACAGAGTGAGACTCCGTCTCAAAAAAAAAAAAAGTTAATTAATTTCAATATTATCCTCTATGTTAAAACGTGGCTGTTCAAAACTTCACATGAAAATAATGCTCTTCAGATACTTCTCAAAAAAAAAAAAGCATACAAGTGGAAACATGAAAAAAAATGCTCATCACTAATCATCATAGAAATGCAAACCAAAACCACAATGTTTGGCTTTTGTTAAAAAGCCAAAAAAATAGCAGATGTTGATGAAGCTGTGGAGAAAAGGCAACACTTATACACTGTTGCTGGGAATGTAAATCAGTTCAGCAACTATAGAGAGCAGTTTGGAGATTTCTCAAAGAACTGAGAGTTCATTCCACCCAGCAATCCCACTACTGGCTACATACCCAAAGGATAATAAACCATCCTACCGAAAGACATGTGTGCCCATATGTTCATCACAGCACTATTCACAATAGCAAAGACATGGAATCAACCCAGGTGCCCATCAGCAGTGGATTTGATAAGGAAAACACGGTACATATACAACATGGACTACTATGCAGCCATGGATGTGGCTGGAAACCATTAGGATAACTTAGGATAACTAAGTGAACTAGCACTGAAACATAAAGCCAAATATGACATGTCCTCACTTATAAGTAGGGGCTAAACATTAGGTACACAAGGTCATAGAAATGAGAACAGTAGACCCTGGAGAATACAAGGGAGGGGACAGAGGGAGGGGGTTAAGGATTGAAAAAAATCACCTTTTCAGTACTATGCTCACTACCTGGGTAATGGATTCATTATAACTCCAAACTCTAGCATCACATAATATACTATTGTAACAAACCTGCAAATGAACCCCCAATTCTAAAATAAAAGTTGAAAAAAAAGATGTTAAGGAAAAAAACAAAAGAAGATAGCATTAAAAGGTGAGAAAATGATGCTCTTTTCCATTAAGCTGCTATCCTTACATGTAATTTCTATTTCTAAACCTGCAGATATCCAAATTGTAATGTTATATCAACTTTCAAAACCACAGTCTCTAAACTTTTTGAAGGATTCTAATAACTCTCCAATATACCTTATTGCCTTGTCCATGTATATGCTTTTATTGTGTAATAATTTACTGAAAAATTTACTGCCACTCACTTTGGATAGCCGCAAAACACCAGAGAGCCCTGTGTGCTCATGCACTCAAAATAGCCCATCCAACTGCTCAGCTCACATGCTGCCCACTGTGCCCATGAACCTGAGCCTGCATGTGATTCTGTCCTGTGTCCTGCTGTCCTGTGTATCTCCTCTGCTCACCTACATGCTCTGTCCTCTCACTGAACTTCACTTACTCACACAAGTTTAAAAACAAAACTATTAAAAATGTCAAGGCAGTGATAGCAGAGCATTAACTAGGGTCCTGTGGGCTGCAACAGATCACATACCCAGGAAGCTGGCCCTGCTCCCAGCTTCACCGGAGACTGCCAGCTTGTCTTCATCTTGGTTCTCAGGGCCCCAGTCCTTCCTAGTCCATTCTTTTACGTTCATGTAACAGACCTTGTAAGGTTGAAATTCTACACGTGTTGTAACTGATCCACATTTAGGTTTAAACTTTGGCTTTGCTTCTCAGAAGTCTTGGAGTGTGGCTACAGCAGGTAAGTTTTTGGGGGGCAACCCTAGAAGTTTCTGCTCTCTTTTCGAGACCTTGAATGATGTTACAAAATCATGAGTAATGCAAGGAAGACAAATGGATTTTAATGTAACAAAATGAAAAGTTTAATGAACTCTTTCTTACTAGATGCAATTTAGAAATTATCCCAACGGATATATTTGCCAGTGATGTATGTGAGCACATTGCACAAATTTATCAATTGAAATAATTGGTATTTCGTGATTCTCAAGGGTCTTCTATAGTGTGTAGCTTAGAGTACACACTCTGCTTTCATACATCGAGAAGGAGAATCCCAGCCCAGCTTCATTGCTAGTTTCATAACCATCTGAGCTCAGGCAAAACATGTGTGCCCTATAATCCTCAGTTTATTCATGTGTAGAGTAAAGAGGTATTGTCAGCACCCAGATAATATATGTAAATTCAGAGAATGTCTGACACCCAATGATGTTACGTGCTTTAAAATTTTATCTTTTATGGGTTCCAGGAGTAAAAAATATATATATATAATATACATCACACATGCTCTCTTCCCTTTTACTAGAAAAGTGAACAACGTGCATTTAGATGAGACATTGAGTCATCTCTTTGCTATTTCTCGACCAGGATATATTTTTTCAAACCTTTTTTATCACAGTAATTTATATGTAATTTATATGCTCTTTGCTAGAGGATCTGTTTTAACAGTACATTGGGTCCTGATATCTTTAAAAGTTGCTCCAGTGGTTCCATATCAAAGCTTTTTCCTGCGAAGAGATTTCTGAGAGCAAAAGGGTAGGACAAAAAAGTTAAACGGCAATCCTGAAATGTCTAATTTTAGCAGAGATAAAAGTGCAACGTCAATCAGAAAACCCGAAGCTGTGCAAGTGATACTGTGGGGGCAACATGCCTCTCTCACGGAAGGGGTTGGGGCTGCAGGCCCAGCTGCAGTTCGGATCCAGGCTGCAGATTTCCTGTGAGAACTGTGCCTCCACTGCACAGAAGTATGTGCCTGAGTCTTTCAGTTGGGCGGCTGTGATGTGTAGGGTACCACAGAGCTCCTCAGAGTTTCTTTTTGACCATAACTTTCCACTGTGCTTCATCCATGAAGCCATGAAAAACAGATTGATGAGGCCAACCCAGGATTCTGTTGGAACCACTGCACGTTGTTCACAGAGGTAGAAAAACTGCATCTCAGAGTAGAGCTGGTTCTCTCCTGGAGACTCGGAACTGAAGGACTCTGCTCCACCTTCACTCGTCTCACTCCTGCTTGGAAAGAGAAAAGCAAATATGTATTATGTCACTAAGGAATCACTGATGCAGTTTCCAAGCCTGTAAAATATCCCTAGAAACACTCATGAGGCTGTAGGACAGTCCAGGAGATTTGTGTCAGCTCTCCCTTCCCTCCCTTCCTCTGTCAGCCCCCATCTAGGATGGCCCAACTCACAGCAAACCTGGACCCACAAAAGCCCCAGGAGAGCTCCCAGTCTCCTCTCCATGGCTCCTTGCCTGGTTGCTGGGGTGCCTTTGCCACTGCTCTGGAAGGGGTCAAGTCTTGGGTCCAGACAAACTTGTTCTTACAGTCAATAGTTTGCACCAGACTCCCTGAGCACCAATCACACCTGAGCTCTGTCATTCATCTGAATAGGAAACTCCACCAGCAGTGGCCTTTGAGACTGCACAGTAATCTCTCCAAAACTCTGGGTGTGAATAGTGCAAGGAGGGAAGAGCCAATATTTGCAGTGTATGAAGTTACAGGGTTTTTTTTCCCTTAAAGTACTTTATATAAGAGAAATTGTAGAATAGTATGTGAAGAAAGAGGATGATACGTCTGAGAAGAATCCGTGTCTCAGCTGGGGAAAGTAGAGCCTTAAAGAATCATGGGAAGCCCAAATTACATAGCTGGACAGAAAATTGCAAAATTCAATTATATGAAAATTTTACTAAGGAAAACTTTCTGGTAGCATGTATGGTGGATTTAGAAACAAATACAATTTCTTGAAATCAGGAGATTGTCTGCATAGAAAATGTTTCCAACTAGAGTTTGTTTGGTTAAAAGAAAAATAGGATGTGTGTATGATATCCACCCCGATTTAATTTCTACCTCTCCCACTCTGTCCAACCCTTTCCCTACACACCCTGCAGGCCCACACAGCTGTTACAATCAGGCCACATACTGCTGGTCAAATTAAATATTCTTCTCTCTATTCTCTTTCTGGTTTTGGTCCTTATTTCCTTCCTATTTTCTTCTTTTCTGCTTATTCTTGTTCCTTTTAGTCTCAGAGAAGATATATGAAGAAATCAGATATCAGGGGTATTTTGGAATAATTTCCATGCCAGTGAATTTCAGGAATTTTAGTCATAAAAATTTAAAAACTTAAAATATGTAATAGAGATGTTTTCTATTGAATGTCCATCCCCCCAGTTCCCAGTAAAACTCCAATTCCCTTACCTCTGCTTATAGAATCATCCTCACAATGGATTCGTAGACCTATGAACTCCAGCTTTCTGAGGTTCTATATAGAATGTCAGAGCTGAAAACCTAAGATGAACTTTACACACACACTGCCCCCCATTCCACTGCAATTCCTTGTTATCTGTGATTTGACTGACTCACATGCCCCCTTGTCTTCTCTTTTAATTGTTCCACCCTTTGGGACCATCAGAAAAAGTCTTCATTTCTGGAAATCCTAGAGTGCCCCCTAGTGGACTGAAGCCATCAACAAAAACCACTACGGACCAACTTATTCCTCAGTAGTCACACAACCCAGCCCCATTCACTGTTTCCTATGAAGGAAATGGAGGTGGTCAGAAAACAATACAACTGCCTAGATTGGATGGGGATTAAGAATGAACCAATTACCACTTTAAAATGTCATTTCGTGGAAATTAGTATCTTAATTTGGCAATTCTCTTTTTGTACTCTCACTTAATTCCTTTAATTTAGTTCAAAATAAGTCCAAAAACATGTATTAAAGTTTTACTATAAGTGAATAATTTATTAGGTTTTAAGAATACTTAAAAGCAGATGTAATATTAGTTTTATGGTCTACTGGAGTGGACAAAAATACATATCTATAATATAAATCACATAGTAGGAACCTAAGAGGAGTGTAAACTAGAAGCTGTATGATCCCAGAGGCAGAAAAAAATACTTAGGAAGGCTGAACAAAACCTAATGAAGAAGGTGATCGTTTTCTCCTCTCTCCCTTTTTCTATGAGTAGACAAGAAAAAAATGTAGATAAACCTTTGTGATGGCTTTTATGACTTTTTTTGGTTTAATACTAGAAAGAATTCACAAATATATGAAATAATTTAAAGTAATACAGCATTCCAGATAGACTAAAATCTCCTTTGACCACTACTCCCAGTTCTAGTCCTTTCATCCCTTATTACCCTTATTGTTTCATCTAATCAATTTGGAGTTGATGCAATCTACATTCATATACAAAATATATGAAACAGCTGAAATATATGGCATTTCATTTATAGGTTTAAAATGTAATAAAAATGATACATCTTGTGCATACCTTTTTGTAACTCACTTTATAAACTCAATAATAAATCTTTAGGTCTTATTGTATTAATTCATATGGGGCCTTCTGCTATACTGCATCATATTAGGGATATACTTCAGTTTATACAGCCTTTCTCCTATTGATCAACACTTAAAATGTTGTTTTTTAACCATAAAATATAAAATGGCAATAAAGCCTTTAAAGAATTCCTCTTTTTATTCACATGTGCTCATGTTTCTTCAGGAGCAGAGACTAGGAACTAGTGAAAGAACCATCAGTGTGGCTAGTAGTGAAAAGCACTCCGGACAGAAGGAAGATCGGGCAAAGGCTCTGAGGAAGAAGGGAATGAATTCATGTTCCCATTATTGTGTTGAATGGTTTTCTTTTTTATTACTTTTGTTAGTGTGCATTGGAGCTCTAGTTTATTGGCTAATTTGATAAACTCTAAAATTACTGTCTTCATATATATAGTATGTGTATAGTTTCTTCCAATTAGCTACAGAAGTAATTCTAAAGAGAGTAAGTCAAAAGGAGAAAAAAATATACCCAAGGAGAAAGAGGGGGACATACAAGGAAAAAATGTTACGGAATAACTTCAGGAAAAAAATAATAACAACTTTGGGCATTTAAAAATTATATATATGTATACATATATAATATAAGGATACTTTTAGGAACAAAAAATACCATTTACACTTTCTAAAACAATAGAAAGAAAAAAGAAAACTATCACTGCAACAGAAGACAGACTAAAACACGAAAGAACAAATCAAGAGCATGCTGAGCAAAGCCAAAACGTTAAAATGAATCCAAATGTATCAGTAATCGAAACATATTTTTAAAAAGACTATGATTCAATCAAAATTAAAAATCTTGCTACATACTGCTTGAAAAAACAGACAACAAGCCCCAAGAAAGCTGAGCATATCGGATGGGATTCTTCCTGCTGCCTCTGTATTCAAGGACTATAGCACCCCTCCCTCATCTACTTAACCCACTGCACCTGCCATAAACAACTTCCAAAAGAATTTCAATCCTTTTCGCTTCTTTTAAATGTCCCTTCTGCTGATTAGGTAGTAAAAGAGTAGTGCAAGATAAGAATAGCAAGTTAGTCTGCTAAAATAGCTCTGGCAAAGTTGAGATCAGAGACGAGAGAGGGAAAAAAAGACAAGGTAAAAAACTCAACATTCATACAGAAAAGAGTAGAGAAAGAAAGGAAAACTATCTGAGATGAAAAACCAAAAAGAAATTAAGATTTAGCTGCAGAAAAGGACAAACCTAACATGAGAAAATTCCATATCCTAATGTAGCAGAGAGAAAGAAGGCAAGTCTAAATAATAGCTTTTACATTTTTATCATTGTACTCTCTACTTCCTTTACAATTTGAAATATTTAGGAAGTATCTGTATCTGTTATTGCACATTTCTAATTGCTCTAGAATCACAAAAGAAAGCAGGGAAAATTCATCATCAAAATTATATATGATCATTGTGTGCGCCAGCAATTAGCAAAGTGTTGTGTCAAGAGAGGCTTTAATTGTCTTCTTCATTAATTTGATATTTATTTCCCTGGAGGGTTGCCACAGAATAAACCGTGTCTCATCAAAAATTTACATGTTGAAGCCCTTATCCCCAGTACATCAGAATGAAACTGCATTTGAAAACAGGATCTTTAAAGAGGTCATTAAGGTAAAATGAGGTTATATAGCTGGGCTCTAACTCAACATAATTGGTGTTCTTGTAAGAAAGGAAATCCAGACACGGACATGTGCACCATGAGAGGAGAGACCACCTGAAGGCACGGTGAGAAGGCAACCATCTGCAAGCCTCAATAACAACCTGCCCTGCCAACGCCTTAATCTTGGATTTCTATCTCCAGAATTGAGAGAAAAACAGATTCTGTTGTTTATGCCACCCCGTCTGTGGTATTTGTCATGGCAGCTCTAGAAAATTAATGTGAAGGTAAATTTTTAATATCCAGTTATATGAAATATATCACACAGAGCAACTTGAAGTCATAAATATACATATAAAGTATCTTCAGCATCTTAACATTCTACCTTTTACACTCATGTTTTGGTGCACTTGTTTCCTGAATAAAAGTGCTCCCTTGTCTTAGATATCCCCATGAGAATTCTGTACAGAGCTCTAATTATCTTGACAACTTTATTATTGTGCTTAAACGATTGGAAATTTGTATTGGATGTGCTGCATATGTGATATTAAATAACAGCGAAATTTCCTTTATAAGTTACCTAACAAGCTTTAAAATACTTTCATATGTACTGTATATAGCAAAATGCCTCTAAATATTAAATGAGTTCTCTGGAATGACTGTTGAGCAAGGATTATAATTACATGACTTATAGATCTTCAGGATTTGCAGGAACACTTATCAAAATATTGTTCATCTTATATATATATATATATGTTACCAAGTAAGAATAAATATACTAAAGTGCTAGGATATATAATTTACATTAAATCTTTTCAACAGAAACCACAGAATATCAAGCATGAGCTGGTTAACTTAAGTCTCAACTCTAAGGAGAGTCAATTCACTTAGTCAAGAAAGCAAACTCCAAGGCGGTCAGCTACTGTTGTTATCAACACGTAAGGCCACAACAGAGGAAACTACAGTTCAGCTACCCACAGCTTGAATGATACCTGAAGCTTTTATAAGTAGCACAGGAAATATCAGATATTGGGTTTTTATTAGAAAAATTAGTGACATGTTAAATAGCATAATGAAATTTAGGAATTGGTTTTTAAATAAAAGTATTTAAGATATGGATTTCAACTATAGAACTTTAGAGACACACCCTACCATTGCCTGAACAGCATATAAAAATCTAGGACAGCCTATACCTTGCACCAAGAATGCTACCAAATTCCAACCAGTGGTGGACTGGATGAAGAAAATGTGGTATATGTACACCACAAAATACTACACAGCCATAAAAAGCATGAGATCATGTCCTTTGCAGCAACATGGATGAAGCTGGAGGCCATTATCCTAAGGGAATTAACACAGAAACAGAAAACCAAATACACAATGTTCTCACTTATAAGTGGGAGTTAAACATTGAGTACACAAGGACACAAAGATGAGAACAATAAGCACTGGGGATTCCAAAAGGGAGGAGAGGGGGGAGGGTAAAGTGTTGCAAAACTATCTATAGGTTACTACATTCACTACAAGATCATTAGAAGCCCAAACCTCAACATCACACAATGAACCCATGTAACAAACTTGCTCATGTAACCCCTGAATCTAATTTAAAAAAAAAAGAATGCTACCAAAGCTTTAATCCCTAAAAGATTCTGTAATCAGCCAATGGTGTGCACAGCCAAATGAATAAATAAATTGTGCTTTATTCATATAATAGGAAACTTCTCAACAATTACAGTAATGAACACGGATTAACCTCCAGAACATGATGAGTGAAAGAAACCAGGCAGAAGAGAGTACCTACTGAATAATCCCATTGATTCAAAGTTTTAAAATGGTTAAAGTATCTGTAATACTAGAAATATGAACATCTGTTGCCTCCAGAAGGTGGGTTGACTGGAAAGGCACACACAAAAACTTTCTGGGTGTTAGAAGTATTTTGTCTTCAGATTGTTTTAAAGGTATCATGGTCTTTTCCCTCCATTTTAAAGAAATCAATAATAAGGATAATTAAGAGAGTTAGATGGATGAAAAATGACTTGGAATTTAAAATCTTCAGACACAGTCTCATTAGTGAATGAAAGACAATTTGTGTTGTAAGCTAAAATACATTTAAAAGGGATTATAATTTGCCTCAATGGTATGATAAAATTTTGTGTCAAACATGCACAAAATGTGAAAAATCAAAATTAATTTCATTAATATAAAAACATATTTCCAAATTCTTCTTAATGTAATTCTTTATTGCATAAAGTTTCTTGTAATCATATAAGTAAAACAATAAATAAGTAAAATAATAAACCATAAATAAATAAAACAAATGAGCAATAAATAAAACAAGCAAGCAACTAGATTTGTCAGGTGACAGTGGGTGGGGAGATGCTCTTCAGTGGCTTGAGATCCTTGGTGCATGTATAAATCTGGTCCAATCAGGAAAGATAGACCATATAATAATTTGAACAGAAAATGCTTTTTATAATTATAGGAAAATTTAATATCAATATAAAAAATTATTAATTATAACAGGATTTAGAGTAACAAGGAAACAGGTAATACAAAGAAAAGAAAACTCTGCTATTCCTATTCCTGTAGGAATAGCAGATATAAGGTGCAGTCCCTACTCCTAGGGCTGGGTACAACACCCCAAGAAGGGACCCCTAGCCCCACCCCCGAGGGGTGAGACCCAGATCTTATTGGGAAAGGCACAACTGTGTCTCACTAGATGACACAGAAGTCACTGTTGTGCTGTGAATTTTCTACAGAGAAATTCACCCTCTCATACTTACCAGAAAACCATAATCTAGGGTGCCGATTCATGAATCTAGGGATGAATATGGGGAAAGCTGGATACAGGAAGGTGTCTCACTGCAGGCTCTGTTCTGCAGTACCACGCAAAAATGGAAGTCCTGGAGGACACTGCTGGCCACTGTACAGCGCAGGAACCTGGTGTGGGTGCACTGCATGAGCCGGACGCTGGAGAAGCCTCTCATGCTGCAGGAACCTGTGGCATGTGCACACAGAAAGCAAAAATCAAAATCTTTTCTCCCTGATCCTCTACTGGCAAAGCATAACGTTATGCCAACTGGCAAGGAACATAGTTGAAGGGTACAGATCCACATTCACGGAAGAGGCAAGGGGTGAATTTGGAGCTGAGAGTCAATAAATCAATCCACCCCTTGGACTATTCAACTTCTATATACAACTTTCTACATACATTTGAAACACATACAACAACAAAACAATTCTATGTTCCTACCTCCTTTAATAGTCGCATAAAGTGCCCATCACAGTCCCTGTGGGCAATGTGGCTGAGCTGATAACAGTGAGTCACCTGAAGTTAGCCATCTTATCAAAGGTAGAAGACAGTGTGCTTTAGAAATAGAAAAGAATGGAGGGACTGAGGCAGGGGACATTACACGAGTACATATCTTATTCATAATTTTACATCTATAATGTTCCATTTACCTTCCTTATACCCATCCAGCAATCATTGAAATACATCTATCCCATATAATCATCTCACTAGGTCCTAAAAACTTCTGCTGATCTCTGCTGGTTCACCATTTGGCTAAGGTGTACCATTGGCCACAATTTTCTTATTCTCTCTATATTTGAGGGTTCCTACGTACCTACCCTCTAATACATTATAGCGTGAGCCAAGTAGCAGCTGGAAAGATTCATCCTCCTTCTCCTTTTTCTCCAGACTACTTGCTACCCTCCTAGGCTTCAAGCAAACAAGAAGTATAAAAGCTTCTTCAACAGTTCTTTACATCCTAGACAAAAGAAAGTCATAAATTTATACTGGGTCCAGTGACCCTCTACCATGCATTGCAATTCTTATCAGTGTTTCCAGCACAGTTTGGCATTGCTAAACTTATCACATGATTGATTATCAAAATGTTATAAGAATCCATCTTTAATATTCCAATAGCTGAAATCATATAACAACAGGGCGAAAGCAATGAATAGAAATGCCAGTAGCTAGAAGAAAAATGAAAGGGATTATAGCCACAAATTTCTGATACAGATTTGCAGCATTTCTGACACTAAAAGAATAGGAAACTACTTTTCTCATGGTGAAAAAGTATTTGGAGAAACACTGATGAATTTTTAATCTTCATTTTTCTTCTTCACTATTCTTAAATAGTTGTCGGAACTAACATCACCTGACATTTTTCTAAGTCCTTCATGATTCTAATGACTCTTTTATTGTTGACTAATAACTTCTCACAGTTCTTCCTAAATAGAGTTATTTAAACTCAGACAAAATATTTAGACACATAAATACCACAGTTAGAGGCAAAAAAAGAAACTCTAAAAAAAATAACCTATGAATGACCAACTTGAAAACAAATTTGCAAGGTAAGAACATGAGAAAATCATCTTCTGTTTTCCAGATTAGATGACAGATGAAATTATAAATGAAAACCAATTTTCTCTGAGGCCATGTCACAGCTCACATAGTCAACCTCCTAATGCAGACAACATCAAGGTAAGTCATGGAGGACTTGATTGTTATAAGAATACTATCTCTTCCATCATTCAAGAATACTATTTCCTATTACATAGTTTCTACAATGAGCAAAAAGCTTCTGAAACAAAATTTATCAGGACATGGAGCATAACAGGAACTGCAGAATTACATAGAAATGCCTGGGTCGGCTTAGCCCTCTTTGCCTCATTCGCCATCATAAAAAAGGAGATCTTTGAAAACGCCACAGGAAGATATACTGAAACTCTGAAAACTTCTCTAGCATAGGCAGTTTGTGTTCAGCTCCCCCTGCAGACCCAGGCACTGTGGCACCCACAGCACAGAAGTACTCAGCAGCATCACTCCAATGCACAGAGGGTTTCCTCAGGTTGAAGGAAGATTGACTCCTCTTAAATTCAGCCTCAAAGCCTTTAATGCCTTGAACCAGAGTGTCTCCTGAAAAGTACTTCAGGAGCAGCTGGAGGCCTTGGCCGGGGGACTGGACATACCAGAAGAGAGAAGGTGTTGCCCCATAGGAATAGTTACATCTCAACTCCAGTGAGGCTCCTTCAGAGACAGTGATGTGGATGTCGGGCTGGGTCACTGACTGGGCTCTGACAGTTCCTGGAAAAACAATGTACTATCAGTGAAAGCAGTGCAGACTCAGTATAAAAAGCAAGCATTTCTAGTCAGAACCTGTGGAACTAGAGACCATAAAGAAATTTTACTCACTCAGGACAAAATGTATCCCCAGCAGTGGGATAAGCTCCAGGAGCATGGCTGAGCAACGGAAACACTGCAGGCTCTTTTCTGCAAGATCTCCAGAGAACAGGAAGGAAAGTGTCTGAAGAGACCAAGACCAAGAGGTGTGAGGAAGTTTCCCTGGAGAAACTCCTTGCTTATTTAAAACTACAAAAGCTGCTGAGATGAATCTGGTTGCTTTTTAAACCTCTAATTCTTGTCACTTGTCTTTGTCTGGAAAGAACTCAACCAGCTGCAGGAAGAAGAAACTGAGCAGTGGATTGATCTTCAACAGAAACAAAAGCTCCAGTGTGTGCAGCATCGCCCTCTGGAGGCCAAGTGCAGAACCAGTTTAGCAGAGAGAGCTCATTAGTGTGTTTCTCCTAATTTCTGAGATGTATCAAAACATCCACACCATGTGTTTCTTCCTGCCCAAGTCTATGACGGTGTTTTAGGCCTACAGTCCATTAGCAATAAGATGTTATGTAAAAATAGAGTAATACGTTACCTCATTGAGAAATCAGGTTTTAAAAATATATCAGAATTAAGCTGTGTTTCTGAGAATTCTTGGACGCAGACTAGCTGCTTCGGGATGAGTTTTTGATGGTTCAGAGTTGCCTTGTTGGTGGTGGAGGATGATAGAGATATTTCCCTTGGAAGATGCTTGTGCGGCCATAGAGTAAAAGACGGGACCCTTAAAATGGGAGTAGTGCCTCTATATGACTAATGACAAGGTGTAACACAGGATGGAAAGGCTTTGCCCCTAGAGCTAAGGTAAACGCAACTACAGAAACCTCTAGGGCTGAAGGAAATACACCAACACCAAACAAGCAATCTCTGAAAACAAGAGAAAGGAGAAATTCGACAGGTTCTCCGTGGCCAATGAGAATCTTTTACAGAGTCAGAATACTTATTTTCTTTGATTCCAGGAGCATGTGGCCAGTTCTCTCCTTGGGTTCTTGATTCATTTGTTACTGCCTGTACAGATTGTTTTTTGTGTAGAATGAGTATGGCTGACATTTTGTAAATACATAGACTTTGAGTGTGGACTTTAGATTCCTAATGCTATATACTCACATCCCATATCTACCAAATTTCTTCCTAACTAAAAAAATAGAAATATAAATGAGAACAAACCAAAATCCAAAAGAGTAAAAACAAAGATCATCTGGAAAGAATAGATTTATCCATGTTTCCATAAGACAAAAGTAGATGGGATCACAGTGAAGTTTAAAGTCAGGGCAGGAAAAACATAGTCAAAATAAACTATGAGGAGCAATTTCTGCTGACTTTCAGGCTGGTGATGATTTTAATGTCTCTCAAAGTTGCTGGGTGTTTGCAAATCCCAGTGTGTTCAAAGTGAAAAAGACAGGATTGTATGATGCCTTGGAATACTGCCTTTTCCTCTGCACTAAAACAATGCAAAGGAATTTCTCAATTCTCTATTGATTTAGAGGCAACATCTCATAGTTGAAGAGGAATAGGATCAGAAAAAGAATGCTCTCATCGGAGGATGTTGACAGCATTTGAAGAAATACATTGATTGTCAGGGAGATTGAATAGTCTCCAAACACACCCCAAAATACCAAAATGCATGGTCCAGGCTGGACGCAGTGGCTCACACCTGTAATCCCAGCACTTTAGGAGGCCGAGGCAGGTGCATCACCCAAGGTCAGGAGTTCCAGACCAGCCTGACCAACTTGGCAAAATCCCATCTCTACTAAAAATACAAAAATTAGCTGGGCGTGGTAGTGCATGTCTGTAATCCCAGCTACTATAGGGAGACTGAGGCAAGAGAATTGCTTGAACCTGGAGTGCAGAGGTTACAGTGAGCCGAGATCACACCACTACACTCCAGCCCGGGCGACAGAGCAAGACTTCATCTCAAAAAATAAATAAATAAATAAATAAATAAATAAATAAATAAATCACAAAATGCATGGTCCATTTAAAATAAGTGAAAATTCAGAAATGAAAAACACAGAGAGAGCAGAAAATTGAAAATAAAATAGCTCTGCTTTAGGTACTGGAAAAGCATAGTCTTTGGATAGTCGTACCACACCTTATTATGCTCTTGGGTTCAGATATTGTTCAGAATCCAGAAGATTTTATATTTGGGGGAAAATAGTTCTTTAAGCTCATATTAAAAACAGGTGCACAGGCTCATTTTCTAGCATCAAAGAAAGACTTTTGTGAGTTTGGAGAAAAAAGATCCAAAGAATCAAGACCGTAATTAGATGATTCTTATAATCCTAATGACAAAAAAAGTACATATATAAAAAATGAATAAGATTGACTGAAAGAAGTAATAAAAAATAAAAGTGGGAAAAGAAAATATCAAATAGCAATTCTTGATGCATATTATGGTAGACCATAAGTTAATGCAGGAACATAGTAAAATAGGAGACAGCTTTAAGATGCCTACAGCCCATCTCTCCTATAGGTTACAAGTGAAAACTGAACAAAACACACAAAAAAATAACTATCTGTGGCCTCTGAAATTACTCAAAGCAGACAAAATCAAACGTTGGAGAAGCAACTTGTGCAAGCCTTTTATTTCATATTTTTTCCTGTTTTTCTCTCTTGTCTTTGCCCTTAGAAAGGCCCCTGGTGTATGGTAGGGTGGCAATAACAATGGTATAGGAGACCAAAAGAGGTGCAGAAGATTGTGCAGGAGACCAAAAGATTGTGCAGAAAGAGGCACAATCTTTCTGCCTCTGTGGACCAGGCTAGAAAAGACAGACCCCAAGGAAGAAATGGAAAACAGCTCAAGTCTCAGGCTAATCCCAAAGCTCCATGTACCTGGGACTGACTCAAACCAGATCAACAAAGCTTGGGTTATTCAACTGATATTTGAACCACTATTTCAGTCTCAGACTACCTCCTGAGTGGCACCAATGCAGGACAAAAAAACCAATGTAGCAGAGAGCTCAGGGCTGACCTGATATTTGAGCCACCCAAACAGGTTTCACACTAATCCCTAAGCTACACATGACTTGGATAAATCCAAACCAACATTGCAAATGATTAGAGAACTGAACTGAGATTTTGAGCTACCAAATTCCACAAAAGGGAAGAGAAAATTTACAGTATGAACCAAACTAGGTTGATTTCCTGCTAAAGCAAAAGCATCAAAATTCTTCAGAGGAATGCTTTGTAAAGAAGAATAAGGATGAGAAGGAGAAGAAGAAAACAGAGTCTACACCCTTAATATTTAAAATGTTTAATATGCATTTCAAAATTATTGGACATACAAAGGATCAGAAAAGTGGACTAATATTTAAGTAAAAGATCAACAGATGAAAGGTCAAGATGACTAAAATGCTAGAAGTAATAGAAAAAGACGTTAAAGTAGCTCTTTGATTATGTACCACAAAGTTAAAAAAGGGAAAATTTAGCCCAGGCATGGTGGCTCATGGGTAATCCCAGCACTCTGGGAGGCCGAGGCAGGCGCATCCCGAGACCAAGCGTTCAAGACCAGCCTGGCCAACACGTTGAAACCCCATCTCTACTAAAGATACCAAAAAAAAAAAAAAAAAAAACCCGGGGGTGGTGGCACGCAACTGTAATCCCAGGTACTCAAGAGGCTGAGACAGGAAAATGGCTTAAACCCGGGAAGCGGAGGTTGCACTGAGCCAAGATCATGCCATTGCACTCCAGCCTGGGTGACAGGGCAAGACTCCGTCTCAAAAAAAAAAAAAAAAAGGAGATTTTAGAACTGAGAAATACAATATCCAAAATGAAAATCTCACAGTAAGGGCCCAATAGCAAAATGAAGATGATAGAGAAAAGAATAACAAACTTGAAAATACATCAGTATAGATTATCTAACCTAGCTAATTTTGACTTTGCTCCCCTCAGGAGACAGTTGACAAATCTAGATACAAATTTGGTTGTCACAACTTGGGGTATGTAATGCTACAGGCATCTAGTGAGTAGAGGCAGACCTTAAAATCAAGAAAAAAATTGAAAGAAAAAAAAATAGAGCTATGGAGAGCTAGTGGGAAAGTGTCCTAAAGTCTAAGCTGTAACTGATTGGAGTCCTAGAAGGTGAAGAGAAAGAGATTGGGCCAGAAAATATATTTGAAAGAAGAATGGCCAAAAGCTTACCAAATTCAAAGAAAGACAAACTTATGAATTTAAGCCCCAAACAGGAATAAATTAAAGGGAACCACATGTAAACATCATAATTAAACTGTGGACAACAAAAGACGACATGATTTTACTTGCATGTATGTGTGTGTACAAATAGCATATATATGAAGCAGCTAGAGAAAAACAACATATTAATATCATTGGGGAACAATTACTTGAATGACCATAGATTCCTAACCAGAGAACGTGGAGACCAACAGACAATGAAACAGTATCTTTAAAGTGAAGGGGGGAAAATTGTTGGCATGGAATTACAGACCCAGTAAAAATATCTTCCACAAATAAAGGGCAAATTAAGAATAAAGACATCTTCAGATAACAAATGACTAAAAAATACCATTACCAGCAAACCTACTCTAGAAAAAATGTTAAAGGGAGTTTTTTAAGTTTCAAGGGAATGACATCATTTCAAACACATCTCCTGGTGTCAGAGGAAAACTTACTTTAGAAACAAAGGAAGGACACCAGAGTTAGTAAATAGCTGTTAAACATGAAATATTTATTATTATTCCTAGTGAGTTTTATACGGTCCATACAATTATTTAAAACAAAAATTGTACCATTATATGGTGAGCTTTCCAATATAGGTAGCTTTGATATACATGAACGACTGCAACAAACTTCAGTGTTTGTTGAAGAGACAATTATTATTGTAAAATAAAGAGACATATTATACAAAAATTTCTACATTTTACATAAAGAGGTACAACATCACAGAAGACCCTGGAGAGTTAGTCATATGTATTATAATCTCCAGAGCAACCACTCAGAAAATATGGAAATATAACCAAAGAAGTCCATAGATTAAAATAGTGTTAAAAATATTCAAATAATCCAAAAAGTGTCAGTAAAAAAAAAGAACAACAAAAAATAAGGGAGGAACAGAAACACAATAATAACATAGTATACTAAAATCCAATTTCATCAATATACATTAAATTATAATTATCTAAACTTGCCAGTGCAAAACCAGAGATTGACATAGTGGATAGAAAGACCTTATATATAAAGCTACCTAAAGGAAACACACTTTAAATTTAAAGTCATAGGTAGTTTAAAAATAAATAGATGAAAAAGATACAGCATACATCAATAAGCATCAGAAACTTGGAATTGCTATTTAATATTATAAAACAGACTTCAAGGTTGAGTTCTTGAGTCACAGAAAGTCTCAGCATCTCAGGAGGCTTGTGTTCAGCTCTCCTGCAGTCTCAAGCACTGTGTCACTCACAGCACAGAAGTACCCAGCCGCGTCGCTCATATGGGCTGAGGGTTTCGTCAGGTGGAAGGAGGTTTCACTCTTCTTAAATTCAGCCTCAAAACCGTTGATGCCTTTAACCAGGGTGGCCCTTGATGTGTACTTCAGAAGAAGCTGGATGTTGCACATACCAGAAGAGAGACGGTGAATAAGACGATGAGTAGTTGCACCTCAGCAGCACCGGGGTTCCTTCAGAGACAGAGACGTGGCTGTCAAGCTGGGTCACCGACTGGGCTCTGGTTCCTCCTGCAACACCAATGCTGTGTAAGCAAAAGCAGCGCTGACTTCGCTAAGAAGTCTACTTAGAGGCAATTACAACACAGTCACATTTACAAAAGGAGGAAAAGGAATGGAATGTTACTCACCCAGGGTAAAAATCACCTCGAGCACTGGGACGAGCAGCAGGAGCATGGCTGAGCAGAGGCAACGCTGCAGGACCCTGAGCAGGGAGGACAGAAGCCAAGGGTCCTGAGCCTCAGGAGCTAGGAGCAATGGGGAGGTTGGGCTGGACAAGTCCCTGGCTTTGAAAAGTTTCCAAAACAGAAAGGCGTCTGTTGTGCTTTAAGGACTCTTAAGGAGTCTGGATGTGCTCTGACCTCTTGCTCTCGTCACAGCTCCCTATCTACACAGACATCAGTGAGCTACATCAGCCAGCCGCAGGGAGGAGGCTCAGTGGATGAGGATGGTCGGCAATGAACACAGATGCCTCCTTAGTGCAACGTCGCCCCCTGGAGGGCACAGGTGGAACCACAGATACAAGGAAGTGAACTGTTTCCTTCTCATTTGAGAGATGTGATATCAAAACCAACAGAAAGTGTTTCTTTCTTCCAGAATCTGTGATGACGTCACCTTCCGTAGAGTATATGGTTTTAATTTTAAATACATGAGAAATGAGAATTATGTAGAAATAGAAGAGTAATTTACTTCCCTGAGAAATTAGTCACAGAAGACAACGTTGTAGACTTTGAAAAACCATTGAGACACTCTATATTAGTAAAGTCGTTCATCAAGAAGAGGGGTGGTAATCAGTTGTCTCAGTCTGGGCTGAGCTTCATATGGCCCTGTGCAGCTGGATGTGCGCATTACAGTGGGTGAAAGAGATTATTCCTTTAGTTGACTCTTTAAAAAATAAATTAGATCAGAGACTCATACTTAAAGTCACCCTGGATCACATATCATTAATTAATCAAAGCAAACGATTAAAGGCAAGAATTTTCTTTGTCAAGTGGAAAGTGTGGAAAAGGCTTCCTAATTTCAGGTCAACAAGTTTAATATTTGTGAACCTAGGAGAAAATAATTTAGATAACTTATATTTAAAAAGAGAAAGTGAGAGTACTATTCCAACTGTCAGTGTTCAGAATAGACTGATATATTGTGCCAAATTATGAGAATCTGACACTAAAAAAAATTAATGCAGTTTTTCTATCTCCACAATTAAGTTTCTCCATCTATAAAGAAACTTGAACAGAATGATAAGTGGAAGAAAATGTAACACATAAATAAGTGATTATCAAAATAGTTAAAGAGATTTTTAAAAAGTAAACCTACATGAACTCAATACAGGTGGAAGGAGTGCAAGCAGCAGACCAGAAATGAGAGGAACCTGTGAGAGGTGTAGAAATGGTGAGAGATATTGACGGTGACGCTCAACAGAGCAAAGCAAACAGCAGTGCCATGTGGGTGGGAGACAATAGCGAACAAGAACAGACTGCTCTGTGCCCCAATAATGAAATGAAGCTTTTGAGCAAAAAGCCTTCCCCACCCAATCTATTGTAGCATAGAGATCATTGGATCCTAAAAATGAAATAACCCAGTAAGGAGAAAAATCTCAGGTAAAATGGGATTTTACAAGGTCAGAACAAAAACTGCTTTCTGAATACTCCATTGAATTGTACCAGCCTGAAATCAGTTTTCCCTTGGGCTTCTGATCTAGTTCTTGATTCTGCCTATAAATTTGTTATCACATGTAAGACAAAATTGTATAGTCAGCTTAAAAATTTAAATGTTACTAGGGTGGGGTTCTGAAACAAAACTTCAAACTAAACATATGTGCTGTCCTCTTAACTCTCTAAAATTCCCACTGAAATGAAATGTAAAACTATAAACAGAATGACCTGAATCCATCAATAATAAAACTAATAAAAAGATGAAAGATATCACAATTCCCATGAGGTAGATAAAAAGTGGATGCAAATACACTGATGGAGAAAACAGAGAGGGAAAAAGTCCAGGCCAGAATGAACTGTGAGAAGATTACAGTGGAAACGTGAGTGAAGGGAACCTACTGGGTGGGACCCTGGAGAGGTTCTGGGCTGAGAAAGAGAGCAGGTGATGAAGGCTGAGAGGAACAGAACACAAGAGAACATAGTGAAGGTCCACATGTGGAATGGCTGCACTAGCCTCTCTCTGTTCTCACCAACCTGCTTCTGTATTTGTGTGTGAGAAGCATATGAAGCCAACTTGGGGCATGTAATCTTCATGAGAGTTTACTTGAGCCATCCGGGATGGTTTCAGTTTTTATTACGAGTAATTAATAGAATTAGGCCATTTCCAATGATATCAGGTTCAGGGAACAAAGAGAAGCAACTTAATTACCAGTTCCCTCTTCATTCCTCCTAGAAAGAAGCCTGTCAATTCACATGACAGACCCACATACCCACACTACTGGCCAGGCACCCCATTCAAGAAGAAACTTTGTGGGGAACATGGACACAAAGACATAAGGAGTCCATCCTGCTACCCAGTCCTTCATTCTTAAATACAAATTAATAACAAAATAGCATTAATCCTGTATAAATATAGATGATATCTCTGTCTACACATAGAAGCCCAGAGTTATGAACTGTAAATCATCAGAATCATTGCTACCTGGATAGAAAGTGATGGATAGAATGTTATCTCATCATTCCCAAAAGCAACTAAGATAGTAGACTGGTTCTCTGGTCACTACTCTTTTAAAAATTTCTGAATTTTAGCTTTGAAAAAATTTTTCCTTTCATCTGTTTTTTATATTTATTTAGATGGTTTCTGTTAACAAGTGCTTTAACTTACATTATTTCAACTCCTCAAAATTGGTAAGGCCAGCTGTATAAACACCTTCAAAAGGGGAGTGAAATTAAAATTCGGAATATGATTAAAGTTTATTATTTCTTGAATGCTGCCCACATACCAGGCAAGTTCCATGGTAATAATGAACACTGCTGGTCCCAGCCTAGATCTCCTTTCCCAGGACAGTGTAGCCATCCCCCGCTACTGTGAGTGTTGGCTACTCTTGGCTCACAGTTGCCTCTTTCCCTAGAAAGTTGACCTCTGCCAATGAGAGCCACCATTGTCCAGTAGCATATACCTCTACCCCAAGAAACACTGCAGCCAATTATGACTTTATTCTTACCCACAATAGATCAGAGCAGTCTGGCTCCCTTGCCTCAGCATGGGAGGGATCACCCCTGTGATGTAGTTCACTCTCCAGAGCTCCCTAGGAGGTCAGGTGGGATCAAGACTCCCACTGGACCAAGTCCATGCTTAGCCTTTCCCCCTGTCTCAACCTGGTTTCCTCAATCAATTACAGAGAAAGAATTCTAACTGCAGTCTCTACTTTTAAGGAACTCACCCCAAAGCAGTATGTTATCTCATTTAATACTGAAACAAATCCTGAAATATATATAGTATGTGGCCTAATAAATGGACCATTAGTAACATAAATATTCAAACAGAAAACACAACCCAGGTTCTTTCCAGAATGCCAGGAAGCCAAAAGGTATACAACAAATGTGGAAGTAAAATTTAAGGATCTTGATTCTGGCGCAACTTTCTGCTCTTCCTTACTGCCTTTCAAATCTTTCTTCCAAGGCTTGGAAAGATTTATTCAGTCTTTTATTCTTCAGATTAAGAATTTGAAGCAAATTTGGATTGAGTTCATCCTTTTCATCAGTGACTATGGGAACAACCCTTGACAGAAATCTTAACTCTCCATTTCTAAACTTTCCCACTTTGAGGACTACATAAACTATATCATGTCCAACAGACTATAACTTCACTTTTATAATAAAGTGATGTTCAAAGTTTTTTCCTGTAATTCAACTTAATAGCTACTAAAAAGTATTCTTTTCATCAGACACAAATATTTTGCCCGAACATAGTATATATTGCAGGGCAAATATGTATTGCTAGGTAGTCAGAGGAGGGAGGCATTTATATGCTCTTCAGTGTTTCCAACTCTCCTCCAACATTTGCTGAAACATGCTCAATACCATACGGTCTCTGGTCACTGATTTAAACAGGTCTTTGTTCATCACAACAAAGCCTCTTGGTGTCTAGACTTCTTTTAGATACTTAGAGATCCTTCTCAATAAATTTTAAGTCATTCCAGCAGGTGCTGTGGGTATATGACATGCTGTGACTAGGGGTAAGACTCCCTACCATCTCCAAGCCACACTCAGTTACATAGGAATCAATATACTCTTCCACAAGGTTTTGAGTTCAATTCAGACTTTACCCCAAAATGGCAATATAGACCCTCTCTAATCTTCAATCTCTGCAAATATCTAGGCTTTTTTTTAACGTGTTCTCACCCTCTCCCTCTAGTTCTGCCATCTACTCATCAAATGTGCCTTTATATAACTCAGGAGTGGAGCTGCAGCTAAGGCTGGAGATGGGGTGAGGGTTCTATAACTAAAAGAATTTATGACTTACAGGATTTTCACAGTAGTTTGCTGATCTTTTTTATTTTGCATTTGTGTTTTCCTGTTGCATTCCTAAAGCAATGTCTGTCAAACTTCTTGGGTAACTAAATGGGGAAAGAATAAGATGTCCTATGGACAGAGACAGAATATCTGTTATTGTATGAAAATGTTTTCGTGATATAAATAAAAGGAATCATAAAACCGATCTCATAAAGCATAGATGTGGCATAAAATTAGAGTGGGCATTAAAATGTATACATTATGTGATATAGGCACCTTGCTGTATATCAATCATACCTAAATTTTTAAAATAAGGAGAGAGGAAGTAAACTTTTAGAGATGATGGATATGCTTATGGCATAGATTGTGATGTATGTATGAAATGAATATGTAATCCTTCTGGTTTGTCAATGATCTCAAAAAAATTTATTTTTTTAACCTCTCCAGAAGAAATATAAAAAATATTTTAAAACTAAAGTAGGAAGAGAATACTGGAAAATATTTTAACCAAACCAAGACTGTATCTTTCATTTTTCTTCAGGGTCTCAATTATTTTCAGAATTATAATAATACTTCCCTAATCAATCAGTCCTCCATACTAGTACTCTTAATTTCCACTTGAGTCTAGAGAGCAAAGAGGACTTTACTGCCCTGCAGTCTAAGCTCTACATCAGGCATTCCTGGGGCCCAGCAGGTTTGGGTACAGACTGCAGGTGTCTGGGGAGCACTGTGTGTTCACCGCACAGAGGTAGGTGGCTGAATCACTGAGCTTGGAGTCTCTGATGAGCAGGGAAATATACTGGCTGGCTCTATTGAGCTGTGCTGTAAACCTTCCATCTTCGTTACCACTGGAGTATACGGACATCAGCAACTTAGGTTCTTTCCTGCAATCCTGTCTGTACCAGAAGAAAGACTGAGAAGCACTGTTGCTGTAAGTGCAGTTGAAAGCGACAGTGGCTCCCTCTGGAACATTGAAGGGTCCAGGATCCTGCTCCACCTCCTTCCGTTGGCTCCAAACCCCTGTGAAAAAGACAGTGGTCAGACAGAGAAGACAAATTGGGAGGTAAATGCTTACTCCCCAGAATTCAAATCATGTTTTCACAGGCTTTCTACTCTCTTAGTTAGAGAAAAAATTCAGGCTTCTAGCCCCCAGCCTAGGATAGACAATATCTCAAAATATTGTACATTATGTTCCTATAGAGATGCCCAACTCACAGCTTAACTGAAGCCACAGGATCACCAGTAAAACTCTCAAGGATATCATCATTCTTTTCTGCCCTGGTTCACTGAGGATTAAAATTTTCAATCCAAAAAGAAATGAACATAGCAGAGATACTTTATTTCTTCCACTTTAGGAATCATAAAAAGAATCTGTCCTACCAATTAGAAAAAAGAGGTTATTTTCACAACCCCTGGTATATCACTAACCCCTCCTCTTATCGCCCTTCCCATTCTCTCTCTTTCTCTCCTTCTCTCTCTCTCAAGCACACACACACACACACACATACACACACACACACACACACACACACACACACATACACACGAGCACTTGAGAACTTTCCTCAGGGTCCCTAAGAACACACTGCCATCTTGTGGAATCATGATAGTAATCAAAGACGTACTCAAGATGTAGACCTGTATTATGTGAGCAGGTGAATGTAAAAATCTGACATATTAGTTAAATTTAAAATTTGAGAAGCAAATGCTCCAAGTCAATGTCTGTGGGGGATGTTTATGCATGCATGTGTTTGATATCAAATGGCAACTCTTGTATGAGTAAGAGGAATTATTTCTAATAGCCACTTTCCTACACTGAACAATCAGTCATGAAGCATTCTATTCCAAAACTTTGAGCGAGATTCTTGCAATTTAAGGAGCATTTCACATTACATAGCTCTTCTCCATGTCAGGCCATACATCCCCATACCATTCTGTTATCTCCAATTTTTAAAGAAATTTCCTATAATTCAAAAGAATTCTTTCAAAATAGAATGACCTAAAATCTAGCTAAAGAAATATGATTTGAGCTCACAGCCTGGGCAACATTTTTTAACAAAGCCAAGGACTGGAGCTTGGAATTCGTCATTCTGTCTTACACCAATGACATGTGCATGTCATGTTAAAACAGTATTTGTTTGGGCTGTTGCAAAAGAGATGGACCTACCTTCACTATCTAGACTTTTATATGTCTGTTCATTTGTCTAATTCCTCTCATTTCTTTTCTGGTTTTAAGTTTATATCTAGGAATAAATCTCCAAAATTTATGAATTTGGTCTTTCTCTTTGCCTTTTCATCCTAACCTAAAAAGCAAACCAGATCTATGGAGGGTTAACTATGCAAGGAACTTACCTGGGTCTACAGAGTAACAAGCACAACAACCACTATTCCTCCTCTAGTCCATAATCTGCTCTGTGTCCTTGAAGAAGCTGGTGGCTGTAGGCCAGCAATGATGCAGGCTCTTTTCTACTCAAGAGCCTTGTAATCGGTATACATCAATGATGGCCTGGGCAGGCCCTTCCCATTCCCACCAACAACTGCATAGGAAATAGAATGAAGAATAACATGCTGATATTGAAATCCCTTTTTCCAGGAATATATTGCACATGACAGAAATTACAACAGCCACTTCTCAGTAAGTGTAAAAAACAAAGGAAGAGTGACAGCAACCCAAGAATGCAGCCACTACATTCTTGGAAAATTTATAAAAAACAAATATAACATCTAAAATTGAATGGGGACCTGAAGCACAGTCCTTTCAGGAAGAAATCACCTTTTTAACATTTGTAACAAAAATAGTATGGGTGAATAGATATAATGTTGTGGTGGACCTAAGAGCATTATCAATGCTAGCAAAGTGACATTTTTTTAAAAAAAATTTTTTTAAAGTAAAAAAAAAAAAATGACAGAATTTATACATCAAAGTTGTACTGCAAAGCTTCTGTGCCTACTAATGTCTAAATAACATATAAAAGTCCTGCATATGCCTTAAGGACAGTGTTATGGCAACTAGTCAAAGAGAAATCATAGTCCCCTTCCCCGTTGGATTAAGCAGTCTTCATCTTCCATAGCATAAAATTTTCTAGATATGCCTTGTGGACATCAAAGTATTGAAAGCAAGATCTTATTCAAAGGCAATTTATCTTAAGATACTACTGTAAATGCTACTAATTTTGTGTCTATTTGAAATACATAAGTTGTGCTGTTAAAAATTACAACGGTGACAAAGGAAATTTTTATACACATGGAAAAACACACTTTGACTCATTGTGTTCTTATTATACATAATGAGATTATTCTGTATAATTATCCACAATATAATTATAATTATTGTTTATGCATTAGTTTGTTAAATAAGTTAGGGAAAAAATGGGAGTTACAAACAAAAACTACAAAAATATTGGCTTTATTCTTATCTATGTAACTACCTTTACCATTGTTCATTATTTTTGCATGGCTCCAAGTTGCTGTCTAGTGCCATTTCTTTTCTGCCTGAAAGATTCCCTTTAGATTTTCTTGTAGGGCAGATCTACAAGTGATGAATACTCTGAGTTTTTGTTTTTCTGGAACTGTCTTAATTTCTCCTTTGTTTTAGAACAATAGTTTTGCCTGATACAAAATTGTTGGTTGACATTTTTTTTTCTTTAAACACTTCAAATATGCCATCCCACTGCCTTCTGGCTTCCATGGTTTCTGATAAACAATAGACTGCTAATCTTTGGAAGATCTCTTCCATGTGATTAATCACTTATCTCTTGCAGCTTTCAAGATTCTCCATTTGTCTTTTTCTTTAAACAGTTTGATTATAATGTGTCCCAGTGAGATTTTTTTTTTTTTTTTTTGCCTTTTTTCTACTTGGTCCTTGTTGAACTTCTTGGATGTATAGGTTCATGTCTTCCAACAAATTTGGGAAGTTTGGAGTCATGATTTTTACAAATATTCTCCCTGCTTTTTCCTTTCCTCTCACTCTGGAAATCCTGTTATCCTTATGGCTGTACTTTTTATAATGTCCCACAGGTCTCTTAAGCTCTCTTCAATTTTTTTCCCTTCCGCTTCTTAGACTGAATAATTTCAGTTGGCCTATCTTCACATTTGCAGATTCTTTCTCCTTTCTGTTACTGAGTCCCTTTATCAATTTTTTTGAAAATTTCCTCTGCATAGCCACTTCTTCTCCACTCTGAGAGGGTTTTGAGTTATATGAATACAGGAAAGCCCTTTGAATTAGCCCTTCAGAAAACCACCTGACAGGTCAACATAGTCAGGCACTATTCTTTGATAATGGGTCTACTCTGCTTCCTCCAGCCCCAGAAACCCACACTGGGAATGCCAGATGCCATTTAAAGACTATTTTGAAGCCAGCGATGGAAAGATGGAGCAAAAAAAAGTTACACTATCACAAATCTCTCCTGCTAGGTTGCAGTTACCTTTTTGTTGATTAAATGTGTGCTTGGTTGCTATAAAACTTTTTGTGGTCTTTGGCTAGAGTAGAATGGTTATGGTCTTATAGTTTCTGCCTTCATCGTCAATCCTTTCCCTGGTCCTTTGGCTACAGAAAACGGCATTTCTTTGGGATTTCTTTTCTGTACCCACCGGCATTACCAGGTTACTGGCTACTCCTGGATGCCACTGGTTTGTATGAGGCAAAAGGAAACTCATGAAACTCACTGTTCTAGCATTGTTCAGGTCCTAAATTTCTTAGACAATCTGGCTTTTTCTCTCTATCTTCTAGAAACTTTTTATCTTTTGATTTTATATACAAATGGTCCCTGACTTAACGATGACTTGACTTTTGATTTTTTTCATGGTGCAAAAGCAATACCCAATCAGAACAAACTGTACTTTGTGTACCAATACAACCTTTCTATTATTCTCTTTGGGTACTTTATTCAATAAACTAGATGAGATACTCAACACTTTGTTATAAAATAGGCTTTGTGTTAGATGATTTTGCCCAACCATAGGCTAATGTAAGTGTTCTGAGCATGATTAACATAGGATAGGCAATCTTATGATGTTCAGTATATAAGATGTATTAAATGCATTTTATACTTATGGTATTTTAAACTACAATCAGTTTACTGGGAAGTAATCTCATTTCAATTCAAGGAACATCTATAATGTCCAGAATTTTTAGCTGTATCTAACAGTAATAGAAAAAAGTACACCTCCTCTAACATTCTAGAAGTGAAAGGCATGATGCTTCTTTCTTTCTCCGAACAGTGACCTTAGAACAGCCTGGTTGGTACACTCTCCAGGCAGCAACATTGTCAGAATGGTATTAATATTGAATTCCAGTTCAGCCACCTATATTCTTTTCTTGGTTAAACATGATTTTACATCATGAGGATAACCAGCATTTATTTGAGTGCACAGCTTTACAAGTTCCCGTTCAGTTTTCCAGGAAGGCCAAGGTGGTAATTATGATGAATCTCTGTAAATGTCATACAAATGCCTGTTCCTCTTTCTATTTGTTCTAGGCAAATGATTTTGATGTGACTAGGAACTGACTACAAAAAAAAGGCAAAGTTATAGCTACTAGAATGGGATGAACCGATTTTGTGATGGTGGAGAAAGAGCAACAACACTGGCACCTAGGAAGGGAAAATTTTAGACCAGGAGGTGGAGGAGCGGAGAATTAATTCACTCTTTGTATTCTAGGTCAAGCACCACAGCCTAGCAAGACAATTATATGGTCTGCTGGAGCCAAGCAGCAGCTGCAGCTGGCTATCCAATCTGCTCTTGGTTTGTCATCTTCTTCCACATTCCTTGAAATAGTAAAACTCCTGTGAATATGGCCTGTCCTGAAAATTTCTGCAATACATACATCAATAGCAGCTTCCCAACATAGATTCTTCATCCTTGTCTGTGTACAAACATAGAAATCAGTACAACTTTGTCTCAGTCTGACTCATACAAACGTATATGCTTCTCCTGATGTCTGAAAAGTCTTGGGTTATGCCTTGAATGGCTACAGAGGTTGCAAATACTCAATGGCACTGCTCATATAGCTTAATAAAAGTGATGGCAGCAGCGGGCCATCTGGAGTGGCCACTACTATCACAGCAGGGAGGCATGGCTGGGGCTGCATACTCCGTGGAACCAGGGACAAGCAGGAGCCCTGCCCCTTCTGAGTTGGAGCAGGAGCTCCCCAGGTGCCCTGCAGCTGCCCAAGCCACAGCTTCAGGGGCATCACTGTCCTCTCTGCCCAGGAGCAGGAGAGAACCCTGCCCTTCCAGGCACAGCTGCAGCTTCCCAAGTCGTGGCTGCAGACCTAGGCCTCCCTATGCTCTTGGGGAAACCAGGAGCAGGCAGGAGCCCCACCCTTCTCAGTGAAGCTGCAGCCACCCAAGTCAAGGCTGCAAACCCAGGACTTCTGCTCCATGGGGCAGGCAGGAGCATTGCCCCCTCAACCTCCCTCTGTGGGCAGCTACAGCTTCCCAAACTGCAGCTGTGGACCGAGGCTTCTCTGTACTCTTGAGGGCCTGGGAAGCCCTCCCTGCCTTCACAGGCTCAGAAGTACCCACTCTCACTGCCTGGCTTCTCCTTGTTGTCAGCATCCACTCTGATCTCAGAGCAAAGTTGAGGCCAAGCCCAGGCACTGTTGCAGCACAGTAGAGTGTGCACACACTAGGGGAAGTGTTCACACACCAGCCCTCTGCCACCTTGACACCCTCCAGATTTTGGGCACTGACAAGCATAAGAGGGAAGCCAAGGGGGCACTGGCCTGAAGGCACTCCTTGGCACCTACCATCTGGGCACTAAGAATGACAGTAGGAGGCAGACAGGTTTCTGGGTGGAAGTGGTGGGTCCCCAGTGAGGTCACACCTTCAGGCCAAGGAGGGCCTGAAGGCTGGTTGTCAGGCTGCCAGTCCCACACACTGGAGTGGGAACTTGTGGTGCCTTTTCTGGGCCTGCCCATGGCTGCCCATGGCTGCCCATGGATCAATTGGGCATGCACTTCCTCCCTTCTGAGGCCCATAAAAGCCCCAGGCTCAGCCAGAGCTGAGCAGACCTCAGGATGACCAGCAGCAGAAAGGAGCTAACCACTACAAGCCTTCCTCTCTATTGAGAGCTGCAGACACTGGGACAACCAGCTGCAGAGAGGAGCTACCCACCGCAGGGCCTCCTCTGTGCTGAGAGCTACAGAGACAACAGGACAGCCTGCCTGCAGAGAGGAGTTTCCCACTCCAGGGTCTCCTCTCTGCTACGAGCTGAACACTCATTGGAACACCCTAGCTGTGGAAAGAAGCTACCCAATGCAGGTCTCCTCTGAGCTGTTCTATCACTTAGTAAAGCTCTACTTCATCTTGCTCACCCTCCACTTGACTGTGTACCTCATTCTTCCTGGTTGCAGGACAAGAACTTGGAACCCATCAAATGGTGGGGCTAAAAGAGCTGTTCCACAAACAGGGCTGAAACATGTCCCGTGTTCACCACATTGTGGGTAAAAAAAAGGAGAGAAGTGCTGTGGCCCTGTGGGAAGCCCAGACCTGAGAGCTCCCCAAGTCAGTGCTATGACCCCCCTCTTTGGGACCCTATGGTTCCTGGCATCTCCAAGCTTTTGAGTGCCACCATGTTCCCCAGTGCCAGCAGTCAATGCTGCTTGCAGTGCAACTGGTCTAGCCTCAGTCTTGTAGACAGCTGGCACCCATGCCAGCACTGCCCACCTCACTACAGCAGCCAGCATGTCTGACTGTGCAGTGGCAAGACCCCACACTTCCTCACACATCCCTCACTGCTTCATGCCTGACTCACCCTTGGCAGGCATAAGATCCAGGTCGGTAGCATGAGCTGAGCGTAGTCTTCCAGGCCAAGTAAGTGGAATGAGCCCAGGGGGCCCATGCAAAACTTGAGTAAAGGCACCACCAACCACAGAGGTTTCTGGACAGAAAAGCAACACCCCAAGGATCCTAAACAAAAGTGATGTAATGCTGATCCAAATCAAGTTTAACAATAAATTCCAAACTGGATTAACCTGTTGGGTTATGCTTATGTCTGGGAATAGGTGGGACAGAACATCTTTCCATTAGGAATGGTGGCTACTTTTCGGACTCTTTTTGAGAATTAAAACAAAGATTAGCGTATCAATCTAAACTTCCATGTATAATGGATAAGAAATTATATCCTAGTTATCTATACTTTGGGACTTTGTCACAGCTGACTAAATGGGTGAAGTTAATGTTGCAGATTGGTCTGCTGATAGTAGCCTTATTTAAACATTGTTTGAGGCAAATTCAATGTATTTAGTCTCGGAATCTCTGTCCGTCAAATTGATCAGAACGGCTTCTGGAGTGGCATACTCATGAGAAAAGTTTCTAGAAAATAACACGAAGTAAGAATATGGGGTGGATATTGTTGAAAACCAGACCATCCTTAATCTCTTATACTCATAAATGTCTTGCTAGGTATGCCAGTGGTTTAAGACCATGACCACTCTACCTGACCAATTTCCAGAGTTATGCTTGCAGCAAGAAACCTTGAGGGGTGAGGTACTGTTTCCCTCTGAGACAAAGAGCAATTTGGTTTACTCCTTACTATAAAAGCAGTGAATTCTCCGAGCTCAAAGTTCCTCAGTTATGACACAGTACCACTTCAAACAAAGTATTCGTCAGCATACATATCATCTGTTTTAGATTTAAGGGAAAGAACAACGGAAGTTAATATAACAATGTTTATGCTGTTTGCTGTGTCATGGGTAACAAAATCCTTTGTCTCTAAGTAGTTTCATATATTTACTGTAGCCTCAATCAAACAAGATTAGTAACTTTTAGGAAGGGAAAACATCCAAAACCTGACAAATCCCTCCTCTCCATTATAATAAAGATTAAAGACTTGAATTACCTTTTTTTTTTTAAGACAGAAGAGGTTTCACTATATTGCCCAGGCTGGCCTTGAACTCCCGGGCTCAAGGGATCCTCCCACCTCAGCTTCCTGAGTACCTGGGACTGCAGGCACACATCACCACACTTGGTTTGAATTACTTTTGACAACAATAAGTTTCCCAAAACTGGTCTTGAATGAAACTTTTTTGAAGGATAAAATGTATAGCCCCATATGGGAATTAACTATCACATCTGATCAAATATTTGATCAATTTTTTAGTATTCTTTAATAAAATAAAGACTCATTCTGAGATATTAGTGTTATAATCTCAGATGACTATTAATCTCATGATGAGCCTAACAACCACTACACACAGTACAGGCATTATGAACCAATAATAATTTGACCATAATAATTATCTTTAACTTGACTTTTAAAAAAAAACCTAGTTTCTATAAAATGTCTCTACTTAGTCCAATTATTTGAATGTGTTTCCTGATGCAATTTTTCTCTTGCAATAATTTGAGATTAAACTTTGACATGTGCTTATCATTATTTGATTTGGGAAGTTGTTTTCATACTTTCCAACATCTTTTAAGTATACCTTTTTTTTCTTTCGGATGTTTTACTGTGGGATTATGTTTAGAGTTTGCTCGGTTCATTCAGATTACACCTGATGTCAATTGAGTGAGGACAGATTGAGACCCTGAGTTGATCTAGTTATTTGACAGAGTTCACTGAGCATAGGAAGGCCTGGTCCGGAGACAAAGGGTGAGTGCCAGCATTAAAGAACTCTACCAGATATCTGAGCAGGGAGCACATACACGAAATTCAGATTTGCTAGGATGGGAGTGAGAAGAAAGGAAAAGGAAAAAAGAACGCAAGGCCAAGCAACATTCATTTATTCATTCTGTATATATTTCTTTTTTATTTTATTTTATTTTTTAAGAGATGAGGTCTTGCTTTGTCACCCAGAGCTGAAGTGCAGTGGCACCATCATAGCTCACTGCAGCCTCCAACTCTTGGGCTCAAGATATCCTTCTGTCTGAACCTCTTGAGTAGCTAGGACTGCAGGCGCATGCCACCACACTCATTTAATATTTTATTTTTGTTTTTTGTAGAGATGAGGGTCTCACTATGTTGCCTAGGCTGGTCCTTAACTCCTGACCTCAACTGATCCTTCCACCTCGGCCTCCCAAAGTACTGGAATTACAAACATGAGCCACCACGCCCAGCCACATGCAGAAGATATTTTTTCACTGACTACTATGGGGCAGTCGCTAAAGGTAGGCACTAAAGTTAAAGGTGTGATTAAACAAACAATATCCCTGACCTCATAGAAGTTGTATCCTAATTGGAAGTTTAGGCAATGAACACACTGGCATGTAAATCAACATTATAACTAGATGTTATGATTATTACCATAAGGGAAGTAACTAGGGTTTTGTGATAAAGCTGTGGGGAGAGCCATGGATGGCTACATTAGTCACGAAGATCAAGAGAAGTCAGAAGTCTTTATCTATATACTGTGTACTTGAGCTGTGATCTGAAATGTGAAAATGAATTGGGCTTGCCCATATTTGGAGGAAGAGCATTTCAAATGGACGAGTTTGACTAAATGTGGAAAAGAACATGGCAAGTTCAGAATACTGAAAGGAGAATAGTGTTATTGCTACATAGAGAGCTAGGAGAGTTAAAAGGGGAGATTGAAAAGGAGGTTCACATGATACATATCTTTGTGTATCACAGCCTGAAATTTGCATTTTTATTCTAGAAGCAATAGAAAGCCATTGAAGCATTTTTGGGCTAGTAGAGACAGCTTTTACTTTATATTGTAAAAAATCATTCTGGCACCCCATGAAAGGGGTGCTTCTCAAACTTTGAAGGATAGAATCACACGGTTGGTCTGTTAAAATGCAGATTCAAATTCAGTCAGCCTGAGATTCCGCACAAGTTCAGATAGTGCTGGTCCACACTTACGGTAGGAACGACGTGGAGAATAGATAGCCTTGAAAGGAAAGAGAACATTAGAAGGTAAATGGGACCATGAGAGTGTTTTTCAAAGTTCATCTTTAACATATCTTATTGTATGAAGATACTTATGTTGTGTGAAACACTCTTACTCTGTATGTTTTCTAATCCTGTTTCATTTATTTTTAATAACAAATGTATAACTTCATAGAGTAAAAGAGTTAAAACATTTAAAAATTTTACTTGGCAAAGTGGAAACTTCTTTCAAGTAATAATGTTCATAACAGGTAAAGAAAGTATGGAAAACAAAAAGCATTACATGCTATTGTTGGAATCACAATTTGGTGAAAAATTTCTTCCTGAAAATTAGATATGCAGTGTTATGTGTTTTCCCTTATTCACCCAACTCCATTCTGTGAAAGCTGTGACTTGAATGATGTTAATAAAAACATTGTCTATAATACTGGATAATTAGAAATATTATCAAAAGGTGATTCACTTTTTAAAAAGTATCTATATAATGAAAACTAGACAGTCATTTAAAATTATATCCTCAATATAAGATCCCTGGCATGGAAATATCTATAATGTTGAGAGAAGCAAGCACGTTAATCAATACTGGGGACATTATCAGCCCCATTCATAGAGAAATGTAGTTGTATATGTATACAAGAAAATTTGAAAAATAGAAATACTTGTTATTTCTAGGTGATGAAGTTATGAGAATGCTCTACTTTGATAGGTAGTCGTATCTTCTAATTTATCTAGGTTGAACATACACAATTAAATAAAACTTCTAATTTAATTTAAATGTAAAACACGCAACTCTTTTCTTCAAACTCTAGATCCTGCTTTGCATCGTTGGTGGAAGAAGCAACTGACAAAGGATCATAAAGCTTAGACTCTTTTTATAGCTTTCATTTTACTGTAAGTCATGCTTGAGTAAATGATGCCATACTTGTGGATCCTAATTCTTTCATTTATAAAATGAGGGGTATGGGCTGGATCAGTATTTCTTAAAGTGTGATTGATGCAAGAGGTCCTATTAGGCAGTATACAGACAGCCTTTTCAATTGTTACATATATGATGCTATTTTAATTTATATTGGGAAAAATATAAGCAGCACTTTAAATATATTATTTATATTATATACATGGTTTCACAGATGGTATCTGGTAAAATGAAGCCAATTTTACATAGTTACTTTTAAAGTCTATTTAACATAAACATCAATTTAATATTAAATTAAGTAAATAATGGTATAGATGGTACATAGATACCAAAAACATCATGAAGATATGATCAAATGGGTAAAATGTTCCTGATGAGGGTATAGCCTGGAGAAAACTTGCTTCATGGACTCAGAGCCTGCACCACAAAGGGGTCTTCCCTCTTAAAGAGTAAAGCAGTGGAAGGAATCTGTGGGCAAACAGGCTCAGAATCTGTACAAACTGCATCAAGGAATGAAATTTAAATAATAACAAAAGGAAATTTAATTTAATATAAATTCAGTTTCATTACATAAGAAAGATACATTATCCTTCACTTCTGTTTTGGAGATGCGGGTCATAAAGAAAGTTCCCTCTATACAAAAAGAAAAAGAAAAAATCTTCACTCCCACCTGCAAGGCTAGGCCTGTGTCAAGGGTCCCGGCTGCAGGTTGTGGTACAGGCTGCAGGTACTGGGGAGACACTACCGCAAAGCACAGAAGTAGGTGGCTGAATCTCCCAGATGAGAGGCTGTGATATTCCAAACACTATAAAACTTTTCTTTTCCAAGCAGTTCTTTAAAATATTTGTCTCCCTGCTCCTTCTGGCTTGATTGAATTAAGGTCAAAGACACAAGTCTTCTCCCCGGATCCTGCCGGAACCAGTGGAAATTGAAGAGTGTTCTCTCCTGATAAGTACAATTAAGAACGGCATGCATTCCCTCCTGGATATTCAGGAATGAAGGACTCTGCTCAGTGTATGTAGTCTATTCACCCTTGTTTAAACAGAGAACCACAGACAGAGGACATTCATTCACGGAAATTCATTCATTTGGAAGATATACTCTCTTTTCACAGCCCCCACAGGTGAGCACTGAGACCCTAACCACCCTTCTATAACTTCCAGACTTATAAAGAAGAAACTACAATCTCCTTTTTTTTATGATATTTCCAGAGCCCAGCAACTCACAGCACAGCTGCCAGGAGGAAATCAAGAATGAAACTCCCAAGGGCTTCTCCGTTTTCATCACTCAGACTCAGTGAGGTCTCTGGCTGGGGTCTGGGAGCCCTCAAACACTATCAAGCCAAGTCTCTGGTTTCTCTGAGTTAATATTCATAGTTCTTTGTTGCAGGAAGCTGAAAGTCTCCCCGTCCAGCCAGAAAGAAGATTTACTCCCCCGTGCACAGATCACACAGCTCCTCCTGATCTCTGAAGAAGTAACATGGAAAAGGACCCTGGCAGGACCAAGTGCTGATTCTCAGTCAGCTGCACCTAGTGTTTGTCCCCTAGATGTTCCTCTTTCCTTTTTTCTTCTATAATACTTCCTGGGCATCTACCATGTATGTACAAGTTATAAATTGAATAACTAAAAAGGATTTCTCCCCCAAACCTAGAAAGGTTATTTTCTCTCCTTTCCAATGCAGAGCTCTGTTAAATGAGCTCCTGGGTATGGATCTAGTTATTGGCACTGTAGGTCAGTATAATGGTGTTATATCGGAGTCCTGCTCCATAAAGCTCATGTGGATTCATCATAGAATTTACGTTAAATTACACCGGAAGCAAGAAAGCTTCATTTTCTGTGCAGAAAACCTATGAGATAAAAACAAACAAACAAGAAAGCCAATACTGTCAGTTCAAATAATTGAATGGAATAAGGCCAATGTGAAATAAAGGGTGACTCTCGGCCATAACTGTAGTAAAAGAATATAATCAACAGAAGAAGAGTGGAAAGGTAAACCTTAATCTATACTTAAAGTTTCTTATTGTCTTATTTTAAATTACCTTTGTTTTATCATTTATGTCCAAGAATAACTACCATTTGTTGAAAAATTATTTTCTACCAATGCAATTCAGTCATTTAATTAAATTCACTTAATTCAATCCTTATGACCATGTGATGTATGTGTAATTACCATTGATGGTGTGTAGGTGCTCTGAGGTTATGTAATTTTGTCCAGAGTAATGCAATTTAGTAAGTGATAGACAGAGCATTTCAATGCCTGTGTCTTTTACTCACCATATGAAACCTGCAAACTAAACTAAACTAAAGCAAGCAAGGAAATGCCTATATTGGAATGCAAACTTCCCAAGATATTCCTGTAAAAGAAAGTGAATGCAATAGACAAACATAGACTCAAGCCTCGTAATGGAAGGTCTTTTGTGTCTGCATTTATCTATTTTGTTTATTACCCTACTCCTTCTACCTACAAAAACACCTGTCACTTATTATTTGTTTTTTGTTTCGTTTTGTTTTGTTTGAGACAGACTCTCATTCCATCGCCCAGGCTGGAGTGCAGATGTGCAATCACAGCTCACTGCAACCTCCGCCTCCCGGGTTCAAGCTATTCTCCTGCCTCAGCCTCCCTAGTAGCTGGGATTACAGGTGCATGCCACCATGCCTGGCTAATTTTTGTATTTTTAGTAGAGACAGGGTTTCTTCATGTTGGCCAGGCTGGTCTCGAATGCCTGACTTCAAGTGATTCGCCCACCTTGGCCTCCCAAAGTGCTGGGATTACAAGCATGAGCCACGGCACCTGGCCTCATTATTTGTTTAATAAATAATTGTGTAATGAACAAATTCAATGTGTGTCTCTCCTTCAAGACCTAACTAAATTTGCTATTCCCCATGATACTTTCTCCTATCTTTTCTGTCCCACAGTAATCTCCTCCTGAGAATACCTTTAAAACTTATTTGTCCACGTACTTGGAATTTTACCTATTGATTCCATTTTCATGTATTTTATCTTTTTCCTCAATTAGTTTATGATTACTTACACAAGTCTGCTGTAGCAGCAATCTGAACTTTAATTTCTTCACTCTAAAGACTTGAAAGGAGATACAGGACAGGAAAAAATATCTGATTACTGAATATATCTAGGTTTACTTTTTGCTCCAGAAGTCAAGGCATTTTGATGTCTTGACACTTGAGCTATCTCCAGACTAGTTACAAAGAACAGTCCAGGTCCTGGCTTCATTTATTCACAAATTATCAATTCACTGAACTTGGAAGTGAACTTACTTGCAGTGCTCATAAACATAACAAATCAATCTTATTCAACAATATCCTGAAATGTGTGATCATCTTTAAATATCAATTCCTGTGAGTGGATAGTGACAGACGAGATGCATTCCTTTAAATTTTTTAAGACATTTGTTATTTTTTAATAATCTTTATTTTGACAGAAGAAAAATCCGAGAACTATAGAAAATTAAAAGTACAGAAGACAAGGAAAGATAAAAAGTAAAAACATTATATTCCCACCATACAAGGATTACCATTTTTAATATCTTAGTATATATTCTTCCCGTTTTTTTACAGTTGATATCTGCCTTTTAAATAAGTATTTTTCTCATCTAATTCTCAAATTATATGTACATTTCTCTAATTGTCCCAAAAAGAACTTCACAGCTAAGTTGTGAAAACCAGAGTTCACAATTGCAGGTAGGCATTCTGTCCCTAAGTCTCTTTTCTAGAACACTGACGGTTGAAAAGCCTGGCACAGTTGTTCTGCTGCCTGAGAGTGACTGTGTCTGCCGGGATCCCCTGGCCTGCCAGTGTCCCCTAAAGGAGCAGTGATGGAAGGTAATAAAGAGTTGGTGCAGCACCTGGACAAATGCCTTGATCTGGAGCATAGCTAAATGGGAAGAGCAGATTTATTCTCACAGGATGCTTTCTGAGAACTTGAATAGCCATGAAATGACAACTGAATGTCTTTCAGGGGAAGGAAACTTCTCAAGATATTTCTGGCCAGGAGCAGTGGCTCACGCCTGTAATCCCAGCACTTTGGGAGGCCGAGATGGGTGGATCACGAGGTCAGGAGATCGAGACCATCCTGGCTAACACGGTGAAACCCCATCTCTACCAAAAATACAAAAAAATTAGCCGGGCGTGGTGGTGGGCGCCTGTAGTCCCAGCTACTCAGGAGGCTGAGGCAGGAGAATGGCATGAACCCGGGAGGTGGAGCTTGCAGTGAGCCGAAATCACGCCACTGCACTCCAGCCTGGGCGACTGAGTGAGACTCCGTCTCAACAAAAAAAAAAAAAAAAAAAAAAAAAATCTCCATCAGCCACATAAACTTGTTGCTCTTTCACTTAGTTGACATTCTGCTGGTAGGTGTCCAGATCAAAAACCAAGCTAGTCTCTCCCTTCCAAACAACACTGTCATCTGCTTCAGCAATAGTAACACAGCATGACAGACTGTCTTGCCCTTGGGAACACCCAGATGTAGCAATTAACTTCGTGTGTTGAGTGAGAATGTCTTTGTCCTCGCTTGAGGACATGTATTCTACTTGAGCCTAAGTAGAACTTTAGGCTCAAGCTCAAATCAAATCATGTCGGAGAGATAAATATTCACTCGTGAAATCATATTCTGCATAAAAAATAACGGTCTACTCTAACTCCTATGCCTCCTTGATAACCTCCAGGTGCAGGTTTGCATACTGGCTTCAAGTGCCTGTGGAGCACAGTGCGCTCACCACACAGATGTAGGAGGCTGAATCGCTGAGCTGGGAGGCTGTGATGTGCAGAGAGCTTTTCTTTGTGTCTGCATCCAGAGTTGCTGTGTACCTTCCGTTCGACTTTGTGTTCTCACTGAAAGTCATGATTGTCAGGGAAACAGGACCTCTCCCAGTATCTTGCTTATACCACCTTAAGTTGTTGAAGGGGCTCACTGTATAATTGCATTGAAGAGTGCAGTTCTTTCCCTCCAGGATGATCAGGGACTGAGGACTCTGCTCCACTTGGTTTTTGCCACTCCCCCCTATTCAGAAAGAAAAGTGAGATTCAAGAGATCCATCATCCAGTATTAATACTGTCGAATTTGCATCCCTTCCTTACTCCCCACAATGAATCCCAAGTGAAACAGAAAATGGTCCCATTTTCTCCCTTCCTCCTATCCCAGTGGACTACACCTTCACCCCAAATCCTAAGAAAATATTCCCTTGACTTACTATGTTAACTTTGCTAAAACTCTCCACTAACTTACTATAAAAATAAAGCCACAAAATCACCAAGCAGGTCCTCAGATGCTTCTTCATTTTTATTCTGGAGAGATCTGCTCCCAGAAGTTGACTTGTGTATTCAACATCTTCTCTTTTTTTAACACTAGCCAAAGGGTTTCTCAGAGAGTATCCCTAGCCAATCAGAGACCAGGCTTCGCTATCTTACGCATACTACACATTCAGACCTGCAGGCAGGGCGAATGCAAATACTGCCCTCTTGGGGTCAGAGCTACAATTGCTTAGAACCTTTGATCAAGCTTTTTTCCTCCTATTTGCAACATGATATAGAGGTTAAACCCCTTCATGTCTATTATCAGCACAGTAGATTAGTAATTTAGACATATATTTGAAACTCTGCCATCTGGCTCTATGTGATATTAAATAGGAGAGTTGAGCCTTAGCTTTCTCATCTGAAAATAGGTATGATAACACTTACCTAACAATTTTTGAAAGATTGAAGAGATGATTCATGTAAAGGCTTATTGTAGTGGCTAACATGAACTTAGCCTTCAACTGAAATATAAGCTCCCTTAGGACAGGGACTTTTATCTGTTCTATTCTCTGCTACATTGTCAGTTGCTAGAATATGGCCCGTCAATAAATAGGCATATAATAAATTTTTATTGAGGGAATGAATAAATGAGAGTTTTGTTCTGGTAACGACAGAGGTATTTTTATTATTCATTTTTAATTCAACAATTATTTTTCAAATGCCTACATTTTCAGGTATGATGATAAGTGCTGAGAATAAGCAAAGTCCCTGCACACAGGGGATGACATTCTAATGAGAGGAAAGACAGAGTATTTGAGCATAGATGCAAGTGACTGGTAAGTGTTGAAGTTTTTGAAAATTCTCTTCTGATTGTTTCTATTTTCTCAGTGAAATAAGAAGCTTATGAACAGTTGAGAGTGTAGATATACGAGGATTTATTTTAAGTTTGAAATTTAAAGCTCAGAGAAGTTGAAAGAATGGAAATAGTTATACCAGAAACAATAAAAAGAAAGTTGGTATATTATACTTGTATAAGCAAAGTTGGCTTTTGGAAAAGATTTGCTGGAAGTAAAGACCGTGTGATGCTTTTATGCATCCACTGAGATAGGTCCCAGTACCCAGATATTTGGTCCAACATCAGTCTAGATGTCACTGTGAAGGTGTTTTTAGATGAGATTAATATTTGAATCAGTAGACTTTGAGTAATGCAGACTTTCTGCATAATGTGAATGGACCTCATTCAATCAGTTGAAGGTCTTAAGGGAAAAACACAGGCTCTCCAAAGAAGAAGAAATTATGCCTCCAGACTTGTCTTCAAACTCAAACTGCAAAATCAATGATTCCCAGGTTGTCCAGCCTGACAACATGCCCTGCAGAAGTTGGACTTCCCAGCCCCTAAAATTGTGTGAAACAATTCCTTAAAATAAATCTCTCTATATAGATAGATAGATACAGATATAGATATATACATATCTATATCAATACAGATAGATATATACAGAGAGTTGCATGTAGACATCACAGTCTTAAATCTGCGTGAACCTAAATAATATAGATCCATTGTTTGTTTTATATGCTCTTGTGAACAGCTGCTTTCCTTTACAATGAGATTACTTTTTTATTTTTTTAAAGTTCTGTGATACTTGTGCAGAACGTGCAGGTTTGTTGCATAGGTATACATGTGCCATGGCGGTTTGCCGTACCTATCAACCCATCATCCAGGTTTTAAGCCCCACATGCATTAGGTATTTGTCCTAATGCTCTCCCTCTGCTCTCCTCCTAACCCCCGACTGGCTCCGGTGTGTGATGTTCCCTCCCTGTGTTCATGTGTTCTCATTTTTTACCTCCCACTTGTGGATGAGAAAATGCGGTGTTCAGTTTTCTTTTCTTTTTTTCTTTTTTTTTTTTTAACCAGAGTTTTGCTCTTGCTGCCCAGGATGGAGTGCAATGGCATGACCTCGGCTCACTGCAACCTCCACCTCCCAGGTTCAAGTGATTCTCCTACCTCAGCCTCCCAAGTAACCGGGATTACAGGCACCCACCACCACGCCCAGCTAATTTTTTGTATTTTTAGTAGAGATGGGGTTTCACCATGTTGGCCAGGCTGGTCTTGAACTCCTGACCTCAGGTGATCCACCCACCTTGGCCTCCCAAAGTGCTGGGATTATAGGCATGAGCCACTGTGACCAGCTGGTTTTTGATTTTCTATTCCTATGTTAGTTTGCTGAGAATGATAGCTTCCAGCTTCATCCATGTCCCTGCAAAGGACATGAACTCATTCTTTTTTATGGCTGCACAGTATTCCATGGTGTACATGTGCCACATTTTCTTTATCCAGTCTATCATTGATGGGCATTTGGGTTGGTTCCCAGTCTTTGCGATTGTAAATAGTGCTGCAATAAACATATGTTTGTGTGTCTTTATAGTAGAATGATTTCTAATCCTTTGGGTATATATCCAGTAATGGGGTTACTGGGTCAAATGGTATTTCTGGTTCTAGATCTTTGAGGAATCGCCACACCATCTTCCACAATGATTGAAATAATTTACACTCCCACCAACAGTGTAAAAGCATTCCTATTTCTCCACATCCTCAATGGCATCTGTTGTTTCCTGACTTTTTAATAATCACCATTCTATCTGGTGTGAGATGGTATCTTATGGTGAGATTACTTTTAAATATTGATGGCAATGGCATTGTAGTCCAAAGTAAGGGTTGATCCCCCAGAGATGCTTACTTCAGGAAAGGATCATGGAATCAGTCCAGCAAAGTCAAGGAAGAGAAAGAAAAGAGGACAGAGGACAGAGAGAGGAAGAAGAGGGTGAAGGAGAGGGAGAGGCAGGAAGAAGAAATCTCAGCAAAAAAGACCTGTCCATACTCATTCCGCTTAAATTAGGGGCACTATATTTGAAATATAATCCATTTTCAACAACATTGTCAGAGAGCTATGATAGTTTCTACAGTGGATATAACTAAACATCATCAAGGAGCATATGTGGTAGCAGAAAAAATTCAAAAATCTTCTTCCAGGACAATGACAGCATCCCAAACTTGAAGTAGCTGCAAATTCCAAGGCATTTCAACTAGTTGGAACTTGTCAGAACTCTAAAACCAAGTGTTGACTATTTAATTTCTCCTCTTCAAGAAGAACAAAGAAGATACCAAGTTGTCATTGTTTTCCAAAGCTGGTTGTCTACTTCTTACTCAGTGAACAATTTATGAGCATGATTTTCTACTGCTTTGTCTGAGTCCTCTCAACTGGAAACAACTGACAAGTTTGAGATTACAGGCATATAGTTTACATTGCCTTAGATGACACCTCACCACACACTCTCACAGTTTATCTCTTTCTCCATTTCTAGCAACATTCCTTCTATTCACATCATATTCCCATACTTATTTCTAGCATGAGCTCGGTGATGACTGGCTGCATATTACCCTCATATTCAGTAAGCTATTGGTATTATGCACTATTAACAATAAACAATCCATTTTGGATTTTTTTAATGCTTAAGTTGAAAACTTTAATAGTGAAAAATAAGAAACGTGGAAAATGGACAAATATAACATTTTAAATCAATGAAGAAAAATGAGTTATTCAGAAAAGGATGCTGAGCATGAGTGGCAGCCTCAAAAGCAACCAAAAAAATAAGAAAAATAAAAATCCCTGGACATCAACCTCACTTTTTACATACACACTCTTATTAAAAATTTAAATACAAAAAAGTCTGAAAAACTAAAGAAAATACAGTATAAAATTTTACCATTTTGGAGTGGTATGGATTTTTAAGCAGGGCTTATAACTCACAGTCCATGAAAAAAGTTTTGATAAATTTGACTACATAGTATTTTTTAAATTCTGCATGACAAACAAGATCATAAGTAAAGTCAAAATGATGATACACTTTTTAAGAAGATATAGGTATACATATATATGATGGTTATATGACAAGTTTTCTTAATATAGAGAATGTTCTTCAAAATTTATATTAAAAAGACAATAACAGATGATTTCTAGTTTCTGGTTCTGCATGTAAGGAGCTTTAAAGTTGCCACTCACTCCTAATAAGTAAAAAGCGGAACAGACTGAAAATTCAACAATTCATCTTGGATCCATAATAAAGGTGAGGACATCGGGCATACCACTGCCCCCAGGATTGGACAATTAGGTGAGTGCAGGGAGTCGTGGCTTACCAGAACAAAGACTCAGAAGCAGAAGCATTTATGGGAACCATTGCTGAGGGAGGAAAACCTCAACTGTATTTTAAAAACTGTTTTAGGCTCAGAAAGGACAAGTCTGAGAGTCAAAAACTCCAGGAAGGCTGAGTCATGGGGTAGGGAGGCTGGGGCCACACTTTTATAAGTTTTGTCTTCAGCAACTTGACCAGGATTCCACAGTAAATATCACAGAAAAATCCCCTTACACTTCCAGCATGGATAGAGGAAAAGGAATAATTCTGAAATACACTGCAGCACTCTGTCCTTAACAAAGTTCTGCCCTCAGGAGAAACCAGTTAACCAAAGCCTAACCTGTTGGGGTTTTATCAGAGGTTAACTGACCTGGTGGAAGAGAAATACCCAACTTCAGCCCACCCTTGAGTTCTTTCCCAGCTAAAAGGTGTGTGAGGAGTGAGGGAGACTAAGAAACACTGGAGAAGTTTACAGCCCAGAGGCTCACTCAAAGACTGAGAACTAATTGTAGGCCTATAGAACACTTCCCCTCCCCACACACCTTACCACCACAGCCCTAACAGCATATTTACAGCAGTTCCTTTTACCCAGTACATCGTGTCTGGCTATCAAGAAAAAATTACAGGGCATATTAAAAGGCAAAAGCAATCTGAAGAGACAGAGCAAGCATCAGAGAAACACATCAGGGGTGTTGGAATTATCAGACCAGGAATTTAAAACAAATATGCTAAGAGCTCTAACAATAAAGTAGACAGCATGCCAGAACAGATGGGCAATGTAACAGAGATGGAAATCCTAAGAAAGAACAAAAAATTTCTAGAGATCAAAATACTGTCACAGAAATGAAGAATATCATTGATCAGCTTATTAGTAGACTGGACACAGCCAAGGAAAGAATTTCTGAGATTAAGGACAGATCGGTAGAAACATCTAAAACTGAAAAGCAAAGAAAACAAAGACAAAAGAAAAAATGGAAAAAAATCTAAAAACTGTAGGGCAGTTGCAAAAAGTATAACTTATACATACGGGGAATATCAGATAGAGAAGAAAGAGAGAAATTAATCAAAAAAGTTTTTTTTAGACAATGACTGAGAATTACCCCCCAAATAATGTCAGACACCAAACCACAGATCCAGGAAGCTCAGAGAACACACAGCAAGATATATACCAAAACAAAACAAAATACCTAAATATTCCCTTTTCAAATTATAGAAAATCATAGATAGGCTGGGCGCAGTGGTTCATGCCTGTAATTCCAGCACTTCAGGAGGCCAGGGTGGGTGAATCACTTGAGCTCAGGATTTGGAGACCAGCCAGGGCAACTTGGCAAAACCCCATCTCTACAAAAAAAAAAAAAAAAAAACAAAAAGTAGCTGGACGTGGTGGTGCATGCCTGTGGTCCCAGCAACTCTGGAGGCTGAGGCAGGAGGATCACTTCAGCCCAAGAGGTTGAGGCTGTAGTGAGCCAAGATCACATCACTGTACTCCAGCCTGGGCACAGTGAGACTGTGTCCCCACCTCCACCACCACCAAAATAAAAGAAAAAAGAAAATCATAGATTAAAAAAAAATTCTTAAAAAAACCAGAAAAGGAATTATTAAAAAAAAAAAGAGTGGAAGACAAAAATAAGAACAAAGAACAAGGGCAACAAATAGCAAGACTGGTTCAGATTTGAAAGTCATTTAATGTAATTCATCACATTAACAGGCTAAAGATGAAAAATCACATGATCTTATCAATGATGCAGAAAAAGCATTTAGGAAAATTCAACACCTAATCATAACAAAAAAAAAAAAAAACTCAGTAAAACAAGAATAGAGAAGAACTTTCTCAATACAGTAAACAGTGTCTACCAAAACCTACAGCTAACATCCTACCTGATAATGAGAAAACTGAAGTTTTCTCACTAAGATCAGGACAGGGATGTCCCTTCTCTCTACTCCTTTTCAGCATCATACCAGGAGTCCTAGCTACTGCAATAAGACAAGACAAGAAAAGAAAAGCTATACAGATTGGGCAGGAAAAAATAAAACTTTCTTCCCAGATCATCAGCATAAAAAAATCCAAAAGAATTGACAAAAAGAAAACTCCTGGAACTAGTAAGCAATAGTAGCAAGGTTGCAGGATGCAAGGTTAACATACAAAATATGATATATTGTATATAAGTAATTATTTATTATTATATACATAATATACATATTCATTTTCTTATATACCAGCAATAAACAAGTGGAATTTGAGCTAAAAACAGAAAACAATTACAATGGCACCCAAAAGGTAAAATTTGTAGGTATAAATCTAGCAAAATATGTACAAGATCTACATAAAGAAAACTATAAAACTCTGATGAAAGAAATCAAAGGACAACTACAGAAATGAAGAATTCCATGTTCATAAATAAGAAGATTCAATATAGTCAAAATGTTTATCCTTCCCAGCTTGATCTACAGGTTCAGTGTAATAACAATCAAAAGTCCAGCAAGATTTTTGGAGGGACTCTGATGAATTCTTTTTACAGCTTATATGGAAAGGCAAAAAACCAAAATAATAAACACAATTCTGAAAGACATGAACAAATCAAAGGACTGACATTACCTAATTTCAAAACCTAACATAAAGCTACATTAATTAAGAAAGTGTGTCATTTATGAAAGAAGAGACAAATAGATCAATGGAACAGAATAGAGAACCTATAAATATACCTGCATACACAAAGTCAACTGATTTTTGATAAAGAAACAAAGGGAATACAGTGGGGCAAAGATAGTCTTTTTAACAAATGATGCAGGAACAACTGGATATCCACAGGCAAAAAATATATATACATATGAAAATGAATATAGACACAGACATTACAGTCTTCAAAAATTAACTCAAAATGTATTATAAACCTAAATGTAAAATGCAAAACTGTAAAACTCCAAAAGATAATATAGAAGAAAACCTAGATGACTTTCAGCATGGGAATGAGTCATTAAATGCAACACAATATGCATGGTCCATGAAAGAAATCAATAATAAACTGAGCTTCATAAAAATTTAAATTTCTACTCTGTAAAAAACAATGTCAAGAAAATGAGAAGAAAAACCAGAGAGTGGGAGAAAGTATTTGCAAAAAAAAAAAAAAGGATTGTTATCCAAAATATACAAGAAGACTTAAAATTCAATAATAAGAAAACAAACGACCTGATTAAAAAATGGGCCAAAGACCTTGACAGACACTTCACCAAGGAAGATACACAAATGACAAATGAACATATGAAAAGATGCTTTTGATCATATGCCATTGGGAAAACGTAAATTAAAACAATGAGATACCCTGACACTTCTATTCCAATGCCCAAGTTCCAGACCTCCAACAGCACCAAATGCTGATGAGCATGTGGAACAACAGGAAATCTCATTTATTACTGGTGAGAATGCAAAATGGTACAGCCACTTTAAGAGACAGTTTGGCAGCTTCTTACAAAACTAAACATACTATTGCCATACACTCCAGCAGTTGTGCTCCTTGGTAATTACCAAAAGTAGTTAAAATTTATGTCTACACCAAAACCTGCAAAGAGATATTTATACCAGCTATATTCATAATTGCCAAAACTTAGAACCAACCAAGATGCCCTTCAGGAGGTAAATGGATAAATAAAATGTGGTATATCCAGACAATGGAATATTATTCACTACTAAAAAGAAATGAGCTATCAAGACATGAAAAGCACTTAGAAACCTTAAATGCATATTAGTAAGTAAAGAAGTTGATATGGTTTGGTTGTGTCCCCACCAAAATCTTATCTTGAATTCTCACATGTTGTGGGAGGGCCCAGTGGAAAGTAATTGAATGATGGGGGCAAGTCTTTCCCATGCTGTTCTCATGATAGTAAGTCTCAAGAGATCTGATGGCTATTATAAGGGGGAGTTTTCCTGCACAAGTTCTCTTTGCGTGCTGCCATCCATGTAAGACATAACTTGCCCTTCCTTGCCTTCTGCCGTGATTGTGAGGCTTTTCCAGCTACATGGAACTGTAAGTCCAATTAAACCTCCTTCTTTTGTAAATTTCCCAGTCTTGTGTATGTCTTTATCAGCAGCATGAAAACAGACTAATACAGTAAATTGGTACCAGGAGTGAGGTGTTGCTGAAAGGATAACCAAAAATGTGGAAGCGACTTTGGAACTGTATAACAGTTGGAGGTTGGAACAGTTTGGAGGGCTCAGAAGAAGACAGGAAGATGGGGGAAAGTTTGGAACTTCCTAGATACTTGTCTAATGGTTGTGACCAAAATGCTGATAGTTACACGGACTGCAAAGTCCAGGCAGATGAGATGTCAGATGGAAGTGAAGAACTTATTGAGAACTGGGGCAAAGGTCACTTTTGTTTTGCTTTAGCAAAGAGCTTGGCCACATTGTGTCTCTGCCCTAGGGATATGTGGAACTTTGAACTTGAGAGTGATGATTTAGGGTATCTGGCAGAAGAAATTTCTAAGCAGCAAAGTGTTTAAGATGTGGCCTGGCTGCTTGTAACAGCCTATGCTTATATCTGTGAGCAAAGAAAGGATCTGAAATTGGAACTTATATGTAAAAGGAAAGCAGGCCAAAAAAGTTTGGAAAATTTGCAACCTGGCCATGTGGTAGCCAAAAGTCAGAGACATTTTGCATAGTCATTTGAACCATCTAAAGTTATTTTTCCCATGTACATAAATTATTTATTTTGTATAAGTAGTTATTAGCTCAACTAACTAATAAGATCTAAATTGAGGCCTTTGGAATAAAATTAAAAGCTAAGAGAGAAACTAAAGCAGGGTGATCATGAAAAATGAAAGAGTCAAAGTCAAGGCATCTTCAGTGTCAATTATTATATCACTAATCTGAATAGTTCCATTCCTTTGTAGCCTGTGAAACAGGGGATCTTGCATACCATCCTCTTACTCTCACTTTTTGTGCTTAAGGAGCCTTATAATGAGCAAAAATGCACTCCTTATGGGTCAATAAACTGATCGATATGTGTTAAGCACCTTCAATAGACAAGCAAAAGAAAATCTCCAATGTTAGCAAAGATGCCAAGATATCTGCAATTAAATCCAAAAATTCTTCTTTTTGCCATTCTTTATCTTCTCATAGCCCTGGCCGCCATCTACCACTTCATCTGTTACTCCCCTTCTGTAGAAGAAATGGCTTGAAAGACATTGGGGAAGCTATAAGATTCCTTTCTCACACCAATCTACATAGAAAAAGTTTCATCTCAATAGTTTTCATCTTCCGGACTCTGAACACTACTTACTTATCTTAAGTAATGTCTTAGTGAGAGAAAGCCATCTTGCTGAGATATTATGTAAACTAAAAGTCTCTACTGTCATAATATCTCAGCAAGGTATATTTTAGGCATGAGTCATTTTTTTTTTTTTTTTGAGACAGAGTATCTCTCTATTGCCCAGGCTGGAGAGCAGTGGCACAGTCTTGGCTCACTGCAATCTCTGTCTCCCAAGTTCAAGTGATTCTCTTGCCTCAACCTCCCAGGTAGCTGGGATTACAGGCAACCACCACCACACCTAGCTAATTTTTGTATTTGTAGTAGAGATGGGGTTTACCACCCTGGTCTCAAACTCCTGACCTCAGGTAATCCACCCACCTTAGCCTGCCAAAATGCTGGGATTACAGGTGTGAGCCATCATGCCTGGCCATGAGTCATATTTTTTAGGGGTTAGTTTCATCTTTTGGGCAAAACCAGTCTATGCATGTCATGTAATTTCCCAAAATAGAAACTAAGAAATGTTCCATCTTCTTTTTCCGTATATGTGATCACATGTTCTACCCTCTCCTCCTCCATTATTTCTTATATTTCATTTTTAATTAACGATTTTTAAATTTTTACTTATTTTTATTTTTACTTTTTGTAGGTGCATGCTAGGTGTATATATCATGGAGTACATGAGATGTTTTGATACAGGCATGCAATGTGAACTAGTCACGTCATGGAGAATAGGGTGTCCTTCTCCTCAAGCATTTATCCTTTGTGTTGCAAATAATTCAATTACACTCTTTTAGTTTTTAAATGTAAAATTATTGTTGACTATAGTCACCCTGTTGTGCTATCAAATGGTGGGTCTTATTCTTTCTAATTTTTGGTACCCATTAACCATCCCCATCTCCCTCTCCCACCCCACTACTTTGCAGCCTCAGACCATCCTCCTACTCTCTATGTTCCTGATTTCAATTGTTTTGATTTTTAGATCCCCCAAATAAGTAAGAACATGTGATATTTGTCTTTCTCTGCCTGGCTTATTTTACTTAGCATAATGATCTCCAGTTTCATCCATGTAGTTGCAAATGACAGAATCTCATTCTTTTTTATGGCTGAATGGTACTATTGCATATATGTACCACATTTTCTTGATCCATTCATCTGTTGATGAACACTTAGGTTGCTTCCAAATCTTAGCTATTGTGAACAGTGCTGCAACAAACGGGGGGTACAGATATCTCCTTGATATACTAATTTCCTTTCTTTGGGTATATACCCAGCTAGATCACATAGTAGCTCTATTTTTAGTTTTTTGAGGAAACTAAAACTATTCTCCATAGTGATTTTACTATTTTATATTCCAATCAATAGTGTACGAGAGTTCCCTTTTCCTCACATCTTGGCCAGCATTTGTTATTGCCTGTCTTTTGGATATAAGACATTTTATTTTTTAATTTAATTTTATTATTATTATACTTTAAGTTTTAGGGTACATGTGCACAACGTGCGGGTTTGTTACATATGTATACATGTGCCATGTTTTTGTGCTGCACCCATTAACTCGTCATTTAGCATTAGATATATCTCCTAATGCTATCCCTCCCCTCTCCCCTCAACCCACAACAGTCCCCGGTGTGTGATGTTCCCCTTCCTGTGTCCATGTGATCTCATTGTTCAATTCCCACCTATGAGTGAGAACATGCAGTGTTTGGCTTTTTGTTCTTGCGATAGTTTGCTGAGAATGATGGTTTCCAGCTTCATCCATGTCCCGACAAAGGACATGAACTCACCATTTTTTATGGCTGCATAGTATTCCATGGTGTATATGTGCCACATTTTCTTAATCCAGTCTATCATTGTTGGACATTTGACTTGGTTCCAAGTCTTTGCTATTGTGAATAGTGCCACAATAATCATACGTGTGTGTGTGTCTTTATAGCAGTATGATTTATAATCCTTTGGGTATATACCCAGTAATGGGATGGCTGGGTCAAATGGTATTTCTAGTTCTAGATCCCTGAGGAATCACCACACTGACTTCCACAACGGTTGAACTACTTTACAGTCCCACCAACAGTGTAAAAGTGTTCCTATTTTTCCACATCCTCTCCAGCACCTGTTGTTTCCTGACTTTTTAATGATTGCCATTCTAACTGGTGTGAGATGGTATCTCATTGTAGTTTTGATTTGCATTTCTCTGATGGCCAGTGATGATGAGCATTTTTTCATGTGTTTTTTGGCTGCATAAATGTCTTCTTTTGAGAAGTGTCTGTTCATATCCTTCGCCCACTTTTCGATGGGGTTGTTTTTTTTTTTCTTGTAAATCATTTTAACTGGGATGAGATGCTATCTCGTTTTAGTTTTGATTTGCATTTCTCTGATGGTCAATGATGTCAAAAACCTTTTCATATGCCCATTTACAATTTGTACATCTTCTTTTGAGAAACGTCTATGTAAATCTTTGCCTGTCTTTTTAATCAGATTATTTCATCTTTTCCTATAGAGTTGTTTGAGCTCCTCATATATTCTGGTTATTAATCCCTTGTAAGATGGGTAGTTTGCAAATATTTTTCACCACTCTGTGTATTGTCTTTTCACTTTGTTCATTGTATCTTTTGCTGTGTACAGTATTTTAACTTGATGTGGTAACATTTGCCCCTTTTTACTTTGGTTGCCTGTGCTTGTGGGATATTGCTCAAGAAATGTTTGCCCAGACCAATGTCCTGGAGATTTCCCCCAGTGTTTTCCTGTAGTAGTTCCAGAGTTTGTGATCTTAAATTTAAGTCTTTAATCCATTTTGATTTTATTTTTGCATATGGTGAAAGACAGGGGTCTAGTTTCATCCTTCTGCACATGGATATATAGTTTTCCAAGCACCATTTATGGAAGAGATTGTCATTTCCCCAGTGTATGTTCTTGGCACCTTTGTCAAAAATGAGTTCACTGTAGATGTGTGAATTTGTTTCTGGGTTCTCTATTCTGTTCCATTGGTCTGTGTATCTGATTTTATGCCAGTACCATGCTGTTTTGGTTACCATAGCTCTGTAGTACAATTTAAAGTCAGGTAAAATTATTCTTCCAGTTTTGTTCTTTTTGTTTAGGAAAACTTTGGCTATTCTGGGTCTTTTGTGGTTCCATATAATTTTCAGGATTTTTTTTTCTATTTCTGGGAAGAATGTCATTGGTATTTTTTTAGGGATTGTACTGAATCTGTAGACTGTTTGGGGTAGTATGGACATTTTATCAATATTAATTCTTACAATCCATGAACACGGAGTATTTTTTTGGTGTCTTCTTCGATTTCTTTCATCAATGTTTTATACTTTTCATTATGGAGATCTTCACTTCTTCGGTTAAGTTAATCCCTAGTTATTTAATTTTATTCATGGCTATCATAAATGGGATTACTTTTTTATTTCTTTTTCGGATTGTTTACTGTTGACATATGGAAATGCTACTGATTTTTGTAGGTTGATTCTGTATTTTGCAACTTTACTGAATTTTTAGTTCTAAGGTTTTTTTGTGGAGTCTTTATGTTTTTCCAAATATAAAATCATATCATCTGCAAACAAGGAAAATTTGACTTCTTCCATTTACAATTCTTTTTTTCTTTAAGAACCTATTATTTCTTGGGCAGAAGCTTTCCCAAGAAATCACCCCATCTTGCCCCAGCTGAATGTATACCCCACTCAGGTATACATTAAGCATTTGCAACCTCATCTGTCACAGCTGTGTCTGTAAGCATACTATTTCCTTGGATGGCCTGAGACAAGGTCAGGAGGCTACATTTTATACAGGGATGAGCAGCTAGACCATTTCATTTATCTCAAGGTTTTATACTTTTAAAATCACAAATTTCAAACAAAGTTGAGGAACTATGGTGACATTCTGTTTTCACTCTCATTGTTAAAGCATCTGGTGTTAGGCATTTTTACTTTTAGTTATTCTATAATGTTTTAGAGTTTATTTGGATGGCTTTCACACTAGGAGTGCCTAGGGTGAGTGGTGGGCAACAATAGTAGAGTAGTTCCTGGTCCCTAACCAGAGTGGATCACAGTGGCTTACACTCAGCAGCCAGGCCCCTCATGCTGCTCAGAGTTTGTGCTCAGCTCCCCCTGCAGTCCCTGTCACTGTGACACTCAGAGCGCAGAAGTACACAGCGGAGTCTGACTCTTGAACTGAGTCTTTCTCCAAGTGGAAAGAAGTGGTTTCTTTACGGTACGTGGCTTCAAAACCTTTGTTCCTTCCATTGTCATTGGCCTTCATGGCTTTCAGGAGGAGCTGTGGACCTTCTCCAGGATATAGGACATACCATAAAAGGGAAGGGTACTGTGTGGTTTCATAGGAGCAGTTCACAATCAGGGAATCCCCTTCAGAGAGGAGCACTTGGCCTTCTGTCTGGACCACTGAATCTCCATTGATTCCCCCTGAAAAAAAAATAAACAAATTATACCAAGTTACCTTAGACATGATCTGAGCTGTACCCATTAGAGAAAACTGTGGTTACAGATTACATCAACATAATGGAACAAAAGATTCTAAGTTTTAAGTGCCATTTTACTTACCAAACATTAAGAATAGTGTAATCGCTGGTCCTGGAGAAGAATTCATTTTTAGACCCTCTGGTGCCCTTAGGTCTTGTCTTCTTAGTGTGAGGAAAAGTTAAGGTCACACTGAAGAAATGAGTGTGAGCAGGAAATGTGAATGTGTTAGGAAGATGCACCCCCTTGTGGGCAAGATCCTAAACTCAAAGGATTGTTGACTGTTCTTTCAAAAGTCAATCCTGTATCTTCACTTCTGGCTTTTTTTTTTTTTTTCTAAGACACCTATTAGCTATTAGCTGTCTGATAGTTCTTTGTATATCTAAAGAATAGTTGGTCTTTTTTATAACTCTTTTTTTTAACAGCACACTGTCTGACTTGCAAGTTCTTTTCATACCATGGCATTTCTGAGAATAATTCATTTTACCTTTTCTTATTTAGCCATCTTTGCCCAACCCATGATCCACTAAAATATCGTATTAGCACTTTTTTAGGATAAAACCAGAGGAATGTCAGTAGCACATGTTTAATCATTAGTAGATTATTTGAGATGACAGAGACTTAAGCTTTTTTTCACTGCTGTATTCCCATACCTAGTACAATGTCAAACACTCAGCAGGTGGTTAGGAAACACTTCTTAAAAACACAAATGCATGAATAAATGAATGGTCTTTGGTTGAGGAATTGTTACTACTTGAAATATCATATTGCTTCACATTTAAGGCATCAATTACAGAAATAAATTAATTGTAATTTCCAATTAATAAATTCTTTTCAAAGAAAAAAGGAAATTATATCTTGTGTATATATTGATTAGAAAGTAAAGAATATATAACTCTTATAATGAAAAAATATAGTAACTAAAGTCATTAAATCCCTACAAAATTATCTGGCATCACTTTCTTCTCCTGTAGGAGAAGAAATGATTCCCAGATAATGTAACTGGCCTATGTGCATGAGGCAAAGTGTTGTGATACTAACCTTTTAATGGAAATTTAGCCTTGATTATATACCCCCTACATATGTCCATCCACCAATACTATTGACCAATAGTTATTTTTACCACAGGATAAGATACTTAAATAATTTGGATTTGCCTCAAAAGACCAAAGAAAAAGCCCATCTCAGCCTCTAGGATTGGTAGAGACATGTCTGCTGATGTATAGAATCATAGCAAGGATGACACTTCTCTTCATGTAAGAGTTAGTTGGTGATCATCTTTAAAATACAGATTTGGAGATCTCCTCACTTACAAAATCAAAATGTTCAGAATCAAGATCCTGGAAGTTAAAAATCTCCTCAGGTGTTTGTCATACAGCCAGTGTTATACACATTCACAAAATAATCTTTGAGAACACTGACCTAAGCAGACAGACAAGGTATCAGTGAAGCACTTGTGGGATGAGCATGAGGAAAAAACTCCAATCCTCACAGATTTTCCTTTCATGGTAGTACTGAAGTCACAGTAGCTAAAACAATTGCTGTTTACTCTCACTATTCTTGTTTAGTCGACTTATAATAAAAATCTCTGGATGTTCCCAGGACAAACTTGGTAAGAAGGATGCTGTTTTTCTGTCAGCCCCACTACCATTTATCTTTGAACCTGGACGCCTTCCATTGTGCTTCCTGGAACATTCACTCTCCATGAATTCAGAGACAGCAGCTACATGGTTCTGCAGCAAGGTGTAAATGTTAACAAACTCTAAACTTGGGAAGAAAATTTAATCTGGATATTATTTGGCTCTATACAAAGGCTCTCCTCATTTTCCCTCTTACCCTGTGTCAGATCTCTGTGATCAAGCTGCATCTTCCTCCTTTTCCTGGTTCTTTTGGCCCATTCATCTAACTGACTCTACCTGAAGTCTAAACAGAAATATAGAGCGAGCAGTTTCACTGTTCCTAACTTTCTTTACTTTTTCCATGGAAACCTTGTCCTTAGTATTGTAACAACCCTCCACTCTTTTGAGGGAATCTATTTTCCACAGCAGGTGTATTGGTCTATTCTTGCATTGCTATAGATACCTGAGACTCAGTAATTTATAAAGAAAAGAGGTTTAATTGGCTCATGGTCCTGCAGACTGTACAGGAAGCATACAGGCTTCTGCTTCTGGGAGCCTCAGGAAGCTTCCAATCATGGTGAAAGGCAAAGCTGAAGCACGGCTTCTTACATGGCAGAAACAGGAGCAAGAGAGAGAGGGCGGGAAGGTGCCACACACTTTTAAACAACCAGATCTCACAAGAACTCACTCACTATTTCAAGAACAGAACCAAGGGAATGATGCTAAACCATTCATGAACGGTCCACCCCAGTAATCCAACCACCTCCCACCAGGCCCCACCTGCAACACTGGGAATTACAATTGAACATGAGATTTGGGTGGGGACACAGGTTCAAGCCATATCACCATGATTTCAAAAGGAGATGAATATCATAGAAGAACTGTAGCAGTAGATTTGAGTGAAACACGGTAGAACTGTGTAATCAATGAAAAAATGCTTAAGCAAATTCCCAGCTGATATTAGATTTATCCAAATGGTCTGACTGCAAGCCTCAGAAGCTCCGCTTCAAGGACTTGAATTTATACAGATCTGTTGTCAGTCAAGAGTCAGTCTGGCAAACACAAATGCTGGGCAAGGTGTCAGCGCCACAGCAACGGAAAGTGATCGGCTCATGGTAATAAGAAGAATTTACCCACAACAGTGTGGGTTTGAAAAGGAAAGCTTTATTAGAAACAATGCTGCAGAGGAGTGCAGCAGGGCGCTTCAGCAAGGGCGGACTGAGCAAGCCACGGTGGATTTTTCCTTAGGAGCATTTATGAACCTTAAAGCAGGAGCTTAAGGGTAATTTGGACCATATTAGCCACCTAGGTCAGGATAAATGATTACATTTGTAGACATTTTGGTGCTTTGATGTCAGCAAGGGCTGCACAATAAGTTTCAACATACATGCATTCCAGAGATGTATAGAAATTCTAGTTACTTATACATTTTTGGGAAAGAAGCCTGGTACTAGATGCCTGCTTTTGATAATAGGGACGTCGATTAATAATTACTTCTGAATTCCTCAGACAAGGAGTTTTGCCTCTGGATGATCTGCTTGATGGCCACCAGGTGGTCCTTGGTCTCCTCATAAAACAATCCAAATATTTTCAGTAGAAAGACATTTAGAGTTCAGGTAGACAATGTGGTGAGAAGCAGCGCACTGAGAGGCAGGTGAGCTGGGGCCCTGCAAACCTCCTTCTCTCCCCACTTCAGTGAGCTGATGGCGGCAGCCTCTCTGGGCCCAGACCTCGCTGGGCTATAAAGCACTTTAGAACATCTAGAAATCCTGCTGCGCCTTGGCGAAGCCCTCACCGAGCTGCGGAGGACACCGTGCCTTTGGGAGGAAATGGATGTCGCAGAGGAAGAAGAATGGCAGCCGCCAGAAGGCGCTGAGGGCTGCAGTAGTTTGCAGAACCCAAGAAGGTGGGCCTAGAGACACAAGCTCAGGAACTTCATTATGCCATGGAGTTGCACAGATGCGGGTCCCGGGCTGACCACTTTGTCCCAGTTAGACAAGACCTTACCTCCTCCCAAAAATGCCAGAAATGATGGACAAAGGCCTAAAAGGGCCTAGAAGGTGAGCAGAGCCCCCACAAGGACAGGTGGAGTGGTTAGCAGGCCATTGGGTGGTTGCCGTTTGTTCTACCAGACCTTGATATCCAAAGAGAGAAATCACATGCCACATTTGGTGGACTGGAAATGCCTCCCACCATTTGGGAGGATTTACTGGCCTTTATAGAAGGCCCAGGTAAATAATATGAAAAAGCTGCTCTCAACTTTTCCCTCAACCTTTTAAAAGAAAATTTTTGCTCCACCTAGCCATTCTAGATTTTAAAAGGTTGCTGACGTATAATAGTTAGAAAATCACACGTCAGCCGAGCACGGTGGCTCACACCTGTAATCCCAGCACTTTGGGAGGCAGAGGCGGGTAGAGCACCTGAGGTCCAGAGTTCGAGACCAGCCTGACCAACATGGGGAAACCCCATCTCTACTGAAAATACAAAATTAGCCAAGCGAGGTGGCACATGCTTGTAATCCCAGGAGAATCGCTTGAACCCGGGAGGCGGAGGTTGCAGTGAACCGAGATGGCACCATTGCACTTCAGCCTGGGCAACAAGAGTGAAAGCCCATCTCAAAAAAATAAAATAAAATAAAGAAAAAAGAAAATTATGTCTTGTAAATGCCCATTTGTTCTTTTAAAAAATCGTAGAAAGCAAACGCCTTCTGGAAATGACTCTTTGAAACGAAAGTTGTTAGACGAGCTGTAGAAGTGACTCCAGGAGCAACACACCACCACGTTCATTCAGTGGGTTAGAGGCCATGGAGCAGAAGGCAGTGAGAATGAAGAGAAGGTTCTTTTCCAGACTGGTCATGCTTAGGAGACATTTTCATATTATAACCACTGCTTTATGTGCGCATTTTATTCCTCACTACTGTATATATTGTTGACAATGCTAAGAATTTTTTTGAAATATCTTGTCTTTCTTTTGATTTATTTTTATTTATTTATGTATTTTTACTTTAAGTTCTGGGATACATGTGCAGAATGTACAGGTTTGTTACATAGGTATACACGTGCCATGGTGGTTTGCTGCACCTATCAACCCGTCATCTACATTAGGTATTTCTCCTAATGCTATCCCTCCCCCACTCCCCATCCCCTGACAGGCCCTGGTGTATGATATTCCCCTCCCTGTGTCCATGTGTTCTCATTGTTCAACTCCCACTTATGAGTGAGAACATGCAGTGTTTGGATTTCTATTCCTGTGTTAGTTTGCTGAGAATGATGGTTTCCAGCTTCATCCATGTCCCTGCAAAGGACATGAACTTATCCTTTTTTATGGCTGCATGGTATTCCATGGTGTATATGTGCCACATTTTCTTCATCCAGTCTATCATTGATGGGCATTTGGGTTGGTTCCAAGTCATTGCTATTGTGAACAGTGCTGCAATAAACATATGTGTGCATGTGTCTTTATAGCAGAATGATTTCTAATCCTTTGGGTATATACCCAGTAATGGGATTGCTGGGTCAAATGGTATTTCTAGTTCTAGATCCCTGAGGAATCACCACACTGACTTCCACAATGGTTGAACTAGTTTACAGTCCCACCAACAGTGTAAAAGTGTTCCTATTTCTCCACATCCTCTCCAGCATCTGTTGTTTCCTGACTTTTTAATGATGGCCATTCTACCTTGTGTGAGATGGTATCTCATTGTGGTTTTGATTTGCATTTCTCTAATGACCAGTGATGATTAGCTTTTTTTTTCATGTTTGTTGGCTGCATAAATGTCTTCTTTTGAGATATGCTTGTTCATACCCTTCGCCCACTTTTTGATGGGGTTGTTTGCCTTTTTCTTGTAAATTTGTTTAAGTTCTTTGTAGATTCTGGATATTAGCCCTTTGTCAGATGGGTAGATTGCAAAGGTTTTCTCCCATTCTGTAGGTTGCCTGTTCACTCTGGTGATAGTTTCTTTTGCTGTGCAGAAGCTCTTTAGTTTAATTAGATCCCATTTGTCAATTTTGGCTTTTGTTGCCATTGCTTTTTGTGTTTTAATTGTGAAGTCTTTGTCCATGCCTATGTCCTGAATGGTATTGCCTAGGTCTTCTTCTAGGGTTTTTATGGTTTTAGGTATTATGTTTAAGTCTTTAATCCATCTTGAGTTAATTTTTGTATAAGGTGTAAGGAAGGGGTTCAGTTTCAGTTTTCTGCATGTGGCCAGCCAGTTTTCCCAACACCATTTATTAAATCAGGAATCCTTTCCCCATTTCATGTTTTTCTCAGGTTTGTCAAAGATCAGATGGTTGTAGATGTGTGGCGTTATTTCTGAGGCCTCTGCTCTGTATAGATCTAGTTTTTTTGTTTTTTGGTGTGGTTTTTTTTGGGGGGGGGTTGTTTGTTTGTTTGTTTGTTTTTGTTTTGAGACAGAGTCTCGCTCTTGTAGCCCAGGCTAGAGTGCAATGGAATGATTTCAGCTCACTGCAACCACCACCTCCTGGGTTCAAGCGATTCTCCTGCCTGAGCCTCCCAAGCAGCTGGGATTACAGGCACCCACCACCATGCCCGGCTAATTGTTTTGTTTTTTTTTTTGTAGTTGTTTGTTTGTTTGTTTAGAAGGAGTCTCTCTCTGTCACCTAGACTGGAGTGCAGTGGTGTGCTGGGATTACAGGCGTGAGCCACCACGCCTGGCCTATCTTGCCTTTCTTGATGTTCTAAAGTGCTTCATAGCTGTCAAAAGTAGAGGTAGAAAATAACAAATTTTTTAAATATCTGTTTCTTAAAATTCATATGAAATGTTGACTGGGGGCTGGAGAGGGGAATGGCCAAACCACCTCTTGAGTAATACACATTATGTTTGTGTGCTGGCTCCTGGGAGGAGAAGGAAGTGTAAAGAGTTCTGTGGCAATGTGCTTACGATGAGGCAACATTAGCCATTGTCTCTTACGTCTGTGCATTTTGTTTTCCTTATCTGTGTATATAGTGTATATAAAGGACAAATTAATCCTAATTTATATCTAGTCTTTCTAGATGCTAAAGAGGTTACCAGTGTATGACAAAGGTATAGAGTTAGTAAACTAACTCTATCACATTATAGCATTAGTGGTTAATTCAATGCTACTCTGTGTATAACGGAAAACTTAAGTTCTTATATGAAAATCTAGTCTTTCTAGATATTTCAAAGTGTACATAACATATGTTAAAGTATGTACATTAAGACAGCTAAAGTGACACTCTTTGAGTATTTTCTGTGATTTCACAGGACTAGCTGCATTTGGGGAATGGAACTGTTAAACTTGATGTCTTGGAGAGTATGCTGACTTCGTTGTATGGTGGGAGATAGGGGGAAAAGGAAGTATGCAGAGAGAAGTTTTGTGCCTGTGAGTTAGATTAGTTCAGACCGTCTAACCATTGTTCTGTATGTGGTTTTTGTTTTTGTTTTTTTGTTTTTTTTTTTTTGTTTTTTGAGATGGAGTCTCGCTCTGTCGCCCAGGCTGGAGTGCAGTGGCGCGATCTCGGCTCAGTGCAATCTCCGCCTCCCGGGTTCACGCCATTCTCCTGCCTCAGCCTCTCTGAGTAGCTGGGACTACAGGCGCCCGCCACTACGCCTCGCTAATTTTTGTATTTTTAGTGGAGACGGGGTTTCACCGTGTTAGCCAGGATGGTCTCAATCTCCTGACCTTGTGATCCGCCCGCCTCGGCCTCCCAAAGTGCTGGGATTACAGGCGTGAGCCACCGCACCCGGCCCTGTATGTGTTTTTGTTAATATTGCTGTGTATTAAAAGATAAACAAGTCCTAATGCCCAAAGTATGTTAAAGGTAGAGGTAGTAAAATAACGCCTTTCTAAAAGTCCTTTTGTTCATTTTTAAGAAGGCCTATCTACTGGCAGTGACCTTTGTTAATCCATCTTTTGGAGCTGGATGTAATCAGGTACTTAGTCACTAGAATGGTGAGAGAAGAGGAAGAGAAAGAAGAGGAAGGATGGAGGGAAGGTCTCTTTGCTGATATCTCCATACTTAGGTGACTTTTTTGGATTATAACCATAGATTTATATATGCATTTTCTGTAACCTGCCTGTGTTTATTGTGGATAAAGTTCAGTCTTTATTTTGCAACGTCTAAGCTTTACAGATGCCCTGAGGTGACAACGTATGAGAAAAAGTAGAGCTGGTGGATTAGCCACTTTGTAAATGTATTTTTTATGCTTGATAGAAAAGATGCACCTTGGACATGGAATTGTTGTTAAACCACCTCTGAGCAGTGTATGTACCAGGATGTGTTCAGTAGACTGGCAGCTGAAGGGCAGAAGGAAGTATAAAGGGACAGGTGTATGCAGATATGTTTATATTTACATTTTGATAATAGCTATTGATGTATGTGCATCTCTTTTGGCTGTACTATAGGAATACACTAAGTAATGCAATGAAAACATACCTTCTTGCTAATATTTAATAGTACAGATCAGAAAAAGAATTCTCTTAGAAACATTATACTTAGTGTATTCTGTTGCTTTACATCTCTTTTTAAATTGACCATTAAAGGGAGTGTGGTATTTTAACTGTAACTCTGACAGTACTTTTAACCTAGAGGCCTGTTTCCATTTTTGTCTTCTTTGAAATTTTTGTCCCCAAGAAAGGCAGGATTACTTTTTTTCTAACAGATTGAGTTGATGTGGTATATTCTTTGTTATCAAAATGCTCATATAGCCTTGGGATTTTGAATTGGTAAATATTCATGATGTGTGAAAAAACATCATATATAGTATGATCTCAATCATACATAACATTGGATGTTGTCTGTATACATACACAGGACCCAGAAGGACACATCAAACTATAAAGTGCTTGTGATAGTGAATGACTTTGTTCTTTGCTTGTTGTGTTTCTCAGCTTTCTATAATGCACATATTAACTTTCTAAAATAAAAGTTATTTTTAAAACTCTTTTAAAAAGTAAGATTTAATACACAAAATTAGACATACAACCATTGGAGGGGCTAATGAACAAAGATGAGAAAGACTGATTACAGGAAATTTTGAGGTGTGATGCATCATCCAGCTGCCTGTGACACCAAAATGAGTGATTCTTAGGAAGAAACCCAGAAGTCAAACAAAGTCCTCACAGCTGGCAATCTGAGCTGCCTGCATACAGCCCCTACAGAAGAATAATGGTTTCTCTTTCTTTTCTACTTGCCTGATATTATTCCCAAATGCCTCTCATTTGTAGAATTAAAACTAAGTGAATGAAAGGGATTGTGTGAATTGTAGTTTGGGTTTCTTCCCTAGCAAAGCAAGGGAATATACTAAGGGGACGAGAAAGAAGCCCAGTTGACAATGTGCAACATAGCACACTGGTGAACTAAGTAGCACACCAGTGAACTTGGCTCTTGGCTTTCTATGTTGGATTGTTCTATTGTTGATGTAGCTGCACTGGAAAATACAGTGCCCAGAATCCCCTTCTGAATACAAAAGAGCATTTACACAAGATTTGAAAGGCAGATGGGAAGCAGCAGCCATTGTCTTCCAAAGATCACCATTGAATAGAGATGGTGAAATACACAGTGGTCTTAGCTGGTTCCATTTTGTTATTGCTCTTCCCTGATGGCACTTGACAATAAATAGCCAGCTCCATAGCACATAAAATTACCATTATCACAATACTTCTCAAATGCTAAGTATATCGCATAAGCTACTGCAACAACTTAAACATGAATCCCATGCCAATTCACCACAATTAATAATTGTGATGCTATGATCTTTTAGCATCTCTATTACCACTGCACCTACTGCTAATAATGGGATCCTTGTTCCCTTCTGGCCATGAATAATTTAATTCCAAAATCTCATTCTATGTATTTGTTCTCTATGACCACTTTTGTGCCAGATCTCTTATATTGGGTTCTTCCAGAAGCAAATCTTGAAAAAATGACTATACGTACTTTACTTGAGAAATGCAGGAAACACAGATAGAGAGGGCAGGATGTTATATAAGAAATAATAAGTGTTTGCAAGGGTGTAAAGAGACAGGAATTCTTCTATGCTACTAATGAGGGAAAAATTGGTAAGAATATTTCAAGAGCAATTCGGCAATTGCAAGTACATTGTTAAAGATGTGAATCATATAACCCAGCAAATGCCACTTCCAGGTGTATAACATAAAACATTCTATATCTATGTATAAGGAAACATAATTGTATTCCTTGTAGAATTTTTATAATAAAAGATCAGAAACACTCATTGAATAAAGGATTAACAAAATCTTTTCTCCTTGCACATGAAAAAAATTAGATTAACTTTCTAATCTCTGTTTCTCTGGAAATCCAATAAAGGTAGAATGTCAGCTGGATTACCAAATAAGATTGTTATGGTAAAAATGATCCTGATTGATAAACTGCATCTGAACTGTAAATGGACTGTGAATACTTTTTAAGATGTCGTAGTTCTGGAGCAGTGACTTTTATAACTGTTACAGGAGATACCGGTTCCTATTTGGGGTATGGGGTTTCTAAGTCTGGATGGCCTGTTCGGTCTTATTCCCTCGCACCTCAGCACTTGACGTGGGAGGAGGGGAGGGAGGCATTGCAAAAAGAGTAATCTGTGAACTGTATAGACAGCTGAAAGGACTCCTCTTGAAAACACTTAGGGTGTGAGGGAAACCAATACTTACGTGGCCTATTGAGCTTTGTAAATGTACAATCCAATGTGATCAAAAGGGACATATAATATATCCATAAAATGGAATAGTATGTATCAGCTAAAAGAAATGAAATATACTACATATATAAATTTTTCTATATCTGAAAAATATTTGAGGGAAGAAATCAAGTTTCACAATTACACATACAATTGGATTACATTCATGTAAATTTTAAAAACGCAAAACACAGCACCACAGATTGTTTAAAAAATCTATGTTTGGAAATATGAAAACATGGAGTTGAGAAAAAAGTTCATAATAGGTTTATTTTGAGAGAGGGATGAAGGCATTAAAACTGAGGAAAAAAATAAAAGAGATGGCAATTTTGTCTGTAATGTTTTATTTATTTTTTAAAATTTGAAACTTTACATTTATGTATTTATTGATATCAAGAGATAGAAATAATATAATATTGTTTAAAATGTTACAATCTCCTCATATGGCAAATATAATTGTGTTAGAAGTTAAATATTTCTACCTTCTCCTTAATATCTATATTATATAAAGTTCTTTACATTTATAAAACAATCATATCAATAGAACTACTCTGACATCTCAAACAAGGTTGTTGGTGTGAGAGCAGAAAATGCATTTCCAGGTGCTTGAGGTTCTTGGTGCCAGCAGTTATATTTCCTTGGTACTGAGCTTCAGTTTGGAATTGAAAGAACTTGCCATTTGTCCTTCTTATATGTAGTGTATAAAGTACCTGCTTGCAGTCATTCTGGAACACAGGACTTAGCTGTGTTTTTAAGTCTTATAAAGATCATCAGTCTCTCGGGGACAGTAGAGAATATAATCTAAAGAACAAGACTTTAAATAAGTATATATTTCTTATCAATAATTTTATATATCTTACTTCATTTCCAGAAATCCTCCAAATGTATATACCACAAATAGCCATATCACTATGACCTGAAAAATAATGCTGATCCCTACTGGTGTCCCCTTTGGCTTAGGTAAATCACTGGAAACAATCCACTATTATTATCTATATCTTCAAATTCCTATTCCTCTTACTCATGACAGCATCAGGAGGTACACAACAAAAAAGCCCAACCCTCCTCCTCCTCTTTCTCTTTACGTTTCTTCAAGTCATTATTAACCTTAAAGGCTTCAAGTAAAAAGCTTAAAAAGTGTTTGTACATTTTTTTTCTTCCTAGCCAGGGGAAGTCATACATCTATCACATGCCCTTCAACCTTTTTATTCCCATTACAATACTTAATTAGAATGTCTTAAGGGGCCAGACATTGCTAAATTTTGCACACACTTAATTATGGCAATGTTAAACAGATAAGAATTCATTTCTAATATTCCAACTGTACAACCGTATGAAACTGGAATAAGTAAAAACTAAAATAACATCATTTGGAAGAATTGGCAAAAGTTACTATTTCACCAATTTTGAAGATTTATAATGTGGATTTGCAGAATTTAAGACATCAAAAGAATAAGAATTGGTCTTTATACGTGGGAAAAACAAAAAATAAACAGGACTTTCCAAGTAGACCTAGCATTTTGTTCCTCCTTAATAGTTCTTTACGGCCAGGCGCAGTGGCTTATGCCTGTAATCCCAGCACTTTGGGAAGCCAAGGCGGGTGGATCACCTGAGGTTAGGAATTTGAGACCATCCTGACCAACATGGAGAAACCCCTTCTCTATTAAAAATACAAAAAAGTAACCGGGCAAGGTGGCACATGCCTGTAATCGCAGCTACTTGGGAGGTTGAGGCAGGAGAATCGCTTGAACCTGGGAGGCGGAGGTTGCAGTGAGCCACGATCGCACCATTGCACTCCAGCCTCAGCAACAAGAGCAAAACTCTGTCTCAAAAAAAAAATAGTTCTGTAAAAACTACTAATGAATTTGAGTTATTCACTCTCCTTTCTTCAGTTTTCCTGACAAGGTTACTAGACTGTACATGAGCATGCCATTGTTCTAAGCCATCCAGCATCCTAATAAATCTCCTCCTTCCTAAATGAAGCACTTAAAAAGGAGAGAAAATAATCAGCACAGAGTGCTGACTCCAGGGAAACTACTTTAAAATTACCAAGTTGAAAGAGCAGTAAGTATGCAAGAAGATATGCTTACAAAAGGAAGTTCACCTTTTGTTCTGGATATTGAAAGATAAAATGGTGAATGAAAAGCAAAACTCTGTGCCATGTCACAATTTCCATACTCAACCATTTAAAATATAGCAGCTTCACACTCGCCCGGCAAGTCCCTGAGCATCTCTGTACTGTGGAATAAGAACATCATGGCTTCAAAAAAGAATGAGATCCTGTCATTTGTAATATAAACCAAAAACAAAATTCTCAGGCCTCCAAGCATCTGAATGGACCCCTTCTCTCAGCCAAGGGCATTCCGAAGTTAACCTGAAAAAATAGTTCGGGCCACAGTGGGAAGGGGTGATTGGACATGCCTCATTTATACCCCCCTCCCTTTTGGATTTCCCTTTTGGAATTTAAGAGCTGACTGGCATTAACATCAACACATATTTTCAGTCTGATAAAAACATTTACAATCTATTCTCTCTGAAGCCTGCTATGTGGAGGCTTCATCTGTATGATAAAACTTTGGCCTCCACAACCCCTTATTATAGCCCAGATATTGCTTTCTATTGATAAACAATTGCCAATCAGAAAATTTTTTAATCTACCTATGATCTGGAAGCTCCCCTTCAAGTTGTACTGCCATTCCAGATCAAACCACTGTAAATCTTACATGTATTGATTGATGTATTATGTTTCCCTAAACTGTATATAAGCAACCTGTACCCCAACCACCTTGGGCACATGTTGTCAGGACCTCCTGAGGCTGTGTCACAGATGTGTTGTTAACCTTGGGAAATAAACTTTCTAAATTGATTGAGACCCGTCTCACATGCTTTTGGGTTAGAGCAACAGCATGGATGGAACTGGAGGTCATTACACTAAGTGAAATAAGCCAGGCAAGAAAGACAAACATTGCATGTTCTCACTTATCTGTGGGATTTAAAAATCAAAACAATCGAACTCATAGTGATAGAGAGTAGAAGATAAGGATGGTTTCCAGAGGCTGGGAATGATAGTGGGAGGGTCGGGGAGAGGAGGGATGTTTAACAGGTACAAAAAAATAGAAAGAATAAATAAGACCTAGTATTTGATAGCACAACAGGGTAGCTACAGTCAATAATAATTTAATTGTACATTTTTAAATAACTAAAAGTGTATAATTGGGTTGTTTGTAACACAAAGGATAAATGTTTCAGGGGATGGATACCCCATTTTACGTGATGTCATTGTTATGCATTGAATGCCTGTATCAAAATATCTCATGTACTCCATAAACATATTCACCTACTATGTATCCATAAAAATTAAAAATAATTTTTTTTAAAAAAACTAACATCATGGTTTCTACTGTGACAGAATCCAAAATCTTTCAGAGGCAGTTATTCTCCCTAGCACCTTAGGAAGTTTGTGTTCAGCTCCCTTTGCAGTCCCAGGCACTGTGGCATTCACGGCACAGAAGTACTCAGCTGTGTCACTCCACTGTACAGAGGGTTTCCTCAGATTAAAGGAGAATTTACTCTTTATAAATTCAGCCTCAAAGCCCTTGATGCCTTTAACCAGTGGATCCCCTGAAAAGTACTTGAGGAGAAGCTGAAGGTGTTGACCAGGGTACTGGACATACCAGAAGAGATTCACAGTTCCACCATAGGAATAGTTGCATCCCAACTCCAGTGAGGCTGCTTCAGAGAGAATTACATGGTGGTTATGCTGGCTCACAGACTGGGCTCTGGCATCTCCTGAAAAAATCAATGTTGTATCAGTGAAAACAGTGCAGACTTGTCTATGAAAAGTATTTCTACTATGATTTGAATCAGAAAACAGTTACTTCTGTGGAACTAGAGACCATAATAGAATGTTACTCACTCAGGGCAAAAATCATCCCCAGCACTGGTATGAGCAACAGGAGCATGGCTGAGCTGTGGAAACACTGCAGGCGTCTCTTTGGAAATTCTCCTCGGGGCCAGTAGGAAAGTGGCTGGAACCCAGGTCTTGAGAATAGCGAGCGTGAGGAAGGTTGGGCTAGGCAAGTCTCTTGTTTTGGTAAGAATACAAAATCTGCTGAGATAATCTTAAGTGCTTTTCAATCTTTGATTCTCTCCATTTGTCCCATCTTCAAAGAACTCCAGTGACGGTGCTTCAGTAAGCCAGCTGCAGGAAGAAGGGGCTGAGCAGAAAGTGTTTGTTGATCATCATTGGAAACAGCCATCTGTCCCTTGTGCAACGTCGCCCTCTGGAGGCCAGATTCAGGACTGAGGATACAGACTCCCCACAAGAAGTGAACCTGTGCTTTCCTTGTTTGGAGACATGTCAAAAACTTCCAGTGAACATTTCTTTCTTCCCTCATCTGTACTGTGTTGCCCTCTGTAGTATATTACATTAATCCTAGCCTCAATGAAAAATGAGGACTGTAAAAGAGAGGAGGAATTTACAGAGAAAAAGATCTCACAATGAATCTAGCAGATTTTGGAGTCCCTCAGTATCTTTGTATAAAAGCTGTGGAGACATTCTTTAAGCAAAAATAGTTAGATCAACTCTTCTGACTGAGCTTTAAATGGTCTTGTTGCAGTGAGCATCAGGTTGAGAGGAGGTTGAGGTAGGATGTGGAGATACCTACTTTGGTAAAATTAAAAATAAGATCAGATGTACAAAATAAAAGTCTAGTGTTATGCACATCTGTGAAGAGACCACCAAACAGGTTTTGTGTGAGCAATAAAGCTTTTTAATCACCTGGGTGCAGGCAGACTGAGTCTGAAAAAGGAGTCAGTAAAGGGAGATGGGGTGGGGCAGTTTTATAGGATTTGGGTAGGTAGTGGAAAATTACAGTTAAAGGGGGTTTTCTCTTGCGGGCAGGGGCGGGGGTCACAAGGTGTTCTGGTGGGGAACTCCTGAGACTCATTGTCCAGGAGAAGGAATGTCACAAGTTCAATTGATCAGTTAGGGTGGGGCAGGAACAAATCACTATAGTGGAATGTCATCAGTTAAGGCAGGAACTGACTATTTCACTTCTTTTGTGGTTCTTCAGTTGCTCCAGGCCATCTGGATGTATACGTGCAAGTCACAGGGGTTATGATGGCTTAGCTTAGGCTCAGAGGCCTGACACCTAGAACATGAGCCCTCATCTAGGAAAAGAAAGTAGGATTATCTTTGTCTTCTTCAAGCAGAATTACAAAGATACAGTGGCTTTAGATCAACAAAAATTATAATATGATATTCAGATAAGAGAGTAAAATAACATTGCTATTTGCTGGGAACATAACCAGAGTATTACACCCAATTCTGGGTACTACATTATCAAGATATCATTGATAGACTTTAGTATCTACAGAAAAAACTGAGAGGATTGATGAAGGCATTGCAAAGTAAAATATAAATAATTTCTGAAGGAACTAGGGACAGAGTAAAAATACATTTGCATTTATCCTGGAATCCAAGAAGGAGTACCACCAGCAGACCAGAGCTAAGAAAAACATCTAAAAGGAAAAAAGATATGTGAGCTGTTTGATCATGAAATCCGACATAGATAGGCAACCAGTAGTTTTACATGAGTGAGTCAAGTCTTGTAAAACAAGGTAGTGTTGATTGTGGCAACAGCAAGGCTGTTCTTCTGAAAGAAGCCTGTTCTTCTGAAAGAAGCCTTTTCTTCCCTCCCACTTCAGCCTGTAGACCCTGGGGCTAAAAGAGTAACTATCACACCAGGAGATCAATTTTAGGGAAAATGAGAAGAGAGAAACACACTGCCTTTCCTCAGGGCAATAGGGACCTTTTTCTAAAGTTAGAAAGCATCTGTTCTGGGACTGTGATTGTTTCTAGCAACAGGAAATCAAATCTGTCCTTGGGATTCTCATTGCCTTGCTTCTTTTTGCCTGTAGATTGTCTCTCACTTATAAGAAGTCCATGAATAATGCTTCTAATTCCAGATATCAGATACCTGCTCACTGCCTATCTTTCCGAAATTCCCACTGATAAAAGAATAAAAATGTAAAGGAGATGATGATTTAACTACAGAAGTGGAAGTCATCAGAAAAAAACACAACTATGAGAGACTACAGTGTAAATTGTAATGAGTAACCCTTCAATCTGGCATTGGTGCACTGGTGGAGAGTGAGGAGGAGTTTGAGGGATTCAAGAGTGAGGAGGTTGAAAGCAGCATCAAACCCTTGTTCACATATTCTAAATAAAAAGCTGCAAATTGACATACGGTTGCTATAACAAGTTATCACAAACTTGATGTCTTAACAAGACAAACTTATTTTTACAGCTCTGTGGGTTAGAAGTTCAACGTGAGTCTCTTTGAGTAAAAATCAAGTTATCAGCAATATAACTTTCTGAAGCCTCTAGGAGTGAGTCTGTTTTCCAACTTCTAGAGGCTGCACATATTTCTTGGTCTGCAACCCCTCCCTCCATCTTCAAAGCTAGCAATGTTTCATCTCTTTGATCATTCAACCATAGTCACGTCTCCCTCTGACCACAGCAGGGAATGTTTCTCCAATTTTAAAAACCCATGTGATTAGACTGAGTCCACCTGGATGATCCAGGCTAATTTTCCTATCTCAAGGTCCTTAGCTAAATCACATCTTCAAGGAAACCTATTGGAAAACAGACCTACATAAACAATGACACAGGAAATACCTGTAGTTGTATAGTCCTTCCTTCTTATAATATGAAGGGACAGCAGGGAGGACTAGGCCTCAGTATAAAGCAACAAATATAAATATCAAGAAAAGAATCAGAAACCCTGATGCAAAGGGAAACAAAATTCTAAGAATAAAAGAGAACGTTCAAAAATATCTAGTTACATGTAACCTAAAAGAATCAACAACAAAAATTCAACAACCACAAAGAGCTCTTTAAAAACTAAAATATTGTTGCCAAAACTTTATAAAAATCAGCAGATGGTCTGAAAAACAAAATTGAGAAAATCTCTCAGGACACAGAAGAAAAAGAGTCAAAAATGCACTGAAATATACTACTACATAGAAAATCAATCTTGGAGATAAAACAAGCAAATAATATTTGTCCTAGAAAAAAAGAACCAGAAGAGAGAGATTTACTAAAGAAGTGATAGAACAAATTTTCCCACAACTGAAGGACATTGCATATTCAGATGAAAATAGCCCACAAAGTGTGATTATCACTGAATTAAAAAGACTTACACTTAAACGTATTCTAGCAAAACTAGAACACCAAGGATAAGTTGGGAAAAAATTCCAGATGTGTATGGAGATAAAAGTTAAAAAATCGCCAATTGGGGTAACCCACTGGAATTAGATTTCTCATCAGCATCAACAAATATTAGATTCTGATGAAAAATTATTTGGAAAACTAGAATTTTAAACTGAATTGGGCACAGGAGCTGATGGACTTAACACTAGAAATATAGAATTTCACTTAATCCCCCTGTTTTGCCTATGGCACCTCACTTCGTCCTCAGATATCTCTAGTATTCTCTAATCCAGAGACTGTCTAGTTCAAAATAATCAGATTCAACCTTTAATCTTCCACCAGATTTGAGGTAGCTTGCAGCCTGTGGTACAGTGTGGCAAAGGACATAGGAGGGTTACACTGGGTTCCAACTGCTCCTTCTTGAGGCTAGTCTTTCCATTAATCTTCCTATTTCTTTCCCATCTACCCTCCACACCTGATGCCTTTTTCCCCATCAAAATTGATGCTTCTAATTCTTGAGCATTTCCAGAATGCTGCAGAATGCACAGGACTGCTTTCTCTCAGCTTTCCCCTCTACAGGCACAGGTTTTCTCTCTTGGTTAAACCAGTTTGTCACCTCTCCATTTGCTTTCAACGCCTTCAACGTTATGTTGATCTCTCTTGTGCTGTCACCATCTTTTCAGTTCACTTTGTGCTTGTATGTTTATACAGGTTTTGAACTTCTTTATTAGCATTTCACTAGGGCCTCAGGAGGGAGCAGAGAATAAACATGAATATTTAATCAACCATGTTCAACCAAAAATCTGGAACTTTTTTAAATTGTACAGTTTTTCTCTCAAGTTTTGCATTTACCCATGCACATGTAATATTTTATTGAAAGAGAATTTTAAAAATGTAAACTAAGAAGGCAGAACTGGTAAAAAAAAAAAAAAGGTAGAAAATAAAATTAGAGAGGGGTTATTACTTCAGCTCATTCATAAGACTCAGAGAGAGGGTCAGTGATAAAAGAAAATGTTAGAAAAGACTTAGGAAGGGAAACAGAGAAAAGGGGAAGATTGAGGATAAGGACCCTTCGCTGATAATAACATTTTTAGGGACTTTCACAGTTGCCTTCACTTCAGTCCCTGAGCTATTGAGATACCATGAATGGCTCTATCATCCTCCTGTCTTAACAAGCACCATTCTCCTTGAAAATAAAATTCATTTTTATGGATCAAAATGAATATTCATTAAATGCCTGTACTAGACAAGAAAAGTTACTCCAATATTTACAGAGACCTCAGGTATATCTGCAATGCAATTCAGAGAGTGGTACTCTTTCTCCTCCATTTTCTTCCCCTACCCACATGGCTACCTTAAACTTCTTTCTCCTTGAGGAGAAGGAAAGGCTCACAAGGAGTTGAGGAAGCTATAGCATTTCCCCCATCCACCATCCCTGAGCTATACTGCCATGAAGAATTTGAGCTTGAGTGTTCTCCTTCATCAGACTCTATGGCACCACCCATCTGTCTCAATTCAGGATTTGCTTTACGAAGCCAACTAACCAATATATAGTGAGAAGGAGAGAAGGGGGAAAGGAATGTGTGTAGGATTTGGACGTGAGCCACTTCTTCATGTCTTCTTGAGCCACAAACAAATTATGTGCTTGTTTTCACTTTTCTGAGGGCACCATTTCATGTCTGCTATTTGATTTGTAACAAAACAAACTATGACAAATGTCACTCTCAGTCCATTCTTTGTTTACATATGGTACTCTCTTTTTCCTCCTTCTTCCCTTCTATTTTCTCCTTTTTTAACAACTAGTTGCGTTGGGGTTCTTCCTTATGTGCTCTAGGAAATAACCCTCCCTCTTCCAGGGAGACATTATGCAGATGCAACCTTACATATTTCATGTTGCATCTCTAAAGAGAAAACAATATACTATACATCACTATTTCTTTAGGTGCCCTTGGTCAAAGCCACAGGGCTGAACTTAGTAAGAAGAAGACAGAGCTTACTTCACTGATCTCTGGAAAAGGATGTCAGACCCTGTTTCTTCTTTCTACAAGGAGAGTTATGCTCAGGTCATATTCACTTCCCGTTCTTCTGCTGTGTCCTTAGAGTCGATGTAGGTGATCTTTACATCTGCTAGAGTGTCTGAAGGTCAAACCACAGTAGGTTTTCCTTAAACCAGCAAGAGTCATGCAGCAGCTCCTCAGCAGCAAGGTCCTGCCTGGGCCGCTGAACCTTGTCTCAGCTCGCCTGCAGCCCCACTCGGTGTGTCTGGCTCACAGCACAGCACTAAGCAGCCACATCTGACACTTAAGCTCAAAGTTTCTCCCACTGAAAGGTGTTTTTTTTTTTTTCTTCGTGATATGTGACTTCAAAGTCTTTGTTGCTTCCATTCTCATTTTCCTTTGCAGTTCTCAAGAGGAGCTGCAGACTTTCACCAGGATATTGAACATAACCAGAAAAGGGTAGGTTCACCATGGTGGCATAGGAACAGTTTACAATAGGGAGAGCTCCTTCTGAGAAGGCCACTAACTTTCTATCCAGGTCCCTGAGTCTCCACTGCTTCCTCCTCAGAAATAAAAAGCTGCATATCACCCTGAGTTTGAATTGGACAAAATTGTGGTTATTATACTGACATAACAAATTTTAAAAATCCAAATTTTAACAGGCATATTATTTTCCCCAAACGTACCAAACATTACGAGTGTTGTAATCGCTGGACCTGGTGAAAATTTCATCTTTAAAACCTCTGGCATCCTCAATTCTTAACTGCATAGCATAAAAAATATTGTCATCTCAATAAAATGCTGAACATGAACCTAAGATTTTAGCAGGAGATGTATTTGTTTTCAGAAGCTGTGCCCCCTCACAGGCAAGGGAGTACACTGCAAGGAACGTTTCCTCCTGAAAGATAGTGCCACATGCTTACCTTGGACCTCATTTTCAAGTCACATTCAGCTGCCAGGTGACCATTTTCAAATCTGAAGAACATCTGTTGCTATTTATTCAGAGGCTTATTTTATTCCCAGGACACTGTCTGTATTAGTCAGGGTTCTCCAGAGAAACAGAACCAATAGGATGGATAGATAGGTGATGATAGATGATAGATAGATAGATAGATAGATAGATAGATAGATAGATAATTGGTAGATAGATAGATAGATGATTGGTAGATAGCATTTAGTATAGATGGCATATAAAAACATGTACATACATAAATTATTTTCACATAGGGGATTAAACATATAGGTGATGTTGATTTGCTTCCAAAGACTGGCAAGCAAGTTCAAACACTCTTCTACCACATGGAGACATGGTAGCTGATGTTCAGAAGCATCTTACAGCATGGGTTCTTGAACCTAGCTTTGCATCACAATCAGCAAGGGAGCATAGTAAAAATGCAGATTCTGTGATCCACCTTATTCATACTGACATAACCCCTATGAGACTGTCCTGGGGAAGCTGTGTTTTTAAAAAGTTCCCTCAGGTGATTTATGTTGTAGTCATGACTTTTTAAAACTTTTATTTGAGGTTCAGGGGTATATGTGCAGATTTGCTATATAGGTGAACTGCATGCCTCAGAATTTGGTGTGCAGATTGTTTCGTCACCAAGGTGATGAGCTATATTAGTCCGTTTTCGTGCTGCTAATAAAGACATACTCAAGACTGAGTGATTTATAAAGAAAAAGAGGTTTAATGAACTCACAGTACCACGTGACTGGGGAGGCCTCACAACCATGGCAGAAGGCAAAGGAGGAGCAAAGTCCCATCTTACGTGGTGGCAGGCAAAAGAGTCTGTGCAGGGGAATTCTCCTTTATGAAGCCATCAGATCTCGTGAGACTTATTCGCTACTGAGATGGGATAGTTCCCTTGACCCTTTGGTGGGCAGGAACTGGAGTGCACCAGCTCTGGGTCCAGCCAGCCACTTCAGCGCCTGCAGGGATGAACTTCGCTTGCTCAAACCTGCTGTGCTGAACCCCTCACAGGAATGAGCACGTAGGCAAGTGGGTGCCAGGGCTAAGGTGAGTGCTTTTGGGCTCTGGCCCCACGGCAGCATTTAGGGGTTTGTTACAGTTAATGCTCTTTTAGCTTTGCCATCTTCGGACAGCTTAAGTGTTAAACATCTCAGTGAAGAGTCAGAGTGACAGCCTTTTTGGGTTCCTGCACCTAGTGCATCTCGAATTCTCGTCCGGCGTCGAGGAAGAATCAGGTCACTCTAATGGTTTGAAAGGTGATGAATGTGGAGGATTTTATTAAGCAATGGAAGTGGCGCTCAGTGGAAGGGGAGCTGGAAAGGAGATGGGTGTGGGAAGAAAGTAATCTTTTTCCCTGAAGCCCAGCCATCTCTGGCCAGGCTCCCCTCTGAAGTCATGCCGTCCGAAGTTAAGCCATGTCTATCCATAGTCTCCGACACTCAGTTGCTTCTTCTCCTCTCAATGTTCAGCTGCTTATCTCTTTGCCAGCTGACGTCTGAGGTTTATATGGGGCACAGGATAGGGGGGCAGGGTGGGCCCAAAAGGCAACATTTCGGTGAGAAAACAGAGATAACTGTTCTCATTTAGGGCCACGATTTCCAGTCTAGAGGGTGGGGCCTTTACCAGGGAACCATCTTCTTCTACCCAGTATTTCCCTGCCTCCTGTTCGTATCACTGTTACAAGAATAGCACAGGAAAAACCCACACTTTTCATTAGTCAATTACCTCCCACCAAGTTCTCCCATGAGACAGTGGGAATTATGGGAGCTAAAATCAAGATGAGATTTGGTTGGGGACACAGTCAAACCATATCACAGGCATAGTACCCAAAAGATAGTTTTTTGATCCTCTCCCTTCTCCCACCATCCAGCCTCAAGTAATTCCTAGTGTCTGTTGTCCCCCTCTTATTTGTCTGTGTTTTCTTGTTGTTTAGCTCCAACTTGTAAGTGAGAGCATGTGGTATTTATTTTTTCTGTTCCTGCCTTAGTTTGCTTAGGATAATGGCCTCCAGCTCCACCCACATTGCTGCAAAGGACACGATCTCATTCTTTTTTATGGCTACATAGTATTCCATAGTGGATATGTACCACATTTTCTTTATCCAGTCTACCATTGATGGACATTTAGGTTGATTCCATGTCTTTGCTATTATGAATAGTGCTGCAATTAACATATGCATGCATGTGTTTTTATGATAGAACAATTTATATTCCTTTGGGCATGTACCCAAAAAATTGCTGACTCAAATGGTAATTCTGTTTTAAGTTCTTTGAGGAATCATCACATCACTTTTCACGATGGCTGAACCAATATACATTCCCACCAGCAGGCCATAATCTTTTCTCCACAACCTCACCAGCATCTGTCAGTTTTTTACTTTTTCATAGTAGCCATTCTGACTGGTGTGAGATGGCATCTCACTGTGGTTTTGATTTGCATTTCTCGAATGATTAGTGATGTTGAACATTTTTTCATATCCTTCTTGGCCACTTGTATGTATGTCTTCTTTTGAGAAGTGTCTGTTTGTACTCTTTGCCCGCTTTTTAATGGGGTTTCTTGTTTTTTGCTTATAAATTTGTTTAAGTTCCTTATAGGTTCTGGATATTAGACATTTGTTGGATGCATAGTTTGCAAAAATTTTATTTCATTTTGTAAGTTGTCTGTTTATTCTGTTGATAGTTTCTTTTGCTGTGAGGAGGCTCTTTAGTTTAATTAGATCCATTTTGTCAATTTTTTGTTTTTGTTGCAAATGCTTTTGGTGTCTTTGTGATGAAATATTTGCCAGGTCCTATGTCCAGAATGGTATTTCCTAGGTTATCTTTCAGAGTTTTTATAGTTTTAAATTTTACATTTAAGTCTTTAATCCATCTTGAGTTGATTTTTGTGCATGGCATAAGGAAGGGGTCTAGTTTCAATCTTCTGCATATGGCTAATCAGTTATCCCAGCACCATTTATTGAACAGGCAGTCCTTTATTTTTGTTGATTTTGTCAAAGATCAGATGATTGTAGATACGTGGCATTATTTTTGGGCTTAGGACTGCCTTGGCTATTTGGGCTCTATTTTTGGTTCCATGTGAGTTTTTTTTTTTTTTTAATGGAGTTTCACTTTGTCACCCAGGCAGGAGTGCAATGGCATGACCTCGGCTCACTGCAACCTCTGCCTCCTGGGTTCAAGCGATTCTCCTGCCTCAGCCTCCCGAGTAGCTGGGATTACAGGACCCCACCGGCACACCTGGCTAATTTTTTTAATTTTAGTAGCGATGGGGTTTCACCATGTTGGCCAGGCTGGTCTCGAACTCCTGACCTCTGGTGATCTGCCAGCCTCAGCCTCCCAAAGTGCTGGGATTACAGGCATAAGCCACCATGCCAAGCACCATATGAGTTTTAAAATTGTTTTCTCTAATTCTCTGAGGAATGTCTTTGGTAGATTGAGAGGAGTAGCATTGAATCTGTAAATTGCTTTAGGCACTATCAGCGATGGTTTTTAAAATGCCATTTTGGAACAGTGAGCTAGAGGAGCATCAAAGATTCAAAGACAAAGTTCTGGCATTGTGGAAAAATGCTCCCAAGCTGCTAAACTCTCAGCTCATGGTAAAATAAATAAACACTATTTAGTTCCTTCTTCTTGCCTTTTGTGCTTATGAAAAAAATGGAATACTATGCAGCCATAAAAAATGATAAGTTCATATCCTTTGTAGGGACATGGATGAAACTGGAAACCATCATTCTCAGCAAACTATCGCAAGGGCAAAAAACCAAACACTGCATGTTCTCACTCATAGGTGGGAATTGAACAATGAGAACACATGGACACAGGAAGGGGAACATCACACTCCAGGGACTGTTGTGGAGTAGGGGGAGGAGGGAGGGATAGCATTAGGAGATATACCTAATGCTAAATGATGAGTTAATGGGTGCAGCACACCAACATGGCACATGTATACATACATAACAAACCTGCACAATGTGCACATGTACCCTAAAACTTAAAGTATAATAATAATAAAATAACATTTTAAAAAAATGGTAAATGCTGAAGAGAGAGAGAGAGATCATTGCTCTGAAAAGCCATGTAAAGTTTTATCCTTAGACAAGAAAGTAGTATATTTCCTGCAGAATCCACTCTCCTGGATTTGTTTAGGTCGAAGCATCGAGACTCTTTTCCTTCTCCCTCCTCCTTTGTGCCTTATCTTCATGAAGGTCAGAACCAGTGTGTCCCTCTTCCCCTGTTCCTTGGACCTTTGTCTGTAATCTGTTTAGCTTATATGAACAGCACACCTATAAGGTGAAGAGACTCTATTTTCATAATGGCTTCACCTTTTTGAGTTAACATAGTTTCCTTTGATGTCCACACTGTCTCTTTCTGTGGGGGAAATCCTGTTCTTCTCTATGAGTTTATGTAGAGAATATATCTTAGGAATTTTACCAGTAGGTTTGAGTGAAATATGTCAGAACCATATGATCAAGGACACAAATTGCTTATTTTCCCAAGTAACAGTGGGCTTTATTAGGAACATCTGATTTCTAGCACCCAACAATTGTAATCCAAGGATTTAGATTAAATAGGGTAAAGTCAGGGAAACTGAATTCTCTCTTGGCATTTAACTTACAGCATCAGAAGCTTCTCAACCATTGGAAGGGCAGGGAAACACAGATCAAAACAGGTGCTCATGGGAAATCTACCTACCACAAGAAACCTGCCACCAGTGACCCCAGTTTTCTGCAGCATCAAAGAGATGGAGTCTCTGAAGGATCCCAGGAATCAAAAAGAAAAGCCACTGTCAGTGACTTTGCTGTCTATCCAAAACAGTTATTGAATGAGTGTGTGCCTCTCATTGCTAATTTTTTACTTATTCATTGCTAATGTAAGGATAAAATTTATTGATTGTTTTAAATCCTTGCAAAATAAGGTTTTTTAGTTAAATAATTTTTATTGAGGTAGAGTTTACATACAGGGAAATGCACTGATCTCAAATGTACACTGAAGTTTTGACAAATGTATATACTCTTGAAATCAACACCCCAATAGAGTAATAGAACACTTTCATTACCCCCCAGAAAATGCTACACCACCTTCTACTGGATCTCCACCCTGCACAGGCAAGCACTTTTTAAAATTTCTATTCACATATATTAGTTTTACATGTTCTTGAACTTTATATTTAAAGAACAATACACTTTTTATTGTTCCATGTTTGCCTTATTTCAATCAACTAAAATTTTTAAATTCGTTTACAATGTGGTATATGTCAGTAGTCTATTTTTTACTGCTGAGTATGAATAAATTATAATTTGGTGCTCCATTTTCTTACTGATGGACATTCGAGTTGTTTCCAACTTGGAACTATTATGAATAAAGCTTCTAGAAATATTCCTGTACAGGAAAGTGGATTTTTTTTTTTTTACATTTCTCTTGGGTAAATGCCTCAAAAGATACTTGCTGGATCATAGGGTGAGTATTTTCCAATGTGGCTGTATCCATTTAAACCTATATGAGTAATGCATATTCTAGGGACTCTACATTCTCACCAAAATTTGGTGTTGTCAGTCTTTTTAATTTTAGCCATGAGTATGAAGTGTTATCTCATTTAATTTACTTTTTTTTTTTTTTGAGATGGAGTCTCACTCTATCACCAGGCTGGAGTGCAGTGGCACAATCTCGGCTCACTGCAACCTCCACCTCCCAGGTTCAAGTGATTCTCCTGCCTTAGCCTCCTGAGTAGCTGGGACTACAGGTGTGCGCCACCACACCTAACTGATTTTTGTATTTTCAGTAGAGACAGGGTTTCACCATCTTGGCCAGGATGGTCTCAATCTCTTGACCACGTGATCTGCCCGCCTTGGCCTCCCAAAGTGCTGGGATTACAGGCATGAGCCACCGTGCGTGGCCACATTTCTTTTATGACTTAAGACATAGAACAAACTTCCATTTGTTTATTGACTGTTCCTTTGTCTTCCTTGTAAAATGCGTATTCAAGTCTTTTGCATATTTTTTATCGTTACTATAAAGTTGTAGTCGTTCTTTCTATATTCTGGATATATTGCAACTCTCCTGGAGATCACAAAAGAATTAAAAACCTACCACACTTTTGGATAGGAAGACTTGCCATAATACTGCCATCGTTTTATCCTAAGTTAATTCATATATTTTACCCTAAGTTAATGTATACTTTTAACATGATCCCAGAATCATGTTCATTTCAATTTATGGCAATGGCTATTCCTCCTGGATATTCAGGGCCTGTAGACTTCCCCAGCTCTGGGCTGTTTGCACCTGTTCAGGACAGCAAGGCCACTGGAAACCTAGGGTTTGATGTTGTCAGTCTTTTTAATTTTAGACATAGTTATAAAGTAATATTTCATCATGGTTTTAATTTACATTTCTTTTATGACTTAAGACATAGAACAAATTTCCATGTGTTTATTGGCTATTCCTTTATCTTCCTTGTAAAATGCCTGTTCAAGTCTTTTACATATTTTTAATTGGCACTATAAAGTTGGAGCCATTCGTTATGTATTCTGGATATAAAGAACTCCTACAGCATTGGCTCAGTGGACTGAGCTTCTCCTTTCTCCTTTCTGATGGTTTCACAAATTCCACTTAGCCTGTCCTGAGCTGGGTCCCCAAAAGAGCATCTAGAATCTACAGTAACATAAAGCTACTCTACAAATTATTTAAAATAATGTCCAATGTTTAGTGCTATTCATCAATAGCATCATATTTGATATTTTATTTGAACTCCACAATTTCATTAAATAAAGGGTCAGGCTTTATAGATTTGTTTTATTTATGACAGCCTGTAGCACTTCACTTTCCAGACTTGTTTGGAAATGGCCAGATGATACCGAAAACCACCTGGCATTTCTCCTCAGCTCTGGCAGACAATACCTCAACATGTGAAGCCAATTCTTGACCCACAGATTCAAGCAGCATTCAGCTGTCCCCAATCTTTAACCATGTTTCCATGGGAAAAATGATTGATGAAGATGAAACTAAACTCTTGCTGCAATTTCTCGGGAACCTCTAAATCCTAGGCAGACTTGGTTTCCCCTTTGTGTATCCCAGAACCTTAGGAAACATGAGCTCTATGATGGCTTATCTGCTATGTTCAATACCAATGCATCCCAATGACTAAAGAGTACCTGGCACATATCAGGAGGTGAGAGATACTTGTTCAGTGGGTGAGTAAATGAAAACCACTGCTACAGCATTTTTCACATATGATTCCAACCATTGTAGTTCCTTTGTCAGATTTTATAGTAGAAAAACAACAGTCTTCAAATTTCTTTGACATGTGTTTCCACCAGGCCTGAGAAGAGAACAAGTGCTGTCTATGCTAGAAGACTGACCTGGGCACTAAAGGATTCTGCTGAAGATAGGAAGGGTCAGGATTGATCAATTCAAATAAGGCACAAAGACGGTCTTTGTGAAGGGTGGCCTGATAAAAGATACATGAGTCAAATAAACAGCACCCTTTATCTCCTCCCCTCTCTGGTCATACTCATGCCTTAGTTCTTCACGTCTACTTAGGCTCAGGGCCCCTATTGCTGATGCTTCTGTTATGGTACTTCTACCCAGCTGCAGGTTTAGATACAGGTTGCAGGTGCCTAGGGAGTACTGTGCATCTACAGCACAGAAATACGTGGCTGAATCTTCAGGCTGCACGGCTGTAATGTACAAGCTGCTTCCATTCTTCAGTAATGTAGCATTTAGTCTTCCTTTCTGCTTCTCATATCCAGCTGAATACATGGATAATAGGTGTTTGGGACCCATCCCTGTATTTTGCCTGTACCACTGCAAATTGTTAAAACGACTGACAGAGTACGTGCAGCTCATGGAGGCAACGTCTCCCTGCTGGGGTCCCAGAAAATGAGGGCTGTGCTCCACCTGGTTTTCTCCATTTGCCCCTATTCAGAAAGACATCAGGTACAATATGTACATTTTAATTTAGACCTTTCATAATTTTATTTCTTAATCTCCAACAAGCAATGACAAGTAAGTCCAGACTACATCCCCATCTCCCCAAAAGGACTTGAATAAATGTCTCCTGGGGTCCCCAGTTCTTAGAACCCTCAACTTACAGCCAAGACATAGACAAAATATAATTAGGACAGGTCTCCGCATCTTCTCCATCCTGATACTTTGTCTTGATACCTAAAATGCTGCATAAAATTATGTAGCCAAACAAAGCTTTTATTGTTCGTTTCTTTTAATCTAATAAATGAAACAGCCTGTCTGTCTGTCAACCAATCAGCGATATGCTCTTCTAACGTAAACATACTTCCTAGGTATAAGAAAGACATAGTTTACAAATGAAAGAGAACCACTGTCACCTTGTGGCTATAAGCAAAATTATTAAAGAAATGTTAATGCTGTGCACATCTGCTAACACCACGTGCAAAAATTCCTCCAACTTCTAAATTGGAGGAATTGTTCTTATTTTATAAGCCTCTATAATGTGATCATCATGACTTTCTCCTGTGTTTTTCTTTTATTAATCTGTTCATTGAGGCCTGATCTATCTCAGAGCAAAACTATCACCAGTGATTATGGAGCAGATGGGCAAAACAGAAGAACTGGATATATGTTATCTTCAAAATGCAACAATCTCAACTGATAAAGCCAAGGAAAGCTAACATAGGTACATGGAGGTTCCAAATAACACACAGTGGCCAGACGTGGTGGCTCACGCCTGTAATCCCAGCACTTTGGGAGGCCGAGGCAGGTGGATCATGAGGTCAGAAGTTCGAGACAAGCCAGGCCAATATAGTGAAACCTCGTCTCTACTAAAAATACAACACTTAGCTGGGCATGGCAGCATGCACCTGTAGTCCCAGCTACTCAGGAGGCTGAAGCAGGAGAATTGCTTGAACCCGGGAGGCGAAGGTTTCAGTAAGTTGAGATCGTGCCACTGCACTCCATCCTGGATGACAGAGCGAAACTCCATCTTAAAAAAAAAAAAAAGAAAAAGAAAATAACACACAATGCAAGGCCTCCCGTAGCCATATCAAAGTGAATGTTAGGAATACGTATTTGGAAATGTACTCTAGAAAGCAATACAACTTTTCTGTAGGATTGTCACAGGACACTTAGGGTGTCACTTTTCCAGCTCGAAACCTCTGTGGCCAGTGGCATCTTTGCCCAAGTTTTGCTTGGGCCCACTGGGCTCGTTCCACCTACTCAGCCCAGCAGGCTACATTCAGCTCATGCTACTGGCCCAGATACCACGGCTGCCAAGGGTAAGCCAGGCACGGAGTGGAAAGGGGTGTGTGAGTTAGTGAAGGGTCTGGCCATTGCGCACAGCCAGGTATGCCGGCTGTGGTGGGGTGGGCAGCTCCAGGTGCCGGCACAGGCCCTGGCTCCCTGCCAGGCTGAAGCTGGACCAGGCATACCACAAGCAGCTTCCACAATGGGCACCAGGGAATGCAGTGGCACCCAGAAGCTTGGAGATGCCTGGAACTGCAGAGCCCCAAACTTGGTGTCACAGCCCTGGCTCAGGGAGCTCCCAGGTCTGGGCTCCTTAAAGGGCCACAGCTCTTCTCTCCTCATTGCCCACAACGTGATGAGCATAGGGGGTGCGATGTTGGGGTTGGGGTGGTGTTCAGCCCTGTTTGTGTTACAGTTCTTTCAGTCCCATCATTCAGCAGGTCCCGAGGTCTTATCCCACGTCCAGGAAGAATGAGATACGTGGACAAATGGAGGGTGAGTAAGGCAGAGAGGAGCTTCATTGAGTGACAGAACAGCGCTCAGGAGACCTGAAATGGGTAGCTCCTTTCCACAGGCAGGTTGTCCTGACAAGTCAGGGAGACCCAAAGTGGGTAGCTCCTTTCTGCAGTTGATAGTCCCGACATCTGTGTGAATCTGGCCGAGTTCAAGATTTTTATGGGTTCAAAAGACATTTTTTATGGGTTCAAAAGACATTTTATGGGTTTGAAACCCATTTTTATGGGTTCAAAAGTGTGTGCTGATTGATCCATGTGTGGACCCAGAAAAAGCACGGTAAGTTCCCACTCTGGGCGGTGGACTCCACCCAGAACTGGCAGCCCAGCCCCCAGGCTTCAGGCCATCGCAGAGGGGTGCCTGTAGGCCCACACCAAGCTTCCCTCAGCCCCTACTCCAAGCCTCCTTCCCATGTTCAGCAGTGCCCAAAGTCCAGAGGGGGCCAAGGCAGCGGTAAGGGGCTGGTGTGACAGTACTTCTCCGAGCACGTGTACACCCAGCCGGGTTGCGACAGCACCCAGACTCGGCCACAACTTTGCTCCAAACTCGGAGTGGGTGCCAGGAGTGAAGAGAGGCCAGGGAATGGGAGCAGGCACTGCTGAGCCTGTAGGGGCAGGGAGGCTTCCCAGGCCCCCAAAAGCACAAGGATTCCTGGGTCTGGAGCCACAGCTGGGCAGCTGCAGTTGCACCCAGAAGCACAGCGCTCCCCGTCTACCAACTCGGTAGGAGGCAGGGAATTCCTGCCTGTTCCCGACTCCCTTCAGCTCTGTGGAGTGCAAAGCCCTGGCCGCACCTCCCCCACTGCAGCGGGCATCCCGGCAACAGCTGCTCCAGACAGGCCACCACTGCCATCAGGATCAGACACATGGGTGCTGGGAGCAAATATGGCAGAATCCTTAGAGAGAGGTTAAGAGAATGTGATGACAAACCTTAGTCACTCAGTCAAGAATGCAGTGTGAGAAAGAAATATCTTGGAGGAAAACTTACATTTAAGATGTCAGTATTATATTTTTAGGCAACAGCATATGATTGTATCATAGAGCTGTAAACTTCGAATTAATCAAAAGATAAGTGGCTTCATATCCCCAGCCTCAACAGTATCTTGATTTCAAGCACAAATTTTTTTTAACTATAACAAATTATATTATAGAGAGTAACCCAGATCATACCACTATTGACAAAATCAAAATCCATTTGATTTTATCCAGATCTTTTTTTTTTTTTTTTTTTGGAGACAGAGTCTCACTGTGTCACTCCACCCAGGCTGGAGTCCAGGGGTGCAATCTCAGCTCACAGCAATCTCCACCTCCCGGGTTTAAGCAATTGTTGTGACTCAGCCTCCCAAGTACCTGGAATTATAGGCGTGTGCCAGCACTCCTGGCTAATTTTTGTATTTTTAGCAGAGACAGGGTTGACGGGGTTTCACTATGTTGCCCAGGCTGGTCTCGAACTCCTGGCCTCAAGTGATCTGCCCACTTCGGCCTCCCAAAATGCTGGGATTACAGGCATGAGCTCACCACACCCAGCCTATCCACATCATTTTAAATAATATTATGTGAATGACATCAATGGCATGCTTTGAAAAAACATCAATTAAAATTAAAACTAGAAGTCCCCTTTGACTCTTGCCAACTCAACTTTGCACCCATGATAGCCACAACCTCCCTACTCCATCCCCCAGAAACATCATGCAGATTTGATGCTTCCAGCTTTCCTCTTTAATTTCTTCTAAATAGCAGAAAGATAAGCATGTGTAGCTGTGTTTATAGTAACAGTACAGATCTGTGAATAGTACCGTGTACTAAGAATATAAATCCTTTTGCATACCATTTATCCACTAAGAATCAAATAATTTTCCTTTTGCCTATAATGCATTTAATCTACTTTATGTGTAATTATAAAATAGTTACATTTGATTTAGATTAGCAACACTGTAGCTTTTACAAATCTCCCCAAAAGGCAGTTCTTTAGATATGGCTTTTGGATAGTCTTTCTCCAGAAAATAATGGAGAACGTAAATACAAAGCTAAGAGCAGACTGGAAGGAAACCAGCAGCACTGATTGGACAGGGCCCTGTAGATCCATTACGTCCTGGGAAGACTAGAGAATCTACTTTTATTCAGATGCAGTAGCTCACACCTCTAATTCCAGCAGTTTGGGAGGGCAAGGCAGGCAGATCACTTGAGGCCAGGAGTTCAAGACCAGCCTGGGCAACATGATGAAACCCATCTCTACTAAAAATACAAAAATCAGCTGGGCGTGGTGGCACATGCATGTAATCCCAGCCACTTGGGAAGCTGAGGCACAAGAATCACCAGAACCCAGGAGGTGGAGGTTGCAGTGAGCAAAAATCCTGCCACTGCACTCCAGCCTGGGTGACAGAGTGAGAGTCTGTCTCAAAAAAATTAATAAAAAAAATAATTTTTTTAAAAAGAGAATCTAATTTTGATGCAAAATTAGAAGTGAAAAAATTGTGTCTTAACCAGTTTGTTTATCTGGAAATTTGCCTAAAATATAACTTTTAAAATGCTAATTTAACATTCGCTTTTAAATGTTTCTATGAAAAATTCCTGTCTTTCATAATAAATGGGGAAGGGGCTCGGGTTAACTCCTTTTTCAGTTCTGTGAGTTGAAACAGAGTTCAGATCTGGGAGATCAAGGCAGATAGAATTCACATCATAGGGCACCCAATGGGGAACAGATGCACCGAGAAAAAACTGCAGAGATCTGCGTAGGGTCTCCCTTGAGTACCCAGCAGAATACTGGCCAGCACGTGCATGGGAGACAACTACCTGAGGCCAGCGGAAAAAAACATCCAAGAGGATTACAAGGAGCACTGCCCACTTGGTGCTCCCTTGGGAACAAGAATCCTGCCTGTTCCCAGCAGTCAAACTGGAAAAACTCCTAATTCATGGATTATTAGGTAGAGTTCTCAGGAAGATCTTGTTTCAGTAGTGGAAGATAATTAGCTGAGAAACAGACGGAAGAACCAATATGGGAGAAAGATTAAACTGTTGAATACCTAGTATTATTTATTGGTGTGGGGAGAGATAAAATATAACTTTTCCTCAAGCTTTGTTCAAAAACAACATTACTATACCCAAATGAGAAAAATTAAATTTAAAATAATTAGAAGAAAACATTGGAAAACACTGTATTAAGGCCTCATAGTAAGAAAGATTGTTATCTTTGATACTAAACACTAAACTATAAAAGAAAAGACTAGTAATTTGACTACATTAAAATTTTAACTATCTGCATAAAAAATAACCATAGGTAAAACGAAGAAGCAAGCCATATATGGAAGACATTTATCAAGACAGGTTACACTAGATTGTTTTCAAGAACCTATAATAAATGCCCATAAATCACGGAGAGAATAGTGAAAGCTCCATAGAAGAACAGGGAATTCAGAAAAGAAGGAACTCATTTGACTAATAAGTATATAAAAAGATGATACCCTTCACTAGTAATCAAATGCAAATTAAAGCATTTACACTTATCAGGTTGACGAACAAAATTTAAGTTTGACAATACCAAGGCTGTCAAGGAAGTGGTGAAACAGGGACTCTCAGAAACCACTCTCGAGAGTCAAATCACAAAGTTATAACACTTCAAAAACCAGTTTGGAGGCCAGGGGCGGCGGGTCACGCCTGAAATCCCAGCACTTTGGGAGGCCGAGGTGGGTGGATCACGAGGTCAGGAAATCGAGACCATCCTGGCTAACACGGTGAAACCCCGTCTCTACTAAAAAATAAAAAATAAAAATAGCCGGGCATGGTGGCCCCTGTAGTCCCAGCTACTAGGGAGCCTGAGGCTGGAGAATGGCGTGAACCTGGGAGGCGGAGTTTGCAGTGAGCCGAGATCGCCCCACTGCACCTGCACTCCAGCCTGGGCGACAGAGCGAGACTCAGTCGCAAAAAAAAAAAAAAAAACACAGTTTGAGAGTCTTTAGTAAAATTTAAACTCTGCATACAACATAACCCACCTATTCCAATCCTCATTCTAACCTGATGCACACTCGGATTTTAGTGCAGATGTGCTACCAGAAAGGGGTCCCGATCCAGACCCCTAAGAGAGGGTTCTTGGATCTTGCACAAGAAAGAATTCAGGGTGAGTCCACAGAATAAAGTGAAAGCAAGTTTATCAAGAAAGTAAAGAAATAAAAGAACGGCTACTCCATAGACAGAGCAGCCCTGAGGACTGCTGGTGGCCCATTTTTATGGTTATTTCTTGAGTATATGCTAAACAAGGAGTGGATTATTCATGCCTCCCCTTTTTAGACCGTATAAGGTAACTTCCTGATGTTGTCATGGCATTTGTAACCTGTCATGGTTCGGTGGGAGCACAGCAGTGAGGATGACCAGAGGTCACTCTCTTAGCTGTCTTGGTTTTGGTGGGTTTTGGCCAGCTTCTTTATTTCAAACTGTTTTATCAGCAAGGTCTTTATGACCTGTATCTTGTGCTGACCTCCTGTGACTTAGAATGCCTAACTGTCTGAAAATGCAGCCCAGTAAGTCTCAGCCTCATTTTACCCAGCCCCCATTCAAGATGGAGTTGCTCTGGTTCAAACACCTCTGATAGATGGGGTCACCATCACAAGCCATTAACACAAGTCATCTGCACACTCCAGGGAACTAGATCATTTGGAAAGTATTGTTCTGACACAAATGCAGAGATTTAGGTCTCCATGGGGGAAAGCCCTGTGACTTAACACACTGGCCTATAACCAAATTATTTGTGAAACAGTATTTATTTTTAAGAAACAAAGAGATGCATTAATATTTAGAACAATTTCTGGAACATGGTGGACACCCAAAATATTTGTTGAATGAGTGAATTTGAACATCCAACAATTCACAGCTATTTTACTTATTTTCAGACACGTATTTCTGAGTCTCATTAGCCAATTCATTAGCCAGTTTAGTTTAATTAACACACAGCCAATTGTTGTAATTGTTAACCTTAATTGTCAATTGATAGTGATTTTAAACTCACCTTCAAGTCAAGATTCACGGGTAAAGATGTTTCTGGTAAATGATACATCTGGTAGATGCGCTCTTTGGGCTCAGACAGGAGGTGTTTTTCTTACAATGAATGTTTTCTCTGTAACCTCCACATCTGTGTTGCCACACCCCTAGCCACTTCTTGTCTGTGTCGTGATTTTCCTGTTGGCTCCAGAAGCAGCTGGGCATTTCAAGCAGAGTCCTGGGGTTAGACATGCCTCTCCTCGACCCATCTTCATCATTTCTCTCTCAGTGGCTTCAATAAGTGCAGAGAAATACACTGCTGTGTCCCCCAACCATCACAGAGAAGTATGAGAGTTCGTTACCCCGCATCCTAGCCAATACTTAGAATTATCGGTCTTTTTAATTTTCACCATTTGTGTGAGTATGTAGTGTATCTCATGCTTTTGATTTGCATTTGTCTGATAACCAGTGATGTGAGCATCTTTTCATGTACTCATGTGCCATTTACATATCTTCTTTTGTGAAGTGTTTATTCAGATCTTTTGACCACTTGTATCTTTTTTTCTTTTTATTATTAAGGTGTAGACTTCTTTAGATATCTGAAAACAAGTCCTTTGTCAGATATAGGTATCAAGAACATGAGAATATTTCTCCCAGTCTAAAGCTTGTCTTTTCATTTTATTAATGAAAGAGCAGAAGTTTTTAATTTTGATGAAGTCCAAGACATGATTTTTTCCTTATTGTGGTTTATGATTTCGGTGTCATACCTATGAAATTTTTATTACCCAAAAGTTGTGAATAACTTCTCCAATGTTTTCTTCTAGGTCTACAGCTTTTCCTTTACCTTTAGATCTATGACCCATTTTGACTTTATTTTGGTGTACAATGTAAGATAAGGGTAATGATTTATTTTTCTATATGTAAGCATACCAAATTGTTTGAGTGCCATTTGTCAAAACTTTTTTTACTAACTCTTCCTTATTTGAGTAACAATGACACTTGGAAATACACATAGGTAACATTTAATTTTTAGCAAGATCAATAATTCAACCAGTAACTATATTCAGCTACAGCACATTATAATGTATAGGAGGATTTGATGACAAATGCTATTTATGATGGGCTTTGAAGACTGCCTGAGAACTAATAGTTACTTACCTTCAGGCTTCTGAATGTTGTACATTCCCTAGTCAGTTCCTAAGGTGAAAATTTTTCAGCTCATGATAAGAAAGCAAAGTTGTTTACACTAACTAGTGCATTCATTTCTAATAACCAACTAAGAAGAATCTGGTAAACTTACCCTTCTCCCCCTCACTGCCAACATCTGCCCAGTTGCCTATATTGATGCCAAGCAGCAGCAACAAAACATTGTTTGTTAAAAATACAAATACACACTGGGAAATACCTATCTGTATATAGTGTCCTGCATATGTCTATTGTGTTTACTTACAATTATCACATCATATGTTCCATTTTCTAATTTGGAAAATATGCTTATTAAGTACATAACAGGTGTCTCCATGATCTATTGTTGCAGGTATCTCCAGGATCTACTAAAATCCAGGCTATGGCTGGAGCGCCTACACAGCAACATCTGTTTAAGCAGGACTCTTCAGTAATTACATAACTCAATATCAAAGAACATTTTCACTGATTGACTGGCTTCTGTGTGCTGAGGTACAGGCAGCTGCGAATAATTTGCTTACTTACTATTGAGCTTCCACTTTGTTTCTTTTCCTCAAATGAATACAGGAATGATACATGACCAAGCTGCATCATCAGAAAACAGAGATCTCTAGGCTAGTAGCAGTAAATAGTGCTTAAATATTGGCGTTGGGCATCTGGTAGACGCGGTTCAAATCTAACTTTTGTGCTGGCTCAGTCAGTGGCTCTTATTATGAATATTTTATATAGTGCCAGTAATAGTCTCATCATCATGATAAAGAAATCTTCTCAGATATTGCTATGAAAGTTAAGTAACAATGTTTTGTAAAAATTTTAACCCCATACTTTACATGTAGTCAGTACTAAACAAATGTTAATAATTACTAGTTTCAGAGAGAAACCAATTTTCATTCTTTGAAACAAATACATAGCAATGTGAAGACAGAAATACAAAAAAGAGGTTTGTTTTATTCTTGTTTGTTTGATTTGTCATTTTAGGAACAAGAAGAGTTTCTGATGTGTGACCAGTAAGGGCTTCAAGGCAGGAGCTGTATTTTAACAGCATGTAGTAAGATGCCTGGAGCACAGAATATGCCTAACAATTATTTATTGATAGATGCATGTAGTCCAGAATAACATTATATACTATAATAAAGTTTCATACTTTTTATTGTAATACAATACATGATAAACAACATCCAACTGAAGCAGAATGTCTTATCTCCTAACAGATTTAGAAAACAGCAACATAGTGAGACACATTCCAGTTAATAAAAGTTGCTGGGTAGGAAGCATACAGCAGAGAAGAGAGATTTCTACATCAAGACACTCACATCTATAATAAAAAGATAGACCAGCTGGGACAGGAACCTGTAAAATCATGAGAAGTACAGGATGGACCAGGCTCATCAAATTTCATGATGGTTAGACACAGCCTCCCTACAGAATTTTAGGAAGACCAGGTTAGAATAAAGGGAAAGAAACCCATTTCACAGGGGAGCTAATTCGACATGTCTCCTCAAAAAGTAGTACAGCCTGGCAATATGAAGAGCTATGAAAACAAAACTGGAAAAGTCCAAGGGTGGAGATCAAAAACAGGTCTTTATTTAGAAAAAGAACATTCATGACCTTCCACCATCTTTATCTTAGTATTAGTTTTAGACACAGTGACTCCATTGTCTAGATGAGCCATAGGTCATAGTTTTCTAGTAATAGAATGCTAAGAAAACGATAAACATAGTTCCTGCTTTCATGGAACACAAACTCATCTAATAATAGCTAATAGGAAGGTGTTTTGAGAACTTACATAAAGAAATTGTATCTATTTGAAAACTGGGTGAAGTGTCAAAGAAGGTTTTTCCAAGTGACAATTGAATTGGGATCTCACGGAAAGAATGAGGGAAAATTCCAGGCAGGGAAAATGGTATCTTGGAAGACTCCAAGGCAAGGGATATCTGGCACTTTCAAGGAAATAAAAACTGACCTATGGGATGGGAGCATAAAAGAATGAAAAGGGCATTGCAGTAAAAATTAACTAGAGAAGAAGTAGGGAGCAAACCATGGAGGGGTTTTGGTAAGGATTTTGGCCTTTGATAAACACAATAGGAAGGCTTAAGAGTATTTTAAGCAGGGAGATGATAGGATTAAATTCACATTTTTAAAAATATCTTGGCAGGCTAATGTATTAAATAGATCAGAAATGCAAAAGCTAAAGTAAATACAGACATAACAATTAGGAGGCTACTGCATTCCTCCAGGTGGTGGTGACGGTGGAAAATAGACAAATATGAGATATTTAAGAGGTTAAAAAGATCAACAAAACTTTTTCTCTTTTTTCTTCTCACACTTGTCAACCTAACTTAATTCTCGTCTTTCTCTTTTGCTCAAGTGGTGACTTAACTAGTTTCCTGTTTCTTGGGTTGGTTCAACTTAAATCAACTAAATAGTTCAATTTAAATAACTAGAAAATCTTATTAAAACCAGAAGAGTTGGGAGGAAAATAAGGAAAGCAAATAGTTGCTCGATATTTACTTAAATGTAGTTATTCTTTCTATTTTACCACAGTATACTCAAGATTCTTAGCTTAAATTTTAGACTCTGAGGTAGAAGCAAATTTCCACGCATAGGATATTTTTCAGTTGGAACAACTGGCAAGACATGCCAGAATTTTCATAAATCCTTGTGGTTCCATGTGGACAATGGTGTCACCTGTGCAAACAAATAAAATGAAAGATTGTTTTGCCTTAAAAAATATTTTGTATGGCAATCCTATTTTAATCAGAGACCTCCAATAAACTCATAATCTCTAAATTTTGGATCTGCTTTCCTAAAAAACAAAAATCTCTGTTTCCTCTGCAATGGTGCTTATGAAAACAATGAATAAATTATGGTGTACCAAAGAAAAGAAAGAAATCTTTCCAGTAAGAAGGACCCACGGTTGAGTTAAAACAGTACCCTAAAGAGATCAGACTTCTTTTCCATACAGAGAAGTACACTAATAATAATCTATGCATTAATAATATGTATTATTAATTAATAATTAATCTTTGCATTAATAATGCATGGATTATTTTATTAAACCATGTAAAAGAGCTGGCTCTAAATCAAGACTTTTTACCAAACCAAAAGTCATCAGGAATAGACTGAAAGCCCAAAATCAAGAATCCAGACCCCCACCCACAGCACTCAAAAATTTGGAGACCCAAAAATTTGGGTTTTTAAGGATAATTTGGTGGGCAGGGGGCTAGTGATTGACAAATGCTGGTTGGTTGGGTTGGGGATGACATCACAGGGAGTTGAAGATATCTTCTTGCGCTGAGTCAGTTCCTGGATGGGATCACAAAACCAGTTGAGCCAGTTTACCAGTCCAGGTGGCACCAGCTGGTCCAGCAGGATTTAGAGTCTGAAAAATACCTTGAACACCAATCTTAGGTCCTATGATAGAGTTGATATCCATAGGAGCAAGTGGGGAGGTTACTAATGTTGTGACCTCTGCCTGCATAACTCCTGAGTCATAATTTCTAATCTTACGGCTAATTTGTTAGTTTTACAAAGGCAATTTTGGTCCCCCAACCAAGGAAGGGGTTGTTTGGGGAAGGACTATTATCATCTTTGCTTTAAGGTTAAACTGTAAACTAAATTTCTCCCAAAGTCAGCTTGGCCTACACCCAGGAATGAACAGGACAGCTTGGAGGTTAGAAGCAAAATAGAGTCAGCTATGTCAGATTTCTCTTACCGTCATAATTTTGCCAAGGTGGTTCATGCTCTCTTAGATAACTGTATTACTTCCTCCCCCACTTTCTTCACATACTTATTCAATAAGAACTACCATGACTCCCTCCCCACATTTAAAATTCCAACTGCAGACAGCTCCACCTCCACATTTCCCATCCCCATTACCCTGGTCTACTTTTCCCATAGTACTTACTGTCTTCTAACATACTATATTACTTATCACATTTTTTGTTCACTCTGTTTTTTCAATAAAATATAAGCTCCAGGAGAGCCAAAACTTCTGTCTATTTTATTCATTGATGCATCCCTGCTGTATATAGCAGTGTCTGGCACATAGCAGGTACTCAATAATATTTGTTAATGTCTCTGGTTTGTGAAATACAGATCATTTATATATTTACATACCAAATCATTTCAAATAGATTTTGAGGTGATTAGTAAAAAGATTATAGAAATAGAACATGAAAAAGATATATTTAATGCTTAGAGCAGAAAATTTGAGTTTTAACTTCCTGAAAGAAATGAACTATAAACAAGTGTCTGTTGAATTTCTAGTGCACTGGTGTACCTGCCACCACAATAGTTGCCTTATATATATTTTTATACTTTTATGTATTCTTAACAATAATCCTATGAGGTAATTCTATTACTAGCATTTCACAGGAGAGGAATTTGGTACTCAGAGATCTAGAAACACTTCCCCAAGACAACACAGCCCAGTCATTGACTGGGTCAGAATTTTCCACCGATATGTTGCACTCCCACGCCCATACTTTTGAATGCTGTACTGCCAGTTGTAATTTATACCCTCCATTTATTACAAAGGGAAAGACATTCCAATTCCTGTTGGAGGAAATTATTTACTCCCTTCTAAATTCTCCTACATTCAATCATTTCTTAGGTCTGTCCTCATCTCTGGCCTGAGCTGTTGAACAATCCCTCATCCTTCTCTCAGCCCCCTGTTCTGACATAACTCTTATCCATATTCAAATTATATGAATCTTTTCTTGTTCATTGCCAGAAATGGGAGGAAAACTCCTCCCAAACAATAATTATGTCATAATAATATTCCATCTATTCTCAATTTCAGGGAGTTTATGAACCTTCAAGATGTCCAACTATGGTTAACAATCTCTGCATTGAACTCTCCTTCTCTCTGACTATCAAATCCCAGGTGCCAGTGACTCAGAGCCCATTATTTTCTTATTCCTAGCTGCCTCTATTTTATTAATGGTGATTAAAAGAAGGGACTTCTTGTCCTCAAATTCTGTTTTTCTAGGTGTATTGTTTTCTTCCCCTATTATCCTACATATATTCTCTCTGCACCTCTTCCTACACTCAAACACAAACAGCTTCATGATCATATCATTTTGGCAGTGACTGTATGTGGCCCAAAGCAGACAGAAATATCAGCCCTAGCCTCAAACAGAGTTAGTCAAAACCCACAGATTCTGCCATGTTAGTAACTGAACATGCATGACCTATGGGATCTGTCTGTCTTGGCAATAATCTAAAAATAGATCAAGAAACAAGGTAATACATAGATGACAGAAATTGATAGAAATGGTAATAATAACGGAGAAGTCCTCAACTCAGAACCCATGCCTAACATGAGAAGGTGTAAGTTCTCTTTCTTAAAAGAGTTGTACAACCCAGGCATGGTGGTGTGTGCTTGTAATTCCAGCTACTCAGGAGGCTGAGGCAGGAGGATCACTTAAGCCCAGGAGTTGTGGTCTGCAGTGAGCTGTGATTGTGCTATTGCACTCCAGCCTCCAGCCTGGGTGACAGAGTGTGACCCTGTCTCTTAAGAAACAAATGAAAAAGAAGACTTGTATATTGACCTACTCACTGATACCACATACATAGTAAACAAGGGCTCTAAATTTATCTCTGCAATGCCATGACTTATGGCATGCTTTCCAATATAGCATGGTTATCCATTCATAAGATGAACAATTTTTAAAAAGGTCAATTTTTTATCATTATCATCATCATCATCATTATTCAGTGTTCAGTTTGGGAAACGACTCAAAAATGTTTGGATTATTTTTTCATCTAGAAGAATCCATGTTTTAATGCTTAAGTGTAATGTGTTTAACTCCATAAATTTATCACGCTGTTCTAGGCTAGTCACAAAAACTAAGCAGAATTTATGTATTTTTTAAAAGCAAGTCCTCCCTCCTTTCTCTGAGGAATTCTTCAGAGCATTTGTTTGTTTGTTTTGAAAAATGCCCTTTCAACTAACACCCCCCCATTCTGTCAGGAGCTGTGATTAGCCTTTGGGAGACAGCACAGCCATGAGCTCTGATTGTGAGAGTTAGCAGAGTTTGGGTGCAGGAAGCAGCTGCCAGGGCACTACTGTGTGTCTAGAGCACAGAGGTAGGTAGCTGAGTCTGCAGGCTGGGAGGCTGTGATATGAAACACACCCTGTTTAAGGGTGGTATCAAAGGTGACCTTCAGTCTTTCTTTCCTTTTTTCTTTCTCATTTTCACGTATGAGTAGCAAGAAAACAGGGCCTCTTCCTGGATCTTGTCGGTACCACTGTAAGTATGCTGGAGAATAGTTTGTATAGTTGCAGGTCAGGGTGGCCGTTTTACCCTCCTGAATGTTCAGGGCCTTGGAATTCTGTTCTATCTTTTGGCTCTTCACCCCTAGGCAGAAACACAACACCAAAAGTAGGAGGGTTAGTCACTACACTGACACTGTTGAGTCTATTTTCCTCCCACAACCCCAGATATAACCAAAGATGGGGAATAATGGATCCTAGCCCTTCCCCTTCATCCTGTGCACTGCAGCCCTGGATCTCTCTGTCTCCATCAACAGGAAATCTCCAACTCACAGTCCACTTGAAGCCACAAAATCAGCAAAACACCTCCCAGGAATGACTCCATTCGTCTCCCCAAATGTGGCCTGAAATGTAGACCCAGCCTCCTCAGCCAAAAAGCCATTCTGTTTAGTTTGATAGGTGTTACTGGGGTTCTTCTATCCCTAGAAGGAAGTTCTGGCCTTCCTATCCAGCCAATCAATGGCAAGCCTGTTCAGCCCCTTACACATACTGGCCTAATCCAGCTATGCAGCGAACTTCGTTTCACATCTGAGACAGGCTCTGAGGGGGTAGGAAATACTGCCCTCTTGTGTTCAGAAAGTTGTTATAATAATGGAACGTGCTCCCAGGTCAGGGCTTCTAAAACTTAATTATGTATGCAAATCACCTGGGGATTTTGTTAAGCTGTGAATTCTGTTTCATTAGGTCTGAGGTGGGGCTGGATATTCCACATTTTAACAAGTTTACTGGTGATGCTGATACAGCTGGTTCTCAGACCACACTTGTAAGTAACAAGTCCAGAGGAATGCTAATTGAGTCTCAGTACATAACATGGAATTGACAATATTAATTCTGGATATAGGTAAAATGATCAAGTTTTCCAAGTTCTCCATTTCATTGCCCAGTTGAACTACTCTGTCATTCCTGCCACAGTTGCAGATGTCATGTGCTCTAGATAATGTAAAACACAGAAAATGTATGGCTGAATTCTAGGAAACTTTCCCAGATCTAGGGAATAGGCCTTCCCACAGGTAAAAAAAAAGTATTGCTTTGACTTCAAAAGGCCTTTTTTCTTTATCTTGTTGGGCTATAATAAGTAGACATTCAGTTTAAATTCAGCGAGAATTCAAACGAGTGAAGGGTTTTTTACCCCTAGAATAACCTCTGAGAGGGTGTTTAAAATTATTTTTAAAATACAGCAGCCCTCTGATTGTATATATCAGAAATCCTTTCTTTTCTACTTTTTAATGCCAGGTTGGATGTATTGTAGTCACTTCCTTAGATGCATTTATGCCATTCCATGGAGAGATCAATGACAGCTGAACAGATGGATGGACAGATAGAAGAAAGAGAGAATGGGCTAGAATGTAGCAGAAAATCAAGTTGGAAGGAGAATTCAGGTCTAGAAAACAAAAGATTTTGAATGCCAGGATTCATTTGTAGGTTATTTGTTAGCAAACGAGGAACTTTTGAGGCTTTTGAGGACATAATATGAAAATGGAAGTCCATATACTGGACATTCTAGTCTGTTAACATTCTATTAATTAGGCTGCTTATCTACAAGAATAATTTGGAGAAGTGTGTTGATAGACATCATGAAAGAATAGTTAAGAGTTTGTGTTCCAGCCTCAAACAAACCTGGCTTTGAAACTCTTCCATTTAATCTCTGAGTGAGCTTGAGCAAGCTACTTAATGTCTCTAAGTATGAATTTCCTTATCTGTAAAATGGGGGATATCACTAGAATGCATTGGCTAATGTATATAAAATGCTTTATATAATGCATCAGACACAGTAAGAACTGAATAAATATGAACTATTCATATAAGAAAAGGAATCCAATAGTGGCTGCAAAACCAGTCAGGAGGTTATTGCTGCTTTCTCATTGTGAGGTATAGGTGACTGAACCAGGGTCATTGAACTTCAGAGCTAAGAGTAATTTTAGAAAATTTACAGAAAATGGTGGATTGGAAAGACTTTTAATCAACTAAGGCATATTTTGGAAAATTGATAAAAATAGGATGAAAGAGAAAATCACTACTTACCTTATCAAGCAAAGAAATGCATTATCAATATCTCAGTGCGTTTTTTCCCAACATTTGCACTATTCAGATTTTTATTAAGTGGCAACAATATCTTGATTCTTTTTAATTATTACTATTCAATAATCATTATAGATTATCTTTGTAAACACCATTTATTTGGTGCATAATATTCCATTTGTGTCATTAAGCCTTTCCCTTAAAGATGAGACATTTTGGCTTTCCATTTTGGGGTAGTGTACATAACTTTCCAAATACCTTTGTAAATAATTATTATATGCATTTAGAGTTTTCCTGAAGACAGATTCTCTAGAGAAAATCATTGCAATGAAGAAAATGAATATTTTTTAGATTATTGTCATGTTTTTAAATTACTTTTTAAAATGGTTTACAAGTTTACTCTCCCACCAGAGCAGTATGTTTCACTGCATTTTTTTCCAAATTATCTCCCTTTCGATTTACTATTTCTATAATTTCCTAAATTTTTTTTTGTTTTTTTTTTTGAACACTGCATACAAATACAAGTATTTCTTTCTTTTTTTAAAAAAGCTTTTGATCCTTTTTTTAATTATACTTTAGGTTCTAGGGTACATGTGCACAACATGCAGGTTTGTTACATAGGTATATATGTGCCATGTTGGTTTGCTGCACCCATCAACTCATCATTTACATTAGGTATTTCTCCTAATGCTATCCCTCCCCCAGACCCCCACCCCGCAACAGGCCCCAATGTCTGATGTTCCCTGCCCTGTGTCCATGTATTCTCGTTGTTCAACTCCCACCTATGAGTGAGAACACGCGGTGTTTGGTTTTCTGTCCTTGTGATAGTTTGCTGAGAATGATGGTTTCCAGCTTCATCCATGTCCTTGCAAAGGACATGAACTCATCCTTTTTTATGGCTGCATAGTATTCCATGGTGTATATGTGCCACATTTTCTTAATCCAGTCTATCATTGATGGGCATTTAGGTTGGTTCCAAATCTTTGCCATTGTGAACAGTGCCGCAGTAAACATACGTGTGCATGTGTCTTTATAGCAGCATGATTTATAATCTTTTGGGTATATAGCCAGTAATGGGATCGCTGGGTCAAATGGTATTTCTAGTTTCAGATCCTTGAGGAATCGCCACACTGTCTTCCACAATGGTTGAACTAATTTACACTCCCACCAATAGTGTAAAAACGTACCTATTCCTCCACATCCTCTCCAGCATCTGATGTTTCCTGACTTTTTAATGATCACCATTCTAACTGGCGTGAGATGGTATCTCATTGTGGTTTTGATTTGCATTGCTCTGATGGCCAGTGATGATATGCATTTTTTCATGCGTCTGTTGGCTGCATAAACGTCTTCTTTTGAGAAGTGTCTGTTCATATCCTTTGCCCACTTTTTGATGGGGTTGTTTGTTTTCTTCTTGTAAATTTCTTTAAGTTCCTTGTAGATTCTGGATATTAGCCCTTTGTCAGATGGAAAGATTGCAAAGATTTTCTCCTATTCTGTAGGTTGCCTGTTCACTCTGATGATAGCTTCTTTTGCTGTGCAGAAGCTCTTTAGTTTAATTAGATCCCATTTGTCAATTTTGGCTTTTGTTGCCATTGCTTTTGGTGTTTTAGTCATGAAGTCTTGTTCTATGTCAACACGTACAACATGCTATGTCCTGAATGGTATTGCCTAGGTTTTCTTCTAGGGCTTTCTTGGTGTTAGGTCTTACATTTAAGTCTTTAGTCCATCTTGAGTTAATTTTTGTATCTGGTGTAAGGAAGGGATTCAGTTTCAGCTTTCTACACATGGCTAGCCAGTTTTCCCAGTGCCATTTATTAAATAAGGAATCCTTTCCCCATTGCTTGGTTTTCTCAGGTTTGTCTAAGATCAGATGGTTGTAGATGTATAGTGTTATTTCTGAGGCCTCTGTTGTGTTCCATTGCTCTATATATCTGTTTTGGTACCAGTACCATGCTGTTTTAGTTACTGTAGGCTTGTAATATAGTTTGAAGTCAGGTAGCATGATGCCTCCGGTTTTGTTCTTTTTGCTTAGGATTGTCTTGGCTATGAGGGCTCTTATTTGGTTCCATATGAAATTTAAAGTAGCTTTTTCCAATTCTGTGAAAAAAGTCAGTAGTAGCCTGATGGGGATAGCACTGAATCTATAAATTACTTTGGGCAGTATAGCCATTTTCACGATATTGATCCTTCCTATCCGTGAGTATGGAACGTTTTTCCATTTGTTTGAGTCCTCCTTTATTTCCTTGAGCAGTGGTTTGTAGTTCTCCTTGAAGAGGTCCTTCACATCCCTTGTAAGTTGGATTCCTAGGTATTTTATTCTCTTTGTAGTAATTGTGAATGGGGGTTCACTCATGATTTGACTCTCTGTTTGTCTATTATTGGTGTATAGGAGTGCTTGTGATTTTTGAACATTGATTTTGTATCCTGAGATTTTGCTGAAGTAGCTTATCAGCTTAAGGAGATTTTGGGCTGAGACGATGGGGTTTTCTAAATATACAATCATGTCATCTGCAAACAGAGACAATTTGACTTCCTCTTTTTCTATTTGAATATCCTTTATTTCTTTCTCTTGCCTGATTGCCCTAGCCAGAACTTCGAACACTACGTTGAATAGGAGTGGTAATAGAGGGCATCCTTGTCTTCTGCTGGTTTTCAAAGGGAATGCTTCCAGTTTTTGCCCATTCAGTGTGATACTGGCTGTGGGTTTGTCATAAATAGCTCTTATTATTTTGAGGTACGTTCCATCAATACCTGGTTATTGAGAGTTTTTAGCATGAAGGGCTGTTGAATTTTGTTGAAGGCCCTTTCTGCATCTATTGAGATAATCATGTGGTTTTTGTCGTTGGTTCTGTTTATCTGATGGATTGCGTTTATTGATTTATGTATGTTGAACCAGGCTTGCATCTCTGGGATGAAGCTGCGTTGGTCTTGGTGGATAAGCTTTTCGATATGCTGCTGGATTTGGTTTGCCAGTATTTTTTTGAGGATTTTTGCACAATGTTCATCAGGGATATTGGCCTAAAATACTCTTTTTTGTTATGTCTCTACCAGGCTTTGGTGTCAGGTTGATGCTAGCCTCATAAAATGAGCTGGGGAGGATTCCCTCTTTTTCTATTGATTGAAATAGTTTCAGAAGGAATGGTACCAGCTCCACCTTGTACCTCTGGTAGAATTCGGCTGTGGATCCATCTGGTCCTGGACTTTTTTTGGTTTGTATGCTATTAATTATTGCCTCAATTTCAGAACCTCTTATTGGTCTATTCAGAGATTCAACTTCTTCTTGGTTTAGTCTTGGGAGGGTGTATGTGTCAAGGAATTTATCCATTTCTTCTAGATTTTCTAGTTTATTTGCGTAGAGGTGTTTGTAGTATTCTCTGATAGTAGTTTGTATTTCTGTGGGATCAGTGGTGACATCCCCTTTATCATTTTTATTGGGTCTGTGTGATTTCTCTCTCTCTTCTTCTTTATTAGTCTTGCTAGCAGTCTATCAATTTTGTTGATCTTTTCAAAAAACCAGCTCCTGGATTCATTGACTTTTTGAAGGGTCTTTCATGTCTGTATCTCCTTCAGTTCTGCTCTGATCTTAGTTATTTCTTGCCTTCTGCTAGCTTTTGAATGTGTTTGCTCTTGCTTCTCTAGTTCTTTTAGTTGTGATGTTAGGGTGTCAATTTTAGATCTTTCCTGTTTTCTCTTATGGGCATTTAGTGCTATAAATTTCCCTCTACACACTGCTTTAAATGTGTCCCAGAGATTCTGGTGTCTTTGTTCTCGTTGGTTTCAAAGAACATCTTTATTTCTGCCTTCATTTCGTTATATACCCAGTAGTCACTCAGGAGCAGGTTGTTCAGTTTCCTTGTAGTTGAGCGGTTTTGAGTGAGTTTCTTAATCCTGAGTTCTAATTTGATTGCGCTGTGGTCTGAGAGACAGTTTGTTATAATTTCGTTCTTTTACATTTGCTGAGGAGTGTTTTACGACCAATTATGTGGTCAATTTTAGAATAAGTGTGATGTGGTGCTGAGAGGAATGTCTATTCTGTTGATTTGGGGTGGAGCGTTCTGTAGATGTCTATGAGGTCCGCTTGGTCCAGAGCTGAGATCAAGTCCTGGATATCTTTGTTAACTTTCTGTCTCATTGATCTGTCTAATATTGACAGTGAGGTGTTAAAGTCTCCCACTATTATTGTGTGGGAGTCTACATCTCTTGGTAGACTCTAAGAATTTGTTTTATGAATCTGGGTGCTCCTTTGTTGGGTGCATATATATTTAGGATAGTTAGCTCTTCTTGTTGCATGGATCCCTTTACCGTTATGTAATGGCCTCCTTTGTCTCTTTTGATCTTTGTTGGTTTAAGTCTGTTTTATCAGAGACTAGGATTGCAACCCCTGCTTTTTTTTTGCCTTCCATTTTCTTGGTAGATCTTCCTCCATTCCTTTATTTTGAGCCTATGTGCATCTTTGCATGTGAGATGGGTCTCCTCAATACAGCACACTGATTGGACTTGACTCTATCCAATTTGCCAGTCTGTGTCTGTTAACTGGGGCATTTAGCCCATTTACATTTAAGGTTATTATTGTTATGTTTGAATTTGATCTTGTCATTATGATGTTAGCTGGTTATTTTGCCCGTTAATTGATGGAGTTTCTTCATAGTGTCGATGATCTGTACCATTTAGTATGTTTCTGCAGTGGCTTGTACTGCTTGTTCCTTTCCATGTTTATTGCTTCCTTCAGGAGCTCTTGTAAGGCAGGCCTGGTGGTAATAAAATCTCTCAGAATTTGCTTGTCTGTAAAGGATTTTATTTCTCCTTCACTTATGAAGATTAGGTTGGCTGGATATGAGATTCTGGGTTGAAAATTCTTTTCTTTAAGAATGCTGAATATTGGCCCCCACTCTCTTCTGGCTTGTAGGGTTTCTGCAGAGAGATCCACTGTTAGTCTGATGGGCTTCCCTTTGTGGGTAACCCGACCTTTCTCTCTGGCTGCCCTTAACACTTTCTCCTTCATTTCAACCTTGGTGAATCTGACAATTATGTGTCTTGGGGTTGCTCTTCTCAAGGAGTATCTTTGTGGTGTTCTCTGTATTTCTTGACTTTGAATGTTGGCCTGCCTTGCTAGGTTGGGGAAGTTCTCCCGGATAATACCCTGAAGAGTGTTTTCTAACTTGGTTCCATTCTCCCTGTCACTCTCCGGTACCCCAGTCAAACATATATTTGGTCTTTTCACAGAGTCCATATTTCTTGAAGGCTTTGTTCATTTCTTTTCACTCTTTTTTCTCTAACCTTATCTTCTTGCTTTATTTCATTAATTTGATCTTCAATCACTGATATCCTTTCTTCCACTTGATTGAATTGGTTATTGAAGCTTGTGCGTGCATCATGAAGTTCTTGTGCCATGGTTTTGAACTCCATCAGGTCATTTAAGATCCTCTCTACACTGTGTATTCTAGTTAGCCATTCATCAAACCTTTTTTCAAGGTTTTTAGCTTCCTTGTGATGGACTAGAACATGCTCCTTTCACTCAGAGAAGTCTGTTATTACAGACCTTCTGAGGCCTGCTTCTGTCAACTCATCAAACTCATTCTCTGTCCAGTTTTGCTCCCTTGCTGGCGAGGAGCTACAATCCTTTGGAGGAGAAGAGGCGCTCTGTTTTTTAGAATTTGCAGCTTTTCTGCTGTGATTTCTCCCCATCTTTGTGGTTTTATCTACCTTTGGTCTTTGATGTTGGTGACCTACAGATGGGGTTTTGGTGTGGATGTCCTTTTTGTTGATGTTGATGCTATTCCTTTCTGTTTGTTAGTTTTCCTTCTGACAGTCAGACCCTTCAGCTTCAGGTCTTTTGGAGTTTGCTGGAGGTCCACTCCGGACGCTGTTTGCCTGGGTATCACCAGCAGAGGCTGCAGAACAACAGATATTGCTGCCTGATCCTTCCTCTGGAAGCTTCGTTCCAGAGGGGTATTCGCCTGTTTGAGGCCTCTCTCAGCCCCTACTGTGAGGTGTTTCCCAGTCAGGCTACACGGAGGTCAGGGACCTGCTTGAAGAGGCCATCTGTCCATTCTTGGAGCACGAATGCCATGCTGAGAGAACCACTGCTCTCTTCAGAGCTGTCAGACGGGGACGTTTAAGTCTGCAGAAGCTGTCTGCTGCCTTTTGTTCTACTATGCCCTGCCCCTAGAGGTAGAATCTATAAAGGTAGTAGGCCATGCTGAGCTGTGGTGGGCTCTGCCCAGTTCGTGCTTCCCGGCTGCTTGGTTTACACTGTGAGCTACTCAAGCCTCAGCAATGGCAGATGCCCAACCCCCCATCAAGCTGCAGCTTCGCAGGTCAATCTCAGACTGCTGTGCTAGCAGTAAGCAAGGCTCTGTGGTCATGGAACCTGCTGAGCCAGGCATGCGAGGATATCTCCTGGTCTGCCGGTTGCTAAGACTGTGGGAAAAGAGCAGTATTTGCTCAGGAGTATGCCATTTCTCCAGGTACAGTCTGTCATAGCTTCCCTTGGCTAGGAAAGGGAAATCTCCCCTGACCCCTTGCACTTCCTGGGTGAGGTGATGCCTCGTCCAGCTTCGGCTCACTCTCTGTGGGCTGCACCTACTGTCCAACAAGTCCCAGTGAGATGAACCAGGTACCTCAGTTGGAAACGCAGAAATCACCCGTCTTCTGCGTCAATCTTGCTGGGAGCTGTAGACCAGAGCTGTTCCTATTCGGCCCTCTTCCTTGATAGGTTTTTAAAGTTATTTGCTTTCACTTTTGTGAATACCAGTAGGTTTAAACATTTCCCATATGTTTGTGAACCATGTGGCTTTTCCTCGTGCAAGTTGTCTCCTTGTATCTTCTGTATATGTATCTATTTATTTATTACTGTTTTACTTTTTTTTTTTTGAGACAGGATCTATCTCTGTTGCCAGATCATCAAGGCTAGGAAGAAGCTGCATCAACTAATGAGCAAAATAACCAGCTAACATCATAATGACAGGATCAAATTCACACATAACAATATTACCCTTAAATGTAAATGGGCTAAATGCTCCAATTAAAAGACACAGACTAGCAAATTGGATAAAGAGTCAAGACCCATCAGTGTGCTATATTCAGGAAACCCATCTCACATGCAGAGACACACATAGGCTCAAAATGAAGGGATGGAGGAAGATCTACCAAGCAAATGGAAAACAAGAAAAGGCAGGGATTGCAATCCTAGTCTCTGATAAAACAGACTTTAAACCAACAAAGATCAAAAGAGACACAGAAGGCCATTACATAATGGTAAAGGGATCAATTCCACAAGAAGAGCTAACTATCCTAAAAATATATGCACCCAATACAGGAGCACCCAGATTCATAAAGTACAAAGAGACTTAGGCTCCCACACAATAATAATGGGAGACTTTAACACCCCACTGTCAACATTAGACAGATCAACGAGACAGAAAGTTAACAAGGATATCCAGAAATTGAAATCAGCTCTGCACCAAGCAGACCTAATAGACATCTACAGAACTCTCCACCCCAAATCAACAGAATAGACATTCTTCTCGGCACCACACCACACCTCTTCCAAAATTGACCACATACTTGGAAGTAAAGCACTCCTCAGCAAATGTAAAAGAACAGAAATTATAACAAACTGTCTCTCAGACCACAGTGCAATCAAACTAGAACTCAGGATTTAAAAACTCACTCAAAACCACTCAACTACATGGAAACTGAACAACCTGCTCCTGAATGACTACTGGGTACATAACCAAATGAAGGCAGAAATAAAGATGTTCTTTGAAACCAACGAGAACAAAGACACAACATACCAGAATCTCTGGGACACATTTAAAGCAGTGTGTAGAGGGAAATTTATAGCACAAAATGCCCACAAGAGAAAGCAGGAAAGATCTAAAATTGACACCCTACATCACAATTAAAAGAACTAGAAAAGCAAGAGCAAACACATTCAAAAGCTAGCAGAAGGCAAGAAATAACTAAGATCAGAGCAAAACTGAAGGAGATAGAGACACAAAAAACCCTTCAAAAAGTCAATGAATCCAGGAGCTGGTGTTTTGAAAAGATCAACAAAATTGATAGACCACTAGCAAGACTAATAAAGAAGAAAAGAGAGAAGAATCAAATAGACGCAATAAAAAATGATAAAGGGGATATCAACACCGATCCCACAGAAATACAAACGACCCTCAGAGAATACTATAAACACCTCTATGCAAATAAACTAGAAAATCTAGAAGAAATGAATAAATTCCTCGACACATATATCCTCCCAAGACTAAACCAAGAAGAAGTTGAATCTCTGAATAGACCAAAAACAGGTTCTGAAATTGAGGCAATAATTAATAGCTTACCAATCAAAAAAAAGTCCAGGACCAGATGGATTCACAGCCGAATTCTACCAGAGGTACAAGGTGGAGCTGGTACCATTCCTTCTGAAACTATTCCAATCAATAGAAAAAGAGGGAATCCTCCCTAACTCATTTTATGAGGCCAGCATCATCCTGATACCAAACCCTGACAGAGACACACACACAAAAAAAAAGAGAATTTTAGACCGATATCCCTGATGAACATCGATGCAAAAATCCTCAATAAAATACTGGCAAACCGAATCCAGCAGCACATCAAAAAGCTTACCCACCATGATCAAGTGGGCTTCATCCCTGAGATGCAAGGCTGGTTCAACATATGCAAATCAATAAACATAATCCAGCATATAAACAGAACCAAAGACAAAAACCACATGATTATCTCAATAGATGCAGAAAAGGCCTTTGACAAAATTCAACAACGCTTCATGCTATAAAACTCTCAATAAATTAGGTATTGATGGGATGGATCTCAAAATAATAAAAGCTATCTATGACAAACCCACAGCCAATATCACACTGAATGGGCAAAAACTGGAAGCATTCCCTTTGAAAACTGGCACAAGACAGGGATGCCCTCTCTCACCACTCCTATTCAACATAGTGTTGGAAGTTCTGGCCAGGGCAATCAGGCAGGAGAAGGAAATAAATGGTATTCAATTAGGAAAAGAGGAAGTCAAATTATCTCTGTTTGCAGATGACATGATTGTATATTTAGAAAACCCCATCGTCTCAGCCCAAAATCTTCTTAAGCTGATAAGCTACTTCAGCAAAGTCTCAGGATACAAAATCATTGTGCAAAAATCACAAGCATTCTTATACACCAATAACAGACAAACAGAGAGCCAAATCATGAGTGAACTCCCATTCACAATTGCTTCGAATAGAATAAAATACCTAGGAATCCAACTTACAAGGGATGTGAAGGACCTCTTCAAGGAGAACTACAAACCACTGCTCAAAGAAATGAGAGGATACAAACAAATGGAAGAACATTCCATGCTCATGGGTAGGAAGAATCAATATCATGAAAATGGCCATACTGCCCAAGGTAATTTATAGATTCAATGCCATCCCCATCAAGCTACCAATGATTTTCTTCACAGAATTGGAAAAAACTACTTTAAGGTTCATATGGAACCAAAAAAGAGCCTGCATTGCCAAGTCAATCCTAAGCCAAAAGAACAAAACTGGAGGCATCACGCCACCTGACTTCAAACTATGCTACAAGGCTACAGTAACCAAAACAGCATGGTACTGGCACCAAAACAGAGATATAGACCAATGGAACAGAACAGAGCCCTCAGAAATAATGCCACATATCTACAACTATCTGATCTTTGACAAACCTGACAAAAACAAGAAATGGGGAAAGGATTCTCTGTTTAATAAATGGTGCTGGGAAAACTGGCTAGCCATATGTAGAAAGCTGAAACTGGATCCCTTCCTTACACCTTATACAAAAATTAATTCAAGATGGATTAAAGACTTAAATTTTAGACCTAAAATGATAAAAACCCTAGAAGAAAACCTAGGCATTACCATTCTGGACATAGGCATAGGCAAGGACTTCATGTCTAAAACACCAAAAGCAGTGGCAACAAAAGCTAAAATTGACAAATGGGATCTAATTAAACTAAAGAGCTTCTGCATAGCAAAAGAAACTACCATCAGAGTCAACAGGCAACCTACAGAATGGGAGAAAATTTTTGCAATCTACTCATCTGACAAAGGGCTAATATCCAGAATCTACAATGAACTCCAACAAATTTACAAGAAAAAAACAAACAACCCCATCAAAAAGTGGGTGAAGGATATGAACAGACACTTCTCAAAAGAAGACATTTATGCAGCCAAAAGACACATGAAAAAGTGCTCATCATCACTGGCCATCAGAGAAACGCAAATCAAAACCACAATGAGATACCATCTCACACCAGTTAGAATGGCAATCATTAAAAAGTCAGGAAACAACAGGTGCTGGAGAGGATGTGGATAAATAGAAACACTTCTACACTGTTGGTGGGACTGTAAACTAGTTCAACCATTGTGGAAGTCAGTATGGTGATTCCTCAGGGATCTAGAAAGAGAAATACCATTTGACCCAGCCATCCCATTACTGGGTATGTACCCAAAGGATAAATCATGCTGCTATAAAGACACATACACACATATGTTTATTGTGGCACTATTCACAATAGCAAAGACTTGGAACCAACCCAAATGTCCAACAATGATAGACTGGATTAAGAAAACGTGGCACATATACACCATGGAATACTATGCAGCCATAAAAAATGATGAGTTCATGTCCTTTGTAGGGACATGGATGAAGCTGGAAACCATCATTCTCAGCAAACTATCGCAAGGACAAAAAACCAAACACTGAATGTTCTCACTCATAGGTGGGAATTGAACAGTGGGAACACATGGACACAGGAAGGGGAACATCACACACTGGGGCCTGTTGTGAGGTGGGGGGAGGGGCGAGGAAAAGTATTAGGGGATATACCTAATGCTAAATGACGAGTTAATGGGTGCAGCACACCAACATGGCACATGTATACATATGTAACAAACCTGCACGTTGTGCACATGTACCCTAAAACTTAAAGTATAATAAAAAATAATAATAATAAAATAAAAAAAGAAATCATAAAACACATGTAGAATATGCCTATGGAGAAGATACTATAGGCAACAAGGGTAATTTTTTGAAAGCAAATGTTTTATAGTCTCCATAAAGTTTCAAAAACATAATTTTGATGTAATATAAAATAAAGCTGAAATGATGAAAAAAAAATGTTGAATATTGGCTCCCACTCTCTCTGGCTTGTAGGGTTTCTGCAGAGAGATCCACTGTTAGTCTGATGGGCTTCCCTTTGTGGGTAACCCGACCTTTCTCTCTGGCTGCCCTTAACATTTTTTCCTTCATTTCGACCTTGGTGAATCTCATGATTATGTGTCTTGGGGTTGCTCTTCTCGAGGAGTATGTTTGTGGCGTTCTCTGTATTTCCTTAATTTGAATGTTGGCCTGTCTTTCTAGGTTGTGGAAGTTCTCCTGGATAATATCCTGAAGAGTTTTCCAACTTGGTTCCATTCTTCCCATCACTTTCAGGTATTCCAATCAAACGTAAATTTGGTCTTTTCACATAGTCCCATATTTCTTGGAGGCTTTGTTGGTTCCTTCTCATTCTTTTTTGTCTAATTTTGTCTTCTCACTTTATTTCATTAAGTTGATCTTCAATCACTGATATCCTTTCTTCTCCGTGATTGATTTGGCTATTGATACTTGTGTTTGCTTCACGAAGTTCTCATTCTGTGTTTTTCATCTCCATCAGGTCATTTATGTTCTTCTCTAAACTGGTTGTTCTATTTAGCAATTCACCTAACGTGTTTTCAACATTCTTAGCTTCTTTGTATTGGGTTATAACATACCCCTTTAGCTCAGAGGAGTTTGTTTTTACCCACCTTTTGAAGGCTACTTCTGTCAATTTGTAAAACTCATTCTCTGTCCAGCTTTGTTGCCTTGCTGGCAAGGAGTTGTGATCCTTTGGAAGACAAGAGGCGTTCTGGTTTTTTGAATTTCAGACTTTTTATGCCGGTTTTTCCCCATCTTTGTGTATTTATCTACCTTTGGTCTTTGATGTTGGTGACCTTCAGATAGGGGTCTGTAAGTGGACTTCCTTTTTGTTGATGTTGATGCTATTCCCTTCTGTTCATTAGTTTTCCTTCTAACACTCAGGCTTCTCTGCTCCGGGTGTGCTGGAGTTTGCTGGAGGTCCACTCCTGACCCTGTTTGCCTGGGTATCACCAGCAGAGGCTGCAGAACAGCAAAGATTGCTGCCTGTTCCTTCCTCTGGAAGCTTTGTCCCAGAGGGCACCTGCCATATGCCAGCCAGAGCTCTCCTGTATGAGGTGTCTGTTGGCCCCAACTGGGAGGTGTTTCCCAGTCAGGAGACACGGGGTCAGGGACCCACTTGAGGAGACAGTCTGACCCTTTGCAGAGCTCGAACACTGTGCTGGGAGATCCACTGCTCTCTTCAGAGCTATCAGACAGGGACATTTAAGTCTGCTGAAGCTGCCCCCACATCCACCCCTTCCCCAGGTGCTCTGTCCCAGGGAGATGGGGGTTTTATCTGTAAGACCCTGACCGGGGCTGCTGCTTTTTTTTTCAGAGATGGTCTGCCCAGAGAGGAGGAATCTAGAGAGGCAGTCTGGCCACAGCAGCCTTGCTGGGCTGTGGTGGGCTCTGCCAAGTTTGAACTTCCCAGCGGCTTTCTTTACACTGTAAGGGTAAAACCGCCTACTCAAGCCTCAGCAATGGCAGACGCCCGTCTCCCCACCAAGCTCGAGTGTTCCAGGTCGAACTCAGATTGCTGTGCTAGCAGCGAGAATTTCAAGCCAGTGAATCTTAGCTTGCTGGGCTCTGTGGGGGTGGGACCCACTAAGCCAGACCACTTGGCTCCCTGGCTTCAGCCCCCTTTCCAGGGGAGTGAATGGTTCTGTCTTGCTGGTGTTTCAGGCACCACTAGCGTATGAAAAAAAATTCTGAAGCTAGCTCAGTGTCTGCCCAAACAGCCACCCAGTTTTGTGCTTGAAACCCAGGGCTCTGGTGGCATAGGCACCGGAGGAAATCTCCTGTGGGTCTGTGGGTTGTGAAGACCATGGGAAAAGTGCAGTATCTGGGCTGGAGTGCACCATTCCTCACGGCACAGTCCCTCACGGCTATCTTGGCTAGGGAAAGGAGTTCCCTGACCCCTTCTGCTTCCCAGATGAGGCAACACCCCACCCTGCTTTGGCTCGCCCTCTGTGGGCTGCACCCACTGTCTGACCAGTCCCAGTGAGATGAACCGGGTACCTCAGTTGGAAATGCAGAAATCACCCGCCTTCTGTGTCAATCTTGCTAGGAGCTACAGACCACAGCTGTTCCTATTCAGCCATCTTGCCAAGTCTATATCAAAAAACTTATTTTTAAAATGGCAGATATTGGCCAGGCAAAGCGACTCACACCTGTAATCCCAATATTTTGGGAAGCCGTGGCAGGTGAATCACTTGAGGTCAGGAGTTCAAGACCAGCCTGGCCAACATGGCGAAACCCTGTCTCTACCAAAAATACAAAATTAGCCAGGCATGGTGGCAGGCACCTGCAATCCCAGCTACTCAGAAGACTGAGGAAGGAGAATCGCTTGAACCCAGGAGGCGGAGGTTGCAGTGAGCCAAGATCACACCATTACACTGCAGCCTGGGCAACAGAGCAAAACTCCATCTCAAAATAAATAAGTAAATAAATAAATAAAATAAAAAAGACATATTCTAGTTTTGGACATGTTCAATTTAGTGGGCATCATGATACCAGAAAAAGTGAAACACCGAGCCAGAAATAAGAGAAAGCTACATTCTGTTGGTTTTTATCTAGCTACATCCATATTGAGGATGAAGTCTGCTGATATGTCAGTACCCATTCGGTATTAAATAATGATGAGTACATGCCAGGATCATGCTAGGTGCTTCACATGCATTATTTCAAACATATTGATGGATCTGTGTATTCAGTGCATTTTACCTAGCCCCTTTCCTTAAATGTCCATTGGTAAAACATTAAAAACGGTGAAATACACACAAGTGCCAGATGCAAGGAGTGGCACAAGTCATAGCCCTAAAAACTGAGCAACTTTTTAAACATATTATAAAGAAGATAGACTTGAAGGATAGTCCAATCAACCCATGTGTTACTGCCTACATGATAAAAGCTCACCTGGGACAGCTCTAAGGACAAATGAGCAATTAGACTAACACTTATAAAGCAGTGGCAGGGGTCCTGGGGAGTAGAAAGAGATCAAAGAGTAAAATAATAAAGGGTAATTCTGATCATGAATTATATGAGGAAGAATTAGCTTCCACTTGATGATGATGATGATGATGATAATGATGATAACGAGTACAAAGTGAAAAACTAAACACCAACTATGTCTATAAGGCATTTCAGAAAGTAAACATCTGTTTTTAAACAAAATTTTTAATCTTAGAAACAAACGGCCAGGCGCGGTGGCTCACGCCTGTAATCCCAGCACTTTGGGAGGCCGAGGCGGGTGGATCATGAGGTCAGGAGATCGCGACCACCCTGGCGAACACGGTGAAACCCCGTCTCTACCAAAAAATAGAAAAAATTAGCCGGGCCTGGTGGTGGGCGCCTGTAGTCCCAGCTACTCGGAAGGCTGAGGCAGGAGAATGGCATAATCCCGGGAGGCAGAGCTTGCAGTGAGCCAAGATTGTGCCACTGGGCGACAGAGCGAGACTCCGTCTCAAAAAAAACAAAAAGAAACTATGGTTTGTTTGCATGCCATTAGAGGAATACCAAATAGCATCGTTGTCATTTTTAAGGAACCAAACCACTGAACATAGGTCACCAAACTACTCTCCCTGTTAGAATGATACAATCATACAAAGAGATGGTAATATAAAAGCAATTCAGGCACAGAAGTGGATATCACTATGGACCTCTCCAGCAAGTTCTCCAACTGGCATCTAAATATAAGTGATGTACCATTCGTACTGGCAAAAGACATCCTGACTTCTGGCTTGGCAAATAATTCTAAATCAACCCTGACCTCCTTATCTGCTCCTGGAAGATTTAATAAATCCCAGTATCATCAGTGCTGAAAGAAACCTTAACATACAATGTTAGAAACATATAACTTTCCCTTTAAAATGCTGTGAAAAATAGAAGAAAAAATGGGACAAATGAAAACATTCAGCACTTCAAGGAGGAAGAAAGAACAAGAGGAAAAGAGCATAAGTGATTGAAGAAACAAATTATTTCTAGAACAGAAGAAAAAATAAATTTCTAGAAAATTTAAAACTTCCTACATGTAAGAAACTATTTAAAGGGTAACACCTGAGTTCAGAAAAATACTGTCTTTCACCACAGATATATGGGACGATTATAGGGGAAATAAAATGCTGGCTTATAAAATCACTCACAAAATCATTTAAAAATTTATTTTTATAAGATTGGGGAAATGTGAAACATTCAGGTTAGAATATACTATTAAATTAAAATACAAGTCTGCGTGATCCTAATTTTTTTTCCTCACTGCCTCTTTGATTAGGTCTTTATTCAAAAGAAGCTGTTCAAAATGATTTGACTTTTATGGAATAATCAAATTTAAGAGTTTATGCAGCAGGCTCCTTTTCCTCCGTAGTAGATTTCTTTTCTGCCGGCTTCTTTTCAGCTGCTGGTTTCTTGGTAGCTGCTGCCTTTTTTCCCACCAGAGGCTTCTTCTGCTTCTTAACTCAACAATGGCCTTCTTTCCTTTCTTACCTACCACAGGCTTCTTGCCTACAACCCCCTTCTCATCTGATTTGGCTTCTAGTGCTGCTGCTGCCGGCTGCTGCCTTATCCACCCAGAGCTTGTAATTCCTGGCCTAGCGAAGAATGGTGTTCCGGCGCATGATCTGTGTGTATGGGTTTAGCTTCAACATGATTCTCAGATTTTTCAGTGGGTTCTTTAGGACTCTGCGATGAATCTTCTTGCAAGGTGCTCGAAGGGCTCTCTGGATCTCTGGGCTTTTTAAGATGCTGCTAAGGTCTGTATTGATCATCTTGTGCATGGGAAGATTGTAGTTACTCTTGAGGGAAGCAGCTTTATGCCAAGGGCCAGAAAATTCATCTAACTTCCAGAAAGCACTTTGAGTCCAAATGCAGAAATGTCCCACATGCCCACCAGGAGCAAGTTTCAAAATGTTCAGTTTGCTTATATTAAGCATAGTAATTCCAGGGATGTTTCTGAAGGCCTTGACGATACCATTATCCTCATTACAGATGATGCGGCGCCCCTGCGCTGGATACGGTGATGGTTTCTCGTTTTGCTCTTGCTGGATCTCATTTGCTGAGAGACACAGACCTTCTCGATATCATTCCAGGCTTTAAGCTTCTTAAGAAGCAAAACAGCCTCCTTGGTCTTCTTGTAGCCTTCAACTTTATCTTCGACTACCAAAGGAAGTTCAGGAGCTTCCTCAATACGATGACCCTTAGACATAACCAGTGCTGGTAAGGCTGAGGCAGCCAGGGCAGAAGAGATGACATATCGTTTTGGGGTTGTATTCACTCTACTATGCCAATGGAGCCAGGTTTTGGTTGGTGCAAACATTCAGCCTCCACGACACATGTTTCCAAAAGCTCCCTGGCCAGAATGGTGAGTCCCACCACTTCGAACTCTGGGAATTCAAGCTGCAGCTCTGCCAGTACTCCAAGACTCAACACTGGTTTGATGACCTGCTAATTCACTGACAGCATAGGGCTGTCTGTTGTTTTTGCACAATATCTGGTCGAATAGGAGCCTTGAATATGGCAGACAAAGTGACATTTTTGCCAGATGACTCTCCCTTCTCAGAGTACGCTGACATCAGTGGGCAAGCACATGCCATGGCAGAGAGAGGAGAGAGCCACTGCTCCTGTCACCCCCGCTGCTGCCACAGGAAAAGCGATCCTAATTTTTTTTTTAATGAAGAAGGAATACTAAATGTTAGCTATGAGTTATCTGTATGATAGGATTATAAGACATTTTGATTTTCTATTTTATAATTTCCTGTTTTTTCCTATACCGTGCAGTTAATATATTATAGTTAGAAAAAGTTAATAAATACTAATGTTAAAAGATAAGAGACTCCATCAAAGAGAGGATTCTCTGACACTAAGATGTCCTTGGTAGGGGAGAAATCATTCAGATGACTTTATGGCACCCATAAAGTCAACCCTAAGACCAGGATATCAACAAAGAAATCATTAACTCCCAAAAAGAGTTTAATCAAAATGTTCTGAAAATCATTAAGTCATTTTGAAACTGACCTTTTAGGATGTTTTGTAATGTTCGTACATTAAAAATACATTACAGCAAAACCCCTGACTTAAAGGTAAAGGAAATAGAGTGTGGCTTTAGTCCCAGGTGCAGGTTTGGGTACAGGATACAGGTGCCTGAGAAGCAATGTGTACTCTCTGCACAGAAGTAGATAGCTGAGTCCCCAGTCTGGGTGTCTGCAATGCGCAGAGACAGATGTTTATCCTTCTTATTCAATAGAACAGTGAGTCTTTGGTCTTGTTTCATGTCCATATTTGAAAAAATATACGTCAGCAACTGGAGACCTGCTCCAGGTTCTTGCTTATACCAGTATAAGTAGGTGGAGGAGCTGTCTGTGTAAGTGCAGTTTATAACGGAGCTGTCTCCCTCTCGGACACTCAGGAAAAGACTCTGTTCCACATCCTCTCCTCTACTCATACCTGTGCAAAAGGAAAAGTCAGACAAGATCATCAGGCCATCATTCTCTGGAGTTTGCTTTTTTATTTTTTTCACTGTAGTAACTTCAGACATTCTGGAAAAGACCAGATGAGTCTCCTCCTCAGACTTCTAATGAGTATTTACTAAACCCTCTGTTCCCCAAAAGCTCTCGACTCACAGTCCAGCTGCAGCCACAAAAACAGGAACGAAGATCCAGCAAATGTCTTCATTGTTCTCCCCACTGGGACCTGCAATCTCCAGCCAAGAGAGCTATATTATCAAGTATCTCTTCCTTTCCTCCAAAGCACTGTGGTTTCTTAAACTGTCCACAGAGGCATCTGCTTCTGTCGTCAGCCTACTCACAGAAGTCAACCAAAAGGATCCTTTCGTACATTCTACATGAGCAGAGAAGCTCTGCCACCTTGTGGCCAGATCCCCAAACGCTAAACCAATTATCCTGTATCTGTGGGAGATTCTGGCACATAAAACAGCAGAAGGCCAAATAAAGTAAATTCCAAGTGTACCTCCAGTCAGAAATTATGTGGATTAGCAGACAGAAAAAGTGCAAACGTAGGTTTTAGAATTCCATTGCATCTTCTCGGCACACTACTGAGTCATGTTAAATATATTTGAAGAAGTTAGAGGTTTTTCATGTTTATTAATGACAGTCTACTTGAAATTAAGAAAATGCCATGATTCAGTCTACAAAGCCACTGAGGTGTAAAACGTTTCCTCCTTATCCCTCTACTATTTTTTGAATTGGCCAGAAAATCAATCAGCCAAATTAGCCATCCTGATTCAGCACTCACAGAGGAAAACTCTTTCTGAAGCTAGCATTTAAGCACAAAAATTGGAGTAAGACAGGTTCACTAAATATATCAGATGCATGCTATCTCAGGCTCTGCTCCTCCAAGCCTGGCCTTGTTCCTGTTCTTGCCATTCCCAGGAAATTGACAGTGCCAGAGGTCAAAACATGAGTGTTGTTTTCTTCAAAATGACTAAATTATACAATAAAAGATAAAAGGAGAGAGAAAGGCTTCCATGAGTTAATAATATTGGTCTAATGAAAGGAAAGAGTTTAGCCTATAGATTGTGATGAAAAATCTGACATGCACTCTGAAATATTTTCCTCTGGAAGAACAGATCATCTGAAATTACAGACATGTGGCTTACTTATTGCAAAGTATTGACATAAAAGAGGAAACATCTCAGGAAACATCAGACTACAGATTGAGATAATGTAAACAAATGTACATCTTTTCCAAGTGTATTCTTATTCCTATTGTCAGAATGAGTGGCTTGTCCTCAAATGTGATCACTGAATAATGAATGATCTGTAGTAGAATTTCCCCTCCTGTTACCCTGGGCACTGCTAACTCAGATTTCAGACCCAAAAACTTTTCCCTCGATTTTATTGTCTATTGCTAAAATCATTGTTTAGATATTCCCCTGTGATAAAGTCCTTCAGTATTTTAAATTTTCTATCCAAACCCTACATCATCTATTTTAATTTCTTTAGTCTTTCTGATTCATTCCTGTAATAATAAATATAAGTAAGCATAAAACCAATGCCTGTTAGTAGCATAATATATGTAGGAAACTGACAATGGCAAATTTACTCTCCATCCAGGGAAACTTGGTCTGACTGTTTTTCACAAGTTGGAGTCCCTTCCCTGTGCTTTGACTTAGTAGATCTCCAAGCAATGTAGAAAATTAATCTAATTCCTCATCTGCATGGCATAACTAATATATCTCGAGTGTGATTATACAGAATCACTTTCCTAAAATACAAAGATATGTACATATTACAAAATGTATTTAGATTTATATACATCAAATGTATTTATTTAAAGTTTTCATTTAAATTGTTTTATCCTTTTACTCATTCATCATATCATATAATTCCCAGATCCTTTATCATATTTCTTAGTTGCATTTTCCTTGAACTTTTCTTAACACTTTAGGTCAATATCTGTCCTTCGGATATATAGCATGCAGAGTTGAAAATACTAGTCGTTAGGTGGTCTGCTTCTGTTCCACCTATTTACTATAACACTACTCACAATTATGGCTGGAAAAATTTCTACCCCTATGATTTTTTCATAAAATATTGCCTTATTGTCAAAAACAATGGCATGGAATAGCTCTATTTTCTAGGACTGACATGGATTTCAATATGCATAAGCGATGTTCATTTTGCTCCCAATTTATCTACTTTTTCTTTCCCTTGGTCATTTTTTCTTTCACTCTGTATGTGATGCACATTATATTTATAAATACAGGATAATGAGTATAATTTGCTATTAATAATATGAAATAGAAAGTACACCTGAGTGATGAGGTTAGTTATAAACAGTCCTTGGCCTACTCTTACTTATGTCAGAGAGTGAATTACTGATTTCCTTGTAGTATGAGAGTGGCTGACCCTAGCTTTCCTATTCTTTTCAAAATTCTGAACATGTATTGTCTGGTTGGCATAGCTCAATGGTCATATACATGGTTAGGGGCCAGATAGTGTATGCCCATGCTGTGGGACAGTGTCTCCCCGCTGGCACACCAATGTAAGACCATAATAACTTGGCACACAGTATTCAGTGAATGTCTTTTCAGTTAAATTGGATCCCAGAATTTCAGAGCTATTAGGACCCTTAGGATTCTGTAGTCCACAGTTTTTCAATATTGGCACTAACATTTGTACAAAATAATCTTGGTTGGAAGCTCTCCTGTCCATTTTAGGATGTTTAAAGCATCACTGACCTCTCTCCACTAAATGCAAGTTTCAACTCTCTGTACGACAATAAAAAATATCTCCAGATATTCCAAAATATCCCTTGAAGGACAAAATTGCTCCCACAGGGGAACCACTGTTCTAGCCCAATCTCACTCACAAATTTAAAAAAATTGAATCTAAGGTAAGTTTAGAGTCTCAACAAAATAAAACAATTAACTAGTTTAAAAAAAAAACTAGAACTTGAAAAAAATATTTTTCCCACCTCCCTTCATCATTCTGTTTACTTCCTCACTTCAGGACCACATTGCTGAACAAAAAGGTACAAATTCAGGAACTGTGCTACAATGCAAATCCTGAATCACCAGAACTGGAGTTTGGCCTAAGACTCTGCATTTCTAACAAATTCCAAGGTGATGCTGATGCTGATGATTCAATGTGGATGACTACAGATGGGGCCGGACTGCCCTCCTTCTATTTTCTGTTTTGTGTTGGGTTAGAATTAATTCTTCTTCAACTCACCTTTGAAGCTACCTGAGCCTAGAATTTTTCTGTGAAATTTTAAGGGATTTTTGTTTGTTTTGGTTTGTTGTTTGTTTTTGAGACAGAGTTTCACTCTTGTTGCCCAGGCTGGAGTGCAATGGTACAATCTCGGCTCATCTGCAAACTTCACCTCCCGCATTCAAGCGATTCTCCTGCCTCAGCCTCCCGAGTAGTTGGGATTACAGGCATGTGCCACCACACCCGGCTAATTTTGCATTTTTAGTAGAAACGGGGTTTCTCCATGTTGGTCAGGCTGGTCTCAAACTCCCAACCTCAGGTGATCTGCCCAACTCAGCCTCCCAAAGTGCCAGGATTACAAGCATGAGCCACCGCGCCCGGGCTATATTTTATCATTTTTTACTTCAAAATATCTTCTAACTTTCCTTGCAATTTCTTCTTTTATCAATGGGTGACTTAGAAGTATATTGCTTAATTTGCAAATATTTGGGGATTTTCTACTGTATACCTTGTTACTGACTTCTAAATTAATTATATTGTGGTGAGAAAACTGTAGGATTCTAATCCTTTCAAATCTATTGAGACTGTTTTACATCTAAAAATATGGTCTGTTTGATGAACGTTCTATGTGTACTTGAAAAGAATGTATATAGTGCACTTGGTGGGTATAGTGCTCTATAAATGTCAGTTAGATCTAGTTGATTGTTCCAGCCTTGTATATTTTTACTGACTTTCTGTCTGCTTGTTCTATCAATTACTAGAGAAGAGCATTACAGTCTCCAACTCCGATTACAGATTTGCCTATTTCTCCTTTAATTCTGTTAATTTTGTCTCATATATTTTATAACTCTACTATCAGTACATAAACATTTAGAGAATATTATCTCTTCTTGATCAAGTGACCCTCTGTTTATTATTAAATAATGCTTTTATCTCATAACACCCCTCATTTTCAAATATTCTTTAATATTAATAAAGACACATAGCTTTCTTATGGTTGCTATTTGCATGGCATAGGTTGCCTCTTACTTTCAACTCATCTTTGTCTTTAAAGTACATTTTTTGTGAATGACATACAATTGTGTCTTTTTGTCTAGTTTGAGAATATCTCCCTTTTATTTGGAATGTTTATGCTATTTACATTTAATGTAATTTTTATTTGGTTTGAATCTACAATGATAATCCATTTTCTATGTTTTTCCTCTAGTCTTTGTTAATATGCCCTTTATTCTTCCTTCCTTTGATTTATTTGAGAAGTTTTTATACTCATTCATTCTATTTCCCCCGTTGGCTATTAGCTAAACCTTTTTGCTTTGGTTTTTTAATTGTTTATCTACAGATTATCATATGCATCCTCAGTTCATCAGATTCTCTCTTGAATTAATATTATACGACTTCATACATAATGCAAGAATCTTACAACAGTTTAATCCTATGCCCCTTCAGTTTTTTGTGTTATTGCTGTTGATTTTATTTATATATGTTATTAACGGTGTAATACATTGTTATTACTTTTGCATTTGTCAACTGTATTTTGAAAAACTTAGAAAGGTAATCTCTTTTTAATGTTTCCATTAAACATTTTGTGCAAAGGGGTGCAAAGACCCAAAGGCTCCAAAAAGTAATTACTGATGGTAGTGGTGTGTTGTGGGTTGAATTGTGTTTTCCTCCCACCCAAAAAATATATATGCATATTGGAGTTCAAATCCCTAGTACTTCAGAAGGTGACCTTACTTGGAAACAATTTTTACAGGTAATCAAGTTAAAATGTGGTATTTGGGTGGGCTCGAATCCAAACTGGTGAACGATGACTGGTGTCCTTATAAAAAGGGGGAATATGGACACCGAGATGGACAAAAATAGAAGGAAAATTTGAAGAGGTACAGGGAGAAGATGGCTGTCTACAAGCCAAGAACAGAGGCGTAGAACAGGTCCTTCCGTCACAGCCCTCAGAAGGAAACAACCATGCCAACACCTTGATTTTGAACTCCTGTCCTCCAGAACTGTGAAACAATACATTTCTGTTGTTTAAGCCACCCAGTTTGTGGCCTCTTGTTACCACAGCCTTAGCAAACTAATATATGGTGCTAATAATTATATTATATATTATATGTTAAGTAGGTTGTGATGGTTGACTTTATGTGTCAACCTGGCTAGGCTAAAGGATACCCAGGTGGCTGGTAAAATGTTATTGTGGGGTGTGTCTGTGAGGGTGTTTTCAGAAAAGTTTCACGTTTCAATTGGTAGACTGAGTAAAGACTACCCTAATCAATGCAGGTGGGCATCATCCGATTCACTGAGGGCCTGAATTGAACAAAAAGGCAGAGGAAGGACAACTTTTCTCTCTCTCCTTGAGCTGGGACATCCATCTTCCCTGCCCTCTAACATCAGTGCTTCTGATTCTTGAGCCTTTAGACTTGGACCAAGATTTATATATAACCAATAATTACATGTATATTCCAATAAATATATATATTCCAATAAATATTTATAGATAGATAGATAGATAGATAGATAGATAGATAGATAGATAGATAGAAAGATAGACATCCTATTAGTTCTGTTTCTCTGGAGAACCTTAACTGATATATATATACTCCTTTGCAAAACATTTTTTGGTGTTCAAAAGTATTTGGGTGAACACATAGGAGCATATCACGTACATTAATGTTGTTTTTTATGTATATTGTAATAAAAAATTTAAACCATTGTTAAAGCAAATTTTAGAAAGTTCCTAAGGTTATGAAAGAAAACCACTCCCTATAGCAATAGCCAACTACAAGAGGGATATTTTAAATTCTTTTTAAGTGGGTTTTTTTTCTGGTTAGAAGAATAATGAATTCTAAATACAGAATTTGGAAAATATAGGAAAGTGTTTTTAAAATCATGTGTAATACCATATCCCAGAAAAAATCATTGATAATATTTAGGCATACCGCTTTTTAATCCTTTGTTTTTGCATGACTATTGTTAGCACAATTGAATTGTGTGCACATGAACACACACACATTTGCACATGCTGGAGGTTTTTTCAACTTAATATTCTTTTCCAAACTTTTTTTTCTCAATAAATATACATAAAAACCCAATTTTAATAGCCTCAACATAGTCCATGGTACAAATGTGCTATAACTTATTTACCAATTTCTTTAGTATTAGACATTTGGGTTTTAGAAAGAATACTATGATAAAAACCTTTGTACATAAATCTTTGTCTAAACTTCCAATTATTTATTTAGACTAGCTTCTGCAAAGAGGATTTCCTGGATTCGTGTAAGAACATTTTAAGAGTCTTGGGAAGTATCCATTTATTCAATCAACAAATATTTGTGGAGCCCCTTTTAGAGTCAGGCACTGAGGTAGACACTGGCCATTCAATGACAAGAAAGACCCAGTGGTCTAGTGAGAAGGAAGAGGATTTTAAAAGCAATGATAGTCCTCATGATAACAGCCATAGTAGGGAAAGCATAGAGTACTATAGCAACACAAGGAAGTGAAATGGTTTCGGTTGTAGGACTGCAGGAAGACTTCCCAGAAGGAGTGACACCCACCTAAACTAAAACCTAAGAGAAGAGGAAGAATGAGCATGATGAAGACTGAGCTGAGTAGAAAGAGGCAGAAGGCACAGCATCTGGACAGACTTGGAGCAAGAGAATGGATGGCACTTGGGTAGATGATGGTCCTGTTGTTTGATATGAAAAACACAAAAGAAGGAGCAAATTTATCTTGTTTTGTTTTGTTTCATATGGTGAAGTGGGGGAGAAAGGAAGAAAGATAAAGAGCTAAGCTTTGCACCATTTGATTTAAGGTGCTTCTGGAAAATTCACATAGGTCGAAAACCCAGTTTGATATATGAGCTGAAAATAATCAGCAAATAATAGTGGAAGCATGAGCATGGATAATATTACCCAGAAAGAATTTTTGACTGAGAAAATAAATAGGTCAAGGGAAGAATCCTAAAGAACACCAACTGGCGGACCCGTGAGGTCAGGAGTTCGAGACCAGCCTGGCCAACATGGCAAAACCCCATCTCTACTAAAAGTACAAAAATTAGCTGGGTGTGGTGGTGGCAGGCACCTGTAATCCCAGCTACTCAGGAGGCTGAGGAAGGAGAATCGCTTGAACCTGGGAGGCAGAGGTTGCAGTGAGCCGAGATCACACCACTGCACTCCAGCCTGGGCGACAAGAGTGAGACTGTCTCAAAAAAAAAAAAAACACCAACTTTAAAGAGTGTTGCAGGAAGTCAGGGACCCCAAACGGAGGGACTGGCTGAAGCCATGGCAGAAGAATGTGGATTGTGAAGATTTCATGGACATTTATTCATTCCCCAAATTAATACTTGTATAATTTCTTATGCCTGTCTTTACTGCAATCTCTAAACATAAATTGTAAAGATTTCATGGACACTTATCACTTCCCCAATCAATACCCCTGTGCTTTACTATGCCTGTCTTTACTTTAATCTCTTAATCCTGTCAGCTGAGGAGGATGTATGTCACCTCAGGACCCTGTAAATATTGCATTAACTGCACAAATTGTACAGCATGTGTGTTTGAGCAATATGAAATGTGGGCACCTTGAAAAAAGAACAGGATAACAGCAATGTTCAGGGAATAAGAGAGATAACCTTAAACTCTGACCGCCGGTGAGCTGGGCAGAACAGAGCCATATTTCTCTTCTTTCAAAAGCAAATGGGAGAAATATCGCTGAATTCCTTTTCTCAGCATGGAACGTCCCTGAGAAAGAGAAGGAAGCCTGGAGGTATAGGCTTATAAACAGCCCCCCAAGTGCACCTGTCTTTTATGGTCGAGACTGCAGAGGTGAAATAGACTCCAGTCTCCCATAGCGCTCCCAGGCTTATTAGGAAGAGGAAATTCCCGCCTAATAAATTTTGGTCAGACCGGTTGATCTCAAAACCCTGTCTCCTGATAAGATGTTATCAAAGACAATGGTGCCCGAAACTTCATTAGCAATTTTAATTTCACCTTGGTCCTGTGGTCCTGTGATCTCGCCCTGTCTCCACTTGCCTTGTGATAGTCTATTACCTTGTAAAGTACTTGACATCTGTGACCCACACCTATTCGCACACTCCCTCCCCTTTTGAAACTCCCTAATAAAAACTTCCTGGTTTTTGCAGCTTGTGGGGCATCACGGAACCTACTGACACGTGATGTCTCCCCCAGACACCCAGCTTTAAAATTTCTCTCTTTTGTATTTTGTCCCTTTATTTCTCAAGCCGGCTGACACTTGGGAAAAATAGAAAGGAACCTACGTGAATATCAGGGCAGGTTCCCGATAAAAGAGTGAGCAGAAGAAAAGCCCACGAAAAAAGACAGTGCAGGTTCAGCCAAAGATATAAGAACATCAAAAAGAAAGAGGTGGGCTGGGGTTTCACACATAGCAGAGCAGCTCCCTCACTATGATCTATTGAAAATCAGCTCTCAAATTTTTTTTTTTAAAGGGAAAGTGGTATACCAGAAACCAAAAGAGGACCAGGTTTCAAAGAGGGAATAATCAATCATTCATTGGATGTAACCCAAGAAACTGTTGCTAACCCTGGCAAGAATAGTTTGGGCCAATGGTGGAAGTTAAAACCACACTTCAGTGGGTAAAAGAGCAAGTAAAAAGTGAGAAAAGAGACACAGTGAAGATTGCCAGATTGCCTCCCAAAGGCATCATATGAGTTTATGCCATCAATAGTACACTTCAGTACCCATTTACTCTTTGTCAATATTGTTTATATAGTTTACAATTGCTAATTTAATAGTTAAACGAAATATCACTTTACTTAATACTTGTTCATTACTTATACTGCAGAAGGAGGCATTTTGCAGGATATGTGTGGGATCCCTGCAGTGCTGATGACAGCAAGTGACCACAGCTTACCTATGGCCTCTCCTGGAATTCATGGTGGAACCCCCACCAACTCTTGCATATCACAGAAGCACAATTTTTGAGAATTAGAATGGAATTCAAAGATTCTTTCAAAGAACCCAGTGAAACTCACTACACAATCAGGGAAAGATGAGAGGAGGGAGGACTGAATGTAGCATGGGAAGACTGCAGGGAGAAGTGTCTCCCTTGTATCCAGGCAGAGACAGATTCTCACATGGATGAGAAGATGACTGTCTACATAGTGTTCTCAGCAAAACCAGGACAACTTTTCTTCCCCAAAACGTGTTTCCCTACCTTTACTTTCTCTAAAATGCTTAAAAGTGTATTTCAAGGACAAAAGCTGTGATTCCACAAATAGCTTTTTTAAGTTGGTGCTTAAATGCAACTTAACTACAATGTACATAGATAATATTAGCTCCTTTTCTGAAAGCAGGTTTTCAGGTATAGAAGATTAAATTAGAATACAGGGCCAACTGATGTAACAAAGGCCAAAATAAAGTAATTTATCATGATACAGTTCAAATGTCAGCAGTTCAGGGCAGTTATAAGGGCTCCACAGTGTTGGTGTCTTAGGTATCTGATTGCTCTGCCCACCTAAATACCCACTCTTATTTGGGGTCCAAGACATATGTCACACATAAAGCAATCCTCACAACAATCCTTCCAGTTATCTCGATTTCATTAATTAAGAGATGAGGCACATAGAGTAGAAATGGCATGTCCAATATCACATAGTTACTTAGAGGAAGAATCAGAAACAACCTATGCTTCCTAATTCTTAATTCAGTTCTCTTTTCACAAAGTTCTTGAAGTGATATAAAAGGGGGGAGAAAAATAAACCTTATGAAGATAAGTTTTCCAGAATTTCTCATTTTTCCTGAAGTTTATCTGTTTATAAGGAGTATTTCCCAACAAACAGGAAAAAGGAATGCTAGACTAACTTTTCTTTAAGTCAAAACAGAACTTCTAAAAAGACATAGTTGTTCCCTCTGAGCCACCTTAAAAAAGGGGGAAAATATAGATTCTCATTTCCCTACATAACTCCCCTCCCATCACCACCACCACCAATCACTACCACATGACAAAAGATTAATATCTAAGGCCTAGCTTAACCTTGGAGAATTTTCCTGAGAAGGAAATCATCTTGAGAGTTGTATCTCTTTGACTAAGAAGTAGTTCTATTTGGGTAGGGAAATGATACGAACACGTGTGCAGCCTGGGGAATGACTGGAGGGAAAGATTTGTTCACCACTGCATCTGCAGGGATGATAACAATGCCCAGCACATAGTCAAAACTCCACGAATAATCATTGAGTGAATAAGTGAATAGCTAAATGAATAAATAAGTCATAATTGTATAGAAAGACTTCTTTCCTTTGCAGGACTTGCATAAATTGTATTTATAAGTATCAAAGGCAGAAACAGGCCACACAGCCAGGTCAATGGTGTAATGTGATAAAAATATCCCTGTGCACATGAACTTCCTTTGGAGTGAAACAGTGATGGTGGCTGAGAGCTTACCTAGAGTTATGACAACTGTATACTTAAATCTAAAACAGATATCATGGTTTCATGAATACAAATGTATTTTGGCAGTAATGGTACAGAACACTGCCACCCTTAGACCTGAGCAAGTGATGTCCCTGCTCAGACTTCTGTGCCTCCACCCCAGCTATTATTCAGCTATTTCTATCCCTTTCCCTATGAGAAAATCACAGGACAAAAGAGACATGGCCCTTTAGAGTCTAAATACCTCTTCTTGACCATATTCTGGGTACTAGGATTTCAGAATTCTCTGCACAAACATCCCCAAACACACTTTTAAGATCTGCATGGGCCTATCTCAAGGATTATCTTCCCAGAAGCAGATATCCCACCTGTGTACACAACTCTAGGCCCAATGGGTGGCCAAAAGATCACTGTTTGCCTGGACTGTAGACATGTGGGCTAAGGTGTCCACATCCTTGTGTATAAGGCTTCTCAAGGTATGTGATGGATTGAAGGATAGGAAAAGAAGGCTGGTAAATCACAAGGTACAAACCAAAGGCTGCAGGGTGAATCTCCCTAAAGCAGCACATTCTAGCACAAAACTATAAAAATCAAGAGTTCAAAAGTAGATCTGAGTATATCTAGGAATTTAATGTACTATAAATATGGTATTTCAAATCTATGGGGCAAAAGTGAATTTTTCAGGAGGTGGTGTAAGAACCACTGGCTATCCATTTGGGGGAAAAAATAAACAGATGTAGATCCCTGTGTAAAAATTAACTTATTTGGGGACATACTCCTTTTAACCAGGCAGTTCAAAATAGAGCTGCTAACTTGCAGAATCCTCACTCCCACCCCCAGCCACCAAAGGTGGAAGCCAAGCTGGGCTAATCCAAGCAGCCTGTACCCATGGCCACCACTGATTAGTCCAAGGAAAAGCCACCTAACTCACACTGAGTCAAACAGAGCCCTTCCCAGGACACTCCAATTTGGGAAAAGATAAAGAGAGAAAAGTGCATTAAGTCCAGTTCCTCTCAAGAGCATAAGTAAGATGTGAACATAGGAACCGTAAGCAACTATCCTTATAAGAACTATACGTTTATACCCTTCCTTGATTCAAACTCTCCTCCCATTACAGACTGCTTCTGTCTTCTTTCACAGCTAAGCTATTCCTATATCCTCATCTCATAGAGCATTTTCTGAATTCTCTATCTTGGCACACACCAAACTGTTTAGAGTGTCAGTTTATTGTTCATTCATATAACCAACACTTTTCTGACAGCGACCCTTTCTGGAGTTAGGGCTACACCATCACCAAAATCAGTCTCTTGCCCCAAGAAGCCTATAGACTGGCAGAGGAGTGGAGTAGTTGGACCACGTGCCCTACAGACACACTGCCTGGGTTGCAATTTACCAGTTATTAACTTTGTGACTTGAGCAAGATACTTAAATTCTCTGTGACTTTGCTTCTTCATCTGTAAAGTGAAGCTGATGATAATACTTGAGAGAATTAAATGCGTTCATTAATGTTTGGAAACACACCTGGCACATAGAGATCAAAGATAGCTTCTTTCAATTCTTTTTTAAACTGACAAATAAAATTGTATATATGTATGGTATACACCATAATGTTTTGAAATATGTGTACATTGTGGAATGGCTAAATCAAGCTAATTAACGTCTGCATTACCTCACATACATATCCTTTTTGTGGTAAGAACACTTAAAATCTACTTTCAGCAATTTTTAGAAATTTCTGTTGCAGCTGGGCGCGGTGGCTCACGCCTGTAATCCCAGCACTTTGGGAGGCTGAGGCAGGCGAATCACAAGGTTAGGAGTTCGAGACCAGCCTGGCCAACATGGTAAAACCCCATCTCTACTAAAAATACAAAAAAAATAGCCAGGGTTAGTGACGGGCTCCTGTAATCTCAGCTACTTGGGAGGCTGAGGCAGGAGAATAGCTTGAACCTGGGATGTGGAGGTTGCAGTGAGCCGAGATCACTCCACTGCACTCCAGCCTGGGCAACAGAGTGAGACTCTGTCTCAAAAAAAAAAAAAATTCTGTTGCAAATACATTATTATTAGCTATAGTCACCATTGCAATAGATATCTTGAACTTATTCTTCCTATCTAATTAAAATTTTGTATCCTTTAACCAACATCTCTCCAATCCCTTTCCATTCCCCTCACAAGCCTCTGGTAACCACAATTCTATTCTGCTTCGATAAATTCAACCTTTTTATTACACAAATAAGTGAGATTATGTGGTATTTGTCTTTCTGTGCCTGGCTTATTTCACTTGACATAATGTCCTCCAGGCTCAATTGTGTTGTCACAAATGGCAGGATTTCTTCCTTTTATAAGACTGAATAGTATTTTATTGTGTTTATATGCCATGTTTTCTTTATCCATTCATCTAAGTATAGACACTTAGATTGATTCCATATCTTGGTTATTGTGAATAGTGCTGTAATAAACATGAGAGTGCAGATACCTCTTTAACATACTGATTTCATTTTCTTTGGATATATGCCCAATAGTGAGACTGCTGGATCATACAGTAGTTCTATTTTTGGTGTTTTGAGAAACCTCCCTACTGTTTTCCATAATGGCTGCACATTATGGAATTTACGTTCTTGCCAGCAGTGTGGAAGAGTTCCCTTCTCTTCACCTTCTCAACAATGGTTGTTATCTTTTGTCTTTTTGATAATAGCCAACCTAATAGGTTGTGAGGTGATATCTAATGGTGGTCTTAATTTGCACGTTCCTGATAATTAATGATGTTGAGTATTTTTTATATACCTCTTGGCCATTTTTATACCTTCATTTGAGAAACGGCTATTCAGTTTCTTGGCTTATTTTTTAATCAGGTTATTTGGATGTTTTTGGTATGTGAGCTTCTTAAACATTTTGAATATTAACCCCTTATCAGATGTAGAGTTTGCAAATATTTCCTCCCATTCCATAGGCTTTCCCTTCACTCTATTTATTGTTTCTTTTGCTGTGCAGAAGCTTTTTAGTTTAATATAGTCCCATTTGTCTATTTTTGCTTTTGTTGCCTGTGCTTTTGGGGTCATATCCAAAAATTCCTTGCTCACAAGAGATGAAAAGTTTTCTCCTGGGTACTATGTTCACTCTTCGGGTGGCAGGATCAATAGATGCCCAAACCACAGCATCACACAATATGCTTTTGTAACAAACTTGGATGTGTATACCATGAACCTAATTTTTTAATGGTCTCAACAGGGTATGTAACATTGCAAAATTATTATGATGATGACATTTCACCTCGGTATAAAAAGAAATGTCTGTTGAAAATAAACCCCTTTTCAGAAAGAAAGAAAGAGAGAGAGGCAGGGAGGGAAGGAGGGAGGAAGGAAGGAAGGAAGGAAGGAAGGAAGGAAGGAAGGAAGAAACTTCTTGCCCAGACCAATGTCATGGTAATTTTCTCCTATGTTTTTTTCTATTTGTTTTACACTTCTTTCACCTTTTTATGACCGGTGCTTTGCCCAGTACCTGGCACATCAGGACTCAATAAACACTTGCGGAATGAGCAAATTCTATGGTTTTAAATTGTAGTTTAACATAATAAGTGACATATCCTGGAAACACACCGTTCTCATGTGAAGGAACAAAGACTTCAAGAAAATGGGCTTTACCAGACTCAAGAGTTTGTGTTCTGCTCCCCCTGCAGCCCCTATCAGTGTGTCTCTCACAGCACAGAAGTACAAAGCGGAGTCGCTCACAAGGGCAGATGGTTTCTTCAGGTGGAAGGAGGTTTGGCTCTTGTTAAATTCAGCTTCAAAGCCATAGCTGCCTTTAACCAGGTTATCCCCTGTGATGTATTTCAGAAGGAACTGGAGGCCTCGGTTGGGGTATTGAACATACCAAAAAAGATAAGGGTTTCCAGAGACTGAATAGGTGCATTTCACAGTCAGAGGATTCCCTTCAGCAACCTTGACCTGATCTTCCGGCTGAGCCACCGACTGAGCTCTCAGTCCACCTGTAAATTAATCATGCTGCATCAGTGAAGCTGCTGGAGAGCATGTAAGTGAATCATGCGAGTGGAAAATGGGAAGGGGATATTACTCACTCAATGTGAAGAGCATCGCAAGCATCGAGATGGGTGCAGAGGCCATGGCTCCAGCTAAGCTCACGGCGGGCAGGATTGGGGGGGTCCTTTCCAGCCCACCTCTGCTGGAGATATGGCCCCACCCCAGAGAGTGGGCTCTTGAAGAGGAACCAGCAACCCTGTGTCAGCACAGGGCTTTTGGAAATGGCCCTTCCTCAGGGCACTGGTGCTTCCCGGCACCGGTATCTTCTCTCTGTGGAGCACAATTTTGGTCCAGCTCCTCAAAGCTCTGTGAGGAGCAAGACTGCCGCACCGCCTATGCCCAGGACAGACCTTACACTGCATCGCCCCCTACAGCCCACACGTAGGACCAGCGACTTTACTGTCAAGCAGCTGGTGCTTCCTGGCCTTATCCCTGGGCCAACCTTTAGATGGTTACACGCTCCATGAGGGACATAGGGAGCAAATTAGGGGTTCAAAGGAGAGGAAATAGAAGTTTGTGAATCAAAGTGGAAAAGATTCAGGCTGAGTGGATCAAGCTATAAATGATTTGTGCTCTCTTAAGATAATGTAGAGACAGAAAGAAGGGAAATAGGATGGGAAAATGCACAGAAAAAGAAAGGAAAATATAGCTTTGCATCAAGAGGGAGAGAAAAATTTAAAGTGAGAGATAAGAAAAAGCAAAATAGGAGAAAAGAGTAAGGCAAGAGAAGATAAATGACAGGCGAAAACAGGAGTCTTGCTCTTCTCATTAGAAGTAATTCAGAGCTGGCTTCTGTGTAAACCTCTTTGACCAAAAATAACTCAGAATTTTCTCCACGTTGGGCCTATGAGGAGCCCATCCCATAATGATCTTTAGGGCAAAAAGAAACTTGAACCTTCTCTTTAAACATTTTTAGAGCGAGAAAAGTACAAATAGGTGTTATAAATATTTTTGGAGCATTTGTCATATTAAACAGTAGATATAAAACAAAAGATGAAACTCTGAGAAGGGGTTGCAAAACAGGTACTTTCCACATGCAGAGGCTACTTAAAACAGACTTCAAATGAAGTACGTATTCAGTAAAAAATGTATGGTTAACTAAACTTGATGTATTATGATGGGGAAAAGGGGTTCATTGGAAAGGGATGGCATGCTAAAGTTTTATACTAAAAAAAGTCAACAATAGCAACAGAGTGATTCTTTGATAGATTTTAATTTTCATGTAAAAAGCATGTATCAATATAAAGAAGTTGTTCCTCTGATTTGCCTTCTGTTTCTTTTGAATAGTGTCCAAATAATGTTCACTATATATTCTGAGGAAAGGATGAAAAATCTCTTTGCTTTGAATCAGAAAAAAAGTGGAACATAATTCTTTCTAAAAGCTTTGCTAAAGATCTCATATTTAATAATTGAAAACTTAGCCATATAATAATGTTTTTCTTTGGAATTGGTAAACTGTCTTTAAACAATAATCTTCAAGTTCCAGAGAGACTTGTCATAAATGGAAACATATAGTGAATTTCTTCTCTTTCTTCTCTCTCTGCCTCAAGCCTAAAATGAGTGTTAGTGTTGTCTTTTTGAGGGTCCTGGCAATCGCCTCGAGAAAATCATTGAAAAAAAGCTTAACAAAAAGAATATTTTTAAGTGTATGTGCAAAATTTAGGGAAAACTACAAGGGAAGGTGAAGCACCTGGGGCTAATAACAGCCAGAAGATTTCACCACTCCTAGGCCCAAAGGGATGGGAGAAGATGAAATTACCCTAATCTCAGGACACCTGTAACTAATCACAGGCCAAAGGCGACATGACCCTTTAGAGTCTAAATACCTCTTCTTGACCATATTCTGGGTAGACCCAACAGGAGCTGTAAACTTCAGTAGAGGAAAGAAAGGATCCTAAAATGCAAATATCTGGACTACTCTCTCCTGCTAATACCTCCCACTGGGGTAAACCCAACCAGATGCCAATGGATATGGGAGACCAGTCCACATAACATATAGAAGTCAGCCTCCTGGGGTACAGAGCAGGATATAATAGACCTGAAGAGGAAAATGGAGAAACGTCCAGCCCTCTGACGCTGGAGTTTATTGCTGCCCTACAAATGCATATACGGGCATAGCTATACTGCATTTTGACCAACATAAAAAGGCAAATAAAATAAGTTTAACTAAAACAATAGTCTAATATAGACTTTAGTACAGAGCAGGATAGAATAGACCTGAAGAGGAAAACAGAGACTGTCCAGCCTCCTGACACTGGAGTTTATTGCTGCCCTATAAACACATATATGGGCATAGCTATACTGCATTTTGATCAACATAAAAAAGCAAATAAAATAAGTTTAACTAAAACAGTAGTCTAGTGTAGACTTCAGTGCCTTGATTATTTTTCCAATCCCTACTTCCTCTGACCTCTACAGATACAGCACACAAGATTATGCCTAGATCGTGCAAGTGGCGGAGATATTGTTTGCCTTCATCCATTTAATAATTAATGCCAAGAGCCTCAAGTGAACTAAATATTTAGGAGACTGATATTTTTAATTTTGTGCTAGAAAGGGTTGATTGTTTAGTGGTCTCCCCCTAAAGGATACTTATGGAAGGAACTAACCATATTTATTAATTAAGCATGTTCAGCTATAGAAAGAGGAAAGTTTTCCTCTGAATTTATGTCGTGGTTAGAAATGGGTAGTCATTTGCAATGACAGAACTGTTGCAGAATCCTTAATCATCTTCTTCTTAATCTTCTTCTTCTTCTCTTCTTCTTCATCTTCATTTTCTCCTTCTCCTCCTCCTCCTTCTTCTTCTTCTTCTTCCTCAAAACTAGGACAGTTTAGTCTTCGTGTTTGCTTCCAGTTAAAGAACTGCCTTTTAACTGCTCAGCAGATAGAGAAGGATTCAGGGACCTCCACATAATGCACTGCACACAAAGTAACCAGCAGCACCCAAAGAATTCCAAGGGCCTAGACTGAAATTTCAAAATTGAACAACATAGCCTCAGTAGCTATTCAGCTTATCTGCTTTGATTTCTGAGATTAATTAAGAAATTATTCATCAAATGTCACTGTGAGCATAACATTAAACCCTTTACATTCCTTGTCACATTTACTCTTCCTAAGATGCCCCATTTTAGAGATGAGGGGACCACAGTTGAGGAAAATTGAATAATTTGCTCATCATCCTTAAGAAAAAGAACAAAGATTTTTAACCCATATTTTACTGACTTCAAAGGCATATTCCTTTAAATCATACAGGGAGAATATCAATTTTGATAATTCACTTTCTATTAAAGACAATATAATATTGGAAAGCAGCTTCCTTATCATAATAAAATTACAGAATCAAGCTTGAATAAGTTAAATAGAACTTTAGAGGTCATATTGTCCATTGAGTGCATTATACCAAATGCCGATCCCACATGTATGTGCCACTGAATCAAAACAACCCCTGGATAATTAATTCTAAATCACCAACACTCAAAGGTCATCCACCTTCTCCTGCACCTCTTGCTCACTGCTCTGCTGGTACAGGTTTATGTACAGAAAGTTTGATGAAAACTTGACTCTTTCTTATCAATTTGCCATATGCACCCAGTCTGGACCACCTTTTAGCTATTCTGTCCAATGCTCCGATTTCTATTGAAAGAACCATGACATTCACAGAAAGTTGACATGAACTGTTTCTCCAAACCATAGTAAACTGGGTGTAGTGCTATCCATTTAGAGGTCAGTCAAATATGAGATGGGTGGGCCAATGGGGAATGTGCCCAAAATGCTGCAGGTAGATGCCTGTGCTCCCCTCAGGGTAGCTTCCTTTACTCCTTAATTTAACTACCACTGAAACATGCACATCACAACACAAGGGCAATTAGAGTAGCACAGAGCAATGTCAAGGAGTATCAGTCTGAGACTCCAGATGCCTCACCAAGGCTGCCAATGCCTTTCTCAAGAAACTACTTGCAAACATCAGAACTCTTAGCTTGTCACAGTGGCACATGACTATAGTCACAGCCACTTGGGAGGCTGAGACAGGGTCGGGGTGGGGGCGGGATCCCTTGAGACCAGGAGTTCAAGGCAAGCCTGAGCAACATAACAAGACCTTGTTTCTTTAAAAAAAAAAAAAAAAAAGTCAGAACTCTGTAAATATCATTGATTTCCCAAGAGACAAGAAATGGCTCATGTAAACTAATGACAAAGCCCTTTGCAAATATTAGACTCTGAAATGTACATTACATTTATTTTAGAAGTATCAAAGAAAAATCAGCACAAAATAAAGTTGTTAGAACAAAGAAATCAGTGCTTTTTCCATGAAACTGACAAAATATACAGTCCAACTAAGCAAATCATACTTCACATAAGTTAGGGAACTCTCAAAAGAAAGGTGGGGGCAAATCTGTAATTTGAACTTCTGCCCTCCTACCTCCAAATAAAGGAGATCAAGAATCAGTGGCCATCCATGTCTCAGTGGAATGAAAAGATTTGTGTAGTGTCTCTGGGTTTAATATATTTACCTTGCCTCACCTTCATCCAGTTTCCTCCTTCTTTCCTTGTAATTTAAAATAGGTCAAGCCACATCTGAAGTGTTTTATTAAGTTCTAAGAATTCTATATTAAAAGAAATACAAGCCAACTGGAAACGGTTTAAAATGTACAACAAAGAGGGAAATCAAAATTACAGCGCATATGTATGTGTGTATATATATATATATATAATGGTTAGGAAACTTACAAATATTTAATATGGAAAAAAACTGCTCTGTGGAAATGTTGTATCTGGTTCAAAATGTGTAAAGGAGAGATGTGAACTCTTTTAGATTCCCAAAGGTGTAGAAGCCACAGGAACACAATGTTTCCTCAACATAAAGAATAATTGATTTTCAACTCACAGCCGCCTGGAGTTTGAATGGACAGTATGGGAGCAGCAAGAACCCTCCTGCAAGAAGCTGTTGTGAAAATATTGGCAATTCCCTTGATGTGATGCTGTTGAGAAAATCAAGCATCCCATGGGCAGATGGTCTAGATTGTTTTTTAGAACTTCTCTTCCTGAGATTCATGCATTTTTATTTTTAGTTTGGTGTCTTTCTATTGTAGAGAAGCTCTGAGGATGGGTGTTTTGTTTTGTTTTGTTTTGTTTTGTTTTATGGGACAGGGATAAAGAAAAAAAACATGTGATTGGCAAATTATGGGCACCCAATAAATAACTGTCAGATGATTGAAACTTTAAATAAGTACACAGAGCTAGCAGAAATCCATGTAATGAGAGGCCATCTTATATGCAATGATCTAAGAGCTCTGTTTCCCTTCATTCATCACAAATGGTTGTCTTTTGCAGAGAGGGTTCCTCATCCAGGAATCTACTTAAGAACTGCCTTGGCATTCTGACAATTCCAGGAGAAAACCCTGTGAATCCGTTGATCCTCACAAATCACTTTTCAGTACCTGTTAAATGTAAGATACCATTTGCATTGAGAAACAAACAGAGGAACAAGACAATCCTTGCCCTCCAGAAACTTACCATCCATTTTGGTAGATGAACACTTAGGGGAAGAACTGTTAACTATCTGAAGTAAAATGTGCAAGAATTATATCAATAGAAAAATCATTACAGATATTTCTTGCAAATGAGAGAAGAAAGAGTTTCACAAAGTTTAAGAAATTTAGCCAACTAGTTAAAGACCAAGTTAGTCTAGTTAGTTCATCTTGTAGAAGGGACACGGATGTGCTACACAAGATGATCCCCCTGTGTGCGAGAAGAGAATCACAACATTTAGTATTAAATTTATCTCAAACTTTCCTAATTTCTATTTTTGCTTGTTGCACACACGATCATAATCTATGAGCATATAAATATGCATATGTTGGAGGAGTGACATACTTTACTGATAATAGCACACAGTCAGACACTTTGGGGATCATTATACTATAGCAGCACAAACAAGGGAGAGAGTCCTCAGCTGAAGAAGTTACAGAGGTTGGGCTAGAATCTGAATAAAGGGAGAAAGAGGGCATTTCAGGCAGAGAAAATAATCGGATACAACTCATACAGGAGATAATGCCAACAGGTCTTAAAGGCTAGAGAATAAACTTATTTGGTGACCCAAAGGGATAGGGGATGTAGCAGCAGAAAGTAAAGCAGAAAAGTTTCATTGGGTTCATAATATGACAGCTTTACTAAGCAGAGGGTACTTCTATTTAGATTTGCTGTTTTTCTTTTTGTTTCTTTCTTATATATAAAATTAAAAAGCCTGAAGGATTTTATTTATGGAATAACAAAATCGAGGATACATTTTGAGATAATCTGGTAAAAGAATGTAGAACAGCAGGACAGAAAATGGCTATAGAAGATTATGGGAAAATTCAGTTAAATACTAGAACAAAGATCATGCAAAAGATGTCACAGATGAATTTGTGAGAGTTTATGTGTAGCTTTTAAATCTTCTATTTTGTTGTTCAGGTGTTCAAAAATGAGTCCAAAGGGAATACTATTCATCCATGACAGTCCTATTGACAGTGTCTTCCCCTTATGTGGTTTAAGACAGTATTATCCCTTTTACCAAAATCATCATCATTTCATACATTTCCAAGAAAGCAAAGTTTTAAATCATCTGTAAGTATAATTTCAATACACAAAAGTAGATGCTGAAGGAGGGAAAAAAACTTTATTTTTCATAACTATATTTAATTTCTATTTAAAGCTATATTCTACCAGGTATCAGAAACCAAATCTCAGTCAAATCAGAGTTTTCCTATCTTTTCCTGAGATTACGCCTAATTTCTAGGCAATTTATGTAGTTCCAAGGTATCACAGGGAAAATAAATGTAAACTGGACCTTGAGATCATTATCTATCTACACAAGCATCTGCAAAATATTTTAATTCACATCTGACTTTCAATCTCCCCACACAGTTTATTGCTGTGTTCTGGTCCCAGCTATATCCATGCTATCTCAAACCTCTGAAAAATACTACATTTTTTATATCTTCTCCCTGTGCCTCTTCACATTGTCTGCCCTCTGTGCATGTCTGTCTCTGTGTTCAGATCTCCCTTTTTTATAAGGACGCCAGTCATTATTGGCTTAAGGTTCATCCTTTTGACTTCACTTTAATTTTATCACCACTATAAAGATTCTATTTCCAAATAAGTTTGCATTCTGAGGTGCTGAGGGCTAGGACTCACCTATGTCACCTACTCAAAAAAAAATCCTTTGGCGGGGCAAGGGGTAGGGAACATAATTCAACCCATAACTAATCCTAGGAAGAAAATGAAAGCAACACAGCCTTCCAAATACCCCCCATTCTCTGTGGCGCCATGATTTTCAGAAGGTACAGAAGATTACCGTAGGTGGTTTTCATGGCCCCGTCAAAAAAAAAAAAGAAAAGAAAACTAGCAGTGAAGTCAGAGGACGTAGGATACAGTAGCAAGGCATGGCAAGTCTTTCAGATTTCTCATGGAGCCAGTGACAGACACAGATACCTTTCGATTCATATATACGAACTCCCAGGATTGGAAGTAAAAAAAAAAATTTATTCTCCTGTGGATGTTTCTGTCCTTGTCACCACTGAACTGGGAGCTTCATAATGTTATGACTTTAGGAGTGGGACTTCATGGCTGCTCTCTTCATTGTAAGAAAAATGCATCAACTGCATTTTCCTCTTATTTCACTCTCTTTTTCCATTTTCCCCTTTGGATAACAATGCCTTTAGTGTTCTTCATGTGAGCTGGAAAAAATCTGGTAGAAGACTAGTTGTTGACAGTTTGAATTATAGAATCAAAACACCAGGGTAAAAGGTAGGGTTTTCAGTATACCACATGTACAGACTCCTCTGTGAAATGGAAAGAACTTCCTAATGTAACCAAAGGGAATTTTCTGTCTCTGGTCTCTCTTGCCAAAGCAATGAGGTCACACCTGTGTTCATGATTTATTGAGCCACTACAGTGCACACAGAACTATGCAGGACAACCTGAAAGAAGGATCACATATGCTTCCTCTTCTCAAGAATTTCATTTGATTAAAAAGTAAGATTAGGCCAGGCGTGGTGGCTCACGCCTGTAATCCCAACACTGTGGGAGGCTGAGGCGGGCAGATCACTTGAGGTCAGGAATTCGAGACCAGCCTGGCCAACGTGGTTAAACCCCGTCTCTACTAAAAATACAAATTAGCTGGGCATGGTGGCATGTGCCTGTAATCCCAGCTACTTGGGAGGCTGATGCAGGAGAATCGCTTGAAGCCGGGAGGCGGAGGTTGCAGTGAGCCCAGATTGCGCCACTGCCCTCCAGCCTGGGCGACAAGAGCGAGACTCCATCTTAGAAAAAATAAATAAATAAAATTTTAAAAATAAGATTAACACACTTTTAAGCAAGCAACAACCCAAAATATATTATGCCTAAAGAAGTAATACAAGCACAAACATACCAATTTACACTTATATCCAATGGAAATATTTGGGTGTTATTAAAAATTTGCATTTAAGAATCAATCTTATGACATTTTGGCAAAGTTTCATGACAATTGATATTACTAAATACCTTTTTTCTTCTGTCATCAGAAATCTGCTCTTCACTTTTTTTCTTTTTTTTTTTTTTAACAGGGTCTCACTCTGATGCCCTGGCTGGAGTGCAGTGGTGCCATCTTGGCTCACTACAACCTCTGCCACCCGGGCTCAAGCCATCCTCCCACCTCAGCCTCCCAAGTAGCTGGGACTGCAGGTGCACACCACTCCTAGGTAATTTTTGGTATTTTGAGTACTGACCAGGCTGGTGTCAAACTCATGAGCTCAAGCGATCCACCTGCCTTAGCCTCTCAAAGTGCTGGGATTATAGGCATGATCCACCGCACCTGGCCACTTTTATTTTTAATTGAGACAGGGTTTTGCTGTTACCCAGGCTGGAGTGCAATGGTGCCCTCATGGCTCACTGCAGCCTTAACCTCCCTGGCTCAATCAATCCTCCCACCTTAGCCTCCCAAGTAGCTGAGACTACAGGCACATGCCAACATGCCAGGCTAATTTTTCCTATTTTTTGTAAAGACAGGGTCTCACTATGTTGACTAGGCTGGTCTCGAACTCCTGGGCTCAAGGGATCCTCTCACCTCCGCCTCCCAAATGTTGGGATTACAGGTATAAGCCATCATGCCCATCTTGCCCTTCACTTTTTATTCCAAATGTCAACATTTGCTGAAAGTCTACTGTGTAAGCAAGCAATAGCACCGTACAGTTCACTTCCTGAAGCCCTTCTCTGTTACTAAAATTCTACCTAAAAGGAAGTAGAGAATAGTGGTTAAAGCCTCAAGGCCTGGTAATATGGTTTGGCTGTGTGTCCCCATCCAAATCTCACCTTGAATTGTAATAATCCCCACATGTTGTGGGAGGGACCCGGTGGGAGGTAATTGAATCATGGAGATGGCATCCCCCATGCTGTTCTCATGACAGTGAATGAGTTCTCGCGAGATCTGATGGTTTTATACGTGTCTGGCACTTCCCCTGCTGGCACTTCTCCTTCCTGCTGCCCTGTGAAGAAGGTGCCTTTCTTCCCCTTTGCCTTCCGTCATGATTGTAAGTATCCTGAGACCTTCCCAGCCATGCAGAACTGTGAGTCAATTAAACCTCTTTTCTTTATAAATTACCCAGTCTTGGGTATTTCTTTATTGCAGCGTGAGAATGGAGTAATACACCTGGGATCCAAAATCTGAAATTCACAGATCAAACCTGGCTGAGCAAAACAATCACCAGCAGAGCTTTATGGAAAATATAGACTTCTGGGTCCCACCCCTGCAAACCCTGATTGAGTTTATCTAGAATATGGCCCCCCAAGAAAACAAATCCAATTTTCACAAAACTTCTGATCTAGGAGGATAAAATATATTAAGAACCACTGGGCTACCCTAAGGCATTGGTCTCTAAAGTGGGAGGGACACATCTGGGGTGGGAGGACCAAGCTAATTAACAGGAGTGTGGGAAGAATGCACTGCAATGAGTACAAATACTTCCATTTGCATTTGTTTTTAGTTTAAATATTATGAAGGAGATTCAGTTTGACTAATATTTCATACACTCACTGACTGGCACCCTCAACAGGACTGTATGCTAGATTATAAGCAAAGTATCCTGAGGCACGGATTGAGATTCCAAATGCAGGGCTGTAGGTATCAGCCACTCATTTATTCCTTCCTTTCTCACTTCTTATTATATTACCCAATGTTAACTAAACCACCCTTTACAAATTGACATGTTTTGAAAATATTGCTGCAAAAAGACTGAAGTTAGCAGATAGTATTTAAAAGGTAAGCACAGACAGCAATAAGAAAATGAAAGAGTTGACTGGCCTTGGTGGCTCACATCTATAATCCCAGTGCTTTGGGAGGTCAAGGCAGGAGGATCACTGGAGGCCAGAAGTTCAAGGCCGCAGTGAGCTATGATCATGCCACTGCACTCCAGCCTGTCTGAATTTTTAAAAAAGAAAAGAAAATGGAAGACTTGACATGCCTCTTACTACTATCACAAGTTCATCATCAGCCATTTTATGAGGGAAAAACAAAAATAATCTAATCAGATCTCAAGAAAATGAGTCAAAAGTGTTTCAGATATCAGGAAGACTATTTGAAATAATCACCCTTTAAAAGCATATTTTCTGGTCCAGGTGCATTGGCTCACACCTGTAATCCCAACACTTTTGGAGGCCAAAGCAGGAGAATCACTTGAAGCCAGGAGTTTGAGACCAGTCTGGATGACACAGAGAGAACTCGTGTCTACAAAAAGGAGGAAAATTCACTAGGCATGGTGGTACATGCCTATAGTCTCACCTAGTCAGAAGGCTGAGTCCCAGCTACCCTTGAGCCCTGGAGTTCGAGGTTACAATGAGCTATGATCATGCCACCGCATTCCAACTTGTATGACAGAGCAAGACCGTGCCTCAAAAAAAAATTAAAAGCATATTTTTATAGACATTTGTTAATATATAGTATGTCTGGACTCAATTTTTTTTCCTAATAGCAGTACCAAATGAAAAAGCTTGGGTAATACTGAATTAAGGAGGAAAAAGTTATTGCTCATCTCTGTTTTGCCTCCTGCAAAGGCTGTGATCTCTGTTTCTGTTCAGCTCTTCATTGGTTCCCTGCCTCTGTGTCCTCCACAGCACAGTAGTAAACAGCAGCATCTGCCTCCCGCACCTGGAGGATAAGCAGCGATGAAGAGAACCGTTCATAGGTCATGTTGTATCGTCCCTGCTGAGAAGGCTTTGAGCCTTTAACAAGGAGTCTTGGTGCACATCCCGGGAAGTGAAGGTACCAGAAGAAGTTGTAAGCATTGGACACAGAGTGATTACAGAAGATTTCCACAACAGCTCCCTCCGAAGTTGCCACTGTGGAAGGCTGAAACACTTGGTCCTTGCTTTCTGCAACTACAGAAAACAAAGAGGGCTGTCACTTTAATGGTACTATTTGGCTTGTTGATTGCCCCTTAGGTACAGTGAATGTTAGATCTGACTTCTGTTGTTTTTGTATTAAAAATGAGTCCAAATTTTAAAACAATTTCATACACTTTTACAAAACCAAATAGTGAAGGAGGCTACTCACCCTTCCAGGGAGAGTTGAGGAGAAGCCCTAGCCACACCGCCCCCAGAGTGCTCTGCAAAGCCATGGCCAAAATGCAGTTGGTCTCACCAGAATGCTTATTTAAGACTACCTGTTTTGCATTTTTTTCTTTGTGTCAGTGACATCATCAGCCAGAATCTACAACCTTTAGAAGGGTTGCTACAGTTGTGAGGCTGCTTAGTAATGATGTCACTGTGCTTTGTTCTGATAAATTAATCTTAAAAGGGAATGCATCCTTTATAAGGTCACTGTGGTTGTGCAAATCTAGTATTCAAGGAGCTTCCTTTCTTCTCTAAGGGTATTAGAAGGAGTCACATAATTAATGGGGCACTGCTTCATCACACAAATTAAAGTGATATAGTCACACAAAAAGTACGCTAAGTCCTGTCACATATGACATGATGACCTGCTAATGTGTTTAAAATAATTAGCGTGAGATATCAGTAGCTGCAGTAGATGAGAAATGAATTTTTTAAGGTACAAAAGTTACTGTGTAAATATACTGATCAAAATTTGACTCCTTGCATTCAAGGTGATCTTTGGAGCAAATACGGAAAAAAAATCAGTTGTAATTTTTCTGTAAACAAAAGAAACAAAAACTGCATTTGGAGATCATCTCTTTTGGTATGGTACCTATCCTCATTTTGCAACCTGACACTGTTATTGTTATTAATATAGGGCTTACTGCAAAGTTCTATCTCCAGCTTTTATTATACGCTACAGCTTTCCTTGGGATTTTACTTGAAAAAGAAGAGGAAACAGTGTGTAGCAATTCAGTGTTTATACAGTAGGGTTTTTATGTAACCTCCGCCACCTAGCGGACTACATGGGAACTCATGAAAAATAATTTCTCCATGCACCCTCTAAGACAAGTGTTCACAGCTTCTCATGTCTTCAAGAGATTTCATGTCCTTTGCTTTTGTTCAAATTTTTCATCCTTATTCAATTTCCATAGGAATATGAAGGCTATCCAGAGGAAATAACTGCCTTTTGGAAAAGCCTTCTGAATACTAAAAGATGTTCTTCATTCAGGTGAGTGGCTATTAAACACATACTTTCATGGAGTAACACACTTCTCTTTCCATCTTCAGATGGTTGCTTTATGCATCCCCTTTCCTTTCTTTAATAGTCTTCTAGGTGAGAGGAAATCCATTTCTTTCCTAATCTTTTCTATTTTCTTAATGACAGAGTCCTTGATAATGATAAGATGAGCCGGGAGCAGTGGGTCAAGCCTGTAATCCCAGCATTTTGGGAGGCCAAGGTAAGTGGATTACCTGAGGTCAGGATTTCGAGACCAGCCTGGCCAACATGGTGAAACCCTGTCTCTACTAAAAATATATAAATTACCTGGGCATGGTGGCAGTCTCCTGTGATCCCAGCTACTCGGGAGGCTGAGGCAGGAGAATCACTTGAACCCGGGAGGCAGAGGTTGCAGTGAGCCGAGATCGCGCCACTTCACTCCAACCTGGACAACAGAGCAAGACTCCATCTAAAAATAAAAATATTAATAATGATAAGATGATCATTTAGGTCCAACAGAAACCTTTTATTTATATGTACGACTCAAAAAGCTTCCAAATAAAATACAGAATTCAAAAATGCCTCTAAAATGAGGATAGAAAAATCAAAGGGAAGTGGACCGATATATTTAGTGGAAGGACTAAGATCGCTACTATGATTAATTTGAGCTCTGAAATTTCTGACAACCAAAACACAGAGGGGAACACAAAAGAAATACAATTTTACAAGTAAGCTGATTAAGGCTTCAAGCAGCTTCTTACTGAAGCCAAGTAGTACAGAGCTACAGATAACTTAAAACTCTTTTTAGATACTGGTTATGTACTTTTGGTTCAAAGTAACTACTGCACAGTATTTCAGCATGCACCACACTTACTTAGGCAATCCCCTAGTGATGGAATTATAGGCTGCCTGTAACTCCTGCAAACACAGCAATTAACATTTTTTTTTACATTTCACCTATTAACTATGTGAGAATTTCTCTAGGATATGTCCCCAGCAAGGATTGTTCAATCATAGCACATACACATACTCAATTTCACGACGGTAATGATTGGAAGTAGCTACAGCCACTTACGCTTCTACCAGCAGTGCATGAGCATTCCAGTCTTTCCATAACCTCAACAACACTTAGTATTATAAAACTGTCTACTTTTACCAATCTACTGAGTATGGAATGTCAACTTGCATTACCCTGATTATTAGTCTATTGAGCCACTTGTATTTCCCTTTCCCATGTTATCTATATACATGATTTCTCACTTTAAAATTAGACCTCTAGTTTTTCTCAGTAAATCATAAGAGTTTCTCATATATTAATTTTTTGCTGTATCCAAAATCACAAGTATCTTTTTCTAATATGGTCCCAGTCTATTAGCTTTGTCTATGGTGTCCTTTTTTTTAATGGAAATCCTTAATTTTGAAGGAATCAACATTATCATTTTTTTTCACCTTATTGGGTTTTAGGGATTTTGATTTAGAAATCATTCTTCACCACAAAGCCACAAATACATTTTCCCACACTGTGTTTATTATCTTTATAGATTTGTTTTTTACATTTAGGTTTTAATTCATCTAAAATTTACATCTGTAGAAGACCCAACTACTTTATTTTTCTCCATAGAGCAGGACAGTTTTAATAGCACAATCTACTAAATAATCCACCATTCCCTACAGATTTGTGGCATCATTGTTATCATATTAGACTTACCTATGAACTTGATTCACAAATGTACCTATTGAACTTCCTGAGTTTTATATTCATCTTGTTGTTTCTCTGCAATACTACTATACTATTTTTACTATCTTAGCTTTAGCAAGATCCTCTTGTCAGTCAAATATTCAGATGTAATTTAATAAAATCTACTAAGCTAATTTAAGTAGAAAAGAAAATATTAAGATATATTAAATAGATCACAGACTCTCCAGCAGAGATAGGCAGTGAGAATTCAATGCTATACAGCCAAAAACAATGTTTAAACACAGCACAGGGAATTCTCTAATCAATCAAATCTCACACTGCTCACCCTAACACTACAAATTCACTCAACCAACAACAAGAACACTCACTACTGAATATACAAAGCCCTTCCATTGCTGCCCAGAAAGTGCTAGGCATAGTCCCTACTGTATTAGCTATTCATTCATTGCTATAAAGAAATAGCCGAGACTGGATAACTTATAAAGAAAAGAGGTTTGACTGGCTCACAGTTCTGCAGGCTTTACAGGAAGTATGGTGTTGGCATCTGATCAGCTTCTGGGGAGACCTCAAGAAGCTTACAGTCATGGTAGAAGGCAAAGAAGCAGCATGCATGTAACATGGCGAAAGAAGGAGCAAATTGGGGTTGGAAGGTGTCACACACTTTTAAATAACCAGACCTCACAAGAGCTCATTATCACAAAGACAGCACTAAGCCATGAGGGATCTGCCACCATGATCCAAACGCATCCCATCAGGCCCCATCTCCAGCACTGGGGATTAAATTTCAACATTTGAGTGGGGACAAATATCCAAACGATATCATCTGATGTAGACACTAAAGAATATTTCTGCAAACTTACTACTGGAGGAAAATAACAAAGAGTAGCACTGATAGTGGTTATCCCTGTCTTGCTTCTGACCAAAAAGAGAATGCAGCTACAATGTCTCCACTATTGAAGCTTCCTTTGTAGCCTAATACATGCCCAATTTTTTAGAATGTCCATTAGTGCTGGAAAAGAGAGTGTATTTTCTGTACATCTCACAAAGCTCCTTTTGAACATATTTCAATCCACTTCTATCTGTAAAATTCTGTCTCTACAGGGGGCTCAAAAACAGTATGAGGAGACAAGTGGAGAAGAGATGGTATGCCTTCCTCCTCCAATATTTTCTCATCTCTTCACCTTAGCCTTTTTACTCATCCAAATTTTCTCTCCTCTCTCCAAGTTACAAAAAAAAAATAGGTCTCATCCATGAAAGGAGAAAAATTAATTCAGGTGGAGAGAGACAAAGAAAGAAATAAGGAGGATGGAGATCTTGGTGGTTTCACAAGCAGCAGCCAGCCAAAATGTCATTGGATAGCTTGAAAAGACATTTTGAAATGATCTATATCCAATTTACCTGGGACTTAAATATAATATTTATAACAAAACATAATTCTAATTCATTTGAATTCCTCCAAAGTTCTAAGAGAACTTCATTGGTTTTGGACAATGATTAGAGAGGAAAATAACACCAAGTAGGATCAAAGAAGAAAGAATAGGCTTAATATTACAGGGAGAGGCATCTGGGGATAGGGTGGGAGATAAGTAAAGGAAAAAATGGTAAAACCCCCCAAGATGGCAAAAAGTAACATATAACAAAAATGGGACTTTATCTGCCAATTATTCAAATAGACTCCAATAAAGTCTATTGAAAAATAATTACTTGCTGTAATTGGATTTTGTGGGAAACGATGAAGAGACTGTGCTCTGTGATGAAGATTGATTGAGGCATGATAGAATAGCATGAGTGAAGTCAGTGAGAATAGCAGCATAACAAGCAAAAACCACCTCTTCACAAAGGCAATGAAAACACTGGCCAAAAAAACTGTCAAAATAACTTATTCTGGCCGAGCACAGTGGCTCATGCCTATAAACCCCGCACTTTGGGAGGCTGAGGCAGGCAGATCACTTGAGGTCAGGAATTTGGGACCAGCCTCACAACATGGTGAAACCCTGTCTCTACTAAAAATACAAAATTTAGCCGGGCGTGGTGGCACACGCCTGTAATTTCAGCTACTCAGGAGGCTGAGGCATGAGAATCACCTGAACCCAGGAGATAGATAGAGTTCGCAGTGAGCTGAGATCGTGCCACTGCACTCCAGCCTGGGTGACAGAGTGAGACTCTATCTCAAAAACAATGAATAAATAAATAAATATTTTTTTTCTGAACTCTGGAAATTAACAAAAGACTTGCAATAATCCAAGAAGCATTTACTCACGAAAACTGGCTGTATCTAGATAAGAACAGTGAGCAGCAACTTTGTGGTGTTTTAATTTGTCCTGTTCTCGTCTTCTTCTCTCCAGCTCTCCAATAGCCTTGAAAACCAACAGCACTGCCATAATGGTGAGAAACGCAGCCTTGAAGCTACTAGACAGGGCAAAGCTGGTTTGGAGCTCCCCAAAAACACTATTCTCAGAGCACTGTCATTATTTGACCTGTCTGGCATATTCCTGCAACCTCCATTGGCAAGACTTGCCTGTATTTGATCTTATTCAGAATTGGCTCATTGCAAACAACCTTTTTGGAGGGGAGGAGGTGGAAAACAATAAGCACCAATTATTTAACATTGCCACTGCCTGAGGAGATGACAATAGTGGAACAAACAAGAAACTGACCAATACACTTAAAGGAAAAGCTGAATAACAAAATGTCAATAGGGGGCTCTGAAAAACTCCAACATATTCCTGAAACTCTAGAAAGCCATGCACAAGCACACAGAAGGCTGTATACACGCCAAAGGCCACTTGAAGACCTAGGAAAGATCGAAGAAGTACCTAATATCTCACCTAAGACTGACCTTGAAGCTCTGTGAGAGCAAGAAGTGAAGGCTAAGGCAGAGTTGCAAACTGCCAGGCTAAATATTGAAGGTCTGGTGAAACACATGCACAAAGCCCATCAGTGAAGGATGAGAGACCTACTGATTCCAGACATTTAAGGAAATCTCTATCCAATCATTAGCTGACCATTAAGCTAAACGAGCAGAGATTTTAATGGCCACACATGACAAAGAATACAGGCTTTACAAATGCATTCAGGAAAGTCAGTAAACAAACTGATAGCAAGCACAATAACAAGCAGCAGCAACAAACCCCGAGGGGGTGAGTGACATTTCCAGAGTTGCCATATTATTTAAAATGTTAAATATCTCCCAAAAAAACGATAAAATTTTAAAGATAAATAAATAAAATGTTTCAAGGCAAAAGTAAAATAAAATGTCCATAACCAGTTTTCAATTAAAAAAAAGACAAAACATGCAAAGAAACAAGAAGATATGGTCTACAGAAAAGTCAAACAAAGAAAAGGAAAGTTTGAGGAAGCTAGATATTGAAATTATGAGGCAAAGACTTTCAATCAGCTATTTCAAACATGTTCAAAGAACTTTAAAAAATCATGAATAACGAACTAAGAGAATATAAGACTTATGGCTCACTAACTATAGAATATCAATGAAGAGATAGAAATTATAACAAAAGGACCAAAGAAAAAAAAATAAATTTAAAAGGATTAAAACTATATAATTTTCTTCTACCATAATGAAATTAAACTAAAAGTTAAAAAGGAAATTTGGGAAATTCACAAATATGTGAAAATTAAACAACACACTCCTAAACAAACAATGAATCAAAGAAGAAATCATAAGGGAAATATGAAAATAATTTGAGATTAAAGGAAACAAAAACACACCCAAAAAATCCATAACAAAACTTATGATATGCAGCTAAAGCAGTGCTTAAAGGGAAATTTATAAACACCAAATTATAAAAAGAAAAAATATTAAATTAATCATCTGTTTACCTTAAACTAGAAATAAAGGAACAAACTAAACCTAAAGCAAGAAGAAGGAAGGAAATAATAAAGACTAGAGTGGAAATAAATGAAACAGAGATGATAAAAGCAATAGAGAAAAACAAATTAAACCAAAAATGTCTTCTTTGAAAAGATCAAGAAAATTGACAAACTTTTTGTTATGCTAAATTGACCAAGAAAAAAAAAAGAGAAAACACTGAAATGACTAAAATCAGGAATAGAAACATCACAAATTTTACAGAAATAAAAATGATTATAAGGGAATGCTATGAACAACAATGGCATATGCCAACAAATTGGATAACCTAGATGAGAAAGACAAATGCCTAGAAAGACGTAAACTACCAGAACTGACTCAAGAAGAAATAGAAAATCCGAACAGATCTATAACAAGATCAAATAAGTAAACAAAAAGTATTCCACAAAGTTAAATCCAGGCCCAGGAAGCTTCACTAGTGAATTGCATCAAATGTTTGAAGAATTAGCCCCAGTCCTTCACAAACTCTTCCAAAAAATGAAAGAGGTGACAATACTTCCCATTTTGCAATTATAAGGGAACAATGCTTAAAACTTTCATAATATTGCTCAAGCCTAATTTGCCTAATACTTCCCAGACTGCATCTTTTTATTCTTCTTTCTTGACTTTTCTCTCTTTTCATAAGAATTCCCTAAGGTTCCATTTTCAGACCTTCAATTTCTGCCCTTTCTCAATCAGTCCTACCTGTATCTTTGGTAGTCATTTCAAAGACAAATTTTAGGGAAGTAGGTGAGCCATTTATTTTTAAATAAATATCTAATCTGACATGGTTTTGCCTATAGTCATGCAGGTGTGCACTGTCCAACCCCAGGAGAACTACTCACATCACAGACCCATAGATTTTAATTTCCATTACAATTTGTAGGCAAATGGTAGTAAAGCAACTTTATCTCATAAAAATCAGTAAATGCAAACAGGCTACAACTAACTGTAACTCACAAAGAATGCTATAATGACCCTAACTCTGACATCCCTAGTGAGTTAGGACTGCAAAGGAAACTGATGAACTCCTAAGAGAAATTTTGTTTTCTTTACTCAAGAGATCTTATTATTACACAAGTCAAAATCTAACTGCTTTTCACACAAAACCTGCCTCTCTTTCTGACTTTCAATGTCAGTATTTGTTTCTAACATTCACCTAGAGTTTAAATCAGCTAGTTATCTCCACCCTCTAATCTATTCTATACAGTTGAGTAAGATTAACCTGCCTCTGAGATATAACAAGTGTGTCACATTTAAGGGAGTTGATGATGTTTGCAGACTGCGAATAGGATGTGGTGCCACCAGGTGTGCAAAAGTAGCTTAGTATAGCCTCTTGAGCTAACCTGCTTGCTCTAATGGTAAGCCATTTCTACTTTTGCTCTGGGAACCTATTCTAAAGCAACATGTACAAACTCTACAAAAGTCTTCTAATCTTCTGTCATTTCATGTTTAGTGTTTCTGAAATTAAAGCAGTAATTCTGAGTTCCTTTTTCATCTTTCTTCCAGAATTCACCTCTGAATGCTAAACAGTTTCCTCCTGAGTATGACTAGACTGTATGATTCTCTGCCTCCTAGATATGCTCTGTGTGCATAGCTTGGTTCATTGACCACATTAATTCATTTACATGTTAATCACTTCAAAACCACAACAGTTTTAATAAGGTCCTCTGGGGAAACGCAGCTTCCTTTGTTAACTACTCTTCTTACCACAGAGAAGCATTTAGAGACCAAAGAGTAATCAGTGAGCCTAAGAGTTCTAATGAATCACCAGAGGCATCCCTTGGTCTTATCTATGATAATGGCATGAGCCAGAGAAACACAGGAGATTAATTAAAAAGTTGCAATTTCCTCTAGGTCTTCTTAAGAGGCAGTCTCTATTGACCTGTAACTTGTCAAAAGTAACAAAACTCTAGTCTTCTTGCCTCCAGAACTTGTGTGTGTTTGATTACAAACACTCAACCTCTTGAGTGCCATTCAACCCAGCAGAGCAGAAGCAAATTAGTACCCTGTAACCCTATTCCTGCCTGCACAGCTTCCTTCATCATTAAGAGAAAACACCGTGTGGAAAGAAGACTTTTAATCTAGATTATAGTCACCTTCTTCACTAAGGCCCTGTGAGTGGTAGTTAGCCCATACAATTCATTTATTATTTTCATTTCCCACTGAATTGGTCTGTTGTCTTAGGCCCAATTGGAGATGCAGTTCAAGATAATAAATTATTATCCAAGAAATCTGAAGTGGAAAGAAGTCTTAGAGTTGACCTTTACAGGAGAGAAAGCAAACAGTCCAGAAGGTTACACAACTAATCTAAGCTCATAAAGTTTGTGATTAACCAAGATTTACAGCTTGAATCCTAGTCACCTAGTAAAATGTTTTTCCAAGAGAAATTACAAGTCTCTATCACCTGAAGACAAGCCTGGAAAAAAGTTAAGGGATTGCTTCTATTAAATTGCAGTTAGAAAAATATGATTCCCTATCATTTCTTCCTCTGAAATTTTGAAATCTCTGATAGTTTCCCTTTCCTCTCCATTCTCATTGCCTTGTTTTTATTAACTCATGATCCTAATGCTACCATACCCTCCTTACTTTGGCATCCATAATTCAGTAATTACTATTTCTAGTTTATCCTTCACACCACGACTAAATAATCTTTCTAAAAGGAAATCATGTCACAACTGATTTAATAAATGTAAACTATATAATCTTAATAATGTCATTGTTCTTCTTAATTACCCCTGCTATATTGAGTGAAGTGAGGGGCCTAATTAGATTTTTTGCCTCATATATCCATTTAATAACTTCAAAATACTTGGTTTAAATTTGCCTACTTTATTGATTTATACTCTCCTTTTTATCACATATTAGATTCTTAGGCATAGCGGCGTTTATTTCTGTGCTGTTGTTGTTGTTCCATGCACCTTTAAGTTAGTTCCCTATGCTTTACTTTGTTTTGACAACCATGTGCTTATACATTGGAAAAACAAACTGTGATATAGCCATGCAATGGAATGCTACTTAGGAATAAAGGTGAGTGAACCATTGGTAAAAGACATGACATAAAAGAATCTCAAAATGATTATGCTGAGTAAAAAAAAATAAAAAATAGACCAAAAGAAGTACATATTGTTCATTTACATAAAATTCTAGAAATTCTGGAAAATTTAAACTAATCTACAGTGACAGAAAGTGCATTCATGGTTGCTTGGGAAAGGAAGACAGGGGCAAAAAGAGAAAAACAGGATCACGAGAGGGCACAAGAAAACTTTTGTGATTGATGGTTATATTAATCAATTTGATTGTGGTGATGGCGTCATGGGTGTATACATATGTCACAATTTATCAAACTGTGTACTTTAAATATATTCAATTTATTGCATGATAGCTATACCCTAAAAAGGCCATTATGGGGGGAAAAAGGCTTTCTAAAATAACCATTATGAGGTCACTGGTGACCTTCAAGGGAACAGGTTCCATAAGATAGTAAGTGTGGAAACCCAAGACATAAAATTACATAAAATTATGTAATTATTACATAAAAGTACTTGATATAATTTCAATTTTCTTAAATTTATTGAGACTTGTTTTTGTGGCCTGTCATATGGCCTCTCCTGGACAATGCTCCATGTACTGATGAATAGAATGTATATTCTGCAGTTGTTGGGTAGAATATTCTGTAAATACCTGTTAAGCTCATTTATTCTAGGACATAGCTTAAATGCATTGTTTCTTTGTTGATTTTCTGTCTTGATAACCTGTCTAGTGCTGTCAGTGAAGGATTGAAGTCCCCTGCTGTTATTGTGTTGTTGTCTGTCTCATCTTTTAGGTCTAGTAGTAACTGTTTTATAAATTTGGGAGCTCCAGTGTTAGGTACATATATATTTAGGATTGTGATATTTTCCTATTGGACAATTCTTTCATCTTTATATAATGTCCCTCTTTGTCTTTTTTAACTGCTGTTGCTTTAAAGTTTGTTTTATTTGATATAAGAATAGCTACTCCTGCTTTAGCATCCATTTGCATGGAATATCTTTTTCCACCCCTTTACCTTAAGCTTATGTGAGTCCTTTTGTGTCAGGTGAGTCTCTTGAAGACAGTAGATACTTGGCTGGTGAATTTTTATCCATTCTGCCATTCTGTATCTTTTAAGTGGAACACTTAGGCCATTTACATTCAATGTTAGTATTGAGATATAAGGTACTATTCTACTCATCGTGCTATTTGTTGCATGAATATCTTGGTTTTTTATTGTGTTTTCGTTTTATAGGTCCTGCAAGATTTATGCTTTAAAGAGGTTCTATTTTGGTGTATTTCAAGGATTCGTTTCAAGATTTAGAGGTCCTTTTAGCAGTTCTTGTAGTGCTGGCTTGGTAGTGGTAAACTCTCTCAGCATTTATTTGTCTGAAAAAGACTGTATCTTTCCTTTATTTATGAATGTTAGTTTCATTGGATACAAAATCCTTTGCTGATAATTGTTTTGTTTAAGGACTCTGAAGATAGGGCCCCAATCTCTTCTAGCTTGTAGGGTTTCTGCGAGAAATCTATTATTAATCTGATAGGTTTTCCTTTATAGGTTACCTGGTGCTTTTGCCTCACAACTCTTAAGGTTCTTTCCTTCATCTTAACTTTACATAATGTGATGACTATGTGCCTGGTGATAATCTTTTTTGCAATAAATTTAGCAGGTGTTCTTTGAGCTTCTTGTATTTGGATGTCTAGATCTCTAGGAAGGTTGTAGAAGTTTTTCTTGATTATTCACTCAAATATGTTTTCCAAGCTTTTGATTTCTCTTCTTCCTCGCGAACACCAATTATTCTTAGGTTTGGTCATTTAATATAATCCCAGACTTCTTGGAGGCTTTGTTAAATTTTTTTTTATTCTTTTTTCTTTGTCTTTGTTGGATTGTGTTAATTTGAAAGCCTTGTCTTTGAGTTCCAAAGCTTTTTCCTCTGCCTGTTCAACTCCATTGCTGAGACTTTCCAGTGCATTTTGCATTTCTCTAAGTGTGCCTTTTCATTTCCAGAAGTTGTGATTGTTCTTTATTTATGTTATCTATTTCACTGAATATTTTCTCTTTCATATCTTGTATCTTTTTTTCATTTCACTAAGTTGGACCTCACCTTTCTCTGGCGCCTCCTTGATTAGCTTAATAATCGACCTTCTGAATTATATTTCTGGCAATTCAGGGATTTCATCTTGGTTTGGATCCATTGTTAGTGATCCAGTGTGATCTTTTGGGGGTGTTAAAGAACCTTGTTTGTGTCGTATTACGAGAATTGTTTTTCTGGTTCCTTCTCATTTGGGTAGACTATGTCAGAGAGAAGATCTGGAGCTCAAGGGCTGATATTCAGATTTATTTGTCTCATGGTATGCTCCCTTGATGTGTGCTATCTCCCTTCCCATGGGGATGCCACTTCCTGGGAACCAAACTGTAGTGATCATTATTTCTCTTCTGGATCTAACCACCCAGTAGTGCCACTGGGCTCTGGGCTGGTACTTGGGGTAGGGGCAGGGGAGTGTCTGCACAGAGTCTTGTGATGTGAACCATTGTCTGGAGTCTCAGCCATGGATAGCAGCACCTGCTCCAGTGGAGGTAGCAGTAGGGGGGTGAAATGGACTCTATGAGGGTCAGGCAATGAGCAGGGTCCTAGAGCTCCTGAGAGAATATGTCCTTTGTCTACAGCTACCAGGGCATGTAGAGAAAGACCATGAGGTGGGGGCAGGGTTACGCAAGTCTGAGCTCAGACTGTCCTTGGGCGGGGCTTGCTAAGGCTGCTGTGGGAGATGGGAGTGTGGTTCTGAGGGCAATGAAGTTATGTTCCCAGGGGGATTATGGCTGCCTCTACTGAGTCATACAGGTCACCAGGGAAGTGGGGGAAAGCCAGCAGTTACTGGCCTAACCCAGCTCCCACAAAGCCCAAAAGGCTGGTCTAACTCCCAGCCTTTTGGTGCCCCCACCAACAGCACCAACTGCTTTTGGTGCCCCCCTAACAGCACCAAGTTTATTTCCAGGCAGAGGGTGAGCAGAGCTGAGAACTTGCCCTTAGGCTACCAGCCTCCTGGCTGAGAAAGCAAGCAGGGCTTTCAGGTTTCACACCTTCCCCCCTGCTTAGGCTTCTGTGCTGTGTCTGTGCTCTCAATTTCTCCCTCCCCTGAGTTCTGTCTAGGAAACTTTGAGTTCGGTCAAAACTGTTACAAAGTTCAGCGGATGTTTCCTCCTCCCTGTGGTCTTTTCCCAGTTCCTCTGGCAGCCCTCCCCAAGGACCTCTGTGGAACAAAGTCAGAAATGGCTTCCCTGGGGATTGAGATTACCCACAGGGCTCTTCCCACTGCTTCTTCCACCCCTGTATTTCGCTTGGCTCTTTAAATTTGTCTCAGCTCCAGGTAAGGTTAAACATACTATCTTTGCAACAACACTAACTGTGAGAAAATTCTATACCTATTAAACAGTCATTCTCCACTTCTCCTCATCCCCTGGTAAACACTAGTCTACTTTCTGACTCTACAAATTTACCTATTCTGGATGTTCAATATAAAAAGAATCATACAACAGGTGGTATTTTATGTCTGGTTTCTTTAACTTAGCATAAAGCTTTTGAAGGTCAATCAGAACTTCACTTGTTTTTATGGCTGAATAATAATAATTTGTAGCTATATCACATTTTGTTTATTCATTCACTGATGGACATTTGTCTTGTTTCCATCTTTTGGCTGTTGTGAATAATGCTACCATAAACATTCATATATAATAATTTATTAGAATACCTTTTTTCAATTCTTTTTATTATAGATCTAGGGTTGAAATTTTTGGATCATATTATAATTCTATATTTAACTTTTGAGGAACAGCCAAACTGTTTTCCATAATGGCCGCACCATTTTACATTCCCACCAGAAATAGGCGAGGTTTCCAATTTCTCCACATTCTCACCAACATTTATTTTTCTTTTTTCTAAATTACAGCAATCCTAGTTGAGTGTGAAGTGGTATAATTTGTAATTCTCTGATGACTAAAAATGTGGAGTATATTTTTATATGTTTGTCAGCCATTTGTACATCTTCTTTGTAAAAATGTCTATTCGGGTCTTTTGCCAATTTTTAATCAGGTTGTCTGTCTCTTTGGGGTTGGGCTATAAGAGTGCTTTATTCTAGATACTAGAACCTTATCAGATAAATTATTCATAAATATTTCCTCCCATCCTTTAGATTTTCTACTTACTTTCTTGATATGTCCTTTTACAGACAAATGTTATTAATTTTGAAGAAGTCCAATGTATTTACTTTACCTTGTATTGCTTGTGTTTTGGGTGTCATTTCTAAGAATCTAGTGCCAAGTCCAAGGTCATAAAGATTTACTCCTGTGTTTTCTTCTAAGAGTTTTATAGTTTAGCTTTTAATTTAGATATTTGATCCACTTTGAGTTAATTTTTTCATATGGTATGAGATAGAGGTCTAACTTCATTCTTTTGCGTATGAATATCCAGTTGTCCGAGCACCATTTGTCAAGTAGATCATTCTGTCCTCCATTGAAATGTCTTGGCACCTTTGTTAAAAATTAACTAACCATAGGTATATTGTTTATATCTGGACTCTCAATCTATTCTATTGAGCTTATTTCTTGGGCTTATTATTATTGGCTTTATTTCTGGACTCTCGATCTATTTTATTGATCTGTATGTCTATCTTTATGCCATTAGCATAATGCCTTTGTTACCATAGCTTGTAGTAAGTTTTGAAATATAAAAGTGTGAGTCTTCCTACCTTATTTTTCTTTTTCAAGATTATTTTGGCCAATCTGGATCCCTTGCAATTTCATGTGAATTTTAAAATCAGCTTTTCCACTTCTGCGAAAAAAAAAAAAAAAAAAAAAAACAGGTCATTAGGATTTTGATAGAAATTGCATTGAGTCTGTCAACCATTTGGAGTAGTTTGCTATTTTAACATATTAAGTATTCCAATCCATGAACACAGAATGTCTTTACAGTTATTGAGGCCGTCTTTAATTTCTTTCCACAATGTTTTATACTTTTGTAGTGTACAAATTTTATACCTCCTTGATTAAATATACTCCTAAGTATTTTGTATGCTATTGTAAATGAAATTGTTTTCTTATTTCATTTTCAGATTGTGTGTTTTATATAAATCCTCCATTGCTTTTTAAATAATATTTCTCTTTAAATTAAGTGATTTCTTCTTGGTTAAGTTATTTTTAGGAAGATAGTGTGAGTAAGGCTTCAGAAGAATATTCTAGGCTAATGAGGATATTCCCTGGCTCACAGTGAAGCCCTAGATAGTATGTGTATTTTGTGTCTGTAAGATTGCAGTGAAGAGAGAATGACCTTCTCTCTTCATTGGTTAATAAAGGTAAATAGCTGTAGAGTTGCTTATCATGCACAGATTCTTCTTCATAGTTAGTGTTGTTCCAAAGATAGTATGTTTAAGTTTCCTCATTCAACCTTGCCTCTTCTGTTACACTGTAACAGCAAGGAGGTTACAGAGCCTTACAGCCTTTCATGATTATGTTCCAAAGTACAGCTACCCATTGGCCCCTATGGAGAAATCTATGCTGTGCTGACTCTGTCCAAACTCTATAATGTAGTCATCCTCTCCTGGCATCTTCCTTTACCCTGATCTAATTTCAGATGCACTCATTAGTTGTTCTAATGAGTGTATTTTCACACTTAAAGTGTTGCCTTTTAATTTAAAAAGATGATGTTTCTCCCTTTCTCATTCATTTTCCTTATTGTCTTCAGTTTATTTTAGAGATAGGGCAATAATGGGCAGTTAAGTCTTTATTCTGCATCTTCCATTTCTAGTTTTTCAAACCTAATCCCTGTTGAATCCTTAATATGTGCTATGGCATATTTTATGTGCGTTATCTATTAATTATCTATTAATCCTAATTACCACTCCGATGATATAGACATTATTATTACACCCAACTTATAGATGAGGAAACTAAAGCTGAAAGGCATTAAGTTATTTGCTTAAAGTAACACTGATAACAAATGCTGGAATGAGGGCTTAGACCCAAATACATTTGACTCCAAAGCTGCTTTCATTTAACCTACCATACATGTCATTAACAAGTTCTTTCCTATCAATCAGAATTAAATCCAGAGTAACAGTATTCTTCCTGGTCTCCATTACATTCTTTTCCATAAAACTGTCAGTGAGTCAAAATTTATTAAATGTTTTATCAATCAAGATTGTTTCAATTGCAAGAAACAAAAATTTCAACTCAAGCTGAAGGGGATTTATTGGCTCATAAAACTAGAATGCCCAGAGAGAAAATAGGGCTTCAGGCAAGGCTTAATGCAATATATCTCAATGACTCTATTGAGACATGGGTTACAGTCCAATGACTCTATTGAGATATGGGTTAGGGAATGGGACCAATCAATCAATCCATTCCTCTCAAGCTTCATGATGCAACACAATAGAGAGGAGTGACTGGAATCTGGGGAGGCAGCCATTGTTGCCCATGCATATCCATGCCTAGCAGAATAAGACTCTTACTGGATAACTTCATTGTTACCAAAACAAACACTTCATAGTGTCTTACACTTTACAAAGGCTTTTCACATACATTTCATTACTTTGAATAATTAAAATAAGTATGATTAATTCTCATTTTGTCAATAATGAAAAGGATAAAATGCAAATACTAGAACTCAAGCTCAGGTATGCTAAGACTGGGGCCCATGCCTCCAAAGCAACAGATAGCTTTATGAAATTAATACCACACCATCATGACCACCTTGCCTCTTTACCTGTTTTGTCATTCTGATTAAGCAACCTGTAGTATTTATTAAGAAAAAATGTTTATTTTGCTCTAAAGAAATCTCATCCAAATTCACTCCCATACATTTCAACTCTTAACTTTATGGGTTTCCATACACTTACATACTTCTTAACATGCAGTTCTAGCCCTCCCCTCCCACACCTTCATTTAGATGTATCTTATGAACAAGGTAAATCTTCTGTTCTAATCCTGAATCTCATCCTGCCAAGACTTGGTGGAAAATAAAGCAGGTTTAACAATAACCATTACTTTTTCAAATTGTCTTTCTTTGCTATTGATAAACTATATACTGCTGTATAGAAATTTGGAATTTAAAAAAAAATTCCAGCATCTCCCTTTTATTTTACTGGCACATTGTAAACACACAATAAAGATTTGTTCCCTCTTTTCCTCTTAACCCTATTGGAAAGCCACCAACCACTTTTGTGCATCTCTTTCTCTTGAGTTTATAACAAAACAAAACCATAAATATACATGATTGTCTTTTGAAGCACAGGAATTGCCCTTCTTTTCAGAATATTCACCTGTTCCTTACAACTGGAGCCTTCTGTGCACTCATATGTTTTGGTCTAAATAGCCTGAATAATTTATTCTAGCAATCCAAATAATATTTGAATTCTTATTTCAAACAAATGATAGTCCAGGCTTTGATTGAAATTTTTACTAGTCTTCCTCGTTTCCTTTTTTTTTTTTTTTTTTTTTTTATTTTTTATTATACTTTAAGTTTTAGGGTACATGTGCACATTGTGCAGGTTAGTTACATATGTATACATGTGCCATGCTGGTGCGCTGCACCCACTAACTCGTCATCTAGCATTAGGTATATCTCCCAATGCTATCCCTCCCCCCTCCCCCCTCCCCACCACAGTCCCCAGAGTATGATATTCCCCTTCCTGTGTCCATGTGATCTCATTGTTCAATTCCCACCTATGAGTGAGAATATGCGGTGTTTGGTTTTTTGTTCTTGCGATAGTTTACTGAGAATGATGGTTTCCAATTTCATCCATGTCCCTACAAAGGATATGAACTCATCATTTTTTATGGCTGCATAGTATTCCATGGTGTATATGTGCCACATTTTCTTAATCCAGTCTATCATTGTTGGACATTTGGGTTGGTTCCAAGTCTTTGCTATTGTGAATAATGCCGCAATAAACATACGTGTGCATGTGTCTTTATAGCAGCATGATTTATAGTCATTTGGGTATATACCCAGTAATGGGATGGCTGGGTCAAATGGTATTTCTAGTTCTAGATCCCTGAGGAATCACCACACTGACTTCCACAATGGTTGAACTAGTTTACAGTCCCACCAACAGTGTAAAAGTGTTCCTATTTCTCCACATCCTCTCCAGCACCTGTTGTTTCCTGACTTTTGAATGATTGCCATTCTAACTGGTGTGAGATGATATCTCATAGTGGTTTTGATTTGCATTTCTCTGATGGCCAGTGATGATGAGCATTTTTTCATGTGTTTTTTGGCTGCATAAATGTCTTCTTTTGAGAAGTGCCTGTTCATGTCCTTCGCCCACTTTTTGATGGGGTTGTTTGTTTTTTTCTTGTAAATTTGTTTGAGTTCACTGTAGATTCTGGATATTAGCCCTTTGTCAGATGAGTAGGTTGCGAAAATTTTCTCCCATGTTGTAGGTTGCCTATTCACTCTGATGGTAGTTTCTTTTGCTGTGCAGAAGCTCTTTAGTTTAATTAGATCCCATTTGTCAATTTTGGCTTTTGTTGCCATTGCTTTTGGTGTTTTGGACATGAAGTCCTTGCCCATGCCTATGTCCTGAATGGTAATGCCTAGGTTTTCTTCTAGGGTTTTTATGGTTTTAGGTCTAACGTTTAAATCTTTAATCCATCTTGAATTGATTTTTGTATAAGGTGTAAGGAAGGGATCCAGTTTCAGCTTTCTACATATGGCTAGCCAGTTTTCCCAGCACCATTTATTAAATAGGGAATCCTTTCCCCATTGCTTGTTTTTCTCAGGTTTGTCAAAGATCAGATAGTTGTAGGCAAGCGGCGTTATTTCTGAGGGCTCTGTTCTGTTCCATTGATCTATATTTCTGTTTTGGTACCAGTACCATGCTGTTTTGGTTACTGTAGCCTTGTAGTATAGTTTGAAGTCAGGTAGTGTGATGCCTCCAGCTTTGTTCTTTTGGCTTAGGATTGACTTGGCGATGCGGGCTCTCTTTTGGTTCCATATGAACTTTAAAGTAGTTTTTTCCAATTCTGTGAAGAAAGTCATTGGTAGCTTGATGGGGATGGCATTGAATCTGTAAATTACCTTGGGCAGTATGGCCATTTTCACGATATTGATTCTTTCTACCCATGAGCAAGGAATGTTCTTCCATTTGTTTGTATCCTCTTTTATTTCCTTGAGCAGTGGTTTGTAGTTCTCCTTGAAGAGGTGCTTCACATCCCTTGTAAGTTGGATTCCTAGGTATTTTATTCTCTTTGAAGCAATTGTGAATGGGAGTTCACTCATGATTTGGCTCTCTGTTTGTCTGTTGTTGGTGTATAAGAATGCTTGTGATTTTTGTACATTGATTTTGTATCCTGAGACTTTGCTGAAGTTGCTTATCAGCTTAAGGAGATTTTGGGCTGAGACGATGGGGTTTTCTAGATAAACAATCATGTCGTCTGCAAACAGGGACAATTTGACTTCCTCTTTTCCTAATTGAATACCCTTTATTTCCTTCTCCTGCCTGATTGCCCTGGCCAGAACTTCCAACACTATGTTGAATAGGAGCGGTGAGAGAGGGCATCCCTGTCTTGTGCCAGTTTTCAAAGGGAATGCTTCCAGTTTTTGCCCATTCAGTATGATATTGGCTGTGGGTTTGTCATAGATAGCTCTTATTATTTTGAAATATGTCCCATCAATACCTAATTTATTGAGAGTTTTTAGCATGAAGGGTTGTTGAATTTTGTCAAAGGCTTTTTCTGCATCTATTGAGATAATCATGTGGTTTTTGTCTTTGGCTCTGTTTATATGCTGGATTACATTTATTGATTTGCGTATGTTGAACCAGCCTTGCATCCCAGGGATGAAGCCCACTTGATCATGGTGGATAAGCTTTTTGATGTGCTGCTGGATTCAGTTTGCCAGTATTTTATTGAGGATTTTTGCATCAACGTTCATCAAGGATATTGGTCTAAAATTCTCTTTTTTGGTTGTGTCTCTGCCAGGCTTTGGTATCAGAATGATGCTGGCCTCATAAAATGAGTTAGGGAGGATTCCCTCTTTTTCTATTGATTGGAATAGTTTCAGAAGGAATGGTACCAGTTCCTCCTTGTACCTCTGGTAGAATTCGGCTGTGAATCCATCTGGTCCTGGACTCTTTTTATTGGACTATTTGCGTAGAGGTGTTTGTAGTATTCTCTGATGGTAGTTTGTATTTCTGTGGGATCGGTGGTGATATCCCCTTTATCATTTTTTATTGCGTCTATTTGATTCTTCTCTCTTTTTTTCTTTATTAGTCTTGCTAGCGGTCTATCAATTTTGTTGATCCTTTCAAAAAACCAGCTCCTGGATTCATTAATTTTTTGAAGGGTTTTTTGTGTCTCTATTTCCTTCATTTCTGCTCTGATCTTAGTTATTTCTTGCCTTCTGCTAGCTTTTGAATGTGTTTGCTCTTGCTTTTCTAGTTCTTTTCATTGTGATGTTAGGGTGTCAATTTTGGATATTTCCTGCTTTCTCTTGTGGGCATTTAGTGCTATAAATTTCCCTCTGCACACTGCTTTGAATGCGTCCCAGAGATTCTGGTATGTTGTGTCTTTGTTCTCGTTGGTTTCAAAGAACATCTTTATTTCTGCCTTCATTTCGTTATGTACCCAGCAGTCATTCAGGAGCAGGTTGTTCAGTTTCCATGTAGTTGAGCGGCTTTGAGTGAGATTCTTAATCCTGAGTTCTAGTTTGATTGCACTGTGGTCTGAGAGATAGTTTGTTATAATTTCTGTTCTTTTACATTTGCTGAGGAGAGCTTTACTTCCAACTATGTGGTCAATTTTGGAATAGGTGTGGTGTGGTGCTGAAAAAAATGTATATTCTGTTGATTTGGGGTGGAGAGTTCTGTAGATGTCTATTAGGTCCGCTTGGTGCAGAGCTGAGTTCAATTCCTGGGTATCCTTGTTGACTTTCTGTCTCGTTGATCTGTCTAATGTTGACAGTGGGGTGTTAAAGTCTCCCATTATTAATGTGTGGGAGTCTAAGTCTCTTTGTAGGTCACTCAGGACTTGCTTTATGAATCTGGGTGCTCCTGTATTGGGTGCATAAATATTTAGGATAGTTAGCTCCTCTTGTTGAATTGATCCCTTTACCATTATGTAATGGCCTTCTTTGTCTCTTTTGATCTTTGTTGGTTTAAAGTCTGTTTTATCAGAGACTAGGATTGCAACCCCTGCCTTTTTTTGTTTTCCATTTGCTTGGTAGATCTTCCTCCATCCTTTTATTTTGAGCCTATGTGTGTCTCTGCACGTGAGATGGGTTTCCTGAATACAGCACACTGATGGGTCTTGACTCTTTATCCAACTTGCCAGTCTGTGTCTTTTAATTGGAGAATTTAGTCCATTTACATTTAAAGTTAATATTGTTATGTGTGAATTTGATCCTGTCATTATGATGTTAGCTGGTGATTTTGCTCGTTAGTTGATGCAGTTTCTTCCTAGTCTTGATGGTCTTTACATTTTGGCATGATTTTGCAGTGGCTGGCACCGGTTGTTCCTTTCCATATTTAGCGCTTCCTTCAGTCGCTCTTTTAGGGCAGGCCTGGTGGTGACAAAATCAGTCAGCATTTGCTTGTCTGTAAAGTATTTTATTTCTCCTTCACTTATGAAGCTTAGTTTGGCTGGATATGAAATTCTGGGTTGAAAACTCTTTTCTTTAAGAATGTTGAATATTGGCCCCCACTCTCTTCTGGCTTGTAGGGTTTCTGCCGAGAGATCCGCTGTTAGTCTGATGGGCTTCCCTTTGAGGGTAACCCGACCTTTCTGTCTGGCTGCCCTTAACATTTTTTCCTTCATTTCAACTTTGGTGAATCTGACAATTATGTGTCTTGGAGTTGCTCTTCTCGAGGAGTATCTTTGTGGCGTTCTCTGTATTTCCTGAATCTGAACGTTGGCCTGCCTTGCTAGATTGGGGAAGTTCTCCTGGATAATATCCTGCAGAGTGTTTTCCAACTTGGTTTCATTCTCCACATCACTTTCAAGTACACCAATCAGACGTAGATTTGGTCTTTTCACATAGTCCCATATTTCTTGGAGGCTTTGCTCATTTCTTTTTATTCTTTTTTCTCTAGACTTCCCTTCTCGCTTCGTTTCATTCATTTCATCTTCCATTGCTGATACCCTTTCTTCCAGTTGATCGCATCGGCTCCTGAGGCTTCTGCATTCTTCACGTAGTTCTCGAGCCTTGGTTTTCAGCTCCATCAGCTCCTTTAAGCACTTCTCTGTATTGGTTATTCTAGTTATACATTCTTCTAAATTTTTTTCAAAGTTTTCAACTTCTTTGCCTTTGGTTTGAATGTCCTCCCGTAGCTCAGAGTAATTTGATCGTCTGAAGCCTTCTTCTCTCAGCTCGTCAAAATCATTCTCCATCCAGCTTTGTTCCGTTGCTGGTGAGGAACTGCGTTCCTTTGGAGGAGGAGAGGCGCTCTGCATTTTAGAGTTTCCTGTTTTTCTGTTCTGTTTTCTCCCCATCTTTGTGGTTTTATCGACTTTTGGTCTTTGATGATGGTGATGTACAGATGGGTTTTTGGTGTGGATGTCCTTTCTGTTTGTTAGTTTTCCTTCTAACAGACAGGACCCTCAGCTGCAGGTCTGTTGGAATACCCTGCCGTGTGAGGTGTCAGTGTGCCCCTGCTGGGGGGTGCCTCCCAGTTAGGCTGCTCGGGGGTCAGGGGTTAGGGACCCACTTGAGGAGGCAGTCTGCCCGTTCTCAGATCTCCAGCTGCGTGCTGGGAGAACCACTGCTCTCTTCAAAGCTGTCAGACAGGGACATTTAAGTCTGCCGAGGTTACTGCTGTCTTTTTGTTTGTCTGTGCCCTGCCCCCAGAGGTGGAGCCTACAGAGGCAGGCAGGCCTCCTTGAGCTGTGGTGGGCTCCACCCAGTTCGAGCTTCCTGGCTGCTTTGTTTACCTAAGCAAGCCTGGGCAATGGCGGGCGCCCCTCCCCCAGCCTCGCTGCCGCCTCGCTGCCGCCTTGCAGTTTGATCACAGACTGCTGTGCTAGCAATCAGCGAGATTCCGAGGGCGTAGGACCCTCCGAGCCAGGTGTGGGATATAGTCTCGTGGTGCGCCGTTTTTTAAGCCGGTCTGAAACGCGCAATATTCGGGTGGGAGTGACCCGAGTTTTCCAGGTGCGTCCGTCACCCCTTTCTTTGACTCGGAAAGGGAACTCCCTGACCCCTTGCGCTTCCCAGGTGAGGCAATGCCTCGCCCTGCTTCGGCTCGCGCACGGTGCGCGCACCCACTGGCCTGCGCCCACTGTCTGGCACTCCCTAGTGAGATGAACCCGGTACCTCAGATGGAAATGCAGAAATCACCCGTCTTCTGCGTCGCTCACGCTGGGAGCTGTAGACCGGAGCTGTTCCTATTCGGCCATCTTGGCTCCTCCCCTCCTTTTTTTTTGAGACAGAATCTGCCTCTTGTTGTCCAGGCTGGAGTGCAATGGCGTGATATCAGCTCACTGCAACCTCCGCCTCCCAGGTTCAAGCGATTCTCCTGCCTCAGCCTCCTGACTAGTTAGGATTACAGGCATGCGCCACCATGCCCAGCTAATTTTGTATTTTTAGTAGAGACGGGGTTTCTCCATGTTGGTCAGGCTGGTCTCGAACTCCTGACCTCAGGTGATCCGCTCACCTCGGCTTCCCAAAGTGCTAGGATTACAGGCATGAGCCACCGTGCCCGACCCTATTCTTCCTCATTTCTAATGAAGAAATTGTTCCATCCTTGAATACCTCTAACTAGTAAAAAAAAAAAAAAAAAAAAAAAAAAAAAAAAAAAAAAAAAAAAAAACATTATATTGTTTTAAAACTTTAGCTTCTAGTCCCATTATCTTTTCTTACTGGAGATTATTATAGTCTTATTCCTGTTTCACATAAGAGACTCCTTATAGGAGGCAGCTAATTGGTTCTTCTCCATCTAAAACTCTTCTTTTCCAGTTAAAGGCAGAATATTTTTATTTAAGCCCAAAGAGTGATACAACTATCTGAAAAAAAAAAAAAAAAAAAAAACCTTGCTTTCAGTTTTCTAAATCCACAAACCCCTTTTTCCTTTTGTTTATGAGAGGGCTGGACAAGCGCTAGGAATACTGACTCAAATATAGAGGAATCCTCAGAAGTTTATTGCTAATTTCAGTCTTTTTTATGGTACAATAGTCAAGATACATCACCTTGCCTAAAACCTATATCAGCAATGAAAATCTTCAGTTAATTTAGTTCTAGGATTTACACTGACCTTAATGATTCCTTACACTTTACAGACCCTGCAAATGACAAAAATCCCTCAAGCTTCTTAGCTATTAGCCAAACTTCTTATGAATTATTGTTTCTTTGCCCTTACATGTCACTGTCCATTACTTTAACACTTATACATCACTGTCTATTACTTTAACACTCTAACCCCGGTCACCTTCCTTACATGACCCAAAGGAGAAGCCCATGACTGCTTACTTAAATTAGACAACAACTCATACCTTGCACAGACCTAGAGACTCCCTTGGATATTCTTGATTCAATATTACATAATAGTTTATTATTTTTTAAAAACTGAAAATTGCAAAGAAGGTTATGCTATCTCAAGAGCTTTAATTCAAGAGCTTGAATTTACTCTTGAAAATTAAGCTTCTCCCAGAAACTAAATCAGCTTGGAGAGTTAAATTCATTGCCCTTGCCTGGACCTGCCAGAGGAAAAACAGTAAAGAAACAAACATTTATATTGATAGTAGATATAATTTTGAGTTAGTCTATTATTTTAAAATGCTTTGAAAACAAGCAAATTTCCTCATCTCTTTAGGAATCCCTATAAAATGAAAGGAGAATTAATAAACTTTTAGACAATTTGATATTACCTAAGGTTATAGCCATAATAAAACTGCATTTAACAAAAATGCTTCACAATATTATCCAAAATAATAAAGATGCATTGACAATAATATTTAACCAACATGGTGGAATAATTTTAGGAATATTGCCAAAGACATTTTCTATGCATGCCCTACCTTCTGATGAGATTATTCTGGGAGGATTGCAAAAGTAGGATATTGATAGGAATCAAAGGCTCAAGGCCACTTTGATCAGCTCTGAATGGATTTTATATAAATGCCCCAGCAATGGACTATAAATATGTTCTGGTTATTATTTACTCTTGTGATGAGTTGATGCTTGTCCTTGACAAAGAGCTATGGTCCAGTTGTGACCAGAATGTTTAATTTCTTTTTCTCTAATATGTGAAATTTTAACTTATCTTTCTAGTAATAGGGGCATATATTTCACTTATACTATTACCAAATAACTCTGTAAACCTGTATCTTTTACTTAAGACTTCACTATCTTTACCGTCTACAAACATCAAGAAAAGTAAAAAGAACTAATGAAATTCTAAAACTAAAATTGGCATAGTTCTCGAAAATACTCAGACTTCTATTAGCCTTGATGACAATGAGATCTACCTTCTCTGGGACCCACAGGTGATCTCCGTATGAGCTCATAATAAGCTACCTAGTTCATTTGAAAATTTTACTTCTAAACCTAGATTATGCCTTACTACAGGTTAATGTGACCAAATATCACGAGACACATATGATGCTTCCAGCTTTAACACAAACAGGTTCAAACTACATTTTTAAAACTCCCACTGTCTGATCTGAAATAGAGAGATCTAGTCTTCTAGAAAATACATCAGAGAGAAACTGCCCTGAGCCCCAGTGAAAAGAACCTTGGCAGGGATTATTAACAACTGACACAACAGTAAAACTTCAAGGTGTTGATCGTTGGAGTCATGCTTTTTTATTTTTTATTTTTATTTTAGATTCAGGGGTACATGTGCAGGTTTATTACAAGGGCATATTCCATGACGCTGGGGTTTGGGCTTCTATTGATGTCATCATTCAGATAGTGAACATAGTATCCAACAGGAAGTTTTTTTTTCAGCCCTTTCCCCCTTTCCTCCCTCTTGACTTTTGGATTCCCCAGTATTTGTTGTTCTCATCTTCTGTGAGTACTCAAGTTTTAGCTCCCACTTATAAGTGAGAACATGCAGTATTTGGTTTTTTGTTTCTGTGTTAATTCGCTTAAAATAATGGCCTCCATCTGCATCCTTCGTTGCTGCAAAGGATATAATTTTATGCTATTTTATGGCTATGTAGTATTCCATTGTATCTATGTACCACATTTTCTCTATCCAGCACACAATTGTTGGACACCTAGGTTGATTCCATGTCTTTGCTGTTTTGAATATGCTGCGATAAACATGCAAGTGCAGGTGTCCTTTGGTAAAATGATTTATTTTTCTTTGGGTGTGTATATACCCAGTAATGGGAGTTAGGCTTTCTAACTAAAAAGATACATCTATTTCTTACAAAGCCTGGAAATCCATGCACTTGGAAGACCCCGAGTTAAGGATTCTTAAAAATTCTCTACAAGCTGATGACTACAGAAGTGGATAGCTTTCACCCAAGACCACAATACAAGATTAATTTTCGATTTCTTAGCCCTCTTTCTTTCATTTTGATCTGCCACTAATCTAACCTCCTTTATTACCTAACTAAAAGATGCATCAAGATAATCTTCCCTATCTTCATCCTGCTGATTTTGGAAAAAGCCTAGTATCTGGGCACCGTTCCTAACTGCACGGTCCCTCATGGCTTCCCTTGGCTAGGGGAGGGAGTTCCCCGACCCCTTGCACTTCCTCGGTGACACACCCCACCCTGCTTCAGCTTGCCCTCTGTGGGCTGCCCCCACTGTCTAACCAGTCCCAAGGAGATGAGCCGGGTACCTCAGCAGGAAATGCAGAAATCACTCGCCTTCTGCGTTGATCTCGCTAGGTATTGATGGAACGTACCTCAAAATAATAAGAGCTCTTTATGACAAACCCACAGCCAATATCATACTGAATGGGCAAAAACTGGAAGCATTCCCTTTGAAAACCGGCACAAGACAGGGATGTGCCCTCTCTCACCACTCCTGTTCAACATAGTATTGGAAGTTCCAGCCAGGGAAATCAGGCAAGAGAAAGAAATAAAGGGTATTCAAATAGGAAGAGAGGAAGTCAAATTGTCTCTGTTTGCAGATGACATGATTTTATATTTAGAAAACCCCATCATCTCAGCCCAAAATCTCCTTAAGCTGAGAAGCAACTTCAGCAAAGTCTCAGGATACAAAATCAAGGTGCAAAAATCACAAGCATTCCTATACACTAATAATAGACAGAGAGCCAAATCATGAGTGAACTCCTATTCACAACTGCTACAAAGAGAATGAAATACCTAAGAACACAACTTACAAGGGACGTGAAGGACCTCTTCAAGGAGAACTACAAACCACTGCTCAAGGAAATAAGAGAGGACACAAACAAATGAAAAAACATTTCACGTTCATGGATAGGAAGAATCAATATCGTGAAAATGGCCATACTGCCCAAAGTAATTTATAGATTCAATGCTGTCCCCATCAAGCTATCATTGACTTTCTTCACAGAATTAGAAAAAAATACTTTAAATTTCATATGGAACCAAAAAAAGAACCTCTATAGCCAAGACAATCCTAGGCAAAAAGAACAAAGCTGGAGGCATCATGCTACCTGATTTCAAATTATACTACAAGGCTACAGTAACCAAAACAGCATGGTACTGGCACCAAAACAGATATATAGACCAATGGAACAGAACAGAGGCCTCAGAAATAACACCACACATCTACAACCATCTGATCTTTAACAAATCTGACAAAAAACAAGCAATGGAGAAAGGACTCCCTATTTAATAAATGATGTTGGGAAAACTGACTAGCTATATATGGAAAAGTAAAACTGGACCCCTTCCTTACATCTTATACAAAAATTAACTCAAGATGGATTAAAGACTTAAACGTAAGACCTAAAAACATAAAAACCCTAGAAGAAAACCTAGGCAATACCATTCAAGACATAGGCATGGGCAAAGACTTCATGACTAAAACACCAAAAGCAATGGCAACAAAAGCCAAAATTGACAAATAGGATTTAATTAAACTAAAGAGCTTCTGCACCACTAAAGAAACTATCATCAGAGTGAACAGGCAACCTACAGAATGGGAGAAAATTTTTGCAGTCTATCCATCTGACAAAGGGCTAATAAATCTACAAAGAACTTCAACAAATTTACAAGAAAAAAAAACAATCCCATCAAAAAGCAGGCAAAGGATATGAAAGAAGACATTTATGCAGCCAAGAAACATATGAAAAAAACCTCATCATCACTGGTCATTAGGGTAATGCAAATCAAAACTAAAATGAGATACCATCTCACGCCAGTTAGAATGACAACCATTAAAAAGTCAGGAAACAACAGATGCTGGAGAGGATGTGGAGAAACAGAAATGCTTTTACACTGTTGGTGGGAGCGTAAATTAGTTCAACCATTGTGGAAGACAGTGTGGCAATTCATCAAGGATCTAGCACCAGAAATACCATTTGACCCAGCAATCCCATTACTGGGTATATACCCAAAGGATTATAAATCATTCTACTATAAAGACACATGCACACATATGTTTATTGCAGCACTGGTCACAATAGCAAAGACTTGGAACCAACCCAAATGCCCATCAGTGATAAACTGGATAAGGAAAATGTGGTACATATACACCATGGAATACTATGCAGCCATAAAAAAGGACGAGTTCATGTCCTTTGCAGGGACATGGATGAAGCTGGAAACCATCATTCTCAGCAAACTAACACAGGAACAGAAACCAAACACTGCATGTTCTCACTCATAAGTGGGAGTTGAACAATGAAAACACATGGACACAGGGAAGGGAACATCACACACTGGGGCCTCTCAGGGGTTGGCGGTTTAGGGAAGGGATAGCATTAGGGGAAATACCTAATGTAGATGACGGGTTGATGGGTGCAGCAAATCACCATGGCACGTGTATACCTATGTAACAAACCTGCACGTTCTGCACATGTATCCCAGAACTTAAAGCATAATAAAAAAGAAGAAGAAGAACTAATAACCATTGTGTTACTGGTAATTGCCTGCACTGCAGTTAATATAGCTAATGTACACTTTCCATATTCTTAAATGCTACCTCAAATTTATTGTCATGTCAAAGGGATTCAACAATTTGTTTTGCAGCAAAAAGAACAGGAGAGACCAATCCTAGTCCCACTACAGACAACATTCTCTAGACAACCTCCTAACCGACATAATTTTGACAATGATGAAAACACTGTATGGATATTATAGATTAATGTCCTGTGGCCTGACCTAGTCTGCTTTCAGCCAAAAGAGAGGACTATGAAAGAGAAAAGGTACCCCTGATAACTAGAAAATAGCCTGGCACTATCACATAGGCCTTGGTGTGGCTAGGAGCTAGTCCAGCACTCATAGTTAGGACTTGATGATCTCCTACTAAACAGCTTCTCTGAACACCAATATCTGACAAGACTACTCAGTACCATAATGGAGCAAGACTATTCCATTTTCAAAAATAAGACTATTCCATATTCATGTCTTAACACAGACAAAAAGAAGACCATGTCCAAACCATAAAAATAACCAAATAGTTCCCTATCCCGGTTATATGAGTGATCGTTGCTTTTTTAACCCATTAAAATTTTCATTTTCTGCATTCTTACTGCCTTCTAGAGGAGAATTATCAAGATATCCAACTATAGAATTACTCTTACTTCCTAACAATAGTCATTTGAAAGAAAAGCCTGCTTCCTTGAACCTTTCCCATTATCACCTAACAAAAACCCAAACCCTATATGTTCTTTCTAAAATCCTCTTACTCACTGGAACTTCCATGGTCTCCCTCATTACAAGGAGTCAACAAACCCAACTTAGTTTGACTACAGGTTTGCTTCTAATTGTGATTGGCTGGAGGTCATTGACAGCAGAATTAGATTTGGAGTGTTCTTTTTGGCAACCTCTCTCAAAGAAGTCCTCTCTCAAGTGGTGATATTCCACCAAAGACCTGAAGAAAATGAAGCAGAGAACCAGGTACTATAAGGTGAAAAACTATTCTAGACAAAGGGAATAGTTAGTTCAAAGGTCATGCGAGGAGAGGATGTTTAGTGTGCTCAAGAAACACAAGGAATTCAGTGTGGTTAGAGTTTAATGAACAAGAAAGGATAGAGGGAAGTGATTACTTTTGAGTACAAACAGACACATGATTCATTCTGAAGAATGAATCAGATTGCTGATTGGAGAGCAGGCTCTAAGAGGAAGGCAAGAGTTGAAATAGAGAAATAGATAAGAAGCTGTTGCAGTAGTCAAAGAGCGATAATGGTGCCTTTGATTATGGCTGAGAAGTGGTGAGGTTCAGAATATACTTTAAGTGCAGAGCTATTTGTATTTGCTGATGAATGGCTGACTGTGGGATACGAGAGAGAAGACAAAGATGAATTCAGAATGTCTTGTTTAGTAGTTGGATGAATGGTAATGCTGTTACAAAAATGGGGAGGACAATGGAGGTATCACTTTCAGATAGCATGCAAATAAGAGTTTTGTTTTAGATTGCTTTTAAACTTTGGATACTCTTTAGAAATCCAAGTAGAGACGTTAAGTAGGCCACAAAAGAATATACAAAACTATGGCTCAGAGAAGTTAGGGCTATAGATAAAAATTCCGGCTATCAGCACAAAGATGGCATTAAAATAATTAGCTTGGATGGGTTCACTTAGAAAGCATAAACAGAGAAAAGAAAAATCTGAGGACTGATCCTTGAGGCATTTCATTTAGAGGTCATGAAGAGAAAGAGGGTACTATAAAGGAGAGTTTAATGGAGCAACCAGGAAATTGGGGCAGGGGGAATAGGAAAGTGAAGTGTCCTCTTTCGAAAAAGAGAAAGAGCCAGGCATGGTGACTATCTCCAGTAGTCCCTAGTGCGACCCTTATCTCTACAAAAAAAAATTAATCAGCTGGGCGTGGTAATGCGCAACTGTAGTCCTACCTTCTAGGGAGGCAAAGGCAACGCACCACTCCAACTTAGGCAATAGAGCAAGACCCTGACTCTAAAACAAAATCTGTTTTCTTTTTTTTGAGACAGAGTCTCACTCTGTTGCCCCAGCTGGAGTGCAATCGCACTAGCTCGGCTCACTGCAACCTCTGCCTCCCGGGTTCAAGCGATTCTCCTGCCTCAGCCTCCCAAGTAGCTAGGACTACAGGCATGCATCACTATGCCTGGCTAATTTTTGTATTTTTAGTAGATACAGGGTTTTGCCATGTTGGCCAGGCTTTTCTCGAACTCCTGACCTCAGGTGATCCACCTGCCTCTGCCTCCCAAAGTGCTGGGATTACAGGCATAAGCCACCGCACCCAGCCTAAAAAAAAAAAAATTTTTTTAATTTAATTTTAAAAATAAAAATTTAAACAAAAAAAATAGTTGACCATGTTAAATGATGCTGAAAGGTCAAATGAGACAAGGACCAAGAACTGCCCATTGAATTTGGAAGTATGGATGTCACTGGTGATCTAGGTGAGAACTATTCTAGCGGAGTCACTGAGACACAAAGTCAGATCAGAATAGGTTCAATAAACAAATGGTAGCAGATGAAGTGGAAACTATTAGTATAGGTAATTCTGTCAAGGAATGCGGCTATAAAGAAAAGCAGAGAAAATAGGTGGCCGTTGAAGAAAAATGTGAGGTCAAGGAATGTTTTTTTAATATTGAAATTATTACAGCATATTTGTGTGCTGATGGGAATGCTTCAACAGTGACCGAAATGTGATGATGCTAGAGACAGAATTGCTTGAGCAAAGTCCTTGAGAGGCAAGAAAGGGTGGGATCCCGGGTACAAATGGAGGGGTTGGCCTTAGATAGAGCAGAATGCCCATTATAAGAATAGGCAGAGTTTGCAGTTTCAGATGCAGACTGGTGGATGTAGTTAGCAGTGGGATGGGGTAAAACTTCTCTTCTGATTACTTTTTTATTAAAATAATAAGCGGTTCTTTAGCTGAATCTAAAAGTTACAAGGATTTACTAAGATTTGAGTAAACTCTGTATAAAACAATTACCACGGAGAGTAAAAATGTAAATTGACTACAGAAAATGCAGAACTGCCTATTTGAGGTTGTGGTCACAATTGTAAGACCTTCTATCTTGTTGTGTGTTTTCCTTCATCAGCTCAGGCATACCCCAAAAATGGGCATTGCATTGAACATAATTCCTGGAAAAACCTCCAGTGGATGGGGCAGATGAGCAAATGAGTAGAAGGTGTATGCAAAGGAATTATTGTAAACTTACACCTTGGAGTTTAAGTTGGATAAGGAAGGAGTAAGAATCTGAGAGGAATAAAGGATAGTGAGAGGATGATAGGATCAATGGATTGGTGTTTCTGGCAGGTTTGAAAAAATGTATAATTGGGAGTACTAGAAGGAATGAACAGGAAAGGTTAAAAGTTGGTGATCAGAAAGTAGAATACTTGAAACAGCATGGATGGGTTGCTGTTATTGATACTGAAAATTCAGGAGCATGTTCATGGGAATGGCTGAGTTAGGGTTGGAGGGTGAAATTACCGTAGAAGAGGCTAAATAACTGAAGCCAAAGTATTGAAGACTATAATTGGCAAAATATTTGAGGAGGGAGAGTGAGTGGCTGAGAGGATCACTGAAGATAAAACAAGAAAGGGTTGCAGTTGGAACAGTCTGTTAAAATTTTCTTCAAAGCATAGAAATTTCTACAAAGGAAGAAAGAGAAATTATCTGAATCAGCATGGTTTTGAAAAAAAAAATGGCACTTACCAAAACTTGAGACCCAGCATAGCAGAAAAACCCTGCACTGCTTAACAGGACTGCAGTAATATAAAGGTAATGTGCAAAAAAAAACACAAAAAAACAAAAACAACAGTGGAGGTCATAAGGGATTCTGCTTGCAAAATGCTAGCCAGAGTACAAAATGAAGAGTGTGTGCAGGGTCAGAAAAGGATAAAAGTTAGACTACCAAGCTTTATGGAGATAAGAATCCATAAGGGTGATCTGAAGGTTCAAAGATGTTGTGAACAGTGGAATAAACAGGCATACATAGCTTGAGGGAATTAACCTGATTGGTCTCTTTTGAAAGCAGGTGGGTAGGTGATGAGATCTAATTGTAGCTTCCTCTTAAGGTCTGGTTTCAGCAGTTTATTGTGAAAAACAGAATGATGGTCCCACCAGGGGCATGCAAGCTCTGTTGATTTCTTATCCTCTTCTGTGGGGGATGGAAGGGCTCAGACGGAAGGTCACAACACATTTAATTCATATTGCATTTACTGATATCACCCCAAAGTTTTTTTCAAGGGGTTTTCTTCAACTCCTAAAATAAATGTCATCTTAATTCACTGTATTATAAATTCCTCATAGGAAAGGATCATTACTCTTATGAGCCTTTTTATCTCATACTACAGTATGATATTGTACACATCCTAGGTTATTGGATGCTGATTGATTACTTTTAGTAGTGAGTCCGTGACCTTTCAGCAGTGAAGACCATATCACTGATCTTTTGGAATGGAAAGAGTAGAATGGGAAGAAGGAAAGTGTCAGTTAATAATTAAAAAACGGCTCTCTCTCTCACACACCAATGAAAAATTTCTATATGATTTAACAAGCAATTCTTTTAAGTGTGCATCTTCCATAGAAGGTGAGGTTAACCAAATATTCATATCTTGAAGCTATTTCTCCTTTATAATATGCAGCATCCAAGTGAAGTAATGGAGTAAACACTGGATTTGGCACCAGAAGACTGAATTTAAGCCCTGGTTCGGGAGCTAACCTGGCATGTAAACTCTGTGAAAATCACTTAACACCAATCCAATTTTTCCATAGTGCTCCCTACCTCACAGGAGTGTTATAAAAAGCAAATAAAATAATGAGTGAGAAGGAGCTTTGTAAACTCTGAAGTGCTATGCAAGTGTAAACCACTGTTTTCATTTATTCTGTGGAATACATTTTGGAATAAGATGGACATACTTTCAGGGAGGAAAAGCCTTAGTGGGACACCTCAAAGGCCATCTGTGTATAGTCAGAAAAAAGTCATGGGCCAAGGAGAAAGGCCACCAAGGGCTTGGGGGAAAGCAGGGAACTGTGATATAAGACAGTCAAAGATTAATTCTCAATCTTGCATTTTACTAAAAAAGTGGTGAGAGTAATTGCCTTACGATCAACTGAATATCATTTTCTGTATTGCCCTTGATATATCATGCCTATGATAAAGTACTTCTATTCCAAAAGTACAGAGGTGTTAAAAGAAAAATTTCAGCCAAATTAAATTTAAAGGAGTTTAATTGAGAAATGAATGATTCACAAATTGGGCAGCCCCCAGAATCAGCAGATTCAGACAGACTCCAGTGCAGCCATGTGGTGGAAGAAGACTTATAGATGAAAAAAAAAAAAATGAAGTACATAAGTCAGGAGTGAGGTATAGAAACAGATTGGTTACAGGTTGGCATTTGCCTTATTTGAACAGAGTTTGAACACTTCGCAGTCTATGAGTGGTTGAAGTATGGCCACTGGGATTGGCCAAGACTCAGCTATTGTTACAGGCACATACTCCTAAGTAAGGTTTTCAATTAAGCTAGGTTACAGTTCATCCACAAAACTCACATATAGAAGTATGTAGTCTTTCTCAGGCTATATTTAGCTTGCTTTAACAATTCCCCACTTTTGGTCATTTTCTCAATTTTGAGAGATTGACCAAAACTTTAGTCATTAATGTCACGATCACCATCATAAATGTACTTATTTGGTCTTCAAACCCGCTGGGAAACAGTAGAAGAATGAGTTTTCCAAGGAGAGAACAAGGACTGAGTGGGTACCTCCCTATGCTGAAATGTTCTGTTTCCAGGAGAAAAACAAAACCTGGTCTGTTCTAGAATTTATGTGTTTCCTTAAAGTCTTAGTTTCATTATGTCAAATTTAGCATAAGCAACTCCATTTTGGTTTGGTTTGGTCTGTTGGGGTCTAGTGCATGAGCTTAGTCCAATACAATGGCCTCCCATAATTTTGTTCTAAAAAATTCCCCCTTTTTGGCCAGGTTCTCACTTAGGTGAGAGCGTAACCAAACTTAAGGCCTTAGTGCCACTCTCAGTTACCATCATTTTGGGTTTCTGGTATCAGCATGTCATTCATAGTTTACGGTGTCCTCATGGTCACACGTTTACTTCAGCTTTTGTCATTCCAGCTGAAGAGAGACCATTTGACATTCTAGAGATGGCTGCATGCAAACATTTAAAACCTTCAAGAGAATATAGTGCACCAGAGAGACTACTGTGGTAACTATTGGGAGGATAATACCAAGAGTTTGGAGTATGCTCCTTACCCAGGTTCCCCATAAACCAAACCACCTAAAATCAAATAGATCAAAGAATGAGCTAGATAAAGAGTCCACTTGCTTAACTAAGTGATCTTTTTGTTAATCCCCTACAACTGAATCTCTATAATACCCAATGTATTTCTTCCTAGGCCACAAGTGCTAGCACTGCACAGATTCTTCTCTGTTTAGCCAATTCTACTGTTTAGCATAACTGTCACAAGAGACTTTAAAGTCTGTTGTGTAAGCATAGTCTTTGCAGTAGAATCTGCTATAGTGCCTATCATGAGGGATACATTTCTAATCATTGCCTCTTTTACTTCAAACCACAGAAAAATGACCTAACAAATGATGCCTTTGGGAAGAGTGAAGACCTCCTAGCAACATTCTCTCTAGCCCATGATGTGGGTTAAGAGGAGTGAATCAATGTTCTGTTTCTGACTGATTACATGGCAACATTTGTACCATTAAAGTTTCTCACCTACAATGGGCTTTCATTTTTTATCTGTAAAGGTATAAGGTTATTCATATGTAAGGCTGGCTGCAAAATCATTTATGAACCAAAGTATACCATATAAGTGCACACAACAGGCCCCCTTTTCATTTCTATTGTTCACAGAGGCATAAACAAGGAAAAAGTATTCAAAGATAAGAGTCTCGTAATAGTAGAAGTCTTGATCTGTGATCTTGGGAAAAGCTGTTTATATCAAGGATGGCATCTTCTGGGGAGAAGTTTCCCTGGTTAGCTTTAGCTTAAGGGTTCCAATGGATGTACAGTTCCAAGAGTGTGGAGGGACCCTTCTCAGTTGTGAGATTATGAACCCAAAGTTCAAAGTTCCAAAGTTTTGCTATAGTGTGGATGTCAAGGACAGTCTTTCTCTGATGTTCTCAGAAGATCCAATCTTTGGGTTTTAGATTGTGTGGGGGCTGATTGTCCTCAGGGAATCATAAAAACCTTTCTTTACCACGTGAAAATACACTGTAGCGTAATAATCTACTGTTATAACATCAGCCCTCTTGCATGGGAAAGCTTTTATACAAACAGAAAACATGCATTGAAAATGGCAATTGAATGAAACCCCTTTATAAATGTTTAAATGGCCCATCGGGTAGCCAAATGTACCTGAAGCTTTGGTTGTCTTCCCAAGAATATGGATTTAACAAACCAAATACTGGTTACAAACTATTTTAGCAATGTATAAGTCACCACACCAGTATGCATGTAATGTGGATAATTTTATCTTTTCCATGATGAGTTATGAAATGCAGAACCTTTAATAACAAAAGCTTTAAGGACTCAGGAAGGACAAGGCAGCCTTCCTGGTTCTCCATGAGTCCATGCTTAACACTAGACTTATGTCCTCTTCAATACCAGTTGTTTCTCTGACTTAGGTGCATAACGCTGATAACTGACGGGTTGTCATAGGTAATTTCAGTTAGACCATGGAGTTCATTCAAATTGTATGTCTCAACAATTTTAATATTGGCTGAGTTAGCATGAAAATCTGGCAAAGTATTTTCTCGGTACTTAATTAATTTTTGTTCTACTGGGGTAAGCAGTTTTATAAACCAATCAGTCTTTTTATTAAAGTTTCAGGAATTCTTACCAAGTCCAATTCTGGGGAAATTGGGGAATTTTACCCACGATGTGATTTTAAAGTTATTAGAAACTTATATTCAAGAGCGCTTTTCAGGGTCCTTTCCATCCTTTCATGAATCTCCTAAAAGACATCATATTTTAGGATTTTATGTGCTTGTGAAATTTTTAGAAATTGCGTTAGCATTTTGCAATTACCTGTGGAAGTGACTTTAAATAGCTGTAAAGACAGAACAGACAGGGAAATGTGGTTATTTCTGGGGTCTATGATAACAATAACCATAATTATGATTGATAGCATATACTCAGACATATCAGAATTTTAGAAATGCATAAAATTTTGGAATATATTATTATTATTCATGAAAATATAACCTGAAGAAGATTAAACATTGTTTTTATTTTGACAATCCCATGTAACTAAACATGTCAAATAATCCTGTTTCTCTCTCTTTTAGATGCTTCAAGAGCCCTCTGTATCATCTCAAAATTAGAGGTCAGAAAAGACAATTTTGAAGCTGAAATTTGATTTTGAGAAGCCTATTAAATATGTTAAAGGTTTAAAACACTTAATATTATGAACTAGTATTCCAGATTACCATAAGTCATTCATTTAGCCAAAATGATGACTCGAAGTTTTCAAAAGACAAAAACCTTTACTTATTGATAAAGGACAGACTTAGCTTTCCAATCAGTCTCTTGTCTTTCCGTTTTTTCAGTAGTTTACTCAAAAGGCAAAGAAAAATCTTTCATTATCCTTTAATATTACATGAAAATCTTGTTCAAGAGAGAAAGCCAAATTTTACCCTTGCATTAGTATATTATTAATGTCAAACCCAATTCTTAATAAAACAAATTATATATAATTTGGATAGATTATAATCTGTCTATTGTCTATTTGTCTATAGACAAATCTATCCAGTCTTCATCAGTTTGACCATAAGGTGAGATTCCGATAAACCTTTTATAACCCTTTACAAATTTTTGTTAAAGAGCAGATGAGTGCTTTAAGAAACCCCTGTTTGTGCTTTTATTTTGATGTTCAATTTACAGAAAAAACAAATAATACCCCTTTAAATTTAGTCAATATGTTCACACACAGAATTTCTTTTACAAGATTAATTTTTACAACCATTCTACACCTTGTTCAAGCTTTTAGCTTATTCTAACTTAATTTAAAACAATCCTTTAACCCTCTAAACTAGGCAAAAATTTACATTCCCATGCCTTCTTATAATCTTTTGCCAAAAACACATTTTACTATCCTCACATACCCTGCACGTAAAACTATTTTTTTCAGTAATCTCAGTCACATCTTATAATGGTAATTCAGCAACTTTTGCTTTTGGTGCACAGATTTCGTTTCACGAATCCTTTCATGACTTACACAGACTTTCATCTACAGCGTGCTTGGACTTTCTGACTTGTCCTAAACATCTCTCTTTTTAAATAACAATTATTTTACTTTAGGACAAGAATTTAACATACAGTATTCTTTCTTATATAAAAATCTCTTTTCTTTATAACCTTCTTTGCATGGCTAAGGGGCATTGCTAATTCCACATGTCCCCAGGGCTTATCTAGAATCTAGCGTCTTCAAGGTAGGTAAATTGAACAATTTTCAAAAGTCAAAACAGTTCATGACCTTAAAGCATTTAATAAACCTAATATCTGACCTGCCTAATTTAGACCAAATGTCTTTATTTTACCAATAATCTTTAAAGCTGTTTTTATTTCCCAAAGATTACTAAAGTTACATGAGCTAAAAGACATTAGGATTTTTATCTTTCTTTCAAAATATTTGATTTAAGATCTTATTTTTATGCCAATTAATTAGAGATCTTTTATATAAACATCACACACACAACACATACATGAATACACAGACAGAAGAAGATCCAGTAGTTGTTAGATGTTTTATTTGCCAGTTTCTTAATTCTGGCTTTAGGGCAGAGCCCTTCAAGAAACAGGGCTAGGAAAACATGCAGTTTTTACAAAATCTAGAATCTTCAAAGGTAGCTCAAAGAAAGGAAAATTCAAGAAGGGAAGTCAGAAGTTGTTCATGGAGAGGAAGAGAATTAACAAATGATAAAGGTCACACAGATATCAACCAGAAAGTATGCATTTCCTAAGCCAGGATTGAATCCAAGCCACCACTGTGAAAGAACAAAATCTTAGCTACTGAGCTACAGCACTGGGAAGTCTCCATTGCCCATTCCAGAAGGAGTCTAGAGTAGTTAATTTTGAGCTTGCAAAGGCTTTTAACTACTCAAGATAATTTTTAGAGGTAACTATGACATGAACCCTAAAATTCCTTTTCCCTGGAAGGCAGAGAGCAAGATAAAGTACCACCATATGGTCACAAGGTCAAGCTCCCAAAGACATAAAACAATATGGAGACCTTATCCAGTTTTTTTGTTTGTTTCAGTATCCTGCAGCAAAGTTTGTTACTGACCAGCTTGCTGGGCCATCTTGAGCAGTGGGCTTATGGGGTTTAAAGCCCATGTTCAATCCTATGGTACCCCTCTTTATGACAGAATGATACAGAAGACGCATAAACCTACCAGATTCGCTACAGCTTAAAACTAACTTCATAAATCCTTTTTTCCATTAATCAAAACTTTGCAGAAGATAAACAGTGATTTTTTACCATTCATTTAACCAGTTTGCACAGGGAAAGAGAGGCCAGAACTTTCCCAGTTTGCACAAGGAAAGAGAAGCACAGGGAAAGAGAGGCCAGAAATCTGACTGGTAAGAAATTCTTACACTTTTGCCAGCATGTTAGGTTCCTGGGTTCCCCTTCCCTGAAACATACTATAGTCCCAGGGAGCCAACCACATACACAAAAAGTCATGGAACCACAGGCAAAATTTTCTCAATGTTGCAGGATGCCGCCCAAGGGGTTGCATAGGGTAATGAAATTAACATTTGGCATTCTGGACAGAGCAAAATACATGTGACAAAACATAGACATTAGCCACTCTACTTAGCATGGAGTATTGAACTGGCAAGGCTCAAACTTGCCCCTGGTTGAGCCCTGTCATCTTTAATCCATTTTTAACCAAGAAGGACTTTACTGAGGGGAGGGCCTCCAATGCAATCCCATCCTTTACTCAGGTAAAATGTACCCCACTACTTACCCAAAGTCAGCCAATTGATGCTGCAGTCTGTTTCCTTTGGATCAGGATAGTAACTAAACTAAACAGTTAGCAGATTTAATTTTGAGGAGCCCTTTTTTTGTTTTTTTTGTTTTTTGAGACAGAGTCTTACTCTGTCACCCGGGCTGGAGTGCAGTGGCGTGATCTCGGCTGAGGGCAAGCTCTGCCTCCCGGGTTCACGCCATTCTCCTGCCTCAGCCTCCCGAGTAGCTGGGACTACATGCGCCCGCCACTGCACCCTGCTAATTTTTTGTATTTTTAATAGAGACGGGGTTTCACCGTGGTCTTGATCTCCTGACCTCGTGATCCGCCCGCCTGGGCCTCCCAAATTGCTGGGATTACAGGCCTGAGCCACGTGGAGGAGCCCTCATTTTTAAATACACTTCTATGTTGTTGTTTATTCAGAACATTCCACTGTAAATTATCTTTAGTAAGATTTCACCATTTCTCTAAGACTTTGCTGCTTCCCAGGCCTAATGTATAAGTTGGAAGGAATGTATATGTATGTATAATGTATGTATAATGTATAAGCTAGAAGGAACTCAGTTTTTCAGAAATTGAGGATCCCATTTTTACCTAAAATATTGGCATGGCTCTAGGTTCCATTGATTAACTTAGCCAATGATCTTTTCTACCTAAGTGTGCAAGAAAAATGAAACAAAGGGGTAGAACACAAAAATCCCTGTGAATTTTTAAAAGCAAAATTTTATAACCCCTGCAATATTACCTCTTACTACCAGTTTCTTTCTGACCCAGTCAGAGGTAAGAGGCTTCTAACTGGATCCAAGCTAGTTAATTACCAGATCAAATTTGATCCTCAACCCGTCCAGTTTCTGTCATGACTTTCAAACCCAGTTTGGATCAGAAATTTGCTCAAAGAAACCTGGAGAGCTCAAAACATAAATCTGTGGAGCTCCGAAATCTGAGAGAGAACTTACCAAAATCCCCAGCCATTCTGAGACATCAAAGGACATAAATACGTTCATCAGGTACCTTGCTTGTTGACTCAGCAATTTTGGAGGTTGTTAGAAGGTCTACTTCAGATCCCACTTCTGACACCATTTGTTAAAAGAAAAGCCTCAGCCAAATTAAATTTAAAGAAGTTTAATTGAGCAAAGTATCATTCGCAAATCAGGCAGCCCCCAGAATCACAGCAGATTCAGAGAGACTCCAGCACAGCCACATGGTGGAAGAAGATTTACAGACAAAAGAAAAGGGGAAATGAAGTACAGAAATCAGAAGTGAGGTATAGAAACAGCTGGATTGGTGCACTAGGTTGACATTTGCCTTATCTGAACACAGTTTGAACACTTAGCAGTCTATGAGTGGTTGAAGTATGGCTGCTGGGATTGGCCAAAACTCAGCTACTGTTACAGGTGCATACTCCTAAGTTAGGTTTTCAATCTTGTCTGCCTATTAAGCTAGGTTACAGGTCATCCACAAGGACTCAAATATAGAAGTACAGAGTCCTTCTCAGGCCATATTTCATTTGTTTTAACAGATAATTAGTATGGCCAGCATATCCCTGTTCTTAATGTGTCCCCTGATTTCCAAGGCTATTACAGTGACAATACAAGTCCCACAGTGACCAAGTGGCAATATCTGTAAAGTTCTGGAAGCTACACCTTCTTCATTATAGCCAAGTCTGGACTTTGATCAGTGATAATGAATCAAACAAGAAAACTAGGGAAAAGAAGCCCAAGCCACAAGGCCTTAGGAGAAAGCATTTTCTGTAACTTCTGATATGTTCACTCTTATTACCATCTTCTCTTCTACACACTGTCACATGGAGAGTTGGCTATAAGATTTATTTTATGCTCCATACCCTTTATTTAAGATATCCTAACCATCCCACAAAACTATTCAGTCTTGAAATTCAAACTGAAAGTATAATCTTCATACCTCTCCTTTGGAGTCTTCTTTCACCAATTTAAACAACCAAGCTCATCTACCTAAAGAGAGAAAGCAAAAAGAGAATTGGAACAAGAGGTTCTAAATTTTCACTGTTATCCAAAATAGTGAAAAAATGAAGCCAAAAATGTTGACTGGTAGTGATGGTCGGCTGTTTTTTTGTTTGTTTGAATTGCATTTAACATAATTATATTAATATGCTAAGAGCTACATGCTTTACAAACATATCAAGAGTTCTGAAAAGTTTTACTATTACTATTCACGCTTATGGATGGAAAATCTAAGGACCAGAGAAGCTAAATAACTTGCTCCAATTAACGCATCTAGGACATTGGAATTTGCACCCAATCTGCTCTAGAGTCAAAGCACTTAATCTCTCTGTCAGAAAGCTGACTAAAATCTTAACTTCGGCCAGGCACAGTGGCTCATGCCTGTAATTCCAGCACTTTGGAAGGCCGAGGCAGGTGGATCACGAGGTCAGGAGATCAAGACCATCCTGGCTAACACGGTGAAACCCCGTCTCTACTAAAAATACAAAAAAAATTAGCCGGGCAAGGTGGCAGGCACCCGTAGTCCCAGCTACACAGGAGGCTGAGGCAGGAGAATGGCGTAAACCTGGGGAGCAGAGCCTGCAGTGAGCAGAGATCGCGCCACTGTACTCCAGCCTGGGTGACAGAGTGAGACTCAGTCTCAAAAAAAAAAAAAATCTTAACTTCATTACCCTTCTCTCATCTCTGTATTTTTATATGAGTTAAATAAGAAAACATGAAAGCCTATCACCTAATACTTAGCACATAGTAGGCAATCACTAAATAGTAGTTAATTTAACCACATATAAATACGTCCTAAAGATTTAGATATTTAAGTACTGTTTTTCTCATTAAATTCTCTTGGTGATTATTGCAAAGTCTGTAACTTCATTCCCCACAGAATTAACTTTTCTTAACTAGTGAGTAGGGCAAGCTGATGTCATTGCTTAAAAGTTCCCAAGGACATAAGGCCTATATAATGCAGGTAGAACAACACCAACACTACAGCTGCCAGCACTTCTTTCTCTACGGATTCCCCTTCAGTACCTGAAGGTGGAATAATCCACCTGAAACTGGCAATACAAAACTTGCACCTAAACAGTGTGCTGCAAAGGAAATAGGATGCTTCTGCCGCACTGGTTTTCTGAATAATTAGATCAAGTTTTGTGTTAAAAGTGTCCTAATAAACCTGAAGGGCCTGCAAAAGTGGCTGACTCTTTTTTTTTTTTTTTGGACAGGGTCGTTGTGTTGCTCAGGATGGAGTGCAGTGGTAAAATCATGGCTCACTGCAGCCTTGACCTCCTGGGTTCAAGAAATCCTCCTGCCTCAGCCTCCTGAGCAGCTGGAACCACAGGTGTAAGCCAACATGCCCAGCTAATTTTTTTGTATTTTTTGTAGAGACGGGGTTCGCCATGTTGCCCGGGCTTGACTGTGGCTTTTAATCTCCTCTACTCACCACTACAATCTGGAAAAGTGAAAACATATATATTATTTCTGTACTACATTTTCTGTTAACTGGAAACCAATCCTAGAAAATCTTGGTGCAGAATTACATATTTTGACATATTGGAAAATATGATAATAATATAGCTACAAAGGTGTGATTTTTACAGACAGCCTGAAATAGTACCTTTTACCAGAAAATATCGCCAAATACATCTACTGTGACATCACCAAAACTGTGAACAAGACCTAAGAAGGGAACTTCAAGGGCTCTCACCTTTCTTATTGGAGAAAGCAAGGTAAATGGGGTTATCTGACTAGTCCAACTTCAAATAAGTTGTTATTTCTACTGGAAGATAAAAGTCTTGATATTGAAAGTGCAGGACTGACACTTCTGTTACTTTTGGAGGTACTAAGAGCATCAGAAATAACCCAGGTGACTTTTATAGATATTTTAGTTGGATTTTATATCTGTTCTTAATCATCTTTCCCCATTTCCTTGAAATGTATGCAAAAAACACTAGGTTTTCTTCTTGTGCACCATATTCTTTCTACTGCAGTTGAACACATCTCCATTTTCCAAAGCATTTTTTTCCTGTGGCTCCACAGAAATAGAAAAAAATGATAATTATGGAAAAGGTTTAGTTTAAAATGTATATCCATATTCTATGAGGGGAGAACAGAAGCCTTCATTTCAGACCTAGTTCTTGGTCTGCACACCCTCTTCAGTCTGTGCAGGTGAAATTTCCCATACTGAATAAAATCCTAGCCCCATTCTTGGTCAGCTCTTCGGCTTTGAATTTTGCGACCATGAAAACAAGTGTAAATCAGTAACACTTAAAATCACTTCTTGGAGCAAAAGCTTCAAACAAATACTCGAAGAAAAATTTCTAAACAGTAAAATCAATCAATAGCTACATTTAGATGCTGCTGTAAATATTAATCCAAACACTGGACACAGTGAGTTTAATTTTTAAGTGTTAACTGAAGGACTTCTCTGGCCCCAAAAATATCTTCTTTGCCACAGAATTGCTTTTCCAGTTCCTTGGTTTGACACTACTATTAGTCATTCCTCTGACATGGACGACAAAAAGGGCTGCTACCTCAGAAGGCCAGCATGATAAGGTATAGGACACATTTGAGGAGAAAGAGAGAGCTAAGAGGCGATAAAGAGCCTTCTCTAGCCTATTTCACAAGCAGTGTGGGGTTGACTCATTAGTCTGCCAGGGAGCCTGATCTTGAGGGATGATATAAATCTCCAGTAGTCACTCGTGATAGGAAGGAAGTAGCAAGGATCATGGGGCCCAAGCAACCAAGAGAGACAGCTTCCTTGGGTGGGCCACCCCTGGAAGGCTGTGTGTGTCAGGGCAGCAGCATGAAGGAGGAAAGCTAGAAAAGAGAGATTCCTCATAGTCCCCCTAACTCTGCCCCACAATCTGACCCAGGACACCAAGGAGAGGAAGAGAGAGGCCACTAAGACATATTCTGCTTCACTCCTTGATTCTACCAACTACCACAAAAATTCAGATGAGAGTGGTGGTAGAGCGGACAAAGCCTGAACCAAGAGTCGGGAGACCTGAGCTCTAGACCCAGCTGTGACTCCAGTTCCGTGTAACCTTGGACCAGTTGATTTGCCTCTCTGTGCCTCATTTTCTCTATTTGTAAAATGAAAAAAAAATAGATTATGTCGACTCTCAAGTCCCTTTAAGGACTAAAATCCTGTGACTATAATGCATATACTCGTTATTTTAAAAAATAGTGGTGCTTGAGTCATAGGTTAATTTAAAAGAAAATAACTATTTTCGTTTCACTTGTGGGCCAGTAAGTCAGACAACAGAACGGGACTTTGAAAAGAGCTAGAGTGATCTAATCAAGACAGTAATGCTATTAGGCTTGGATCTTGACTCCCAGTTTAAGAATAAGTCTACCCTCAGCTGAGGGGTGGAGGAGAGGTCAACTTCCACATTTTCCAAGGCTTCCAGGGTTTTATCCTGCCTTCTCTAAACAATTGTTCAAGAACATCACAGCCACGTTGCCAATTGTCCAGTAGGTTGGTACAAAGCTTCTGCCCTCTGAAAGTTATGTCGTGGAAATTACAGTCTCAGAGCCCCATGGCAAAGCCAGCAGCTGAGCAAGTGGTTTGGGTTGATGAAAAGTGCAGTCTACAGGACTATTAAAAAAAAAAAGCTATGTTCAGGGACCATATTTGTGTAGCCTTGAACAAATTATGTATTTGAGTTAAAGAGAATCTTAACTTCTTCTCCTGTAAAAATCCATAACCTAAATCTAAACATTGATATCCTACTACATTAATGGAGAAATAACTTGTTTGGTCTTTCCCTCTCTCTCTCCCTCTTCAAGATTGTTTTATATCTCTTAATGAATGAAGGTTCTCTATTTTATTATTCCAAAAGTGTATGTTAAGTACCTACTATGGGTGTATCATGATGTAAGATGTTAATGGGGATTTTTAAAAGAAATGCAAGATATTTTACCATAAATTCTAGATGGAGAGAAAAGGCATAAACACACAAGAAATTAAATGACCAGATGATTGATGCAGATACTGTGTTATATTAGACTTTTTTTCTAATTCTTTACAGGTTGTCTAACAAAGAGAATGGAAGAGGCCATCCTACTCAATCAAACTTCTTTAGTGACATATTTTCGGCTTAGAGGTTTATCTGTAAATCAGAAGGCACGGATAGCTATGTTTTCCATGTTCCTCATTTTTTATGTCCTGACACTGATTGGGAATGTTCTCATTGTCATAACTATTATCTATGACCACCGGCTCCATACTCCCATGTATTTCTTCCTCAGCAACCTGTCCTTTATTGATGTCTGCCACTCCACTGTCACTGTCCCCAAGATGCTGAGAGACATGTGGTCAGAGGAAAAGCTCATCTCTTTTGATGCCTGTGTGACCCAGATGTTCTTCCTGCACCTCTTTGCCTGCACAGAGATCTTCCTCCTCACCGTCATGGCCTATGATTGGTATGTGGCCATCTGTAAACCCCTGCAGTACATGATAGTGATGAACTGGAAGGTATGTGTGCTGCTGGCTGTGGCCCTCTGGACAGGAGGGACCATCCACTCCATAGCCCTCACCTCCCTTACCATCAAGCTGCCCTACTGTGGTCCTGATGAGATTGACAACTTCTTCTGTGATGTACCTCAGGTGATCAAGCTGGCCTGCATTGACACCCACGTCATTGAGATCCTCATTGTCTCCAACAGTGGATTGATCTCCGTGGTCTGTTTTGTGGTCCTGGTGGTGTCCTACGCAGTCATCCTGGTGAGTCTGAGGCAGCAGATCTCCAAGGGCAAGCGGAAGGCCCTGTCCACCTGTGCAGCCCATCTCACTGTAGTTACACTGTTCCTGGGACACTGCATCTTCATCTATTCCCGCCCATCCACCAGCCTCCCAGAGGACAAGGTAGTATCTGTGTTTTTCACTGCAGTCACCCCCCTGCTGAACCCCGTTATCTATACCCTTAGGAATGAAGAAATGAAGAGTGCCTTAAACAAGTTAGTGGGGAGAAAAGAGAGGAAAGAAGAAAAATGAAAATGTCTACGTCCTTAGGATACGTGGTGCTCCAAATTAAAGAAGCGCCTTGCAAAGAATAAGTTACATACCATATTTATCAGACTATGTGACTTATAAAACTATCCTTGGTCCAATATCTGACAGTCATAGAAATCGTTGTGGTTATTAATATCTTCTCTGTGCTGGAAATTATTCTAGGCACTGGGCATTTACTTAATTCTCACAACTTTGAAAGGTAGATATTATTATGCTTGTTTGTACATGAAGAAACTAAAGCTCGAGGAGAGTAAATAACATGCCCAAAGTCACTCAGCTAGAAAACAATGAAGGCAGCATGTGAATCCAAGTGGATCAACAGAAACTCAAGCTCTTTTTACGACATATGCTGCCTCTTTCTGCTTTTCTGTTGGAGTGATAACCAAGGTCTAAACAAACCTTCAGATTTCTGGGCAGCCCTTGCCTGCATCATTCACTCAGATGCTTATGTAAACAGCTTAGCAAACACTAGTGAAGCAGATAAAGTGAGTTTCCACATGACTTTGGTGACAGAGAAAGAAGACTTTGAACAGGTGAAGTTACTGACACTCTCAAGTATCCAGGCAAAATCTGCCATCAGAGCAATGAAATGGGGATATCTTACTATTCATTCATTTGATAAATATTTACTGAGCACTTATTATGTACCAGATACTAGGTTTTTAGCCATAAATAAGACGGACATATAGTCCTTCCTTCGTGGAGTTTAGGGTCTAGTGAAAATAGAAAACAAAAATATGAACAAATAAATTTTAACTACAGATTGTGATAAATGCTATAAAACAGCAGGGTGCTGTTAGAGAGTATGGAAGAGACTTGCTTTAGTGGTCAAGTATGGCCTCTCTGAGGAAGTTACATTTAAGATTAAAAGGAGCCAGCCATAAGAGAGGTGATGGACATTCTAGGCAGGGGAAATGGCCAGTGCAAAGATCTATGCTGGGAGAGACCTTGGCTTGTTCAAGGAAGTAAATGATCAGTGTGATTACAGCTTAGACTATAAGGCAGAGAGTGGCAAGAGAGTGATATCAGAGAGCTAAAAAGAATCTTTCCATATTCTCTCAAGAAGTTTAGAATCTTTTCCAGTACAATAAGAAGCCACCAGAATGATTTAAGCACAGGTGTGGCATGAAATAATTTATGTTTTAATAAAATTATTTTAGTTATTATGTAGAGAATTCACTCAACTAAGCAATAGCATCCAATATTGTTCTTAGAGCAATGGATGACTGTTAAGTACTTAGTAATAAATACTTAGAAAACAACTTGGTAGAAACTTGGTAGAAAACACCAAGTTGGATAAACCATGGTCTATAAACCAACATCTTAAATCTCACTGTGGTGGCACATAGTGCAGCAGAATGGAATGTGGTGAGTCAACTGGGATATGAAGAGGATATCCCAGATAACGGCATCTCATATTCATGTTTACAAAAGAGCATGACACATTGGAAATCATCAGTTTGTTCTCACACCATCACTAAAAAAGGCATGCTTACATGCAGCTGGGATTTCCTAGGCACTCAGTGAGTGTATGATCAATAAACCTGTGAGCCACAAGGTCTACATCATGATTTTTAGGAGGAAAATTTTTATTTGCTAGGAAATGTGTTAGGAAGGATATTCAAGTGACACAAGCCATTTCAGTTATACAGAGGCATGATTTTAAAGGCATTCTTTAGGGCTTTCTGGGTATCATAAGTTAACTTCCAACAGACAAATCTAATAATTAATAGTTTCTTCCCAAAGATAACTCCCTGGAAGGTATAAAATGATATTTATTTGAACTTGGTGGAATAATTGAGCTGAATTTAAGAATTATAAAATTTATGTAAAATAAATGCCCTTTTATTATAGGCAATGGCAGACAATAAGGAGAAATATCTAAATGCCTTTCCAATGAGCCCAAATGGAACTGCTTGTGCAGGAATCAGCCATACAGAGGAACACGTGCAAAATTGTCATATTGTCTGTCAACAACACAATGCTTCAACGTAGTCATTAAGATTGTAGCTGGTAAAACTATAACAGAACAACGTTGTGATGTTTGCTTATTTTTTTCATAGTAGCAAGCAAAATTTCTGACACTACCCGTTTTTAGTCACACTAATTTTTACAACTCTCTGGGGAGGTAAAAATAAAACATTTTGTCTCCGTTTTACAGAAAAAAGCTTTTCAGACTCAGAGACAAGATAAAAATGTATTTAATTACTCACTAAATACATAGAGAGTCTTAAAGAACAAAAATAAAATATCTTGACGCTTGGCTCTGTGGTTTACTTTAACAGGAGAGAGGAATCATTATTTATTAATATAGAAATCTGCTCAGCAACTTTGTATTCAACAACTGAATTCTTCAGGTTACAACTATGTTCTACACGGTAAAATAATGAATAGTGCCATAATACAAATAAACAAATAAGACAGTGGGAATTTCTTTCTGCATAAAAGATACTAATGAGTATGAATACCTATACACATAAAATTCCAGAAACTAGAGGCATAATTAGATTATTTTACTAAGTTTTTAACATATACATAGTAGTGATATCTGGACTTCATTTCCTCATAGATATCTAAAACTCTTACTGTGACTCAAGTTTTACATGAGAATTATAGGGGGCTGACCATATTCTATCCTTGTTTGTCAACTTCAAGTAATGATATTTAGATATGTTCATGAGCACCTCTCAGTTTAATGAATAGACTGCTTCTGATTCTTTGTCCTTTTGATTACTAAAAGGTAATCATGTATTACCCTTTAGTTAGAGTTAGTGGGCAACTCACTCTGTATTGTGTATGTCTGTAATGTGTGGATGGCTATGTTGTCTGCTCTCCAGTTCTCCAGAATACTCAAGTCTTATTTCTATAAGTTGACAGACCATGTGGAAAATAGTGACAAAGACCCCAATCAATTATAAATTTTTTTCAGAATAAGCAAAGAAGCATATTTATACTTAATATTTTTATTATTAACCATATTTCATTTCATTCCATTAGCTCCTTTAAAGTTGATATTGTATGGTAGCTCTCTGACCATCTATAGGATCTTCATTTACAGCTAATCCTACTTATTTCAGTCACAGAATATCATCATCATTACCTAAGAAATTTGTCATGGATCCCTCTTCATATGGACTTGCCCGTTCCACAATAAACTGATATACTTCAGCCCAATGAGTGATAGTAATTAATGATTAGCTGAGAGGGGTGGGTGGCTTGAACTCAGGAGTTTTGAGACCAGCCTGGCCAACGTGGTAAAACCTCATCTCTACTAAAAATACAAAAATTAGCCAGGCATGATGGCATGCACCTATAGTCCCAGCTATTCAGGAGGCTGAGGCAGGAGAATCACTTAAACCTGGAGGTGGAGGTTGCAGTGAGCTGAGATGGTGCCACTGCACTCCAGCCTGGGCGACAGAGTAATTAGAAAAAAAAAACCACTTGGTATTTTCTACCTTTTTAATTTTTACTATTCTTGTGGGTGTATAGTTTTGTTTTGTTTTAACTTTTTATTTTGACAATAATTTCAGACTTACAGGAAGTTGCAGGAATAGTACAAAAAATTCCTGTCTCAAAAAAAAAGTACAAAATAGATCTAGACATGAGAGAATTACATTCAAAAGCAACAAAAGTTTAATTCAATATAAATAAGTAAAGTCTTATTTATACACTTGAAAATATATTGGAAAACAAGATTGAAACTACTATAATGTATAAATCACAGGAGTGATGTATAGCTTCCCAGAGGCAATAGCCCGCAGAACAGTATAAATCAAGAGAGTCAATTCTCACTCTACCTGCTCCTGAAACTGAGACTGAACTGAGTTCCCCAAATTGTATTCTTTTACTGATGAAATCAAAAGCTGTCTTTAAACTTTCCCAGGTTATTTTTCCTTATAACTTCCACTATGATCTTGCGCTTTATTTAAATAATAGTTAATAAGTTCTTATCTTTAATGAACAGAATAAGTTCTTATCTTTAATGAGCAGAAATCTGACCTGCTCTATGCCATTTTACCTAATTTACCAAATTATATAAGTTGATTTTGACTCTTTACTTTTGCTCTTTCATTAAGGATGTGCCTGCAATTATGTCTGCAGTCCCAATGCCCATTATGTATATGATTTCATGAAAAAAACTTGTCTCTGCCTGAGCTGCTTCATGGCACTTTTTACCTCCTCATTCCTCAAGGTGTAAATGAAGGGATTCAGCAAAGGGGTGACCACTGTGTAGAAGACAGACACCACCTTGTCAATGGAGAAGCTGGTGTCTGGCCGAGTATAGATGAAGATACATGGCCCAAAGAAGAGGGCAACCACCATGAAGTGGGCCGAGCAGGTAGACAGGGCTTTCCGGCGCCCTTCAGCTGAGTGTTTTCGAAGAGAAACCAGGATGACCATATAGGAGGTGACCACGGCCAAGAAACAGGAAAGGGAGATGGTTCCACTATTGGTCACAATCAGTATTCCCGTGAGGTATGTATCTGTGCAGGCCAGCTTGATAACAAGAGGCACATCACAGAAGTAGCTGTCAATAATGTTGGGGCCACAGTAAGGTAGACGAATAGTCAAGAAGGTCTGCCCTAGTGAGTGAACAGTACCCCCCAACCAGAGAGCAAAGACAAGCTGTATACAGACTCTCATGTTCATCACATTGGGGTAGTGGAGTGGAGTGCAGATAGCCACGTAACGATCATACGCCATAATGATCAGCAGAAAGATCTCGGCACAGGCAAAGAGATGTAGGAAGAAGAGCTGTGTGATGCAGTTGTCAAAGGAAATGCTCTTTCTTTCTAAAAGCAAACCCTCCAACATCTTAGGCACAGTGATAGATGAGTGGCAGATGTCAATAAAGGACAGATTGCTCAGGAAGAAATACATGGGGGTATGGAGACTTGGAGTAAAGACTGTGGCAATGATGATGAGAATGTTCCCTGAAAGCGTTAGCACATAAATGGCTGAGAATGCCATGAAAAACAGCATCTCCAGCACCCGGTTATCAGTGAGTCCCAAGAAGACAAATTCAGTCACTCTTGTTTGGTTTAGACTGTCCATTCAATGAGCTTAGGGGGATAAAAATGAAAGCTAATTTAGTTTTATTATTATAGGAATAGAACTATTGAAATGACTTTGTATTCTTATCTGAATTGCTTATTTATCATCAGAGCATATAGCTTATGAAATCAATTTAACAATAGTTGTTATAGTATACCCACTACTTATCAGGAGCCATGCCAGGCACTTCTATTTAAACACAACCACCCTATGGCACAGGAATCAATTGTTTCTGCCTTGCAGATGAGATCAGTGAGCCTTTACAAGAATAAATAAATGCCCGAAGCCCTTACACATTAGTTATTTGGCTCTTTTCACTTCAAACTAAAGCACTGATAACATTAAGCTAATATTCCAATACAACTCCCAACTAAATAATTTGATTCTTCCTATCAAATTAGATATACATTCAAAGCCTGCAACAGTCTGCTGCACATTTTCATTTTTTCAATGTGAGTGTCCTTTTATTTTCCCTATTAATTCTTCTCTCCAGCCAAGCAAGTCACTGTCCTCCAGGCATCCTACCTCCACCTACTTACCTTCCAAAATCTTTGTCTTTACTTTTTCTTTTCCCTCTGCTCAGAAAACATACGCTCTAATCAAGTGTACTCTCCTCACCTCATTGTTTACTATTAATATACAAACAACTCCATTAAAAATGGGCAAAGAACATGAACAGACACTTCTCAAAAGAAGACATTTATGTGGCCAACAAACATGAAAAAAAAGCTCGACATCACTGATCATTAGAGAAACGCAAATCAAAACCTCAATGAGATACCATTGGCTATTATGAAAAAGTCAAAAAACAACAGAAGAACAGATGTTGGTGAGGTTGTGGAGGAAAAGGGACATTTTTACACTGTTGATGGGACTGTAAATTAGTTCAACCATTGTGGAAGACAGTGTGGTGATTCCTCAAAGATCTAGAACCAGAAATACCATTTGACCCAGCAATCCCATTACTGGGTATATACCCAAAGGAAAATAAATCATTCAATTATACAGATACATGTACATGTATGTTCATTGCAGCACTGTTTACAATAGCAAAGTCATGGAATCAGCCTAAATGCCCATCAATGATAGAATGAATAAAGAAAATGTGGTACATAACACCATGAAATATTATGCAGCCATAAAAAGGAACAAGATCATGTCCTTTGCAGGGACATGGATAGACTTGGAAGCCATTATCCTCAGCAAACTAATGCAGGAACAGAAAACCAAACATCACATGTTCCCATTTATAAGTGGGAGCTGAATAATGAGAACACGTGGACCCACTCTACACCTGTGGAGGTCTGGGCTTAATACCTGATGATCTGTGCTGTAAACCACCATGCCACACGTTTACCTATGTAACAAAACTGCACATCCTGCACACTTATCCACGAACTTAAAGGTTGAAGAAAAAAATACTATTCATCCTTCACTTTGTCTTTGACTATTTCAAAGAACACTACCTTTAAGAAAACTTTCCTGACCCAGTCAAAGCCTATCTATTCCCTCTCAGGCTTCTTTTATGGTCCTTGACCTGTAAAATAAAGTAAAATAAGATGTTCATTTTTGCTCTCCACTAAATCAAAAAAAAAATTTTTTTTTTCGAGATGGAGTCTTGCTCTGTTGCCCAGGCTGGAGTGCAGTGGCATGGTCTCGGCTCACTGCAAGCTCCGCCTCCCAGGTTCACACCATTCTCCTACCTCAGCCTCCCAAGTAGCCGGGACTACAGGCTCCCACCACCACACCCAGCTAATTTTTTTGTATTTTTAGTAGAGACGGGGTTTCACCATGTTAGCCAGGGTGGTCTCAATCTCCTGACCTCGTGATCCACCCACCTCGGCCTCCCAAAGTGCTGGGATTACAGGCGTGAGCCACCGCGCCCAGCCTAAAATTTTTTTAAGAGTAGTAACCACACAGGACTTATCCTTTGCAGCACTTAGTAGGTGCCTTGTACACAATGGGTATGCAAAAAAAATTTTTACTTGAACTGAACCTAATTTCTTAGGCAGCCTGAAAAAGAACTCAAGCCTTCCTTCACAATGGAGCTAAGAAAATACTTAAGAAACTTACTTCTTTAAATTATGTAATATGATATTATTATATAAATACTAAAGTTATATTACCCTAACTTTTTATACTGATGGCTGGCCAAAAACTATAACAGTTGGGAAATAATTATCAGAAACCACAAAAATAATTTATATTCTTGATCCAATTATTTCACTTGTAAGCATTCAAACTATGAAAAAAGCTAAATGCAAGGAAATATTAACTATAGTATTATTTAAAATAACATGAGGCTTACATTAGGGGTTTACATTAGGAACAATAGTTCACAGGGCTTACATCAGAAACAATGTCATGGGGCTTACATTAGGAACAATAGTGACAAAGGCCTACCAACGTGAAAAAATATTAAACATAATGAATAAAAATGAGATAAAGCATGTTAAACTTTCTCAATAATTTGAAATATATAATGCCAGCCAGGCGTGGTGGCTCATGCCTGTAATCCTAGCACTTTGGGAGGCCGAGGCAGGTGGATCACGAGGTCAGGAGTTCAAGACCAGCCAGACCAATATGGTGAAACCTCATCTTTACTAAAAATACAAAAATTAGCCAGGTGTAGTGGTGCATGCCTGTAATCCCAGCTACTCAGGAGGCTGAGGCAGGAGAATTGCTTGAACTGAACCAGGGAGGCAGAGGCTGCAGTGAGCCAAGATCGCACCAGTGCACTCCAGCCTGGGCAACAGAGCAAGACTCCGTCTGAAAAAAATAATAATAATAACAAAATATATAGTGCCATATAAATTATCAAAAAAAAAGTAGACGTGAAGAAAATATTGTAACGTAGATAACCAAAAAGAATACTCCTGTTATCCAAGATCTCTTAAAACTTGATAAGAAAAGACAAACGACTCAATTAAAAATGAGCAAAGAATATACTTAAGTCACAGAAAAAGAACTTCAAATGACAAATAAGTATGAATAAAAATATGCTTAATTAGTAATAGATTAAAAAGAAAATCAAATACTTTTTGTCATTCATGGGATTAACAAAGATATAAGGAAAGGAGTACTCTTAACACTGCTACTAGAAGTAGGTATTATTGAGATCTTTTTGGAAAATAATCTAGCAGTGCCAATTAAAATTTTAAACACTCATACCTCTGAACCCAGGAACTTTACTTATAGGACTGTATTTTGTAGAAATAAAGAAACCAGTAACTAAAGAACTAAAGATACACGTTTAAAGACTTTTTAGTAGAATAACATACTGGAAACAAACTGAATGTTTCTCAATAGAGGACTAGATAAACACATTTTAGTACAGCCACAATATGGAATATTATGAGCTATTAAGAATAATAATAATAATGAGTTGGATCTATATGTATAACCTAAGGCAGTGGTTCTCAATGTGGCTGCACATTAGAACCACTTAAAGAAGTTTTATAAATTTTGATACCCAGGCCTCATGCCAAACCATCAATTCAGAATTTCTGAGAATTGGACCCATCAGCACTATTAATGCTCCTTGGAGAGTCCAGTGTGCAGCCAAGATTACAAACTACTAATTCATAGAATGTCAATAACATATTGTTAAGCAAAAGAACCTATTATGAGTATATCATGAACCTTGAAGGAAAGAAGGGAGTGAGGAAGGGAGGGACAAAGGAATGAATGAACAAAGGAAGAAAGAAATCGAAAAAGATTTGTGTGTGTATGCATATATATTTACGCATATATGTATGTGCATATGCTTCAACATATTAATATTTATATATATTCAAACATATATACATATTCATGAATTATGTTTGTATATATTTATTCCTAGAAGGACACAAGATAGATGTTGACGAACACACATCAATTTTAACATTAGTTAATTCTAGAAGTATGGAATTGAAGGAAATGATAGGATTTTATTAATTTTTACATTATAATTCATAATTGTTCAAGTTTGTATAATAAGCATGGGTTACTTTGTTTTAAAACAAAGTATTAAAAGCATGCATAGGGAAAAGCAAGTGAGAAGAATACCCATAGCTTGTTCTTATCCTACTGCTGTTATCTTTAATTTGTTCCAATTGTATTATAAACATATAATTTTATATTCTATTTTTCACTCAGTATTATATCATAAGTGTATAACCAAGTGACATTTCATCACATATATGTATTCAAATGTGTGCACCCAGTCCATCCTTTGTGGCCATTTATGATGTTTCTAATTTCTCACTATTAAAAATAATGGTACAATCTTTCTCAACATTACAGTGAGAAATCCTATTAAAACATAGGTCAAGCTGGGTGCAGTGACACATGCCTGTAGTCCCAAATACTCAAGAGGCTGAGGTGGAGGATCTATCGCTTAAGTCCAGAAGTTCAAGGTCTGCCTAGGCAGCACAGCGAGATGCCATCTCTAAAAAAAAAAAAAAAAAAAAGATCAGATTAAGTCATTTCACTAATTCAAAGACTTTCGATGGCTCCCTGTTCACACATTGTAAGTGAAGTCTTTACTTTGGCCTGCAAAGCCCTCAATGACACAACTTCCCATTTCCTCTCTGACCTCGTCTCCTACCACTCTTCCTTTCAGCTCCAATCACGTTGTCCACCTTGGTATTCCTCAAATACTCAAAACACAGTCGCACTCTGGGGCCACTGCACTGGCTGATTCCTGTGTTTGGAATCTCTTCCCCCAGATATCCCATAATTCTGGGGTCCCCAGCACCTGGGCCACAGATCGGTACCAGGCTGCAAAGCAGGAGGTGAGCGCTTCAGCATCACCACCTGAGCTCTGCCTCCTGTCAGATCAGCCTTGGCATTAGTTTCTCAATCGCAAACCCTATTGTGAACTGCACATGTGAGGGATCTAGATTGTGCACTCCTTGTGAGAATCTAATGCCTGATGATGTAGGTGAAACAGTTTTATCCTGAAACCAATCGCCCCCACCCCCAGTCCATGGAAAAATTTGCCTTCCATGAAACTGGTCCCCTGTGCCAAAAAGGTTGAGGACCACTGGCATAATTAACTCCCTCACCCCCTTGATGTCTTTGCTCAAACATCACCTTCTCAACAAGGTTTATGCTGCTGAACATAATATAAAACTAAAACTCACCCAGAATTCCAGCACTCCTGATCACCTTTATCCTGATCTACCTTTTTTATTTTTTGAAAGCGCTGATCACCTTCTAATATACTATATAATTCACCTATTTAGTCTATTGTTTATTATTTTCTTTCTCCTGCTGCTAGAATATAAATTCTAAAAGGACAGGGATCTTTGTTTCGCTCAATGAATCATCCAAATTATCTAGGAAAGTATATAGAACATAGTAGTTGCTCAATACATATTTTTGAACGATTATAACTTCTCTAATATATTATTCCATTAGGAATAGATAACTAGAAATGAGTTTACTAGCTTAAAGATTATACCTCAAAATATATTATTATCAAATTGCTTCCCAAAATATTTGCAAGATTAAATAATTCACTCATGGTCACTCAGCAACTGGCTAAAATGGAATTTGAATTTTTCAGAGCCTACGTTCTTAACCAAAGAACTAAAAGAAAAAAACATAAAGTGGGCTTTAAATAGCAATAAGATCCAACTATGCGCTACCTGAAGGAAGGGAAATATCTCATTCATTTTTCTATCCACAGAGCAAAGTAACTGGCATAAAGGAAGAACTCACTGAATAGTTATTGAATTAATTTTTTAAATGTTTTAAAAGTAGGACAAAGCAATCTTCCTGCCTCAGCCTCCCAGCACTTTGGAAGGCTGAGGCAAGAGGATTGCTTGAGGCCAGGAGTTCATGACCAGCCTGGGCAACATAGTGACACTGCATCTCTATAAAAATTTTAAAATTAGCTGAGTGTGGTGGCACATGTCTATAGTCCTAGCTACTCCAGAGACTGAAGCAGGAGAAACATTTAAGCCCAGGAGTTTGAGGCTGCAGTGAGCTATGATCATGCCACTGCACGCCAGCCTGGGCAACAGATCAAGACCCTGTCTAAAAATAAAATAAATAAAATTTTTAAAGATATTTTCAAAGTAACACTGTAAGGAAGAATTATGAAAAATCCAAAAATTTGGGGGTAAGTTGATCTGTACATCAAAATAATTACCCATTTTAAGGCAATCAGCAGAAATCTTATCTACAAAGGGGCAATTGAGCTAAAAGCACCAGAATCCCCACTAGACATCAGTATTGTGTATTGTGTACTGCGTATATTAGAATTCTTCATTTAAAAAAAAACTGGTCAATGAAATCTATCTCTTTCTGCTCTTTGTCTACCTTTTTTACCTTTCTTCCAAGAGCTCTAGAGTTCCCACAGCAGCTCCACAATGTAGACAGCAACAACTTTCCCCTTTTTGAAATCACACCTCTGAAGAGTATCGTGACTTTCCAGAGATCAGTGACCTGTACTCCCTGACCCCAGTTTCAGCCTACTCATCTTTACTTTTCATCAATGATACCTCCAACCCTATCATTCTCTGCCTCTTCTCTCTGTTTCTACCTGATCTCTCTTCCAGCACTAAAGGCTCAATCCTTGGCAAGGACACACTTAGAGAAGTGTTACTTAGAGAATGCTCCTTTTGCCAAGAGGAGCATGATTTTCCATCACAGTAGACCATTATTGTGTTAGCCTCAAATGGATTTGTAAAATCCAGAGCTTCCAAGATCTTGCTTAGATGGATCTGATATAAGAGAACTGCCTATATTGATTGAATGCCAGGGCTTAAACCCTCAAGAAGAGACAAGGCAGAAGTTCATAGGAATGCGCTCTAACCTTTGACAGGTTCATCTCCCTAATAAAATGGGATGCAGGTAAGCTTCAGAGGTGTTTTGTGGCTTTCCCAGCTTTTGCATGGCAAGATTGGAATTCTGTCCCAATTCTCCTGTCCCTAGGCCTTTCTATTACTCAATAGTTGGCTGCAGAGAGCTGAGTTGGATTAACTCCTTAAATCCCTTTCAGCATATTAAATTTAGTTTATTTTTTAAAGATTTGATTCTTCACCATATATGAGGAGACCATCTACTCAGTTACCAACTAAAACTGGGAAAGAAATCTCTGAGAAAAAAAAAAACTGCTGTGAAAGTTTTAGAGCTGAAGGTTGTGTAGGGTAAGAACAAAATGATGTCTTTGCTTCTGCATACATAGAAAGCATTTAGAGGCTGGGTGCAGTGGCTTATGCCTGTAATCCCAGCACTTTGGGAGGCCAAGGGGGCGGATCACCTGAGGTCGGGAGTTTGAGACCAGCCTGGCCAACATGGAGAAACCCCGTTTCTACTAAAAATACAAAATTAGCTGGGCGTGGTGGCGCATGCCTATAATCCCAGCTACTCGGGAGGCTGAGGCAGGAGAATGGCTTGAACCTGGGAGGTAGGGGTTGCAGTGAGCCGGGATCGTGCCACCGAGCTCCAGCCTGGGCAACAAGAGCAAAACTCCGTCAAAAAAAGAAAGGAAGGGAAGGGAGGGGGGGGAGAGAGAGAGAGAGAGAGAGAGACAGAAAAAGAAAGAAAGAAAGAAAGAAAGAAAGAAAGAAAGAAAGAAAGAAAGAAAGAAAGAAAGAAAGCAAGCAAGCAAGCATTTAACATCACAACTCCATACATTACAATGATGTAGTCATGGTGAGTTATGTCCCAAAGAGTGACCCAGGGTAAGAAATCACAGAGGAGCAGAGCTACCAGGCCTCAACTGTAGTCCTCCAAATCTTCTCCAGAACAGCCCAAAACTAATCTGTACACTGACTTTCAGAGCACAGGTTTGCTGCGTAAGGACTTCCTTGCTCTTACTAACAAAGACTGGATGGCCATCTGCCAGTGAAAAAGACTTCATCTTTTCAACATTCAACATTCATCCTATAATCATGTGTGAGTGTCTGCTATATTCCAGGCACTGTTCTAGGTATTCAAATCCAAAAAGCAAACAGAAGTGATGGTCTTGATCCCTTACAACCTCAAGACTCCATAACCTATGGAGTGTTCGATAACTAGGAAAAAGAAATCAGTGCTGTGGCAAAATCTAAAGGTGACAAGTCGTAACCCCAGACATCTTGAGGAATCCTGGAGGGTGTGCCTATGTGTGTTTTGTCTGTGTGTGTAGGTGCCTTCACAGACAGCAACATGTTAAAAAAGTATTCTGATTCCTTAGACAGAAAAAAGGTTAAAACAACTCTCATAAATTAAAAGGCCTTCTATTAAACTTCTAAACACACACTTAAGTGACATATCATACAAGTCTTGCTCAATACCAAGTACATAATGTACATATGAGCATACATGTGCAGACCCACAAAAAGCATGACAAGCAACGCAGGTAGTGGTAAAACTTACCAGTTTTCTCCAGTTGTGCAGGGATGCTTTAGCTAATTGTTATAATGTTACTATAATGTTATTTCATTCACTTTTCTCATAATTGTTTCTAGAAATGAAACAGAAAAGCAAAATCCTAAAAAACATGAAATAAAATACACTCTGATTTGGATATTAGTAACTGGCTTTCTGTTTGAACAGTTTCACCTTTTTAAATTGTGTGTGTGTGTGTGAGAGAGAGAGAGAGTCTCACTCTGTCACCTAGGCTGGAGTGCAGTGGCATGATCATAGCTCATTGCAGCCTCAACTTCCTGGGCTTACACGATTCTCCCATCTCAACCTCCCAAGTAGCTGGGACTACAGGCACACACCAACCATGTCCAGCTAATTTTTTGTTTTTTTGTTCATTGCTTTTTTTTTTTTTTTGGTTGTTTGTTTTGTTGTGTTTCTTGTTTTTTGTTTTTGGTTGGTTGGTTGGTTTTTTTGTAGAGACAGGGGCTTCGCTATGTTGCTCTGGTTGGTCTCAAATTCCTGGGCTCAAGTGATTCTCTTGCCTCAGCCTCCCAAAGTGCTGAGTTTACAGGCATGAGCCATCACGCCCAGCGGTTTCACCTTTTTAATATTGGTCCTTGGTTTTTTTTAATCCTTTTTCTTTTCTGCAAATTTTGCATTTTTCCTTTACAATACTTTGACTTCTGTCAGGCCAACTAAGACAGAACTACGTCTACTTGCCATTACCACTGTAATCAGTAACTACCATGGGCACCATTGGAACTGCATTTTAAGACGTCCAAAAATCTGTTACTCAAAGGTCATTCATTCATTCAACAAATTTTTTTATAGAAAAAAGTATTCATTTTTAGTTCATATTAATAGAAAGCACACTTTTAGGGGATATAACTTGATACTAACATTAAGCTTAAAGTTTTGTATTAAGAAAATTTTTAAAACTTTTTTTAGGGACAGAGTCTTGCTCTGTCACCCAGGCTGTAATACAATGGTGCAATCAGAGTTCCCTGTAGCTTCAAACTCCTGGACTCAAGCAATCCTCCCACTTCAGCATTCCCAGTGGCTGGGACTACAAGCACATGCCACCATACCTGGCTAGTTTGTTGGTGTTTTGAATTTTTTTAGAGACAAGTTCTCACTATGTTTCCCAGGTTGGTCTCGAGTTCTTGGTGTCAAGCTATCCTCCCACCTCAGCCTCCTGAGTAGCCAGGATTATAGGCTGGAGCCATGGGGCCCGGTAAGAAAATACAAAAATTTTTAAAGGGTCTGTGTCAAATCAAAGCCAATTTGTCTTAGTCTATTCTTGTGCATCAGAACTAATAAATATTGTCAAATGAAAGCATATTTCCTGAGTCAATATATATATATATATATATTTGGATTCTGCTTCTTTTTGCTCCTTTAGCCAACTCATATATTACTCTGCATATACTTGAGCGAGTCTCTTTATTTTAATTATGGAATGCAGGTAATAATTTTATCCCTTTAATTACTATAATAGTTAATTTTCTGTGTCATGTTGGCTAGGCCATGGTACCCAGTTATTTGGTCAAACTATGATCTAGCTGTTGCTTTGAAGGTATTTTTTAGATGTGATTAATATTTATATCAGTAGACTTCAAGTAAAGCAAATTGCCCTCCATAATGTGGCGAGGCTTCATGTAATCAGTAGAAGGCCTTAAGAAAAATGACTGAGGTCCTAAGAAGAAGAAAGAATTCTATTTCCAGACTGCCTCTAGATTCAAGACTGCAGCAGTAACTCCTGCTGGAATTCCCAGCCTGCAGGCCTGCTGTGAATACTTTAAACTTTCCAAACCCACAATCCACAGTCTCATAATAAATCAAGCTCTCTCTCTGACTCTCTCTCTCTCTCTCTCTCATTTTATATATATAATGTATATACACACAGTTGACTCTTGAACAACACGGATTTGAACTGAGTCCACTTGTACGCAGATTTTTTTTCAACCAAACGCAGATTGAAAATGCAGCACTCACAGGATGCAAAACCCATGTATATGGAGGGTCAACTTAGTATATACCAGTTCTGCAGGGATGACTGCAGATTTTGCTATTGGTAGGGGCATCCTGGAAACCAATCCTCCCATGTATACCAAAGGACTAATTTATGTATGTGTGTGTGCATGCGTGTGTGTGTGCATGCGTGTGTGTGTGTGCATGCGTGTGTGTGTGTGTGCATGCGTGTGTGTAAAACCTTTGGTTCTGCTTCTCTGGAGAACTCTGACTAATATAATTACCTTCTTTGCAATGATCATCAAGATGGGACTGTGGTGAAGGTTAGGAAGACCACTGTACATTTATCACTCTCAGGAGATAAGCTTTTCTTAAAGAGCCTATTATCTCCTCTCTCCTCACCTCAGCACCCACCTTAAATAAGTAACAATAATCATGATCACATTATAAAGGTGAGGCAGGAAGAGGATAGCAAAACTCAGCATCATAAAATCAAATCAATCAACCCAGGAGCTCTATTAAGCTTAGGCTGTCTTCTAAAGTCCAAAGAAATATATATATTCTTCAATGTATAATCAGTAACATTTGTTTATACATAAAAACTATCCATCTTATTTGTTTAAAATAAATGTTCTCAATATATATCACACACTTACCATCTACTCTGTATCTCCTCTAATGATTCCATTCTCCTCTGATACCCTATTATAGGAGCCCAGGATATAAAATCATGAAACTCAAAATTCTGCACAGGGTAAATTTTAGGCTTGAAAGCTTTGGAATTTTTACCTATCTGACACAGGATTTTGAAGTGATCATCACATGACATAACTGAACTTGCCATCAATGAATACTCAGAGGTATTATTAGAAGTTTTCCATTCCAATGCCTTTCCTGTTATTAGTCTCATTCATTTAGCCATTTAATAAGTGGACAAAAAATCCAGAAGCCTTCAAATATGGAAGAGTTCCAAACCTTTGGCAATTAGCATGACATTAGTTTGTACAGCCACTGTAATAACCACTGCATACACACCAGGGATTCAAAGTCCATGAACAAGTGAAACCTCACCCATGAACACTAAGTAAATTGGTACCAGTCAGTGGGTACCCAGGATGCCTGATATACAGCCTCGAACTAACTTAGCTTCCAGAAGCATCTTGCTAAACACTTCCTAATTTGCCTCTTCTACTGCTTGGGCAGATGTTCAAAGCAATATCTATAAATCTATATTCTCCACACTTTACAGGTTGTCTGGGTAAGGTAATCTTTATAAGTAAGGCAAAAATATCAAAGTGTTTTATAATCAGTTTTTAAATCACTTTTTAAATATTTTGACTATGTAAAGCAAAAATATATTGTGAAATTTATAACATGTAGAAGTAAAATATATTAAAGTAATAACAAAAAGCCTGGGAGGAGAAAAACAGAAGTTTGAAAGTTTCTTATATCATACAGGAAATGATATAATATCACTTGAATTTATACTATATTAAAGATGTATAATCTAAATTCTAGAGCAACAGCTAACATAAAGTAGTATAACTAATAAGATTATAGTGAAGATGAAATAAAATTAAAATACTAAAATAAAACCCAAAAACAAACATACAAAAAAACTCAATCTAGACCAAAAAGGAAAGAAAATGAACACAGAACAAATGGGGAAAATAGAAAACAAATCACAAAATGGTAGATTTAAACCAATCATATCAATAACTACATTAGAATTTTTAAAAAAGGAAAAATAATATACCACCCTAATATTTATCAAAAAAATTTCTGGACAGGATGTTACAGAAACCTCCAACCTGGAGACACCAATATGCATAGATAACAAAAGCTCCAAGGAAAGCCCATTCCTTCTAGCCAAAGGACAAGGAAAAAGGCGGTGGCCTAACAGCAGGAAATCTTTCTGGCAATACCCTTCCTGCTCCAGCTAAACACCAACAAATAAACCACACCCCCAGGTCTCAGTCAGTGAGCAAGGAAGTTGATCTTCCACCCCACCTTCCTTCCCAATAGAAGCCACTGTGCACTCTGGTTTCCCCCATGGTAGTGTCAGCAGGCCAAACAGGGAGCTGATCTTCCATTCCCCAGATGGCAGAAGCAGGTGGTGCTCCAGTCTCCCAGCAAGATACTGTCAGTGAGGTCCAACAATGAGCTGAGCCTCCATCTCTACCTAGCAACAATGAGGTAGAATGAGGTGCTATGAGGTGAGACAGTAAACACTCAGCTTCCCCCACCCTAATGTCAGCAATGCCCAGTGAGGAGCTGAACCTCCACACCCATCCAGTGGCCATGTAATTGAACAAAGCAATGGAAAGCAGGGCTAATCAGAGTTCCTGTTCCCACTCCCTTGTCAACAAGGACCACTGGTGAGCTAAGCCTCCACTCCTGCCATACCAACCAGGCAGGAGGTAAGTCTAGTTGGCCCTCTCCTTTCCCCTCTTCCATCTGGCCCAGCAGAAAGCTGATCATCTCCATTCAGAGGCAATAAGGCAATGTGACTTAATGGTCCCCTTTTTGGTGGGGTTGTGCCAGTGGCACCCAGCAGGAAACTGAACATATATATTCACCAAACTTTACACTACATCTCAACAGGAGAACTACCTGCTAAAAAGAAGATTAAATAAGATCCAGGTTTCCTAATAAAAAACCCATAATGTCCAGGCTACAATCAAAAATTACTTTTCATTCCAAGAATTAGGAAATCAGAACATAAATGAGAAAAGACAATCAACTGATTCAATACGAAGACGAATCAGATGCTCAAATTATTGGAAAAGGACTTTAAAACAGCTCTCACAAAAATGCTTCAATAAGTGAGTCCAGGCATGGTGGCTCATGCTTATAATCCCATCACTTTGGGAGGCTGAGGTAGGAGGATCACTTGAGCCCAGGAGTTTGAGACCAGCCTGGGCAATATAGTGAGATCCCAACTCTACAAAAAATTGAAAATCAGCTGGGCGTGGTGGTGAGTGCCTGTAGTTCCAACTACTCGGGAGGCTGAGGAAGGAGGATTTCTTAAGCCCAGGAATTTGAGGCAGCAGTTGAGTCCAGAGAACTGAAAAATACAATAACTGAAATTAAAAACCTCTCTGGATAGATTTAATATAAAGGGGAGATGCCAGAGAACAGAATCTGTAAACTTTAAACAGATCAATAGAATTTACTCAGTTTGAAAAACAGGGAGAAAATAGACTGAAAGAAAAATGAGCAGAGTTTCAGAGACCTATGGGATAATAACAAGAGATCTAAGTTCATATCATTGGAGTTTAAGAGGAAAGAAGTGGGACTGAAAAAGTGTTCAAAGAAATAATGCCTGAAAACTCCCCAAATTTGGCAAAACTATAGTGGCAGAGGTAATTGACTACTATCATGAGGATATAGAGTTGCTACTATGTAACGGGGATAGAGAGAAGTACCAATGGAACTCAGAGATGTATTGGAACATGTCTTGGTGTTTCCATGCTTGGTGATAGCAGTGAAGAGGTAATTGCATCAACCAAGGTCTGAAAAGGGTACAGTAACCAGGGGCTTGGGCCCTTCAGGGATGAAGGTCTGAGTCACCAAAGAGCAAGAAACTGAGACCAGCAGGAATGCTGAATGAGGGAGCCTAGAATGAGTGATAGAAGAGGGAGACAATAGATAACAGTGATGGTCTTGGGACCAACTGCAGCAGCAACTCTACTTATCTGGCTAAATCCTCGTTTTAGGTCTTTTTTTTTTTTTTTTTTTTAAGAAACTGTAATCAGCCACCACCTTGAGGAATCAGTGACAGTACAAAGCAAATATAATGTTGGGTAAGAGGGTATCAAAGCAGTGGAAGGGTTGACTGACACTATCAATACCCTCCTCTGCATAACCCGTTTACATTTTCCATGTGTTAGCACACGGCCCAACTTTCAACTGTCAGCACCTCTGTGCCTGAGGGGATCTTTCTGGCAACTGGAGCTTTCTTTGCCCATGTACATAGTAAACCCTGAATACTAGAAAATTAATATCCCTGGTAATTAATAAAATTAATATCCTTCAACCAATGGCTGACAGGAGTTGGTAAATGGAAGCCAGTCAACAAGATGACCTCAATGATCTCCATCATCTCTGGTATTCACACCACTGTGCAATCGCCTTCTACGCTGTATAAGGGTGGGTCTGTGTGACCAACAGAATACAGCAGAAGTGGCCAGAATCGCCTTGTGGATCTCAGGAGGAAGGCTGAGTTGGAGGGTGGTTTGTGCTTGCTAAGACAGCACTTCATGGATGATGGCAGAGGGAGGTAACCACGGCACCAATCTGCTGGCTGCAGAGACTGCAAGTTTAGAACAATAGCTGCAAGAATGGGGAAAAGTGATGTTGATGGTGGATAAAGTCTTATTATGGGAAAGAGCTTGGTTTTCACCTGCCATCATGGACTTGGTTTCTTTGGTGCTTCAATTATCTACTATCTAGATCCATCTGTTCTGTCTGCTGTTTCCTCTTTTGTTGTGTTTTGGTGCTTGGCTGACTACCTTGTTCCCATTCTAGCACCTAACATTTTTGGCTCCAATAAATGCACCAGCAATCAACAGCAAAAATTCCATGAAATTTGCAGCAATCTACTAAAAACTCAATGCAGAGCTATGGACTGGTGGAAACAAATCTTCGCACTGAAGGAAGAAAAGCCTGAAATGTGTTTCATGGCCATGATCATTTATCTCGCTGCAGTTGTTTGGATGGGACAGCAAGTCCACAACCTGCTTCTCAGCTACCTGATAGTGACTTTCTTACTGTTGCTTCCTCAACTAAACCAACACGGAATCATTTCAAACCACACTGGAAAGGCCAAAGGGAGATAAACAAGCTTCTCGAACAAAAAGAAAAGAAAAATGAATAATTCATCGGCTTTATTTAATGTGATTAATGGCATATACATTGTCCCTAGGAACAGTTTCTGCTATACTATCCAGATACTAAAATGTTAAAGAAGTAGCTCTTTGTTCTCCCTCACTCTGCCCTTAATTATTCAATAGTCTAAATCCAATGGGATAAAAGAAAAAAAAAAGAAAGAAATTCACACTTACCAAGTAAGTGTCTTCGAGTCAAATACAGTTAAAAGCATTTTTATTGGTGGTCTTACATGGATAACTCATTAGAGAGTATGACTTGTTTTGATTTTTCTCACCCAGGGTTAATGGAATTCTTACATTAAACAACTTCCTTTAAAATAATACAGTGGTGAACTTTACCCTTTAGTACAGTTAAAATGACTTTGGATAATTGTTTAAGTTGATCCTTGCTTTAGTTTGATACCAGGTAGTGGTCTGTGGCTACAGGAATCTTGTTCTACTGTCTGCTTCCACTGCCTGCTTAAAAAACTGTCTAGCTTCATGAATACAGACACCAAGTTTACCTCTTCTGATGAAGAGACCAATTAAGATTCATTCCTCGGCTGGGCGCAGTGGTTCATGCCTGTAATCCCAGCACTTTGGGAGGCCGAGGCGGGCGGATCACAGGTTAGGAGATCGAGACCATCCTGGCTAACACTGTGAAACCCCGTCTCTACTAAAAATACAAAAAAAATTAGCTGGACGTGGTGGCGGGCACCTGTAGTCCCAGCTACTTGGGAGGCTGAGGCAGGAGAATGGCGTGAACCCAGGAGGCGGAGCTTGCAGTGAGCCCTGATCGCGCCACTGCACTCCAGCCTGGGCAACAGAGCGAGACTCCGTCTCAAAAAAAAAAAAAAAAACAGATTCATTCCTTCATTCCTCATTCTGCTTTTTTACCATGGAAAAAGGATCCTGATGGAACAAAATTAAATTAATTCTATACCCTAGTATATGTAGGTTTCACCTTTATGCAAAACTTAGCGTTTTGTAGGGAACATTGATCCTTTCTCCCAAACGAGGAAGATCTAACAGCGTTAGAGCTCTTATGACCTTGCACTTAGACTTCAAGTTAGTACATCCTTAAAGGCTTTTTCACAGCAGACTTCCAAAAGATTGTACTTAGGATTTTTGGCGTACTTTTAATTTTGGATTTTCAGCTGACTTTAGCTATGACAGAGAGTAGGTTAAGACTCATGTGTATGACCTTTACCCTAAGACCAGCTAGTAAAGGACTAGTCTTTTATGTTAGCTAAAATTCATTTCAATAGAAAATAATCTTATCTAATTAATTTCTGAGACCAGAATAAGCCTTGAAAGGTAAGCCTCAATGTTCTCATTTATGGTAATACTGCTTGTTTCATTCCCAATAGGTTTGGCATAGGAGATAGTGATCACACTGGTGTCTGACTATTTTTTTAGATAGTTCTCTGAAAAATGCAAGGCTGTTGGTGAGAGCAGACATGAGGTGATGATAGTTGGCCTCTGGTCTCCATAGATTTTGTAACTCCTTGGTGAGTTTGTGTGTGTGTGTGTGTGTGTGTGTGTGTCTTTCTAATAATCATTATAATCATGATAATAATCATTCTCTACCTCTCAGTAGCTAGAAATTTACAGTAGTTGAAATCTGTAGGAATGGACCTCTGAGGGCCAAATATATGATATATTTGGAACAATTCTTAAATGGATTAACAAGCTGTAATATAGTTTTGTGAATTTATTCCACTGATGCTGTACCTTTACATTTAATGCTCACCATTAAATGAGTGTTGTTTTCTCCTCTTTAATATTGCTGTAAACAGTGGTGCCCATTGTGGGATATGTTTTATTTTTTAAATGTTTTATATGAGAACTATCTTAAATGTACATGTGTTTCTTCATTGTAAATAAGCCTGTCTTCTTATGGGGATTTTTTGTGTGTGTATACATTCTACTGATTAATTACTTTTGCAGTTTGAATCCTATATTATTTCTTCTACTTTGTTATATGTAAAAGGAGAAAAATGTTAGAAGCTGGGGGAAAAAAAACAGCAGAAGTGATGGTATAACACTTCTGAGACTGGACCATAAAAGATCTCTCTCTCTCTCTCTCTCTCTGTCTCTCTCTCTCTCTCAACACACTATAAAGACAGCCATGTGATAAGAATCTGGGGACTTTTGCCAACAACAGCTATGTGAGCAAGCCATCTTGGAAGTGCACCCTCCAATCCTAGCCAAGAGACTAGAGGGAGAGAGAGAGAAGAAAATCTACCCATACTAAGACTTTGAGTAAGGGAAATGCAGTAAAGAGGGAAGATTGTAATTCTTTTCCCTGTTTTTCTATGCCCAAAAGTTTTTACACAGCTGTGATTATTCCACATATTCAATTATGCACATTGGTTTTCTTGATTCATTGTTATATCATAAGCAGTTCACCATTTTTATGCAGTCTTAATGAACATCCTTTATTTGCTATGTGGTAGGTAAAATTTCAGTGAATGGACCCAAGATTCCCTGCCCTAATCCTCAGAATCTTGAATGTTATGCAATATTACTCTGGTGATTGTGTTGGGTTCTATGGCACAGTTGACTTTTTGTTTGTTTTGTTTTGTTTTATTTTATTTTATTTTATTTTTTGAGACAGAATCACCTCTGTCCCCCAGACTGGAGTGCAGTGGTGCAATCTCGGCTCACTGCAACCTCAGCCTCCCGGGTTCAAGCAATTCTCCTGCCTCAGCCTCCCTAGTAGCTGGGATTACAGGTGCCCACCACCACGCTCAGCTAATTTTTTTGTATTTTTAGTAGAGATGGGGTTTCACCATGTTGGCCAGGCTGGTTTTGATCCTGACCTCAAGTGATCCGCCCAACTCGGCATCCCAAAGAGTTAGGATTACAGGCATGAGGCACCGCGCTGAACAAACAGTTGACTTTTTTTTTTTTTTTTTTTTTGAGATGGAGTCTCGTTCTGTTGCCCAGACTGGACTGCAATGGCGAGATCTCGGCTCACTGAAACGTCAGCCTTCCGGGTTCAAGCAATTCTCTTGCCTCAGCCTCCCAAGTAGTTGGGATTACAGGCGCCCACCACCACGCCCAGCTAATTTTTGTATTTTTAGTAGAAAGACAGGGTTTCACGTTGGTCAGGCTGTTCTCAAACTCCTGACCTCAGGTGATCCACCCGCCTCGGCCTCTCAAAGTGCTCGGATTACAGGTGTGAGCCACCACACCCGGCCCACAGTTGACTTTTCAAAAGGGAGATATCTATGTACCGGTTGACATGAGACCTTAAAAACACATGAACTTTGGAAGATTAAGCCAGAAAGATTCCAAGCATGAGACGAACTTCACAGGCTATTGCTGGTTTGAAGATGGTGGGACTCACATGAGAAAGAGTGCAGGTTGCCTTAAGGAGCTCAGAAATGCCCCCAGCCCACAAACATTAAGAATATGGGAACTTTAGTCCCACATCTACATGGACTAGAATTCTGACAATAATAAGAACTGGCCGGGCACGGTGGCTCACACTAGTAATCCCAGCACTTTGGGAGGCCGAGGTGAGCGGATCACTTGAGGTCACGAGTTCGAGACCAGCCTGGCCAACAAGATGAAACTTTGTCTCTACTAAAAATAGGAAAATTAGCCAGGCATGGTGGCAGGTACCTGTAATCCCAGCTACTTGGGAGGCTGAGGCAGAAGAATCGCTTGAACCCAGGAGGCAGAGGTTACAGTGAGCTGAAATCATACCACTGCACTCCAGCCTCAGCAATAGAGCAAGACTCCATCTCCGAAAAAAAAAAAAAAAAAAAAAAGCACCTGTAATCACAACTCAGGAGGCTGAGTCCAGAGGACTGCTTGAGCTCAAGAGTTCAAAATCAGCCTAGGCAACAGAGCAGGACACTGTCTCTACAAAAATATATATATATTAATTAGCCAGGTATGGTAGTATGTGCCTATAGCCCTAGCTACTTGGGAGGCTGAGGTGAGAGAATTTCCTGAGCCCAGGAATTTGATCCCGCAGTGACCTATGATCATGCCACTGCCCTCTACCCCAGGCAACAGAGAAACACCTTGTCTCTAAATTTTAAAAAATATATTAAAAATAGGCTGGGCACGGTGGCTCACACCTGTAATCCCAGCACTTTGGGAGGCCAAGGCAAGCAGATCACAAGGTCAGGGAAATCAAGACCCTCCTGGCTAACATGGTGAAACCCTGTCTCTACTAAAAATACAAAAAATTAGCCAAGCATGGTGGCGGGTGCCTGTATTCCCAGCTACTCGGGAGGCTGAGGCAGAAGAATGGCATGAACCAGGGAGGCAGAGCTTGCAGTGAACCGAGATCATGCCACTGCACTCCAGCCTGTGTGACAGAGCGAGACACCGTCTAAAAACTGTATATATATATATAATAGAAAAAAATTTAAAGAATTAACTTGGAAGAGGACTCTGAACTCTGGGTGAGCACTTGAGTACTCACCCAGCCAATGCCTCGACTTTACTATGGTTATGCCCTAAGCATAGAACTCAGCTGAACTTGCTTGGACTTATGACCTACAGAACTACAAGCTAATATATGGGTATTGTGGTAATTTGTTCTGCAGCAATAGAAACTAATACAACTTTAAAATATTCCATTGATCATAGCATTCACCATATCATTTGCATAATATTGTTTTCCCTAATTGATAACTATATGAACAATTCATACTCACCAAGTCCAAAGCCCTTAAATATCATTTCTATGGCTTCTTTGGTTGTCTTGTAAACTGGAAAAAAACAAAGCCTCATTTCTAGCCTGCATTTATTTAAATGAGAGCTCAAAAAAATGAATTATTAGACAAAAGGAACATGAACATTTCAGTGGCCTGGATTCATGTTGTCAAGATTACTTTCCAGTGTGACTATGTCTGTTCAAATTCCACCTCAAATGTTCATTTTATAAATTAGAATGAAAAAGCACTCCTATCTCACCCAAAGAGAATTGTGCTTAATCTTTGACTCCAAAAAAATATATATATGTAACATACGACTGGCCATATAACTATGTTAACTTGGAGCAGCCCTCACTTTTGATGTCCCAATAACCTGCAATCTGAGCTTCTGCTCTCTGATCGGCTTTATCTCATGTGGAGGTAGCCACACAGCAATCGTGTACTCTCTAAACCTAGCTGACAGCAAGTTGTAGCATTTAACAGACTTCATTAAAAGATTTGAAGAGAACATAAGGGAATTATAAAGCAGGAAAGGAAAATCTTAACATTTACTGTAAATTTTTATTGTGCTTAATGCCTACTGACTGCATCTTGTCATAGGAATCTCCTACTGGCTCCCCTGCCTCACCCAGATTTGCCACCAAAATTGTTTATGTTCACTCTTCTTTCCCATCTTCTATAGACTCCCCTGATTGTGTTCATGCTCCCCAAGTCTAAAGCCCCTAAACTTCACTTCTAGCCTGAGTTATAAACCTCCAAAATATGTTAAGATTACATTTATTTTTCAAGGATGCACATAATGAAGATACCTTTCATAATTAATCAGACTACTTAACATCTCACTCTGAAGCATTTGCATTTGGATTTCCAAAGTTCGGAGTCCCCCCAAAGGAAATGAGTATCACCACAGTGATCCTTCCAGAGCAACAATCCACCTGAACGACAAACTCCATCTAATAGCTTTAGATCCACAAGATACAAATAGTGGTCAGGATTTCACCTTCCACAAACCAAGGGTAGAGAAATACTGAGTTCCAGTCCCAGAGGTCCTACCACATAATACTTAGTGAAAATTCAAGACTAGAATTGAAATAACTAAACTTAAATAAAGCTTACTGTGTGCCACTACTTCTCTGAGTAACACTAGATATAGCTATAGATAGAGATATAGATGATACAGAGAGTCATAACTCACAACAGCCTTGTGAAGTAGATACTCATTATTCTCACTTTCTGGATAAGGAAATAAACCAAAAGAAAAAAAATAGTGACTGACTTAAGACCACCCAACTAGAGAGTAGCAAACTCAAATCCAGGCAGTCTGGTTCCAAAGTCCCCAGTCTTAACTCACAGCAGGCATACACTCAGGAAATACAACTTCTCGCTGCTGTGGTTGCCTTTTGAATTTTGGTGCAGCTAAAGAGGCCTCATAGTCACCGTGTCTCTCACAGCACAGAGGTAAGAGGCAGAGTCTTTCATCTGGAGCTCCTTCAAAAGGAGGTAACTGTACCCTTTAGAGCGACTAAGGAATAAAGAAAAACGACCTTTCTCCTCCAAACCATCCAGAACATTGTAAGACAGAAATGTGGGTGCTTCGCCAGCATGTTGCTGGTACCAGAACAGCCCGTTGAACCCAGATGTCTGGTACGTGCAGTTGATCTGGACAATGGCACCTTCCGTAGCTGTCATCTCAGTGGGCTGGTCAGTGTTTTGTCCTGTAGTGCCTAAGACAAGATACATGACTGTTACTAGGGCAGCGCTCCTGGAAACCCATTATTATTAAAAACGATGTCTCCATGTGGTCACAAAAGAACTGCCATTAAGGAGAGATTCTTAGAAATAAATGGCAGCAAAGTAGTTATTATTTGATATCCAATAACAATTAGCACAGCATAAAGAAAATATCTATTAAGAAACACTTTTGTTACAAGTGTCAGAAATGGCAATCATTTAGCTGAAAGAAAATCGTTTTGAAAACTCCCAGCAGCATTTGCTATTAGATTGAGACTTACCTCCCATCTTCATGGAAACATAAAGAAGGAAAGCTCCCCACATCTGCTGCAGGATACCACGAGCCTGGCACTGCATTCCCAGTTCCTGAGCCATTGGAGTCTGCAGAAGGTAGACACTTCATGTGGGTGAGGGAAGGAAGCTCAGTCTGGATGCAAAACCCAGTAGAATTACAAGGGGAGGAGCCCCTTTCTTGAAGGGATGACTTTCAACTTCCTTCTACAGGAGCAGCTGTAGGTTCTGTTACTACAGAAGTGTCTTCACATGAACATTTCCTACTGAGAAATCCACGGGTTTTAATCCAAGTGATTCTGGTAAAGTTGAAAAAGCATAATGTATAAAGAACAGAGACGGCAAATGGGAATAACATAAGACAAAGTAGGCCGGGCGCGGTGGCTCACGCCTTTAATCCCAGCGCTTTGGGAGGCCGAGGTGGGCGGATCACGAGGTCAGGAGATCGAGACCATCCTGGCTAACACGGTGAAACCCCGTCTCTACCAAAAAATACAAAAAAATTAGCTGGGCGCAGTGGCGGGCCCCTGTAGTCCCAGCTACAGAGGCTGAGGCAGGAGAATGGCGGGAACCCGGGAGGCGGAGTTTGCAGTGAGCCGAGATCGCGCCACTGCACTCCAGCCTGGGCGACGGAGTGAGACTCCGTCTCAAAAAAAAAAAAAAAAAAAAAAAGACAAAGTATTCAATTTCCCCATAAGTGTTTCTCTTCTCAAGACAGGAAGAAATGGAAACAAGGTTGCAATTAGAGGTGGGGTGTGTGTGTGTGTGTGTGTGTGTGTTGGTGGTAGTGGTGGTGGTGGTGTTTGTGACAATAAGGAAGAAACAGAGAGTTTTCAACCATCTAAATTTGTCTCCCAACAGATGATCAGATATTAATTTAAAGTTCAAAAGAAACATAATTTGTATGTCTGTATGTGTATGTACATGTACGAATATACAGGAAGAAATGAGAAAAAAGCTATTAACATTAGTTACTGCCGGGCACAGTGGCTTACGCCTGTAATCCCAACATTTTGGGAAGCTGAGGCAGGTGGATCACCTAAGGTCAGGCGTTTGAGACCAGCCTGACCAACGTGGTGAAACCCCATCTCTATTAAGAATACAAAATTAGCCGGGCATGGTGGCGCATGCCTGTAATCCCAGCTCCTCGGGAGTCTGAGGCAGGAGAATCACTTGAACCTGGGAGGTGGAGATTGCAGTGAGCTGAGATCACATCATTGCACTCCAGCCTGGGTGACAAGAGCAAAACTCCCTCAAAAAAAAAAAAAAAAAAAATTAGTTACTTCAGATGAGTGAAATTAAAAGAAATGGTGAAAATGTTAACTTTTTCTTATATATCTCTGTTTCCTTTGACTTGAAATTTGTTACATAATAAACTGAGAATGTGGAAGAAAGAAAAAGAAAGAATAAAAAAGGAAGAAGGAAGACTAGGTGTAAAACAGGAAGGAAAAGACGGAGGGAGGAAGAAACCTATATTTCAAATTATTTCCCACGTGTTACAAAAGGAAGTTAACTCTTTTTGATACATAGTTTTCCCAAACTAATGAATGCCTCACATATAATATCTTTACCAAAGTAATTTATACCCCTCATGAACTCTCTGGATTTATTTCTATTTACTCCATGTAGCAGCTGTACTTTGTTTCAATAAAGATGATACTGTCATCTTGTGGCAACAGGTAGCAGTGCAACTTCACACACACACACACACACACACACACACACACACACACACATGCCTAACATTTTCTTACTTTAGAATTAAAAGAAACTTAGAAATCATCCAGTCTTTGTCGAGCTCCATCATCTTACAGGGGAAGTTCTTGAAACTCTTGAAGCTTTTATCACACTCCAGGCTTCATATCTTCATTTGTAGTCAATTTCCCACTGTTATTTAGATTAACATGAATTTTTTTTTTTTTTTTTTGAGAGAGGGTCTCTCTCAGTCGCCCATGCTGGAGTGCAGTGGCGGGATCATGGCTCACTGCAGGCTCAACCTTCTGGGCTCAAGCGCTCCTTCTGCCTCTGCCTCTCATGTAGCTAGGACTACAGGCACCCAGCTAATTTTTTGTATTTTATTGTTGAGATGAGGTCTCGCTATATCGTACAGGCTGCTCTTGAACTCCAGGCTGCAAGCGATCCTCCTGCCTCAGCCTCCCAAACTGTTGGGATTACAGGCATGAGCCACTGTGCCCTGCCCAACATTAAATATGAAAAAATGAATAAATAGATTTCCGAAGCTACTTGCCCTGGTATATGCAGGTCACTCGAGGATCAATTTGATGTCAGATCTACTCCAGGTAATTTTAAACATTAGATTTATATTTGAAACCACAGCTTTTTTTTTCTGCCCACAGCATTTAACATGTGTGGCAGTTTCAACTATTAATTTATTCAGAAGTACATATTGAGAAATTATTACATGCCAGGCACTATGCTAGTAGTGCTGGGGATTCAAAGCTAAGCAAAACCCACATTCTAGTGAAGGGAGACAAGCAGTAAACAAACAAGTAAATACAGTATGTCAAATGGTGGCAAGTGCTGAGAGAAAAATAAAATAGGGAAGGGAAAGGAGAGAGTCAACAGAAACCTCTCTGATTAGGTGATGCCTGAACAGAAACCTGAAGATGATGGTGGAATCCTGATGAGTATTTGGGGAGGGAAGGGGATCAGTTGAGACTTCACAACACCTCTAAGAAATTAGAGGTCATTCAAATAACATGCAAACAAGGTTATTCCCCACAGTTCCTTATCCAGGGATCCTACTGGAAACATTTCCAGCTCTCTCTCTCAAAACAAAATAATGAGGATTTGGTGAGGAAAGATCTCATTAGGGACATACTTCAGAGTAGTAGGGTTTCCCTCGAGGTTAGAATTTTTCTTCAAATCTCTTGGCAGTGTCTTTTTCTCTTTTAATCCAAAAAAGCAACAGCTGATGGAAACTGATATAAAATATGACTGAATATATACAGAAGTCACACTTGTCCAAGAACCCCAAAGACAGGCGTTCTCACAAATTCTGAACCCTTATTTGCTGGGCCAAACTCCTAAAAAAAAAATTATAAAGGCTTTCCGAAACAGATGTGGGAGCCCTTTATAGTAGGCTAGACTGAATCTCTGAAGACCATCTCTCCATCCGCTGGACCGTTGCACTCAAGGACAGCCAGCCTCCTCCACAATTGTGCAGCTCTATACAAGTGAGTCTAAAAGAATGGAAAAAGCAGCCCTGACACCAGCTATGTTCAAAATAAGGCTGCAGACTAATTTTGGAACTTTAAGACTTTCTGTTATTTTGTCCGAGTGTTAATTTAATCCGTCTCTTTTCTCCATCCGTTTCCTCAACTCTTTCCCAAACTGCTAGAATTAAGTTCCTTCATTTCAAACTTGGGGAAACTCTTTTTGTGTTGAGAAAACGACTCAAAAAAAAACCTTACAACACTATTTTCTTTTCATGTTCTCTTTTTATTAGGGCAGTGATAAAGGGCAGGGTTGGGCAGTGATAAAGTCATAGGGTCTTAAAGAATATTCTTCAGTGATTGTGCAAACACAAAGAAAGGCTGGATTCATAACCTTTCCCTTCTCCAATGAAGAGGGCACTAAGTACTTTTTCTAAAGCAAGCTCGTTTTTTTTAACCTCCGGTAATAGGAAAGAATGTACTCTTGTGAATTCGATAAAATATGTCTAGGCCACCTCAAATTCTATCCATTTCCTCTACTCTGCCCTAGCTCTACCAGGATGTCTAACTCTGAATAAAGGATGACAGAAGGTGAAACTTCTTTTTGGATGCAGATTGGGTTGAGTCTTGTCACAAGGGTAAACAGGAGTCCTTTGATCCTAATGTGTCCAGTGCAATGCTGGACCAGCCTTCACTCCTCATCTTCAAGATTTCATAACCGTTGCATAGTAGTCCAGATCCCAAAGGTCACTGTAGAAATCTAGTTTCAAATTGCTGCATAGAGGCTTGCCCTCCTCGGCACCTCTCTAAATACACTGCAAGAAATGTGTTCACATCAAACTAGCTTGATTTGGGGCAGAGTAGGGTCACAGAAAGCAGCTTATCCTGTGATCCCATAATGCCATAGAGGTCCCTTGAAGGTGTTCTTGACCCTCCCTGTCCTTACCTTCTCAGTGCTACTCTTTCACCCCATTCCCAAAGTCTCTTCCTAGAGTTTCCAGGATAATTGCTTTGTAAAAATATGCTGTTTATTCTCTGATGTCACTGGGCTCTTATTTTCAGATGTTTTTTATATTGAACTTTAACTTTTTGTTATTTTCATGTGTTTTGATTATTTAAATTCTGACCTATCCAATTGGAGAATATCCAATACAGTCTAAAACTTGGGAAATTTTAGAATATTTTGGTTATCTAATTAGCTAGGGTAGATATACTAAAATTGTATTTAACTTTCCTTATCTTAAATATCATAAGTTTCAAAAGCTAAAAAAGAGGAACAGACCTAAAATAAAATGACACAAATCTGGAAGATAAGGGAGGGGGAAAAGAGGATACACAAATATGGCCTCTAAATTTGTCTTTTTTTTTTTTTTTTTTTAGACAAGGTCTCAACCTGTCACCCAGGAAGGAGTACAGTGGCACCATCATGGCTCACTGCAGCCTTGACCTTCCAGGCTCCAGTGATCCTCCTGTCTCAGCCTCATGAGGAACTAGGACTACAGGTGCACACCATTATACCTGGCTAATTTTTAAAATTTTTTTTACAGACAGGGTCCCACTATGTTGCCTAGGCTGGTCTCAAATTTCTGGGCCCAAGCGATTCTCCAGCCTCATCCTCCCAAAGTGCTGGGATTACAGGCATGAGCTACCACGCCCAGCCTTTCTTTTGTCTCCTCTAAGGTGGTCCCAGACTGTTCACCTCTCTTGCCAAGAAAGCCAATCCTTCTGTAAACACACTCTTTGTTTCTCCAAAAATCTACCTTCTGGAAGTCTAAGCTATCTTCCTCTGCAGCCTCTGAATACCAAACACCAAGCTAAAACCACTGTTCTTTACCAAGTCTGCCTGGAAAGGTATCCTGTCCTCAAACCGACCAGCTATAACCCATCTCAGTTTCCTGCCTCCTCCCAGGCAGGGAACCCAGAACCTAGAGGGGTAAAAAGAGCTTTCTTTCAACAGGGAGCCTGGGAGAAATGAAACCAGACTTAGGCACAACAAAAGGGGGAAAATCAGACCGGCAAAGTAGATAAATTAGGGATAACCTTTTCACTATACGAAAGTATGCATCATGGAAGTCCTTCAAATAATTGCCCCAGTGGTACAGTTCTATCTGATTTTAAATATAAAAATGGATTTTCATAAAACACTTCATGAATATATTATTTGCCTAAGTAGAAGCCTACTAGTTTATATTCCTGTATTGGCAAAGAAAATTACTTTAGCTCAGCTGGGCGCGGTGGCTCACGCCTATAATCCCAGCACTTTGGGAGGCCAAGGTGGGTGGATCATGAGGTCAGGAGTTCAAGACCAGCCTGGCCAATATGGTGAAACTCCCTCTCTACCAAAAATACAAAAATTAGCTGGGCGTGGTGGCACGCACCTGTAGTCGCAGCTACTTGGGAGGCTGAGGCAGGAGAATCACTTGAATCGGGGAGGCAGAGGTTGCAGTGAGCCGAGATCAGGCCACTGTACTCCAGCCTGGGCAACAGAGCAAGACTCCATCACAAAAAAAAAAAAAAAAAGAAAGAAAAGAAAATTACTTTTAGTTCATAATTTGTGTATATATATATATGTATATATATACATATATGTGTATATATATACACATATATATATACACATATATGTGTATATATATACACATATATATGTATATATATACACACATATATGTGTGTATATATATACATATATATGTGTATATATATACACATATATATATATATATATATTTTTTTTTTTTAAGAGATGGAGTCTCGCTCTGTGACCCAGGCTGGAGTGCAGTGGCACAATCTCGGCTCACTGCAACCTCCGCCTCCCGGGTTCACGCCATTCTCCTGCCTCAGCATCCTGAGTAGCTGGGACTACAGGAGCCCACCACCACACCCAGCTAATTTTTGTATTTTTAGTAGAGACGGAGTTTCACCGTGTTAGCCAGGATGGTCTCAATCTCCTGACCTCGTGATCCACCCGCCTCGGCCTCCCAAAGTGCTGGGATTACAGGCATGAGCCACTGCGCCTGGCCATAATTAGTATTTTATGCACCATTTTAATCTCAACTCTTTCTATCTTTGCTCTATATTCTTTTTTTTTTTCTTTTTGAGACAGAGTCTCTCTCTGTCACCAGGCTGGAGTGCAGTGGTGCGATCTCCACTCACTGCAACCTCCACCTCCCGGGTTCAAGAGATTCTCCTGCCTCAGCCTCCCGAGTAGCTGGGACTACAGGTGCCCGACACCACACCCAGCTAATTTTTTTGTATTTTTAGTAGAGACGGGGTTTCACCATGTTGGTCAGGGTGGTCTCCATCTCTTGACCTCATGATCTGCCTGCCTCGGCCTCCCAAAGTGCTGGGATTACAGACGTGAGCCACCACGCCCAGCCTCTTTTCTCTATATTCTAACCACAAAAATAAGATTTAGTTTTCCCATCCATTTTCAAATAAATCAAAGTGTCCTCCTGAAACTCAGGCAATAAAAATCTGATATTTCTTTGTTCTTGGTGGGCAAAGGACAAGTTTAACATTTTCCACAGACTTCGAAGAGCCAGATATATTCAGTATTATTATTATTACTACTAATAACTCTTGAATGTTTACATATGAATTAAGTTATTTCACAGAATACTTAAGATAAAATCTCTTTGGAGAATTTCCGAGACAGATTAGTTAAACTTATTAATATTCACATGTTATTTATAATAATCTATTGTCATTTTAATTGCTTTCTGAAAGTAGTCATTTGCATTACAAAGATATTTTGTAGTTAAATGAAAGATAAATGCATCTCAAACCATATATAGAGCGAAAAGTCTTTATCAAGCAACCTATTTACCAAAAAGAGTGGAACAAACACATTCCATCCCTCTATTTATTTTATCATCTTGTTCAGATACTTGAAAATCTGTAAATGTCTTTAGAGAGAGTTGCTCTTTGATAGACTGCAATACATAGATATTACACACAAGCACACTAAAGATCAAGTCCTGCATTAATCAATGATTTTATAACAAACAATAAAAATTCCTCTGTGACCTCATACCAAAAAAAAACCCAATCCCAAACCAATGAACCATATAAATCAACAAATAAATCTAAATGATATCCTGGAGCAAAAACAGGCATAAATGTTTCTTGGAGTTTTTTATAATGAAATTATACCCATATTACATGGTGAATGAGGTGGTCCCTTGACCTAAAAGTCCCAGCCATGTGAGCACAGGGGTCAGACAAAAAAGATCAAGAGAAACAATGTATTCAGTCAGGGGGATTTGGCAACATCCATTCTATCTGTCTCAGTCATTCAGAAAATAATTACGGTATTTATCACTTTTAGCATGCTAGACGGGATGATTACTAAGAGAGAAAAACAGAAATTAGACAATGCAACATAATGTACGTGCTCAGAAAAGTATAAGCATTGTCCTCAGGGATCGGGAAAGCCTTCTTGAAGGTGAAGACACCCGAACTGAATCCTGAAGGAAAAGTGGGCACTACCTATGTGAAGGGAGCAGAAAAGATAGTGTGTGCATAAGTCCCAAGTTAGAGCACACTACTGTGAGAAGCTTGAAGAGTGTCATGCCTCCCAACAATAAGAAGGAATTACAAGTGGTACAATAGCGATATAAATAAGGGCCAGATGAGGAATATTTTTGCATGCTATGTTAAGGAGATGAGATTTTAGCTGAGGAAAAAGGGGACAATGATAGTAGGTGAAGAAAAAGTAGATGTGGTCATTATAGGGTGTTTGTTCCACACTGCTCTGCATCAACTTTAGCCCCTCCTTGGTGAACTCACTTTTTGGTTGGAATTTTCGGTACTTCTCTATCACTCTCATGTGTCCCTCTTCCTTCATCTGGCAAATCCTGGCTCTCAGTATCTCTCCATGGACAAGAGTTTCCTCCCATCTAGGAAACTAACCAGCCTCTGGAGGACTTCTCCTTTTAAGTAAACCTAAATAACTAATGGTGACACCACCTCCTCTTTTAAAAAACAATTTGACTCAAACGTCACCATTCATCTTAGCAGACTACAAAAAGACATGGGAAAGACCAAAAACACATCGCTGGACGCCGTGCTGACAGATTTCATTCTTCTGGGCTTGTCTCACCCCCCAAATCTAAGAAGCCTCCTCTTCCTGGTCTTCTTCATCATTTACATCCTCACTCAGCTGGGGAACCTGCTCATTCTGCTCACTGTGTGGGCTGACCCGAAGCTCCGTGCTCGCCCCATGTACATTCTTCTGGGAGTGCTCTCATTCCTGGACATGTGGCTCTCCTCAGTCATCGTTCCTCGGCTTATTTTGGATTTTACTCCTTCCATCAAGGCTATCCCGTTTGGTGGCTGTGTGGCTCAACTGTATTTCTTTCACTTCCTGGGCAGCACCCAGTGCTTCCTCTACACCTTGATGGCCTATGACAGGTACCTGGCAATATGTCAGCCCCTGCGCTACCCAGTGCTCATGAATGGGAGGTTATGCACAGTCCTTGTGGCTGGAGCTTGGGTCGCCGGCTCCATGCATGGGTCTATCCAGGCCACCCTGACCTTCCGCCTGCCCTACTGTGGGCCCAATCAGGTGGATTACTTTATCTGTGACATCCGCGCAGTATTGAGACTGGCCTGTGCTGACACAACTGTCAATGAGCTTGTGACCTTTGTGGACATCGGGGTGGTGGCCGCCGGTTGCTTCATGTTAATTCTGCTCTCCTATGCCAACATAGTCCATGCCATCCTGAGGATACGCACTGCTGATGGGAGGCGCCGGGCCTTCTCCAACTGTGGCTCCCACCTAATCGTGGTCACAGTCTACTATGTCCCCTGTATTTTCATCTACCTTAGGGCTGGCTCCAAAGGCCCCCTGGATGGGGCAGCGGCTGTGTTTTACACTGTTGTCACTCCATTACTGAACCCCCTCATCTACACACTGAGGAACCAGGAAGTGAAGTCTGCCCTGAAGAGGATAACAGCAGGTCAAGGGACTGAATGAAAATAAGTAACTACATCTGCATCATCATCACTGCCACTCTCTTCAGCTACTGCTGCATGTGACAAATGCCCAATAAACTGCTTAGGATTTAAAGTGAATTTATTTTCATTTTCTTTGGCAGAAAATTCTGAATTATTTCGACCCAAAATCTTTTCCCCTAATTAAACTGGTTCAGGTTGTTTTACATAATCTTTTAGAAATAAATGGTTACATTACTTCTATCACCTCTATCTTGTGAGATGAGAAAATGCCTTACCAAAGGTTGAATAGGATGAGAATGTGTCAATGTCTTAGAAAGTATATCATGCCAGAAAATTTGAAAAGAGTAAAAAGGGGGCTCCATAACCCCTTATTTCATTGTCTTTGCTCCTAATCCTAGACCCCTCTAAATTCCATTTCTTTGCTTGTGCATGGCATGAATATTTCCAAGCACTTGAACTTGAAAATTCTGGATTATTTGTGTTTTCTTCCTGTCCCTCACCCTCGTGATGTGCTAACACATCAGATTCTGTCTCCTCAAGACTATGAAACCAGCTCAAACTGATTCAGTGTAGACTGTCTCCCTTAATTCCTGACTAGTTCTTCCTCATCTAGACCACAATCGAAATTACCCTCTGAAACACAGAATCTGTAGGACTCTTCGGTGAATGTAGAATGAATAAGGCCAGGCTCCTTAATCTGGAATTCAAAGTCCAATACAATCTTGGCTTCACATACATGTTCTCTTAAGCCATTTCCTCCGCTTCCCTCTCCCACCCTCACTGATTTATTGCCGTTCCGTGAGCATGCTCTATACTTGCCTGTACTCTTTTGCTCAAGCTCTCTTCTCTGCCTGGAATATAAGTCCTCCCTCTCCATATTGACCAAGTGACAATTTATGCTTCCTTCAGATCCATATTAAATACTTCCTCATCTGTTTTTCCCAGGCAGGACTTAACTCCTCTTCCCTGGTATTGCCATGGCTTCTTTACTATAGACCTTGCCACAGTCTGTCATGTATTACAGTCAAGAATTTATCTCTTACCGGGCGCAGTGGCTCACGCCTGTAATCCCAGCACTTTGAGAGGCCGAGGTGGGCAGATCACGAAGTCAGGAGTTCAAGATCAGCCTGGCCAACATAGTGAAACCCCATCTCTACTAAAAATACAAAAAGTTAGCCAGGCATAGTGGCAGGCACCTGTAATCCCAACTACTTGGGATGCTGAGGCAGGATAATTGCTTGAACCCAGGAGGTAGAGGTTGCAGTGAGCGGAGATTGCACCACTGCACTCCAGCCTAGGTGACAGTACCAGACTTCATCTAAAAAAAAAAAAAAAAAAAGCCTAAAAAAAAAAGGAATTTATCTCTCTTTCCACTTCAAATGGATTGTGAGCCCTCAAAGGACATAAGGCATTCATTTGTGTTTGTCTGCCTCTATTGCCTAATAACTACGAGCAGACACAGAAATCAATATTTGCTGCTGAATTTTTTTTTTTTTTTTTTTTTTTTTTTTTTTTTCTGAGATGGAGTGTCGCTCTGTCGCCCAGGCTGGAGTGCAGTGGCGCGATCTCGGCTCACTGCAAGCTCCGCCTCCCGGGTTCACGCCACTCTCCTGCCTCAGCCTCCCGAGTAGCTGGGACTATAGGCGCCCGCCATCAAGCCCGGCTAATTTTTTGTATTTTTAGTAGAGACGGGATTTCACCGTGTTAGCCAGGATGGTCTCGATCTCCTGACCTCGTGATCCACCCGCCTCGGCCTCCCAAAGTACTGGGATTACAGGCGTGAGCCACCGCGCCCGGCCATTTGTTGCTGAATTTAAACCGCACTGCAAAAGTCTCTTGAAATGTATCTTAAACTGAAGAAATTATTGTCAGTTCTGCCCATTACCTGTCCTGGTCTCACCTGAAAAAAGAAAAAAAAAAGAGAACATTTAAGAGAAACTGAAGACAGAAGATTCAACTACATGGCAACCTAAAAGCAAGCATGGACATTTCCTTGGTGAATAACCAAAAACAAGGTAAATGTATTCTTTCATTCGCTGGCATATTTTTCACTTCTTTGGATGTGTGGTGTCATGTTGGCCCATTTTAACAGTAAAATTTAAACAAATGCATGGAAAGATTCAAAATTCATAAAGGTAAAAATATATTAATGTGGATATAAGAATCACACTGTGCTATACAGAAACACCATAATATCAGGAAGGATATTATATGTTATGCATACATATAATACATGTTACACATAGTATGAGACGACAAGCAAGGCAGTACAGAGTCCACAATAATTTGTTAATCTTGAAACAAGCCATTGAAAATTTCCAACTGGACATTTTAAAAATAGCATTTCTAATAGAATCTAGAAGACATTGATTGGTCTAGCAAGTCTTCTGTGCGGCACTTAAGCCAATGTGCCATATTGCTCTTGTCAGAAGACATGAGATCTTAAGGTCTTATGTGAGTTGATCCACAAACTATAACTACTCTTAGGATTATATGTATGAATGCTAAGTTCATCATTAAAACAGAACTAATCTTGAGTGATACTGAGTGATTTGTGTGTGTGTGGTACAGAGTCGTTAGCAGGAACTCACCTAGCCTCAACAAAGAAAACTGTGAGTCAAACCGGTGAAACCAGCTCAAACTCTGAATCAATGTAAACAAACATGAGGCTGCACCTGTGCTTGCTTCTGTTTGCTGTATGAAAACTGGATCCCACATGAACAGACCCTTTTCAAAAGAAGACACACATGCATCCAACAAGCAAACAAAAAAAAGCTCAGTATCACTGATCGTTAAAGAAATGCAAATCGGCCGGGCGCGGTGGCTCACGCCTGTAATCCCAGCACTTTGGGAGGCCGAGACGGGCGGATCACGAGGTCAGGAGATCGAGACCATCCTGGCTAACACGGTGAAACCCCGTCTCTACTAAAAATACAAAAAATTAGCCGGGCGTGATAGCGGGCGCCTGTAGTCCCAGCTACTCGGGAGGCTGAGGCAGGAGAATGGCGTGAACCCGGGAGGCGGAGCTTGCAGTGAGCCGAGATCGCGCCACTGCACTCCAGCCTGGGCGACAGAGCGAGACTCCGTCTCAAAAAAAAAAAAAAAAAGAAATGCAAATCAACACCAAAATGAGATACCACCTCACTTGAGCCAGTATGGCTATTATGAAAAAGGCAAAAAATAATAGATGTTGGTGAGGTTATGGAGAAAAGGGAACACATACACTGTTGGTGGGAGTGTAAATTAATTCAACCATTGTGGAAAGCAGTATGGCGATCCTTCAAAGAGCTAAAAGAAGAATTACCATTTACATTTAATAGCAATCCCATTACTGGGCATATACCCAGAGGAATACAAATCATTCTACCATAAAGACACATGCAAGCGAATGTTCATTGATTGCAGCACTATTCACAATAGCAAAGACATAGAATCAACCAAAATGCCTATCAATGACAGATTGGATAAAGAAAATGTGGGACATAAACACCATGGAATACTATGCAGCCATAAAAAAGAATGAGATGTATGTTTCTGTTCGTGGGTTAGTTTGCTAAGGATAATAGCCTTAGCTCCATCCATGCTGGAGGAACCAGGAACGGAAAACCAAATATCGTATGTTCTTACTTATAAGTGGGAGCTAAATAATGAGAACTCATGAACACAAAGAAGGGAACAACAGACACTAGACACTAGGGTCTACTTGAGGGTGGAGAGTGGAGGGAGGGAGAGGAGCAGAAAAGATAACTATTGGGTACTGGCCTTAACCTGGGTGATGAAATAATGTGTACAACAAACCCCTGTTATGTGAGTTTACCTATGTAACAAACCTGCACATGTACCCCCAAACCTAAAATAAAAGGTTAAAGAAAGCAAATACAAAGTGAGCTTTTAAATCTCTGGAAGAAATAGGCTAGTTTTAAATAAAGGCAAAATAAAGACATTGAAGATAAACAAAAGCAGGGAAAAATTTGTTAGTAGAAGATTGCTTTACAAGAAATAATAAAGGAAGTTCTTCAGGCAGAAAGCAAGTGACACCACACAATACCGTTTGAATATATGCACACACACAAAAAAAGTGCTGGTAAAGGTAATTATGTAGGTAAGTATAAAAGAAAATATAACTGCATACTTCATCTCTTTTATTCTCTTAACTGAATTAAAAAGCAATTTCATTTAAAAAAAAGTGGGCCCCTTCATTTCAACAGCATCCTTTCTGAGACCTATTTCCACCTCCTTTTGCACAACTGCTTCTTTCTTCCTCTATTCCATCCCCTTTAAGATAACTTCCATTTGTCTGAAGAAACTAAAGGAACTAATTAAATTGATTCAAGCTAAATATTAAGGGTGGCGGGTCACTTAACTTCCCAGGATAGTTGACTATCAATTTACAGATAGTTAGTGAAAGATAGCTTTACTTCAGTGACCCCAAGTTTTAATGATAAAACCTGATAAACTTTCAGCATATCTACCCATTTTTAAAAATATATTGGTATGAAAAGGAAAGAGTACAACTTTCAGAGTCTGTTAGAAGAATCTTGGTTCTGCCATCAACCAGCTATGTGTCCTTGGGAAAATTAACTATCCTTTCTAAACCTTGATTACTTTACATATATAATAAGGGCAATAAGACTTACTTCAAAGGAGACATAATATGGTTTGCATTTGTGTCTCTGGCCAAATCTCATGTCAAACTGGAGGAGGGGCCTGGTGGGAGGTGAGTGAATCATGAAGGCAGATTTCCCCCTTGCTGTTCTTGTGATAGTGTGTGAGTTCTCATGAGATCTGATGGTTTAAAAGCTTGTGGCATTCCCTCTTGGCTCTCTCTCTCCTGCTCCACCATGGTAAGATGTGTTGCTTCCCCTTCACCTTCCGCCATGATTGTAAGTTTCTTGAGGCCTCCCAGTCATGCTTCTTGTTAAGCTTGTGGAACTGTGAGTCAATTACACCTCTTTTCTTCATAAATTGCACAGTCTTAGGTAGTAAGTGTAGCAGTGTGAAAACTGACTGATACTAACTGATACTAATGAGATCTGATGGTTTAAAAGTGTGTGGCACTTCCCCCTTCACTGTCTCTCTCTCCTGCTCCACCATGGTAAGACATGCGTCATTCCCCTTCACCTTCCACCATGATTGTAAGTTTCCTGAGGCCTCTCAGTCATGCTTCCTGTTAAGCCTGTGGAACTATGAATTAATTAAACCTCTTTTCTTCATAAATTACACAGTCTCAGCTAGTTCCTTATAGCACTATGAAAATGGACCAATACAAGGTATTAAGAGCATTGAATAAGATAACTAATGTGAAGTTTCTGAAACATGGTAGACACTTAATAAATATAGAGTGCTGCAATCATCACTCTTGTTATCATCCGGGACTTAAAGAAGGGTTTGTCTTAAGGGATGAGCAGGGAATCATGGAAGAGTGCAAATACAGAAAACATTTTGTGATGAAGGGATCCATCATTCCCTCCAGAGGATGGAGTGTAATACTGGAGAGTGAATTATCAATAAACCAGACAAGTGGAGAGTACGTCAGCAACAGCAACAGAAGCACAGACAAAGAGACTTTTCATTTTCACATTCACAGAGCACTAGGAGGACCAAGTTATGCTGCTTCATGAGAGCGATGACCAAGCTATAACAAACTTTTAGTTTCTGAAATTTTTAATCTCCACAAGGACTGGTCTTGATTGTCTGAAGAGCTTGAACAGGTAATTAAGAGCCTTCTGTTCTTTTTTTTTTTTTTTTTTTAGTAGAGATAGGAATCTCACTATTGGCCCAGGCTGATCTTGAACCCATAGCAATCCTCCTGCCTCAGCCTCCCAAAGTGCTGGGATTACAGGTATGAGCCACCGCACCTGGCCAAGAGTCCTCTATTCCTCATGTTGATATTTATCCCTCAAAAAATGTATATTTAAGTTATCTTTAATGTGTCATTACTAAAATGTGTACTAAACCTTAGATGACCATGATGGCCCTGAGGAAGGGCTTGCTCTTTTGAAGTTCTTCTCCAAGGAACACAAAGGCAAAGAGTGTAAGAAAGAAAAGTCTTTAATGGTCCCTGGGTGCCCACTGATCTGAGCACAGGTGTCACATGCCTCAGTTTAACATTGGACCTCAGGCTCATGTTGCTAGAGAGCAGCAGGTGCAAGTTATAAGAGCAACTCACAATGAAAGGAAGGAATGCCAGTATTAGTAACCAGCAACCCCTCATCTGCCTCACCATCCCAGATGGGGCACTCAGCCACTTTTTGACCCTTGTACAATAAATTTGGGTGAGTTTTCAACTCTAGAGGTTTAGTCCAATTTATCTTTTGAGACTGTAGTTTTCCAACTTTGTTTCATTTAGAATCACTTGGGAGACTTTTATTTAAATAGTTCTGGCTCCATCACCAGAAATTCTGATTAAATTGACCTGGGATGGGACCTAAGCATAGGGAATTTTAAAATGTGATTCTAATGCAGACTGAAAAGTATTGCCCAAGTAGATCTGACAGTCCTCGGGGAGATCTTACTTTCCAGATCAAGACTTGGTTAGCAAGCCGAAAAGTATGGTTAGTTTGCAAGTCAGTCCACAGACTTGGAAGGTCAAGTCCCCAAACCTAGGTTGCAATTCCCAAGGTAAGGTGTCTAGACCAGTAAGTGTAAATCTTATTTATTCTAGTTCTGCCTACTGATTAGCCACAAAACATGCACAGGCCTCTCTTAATCAGTAGTATTATTTAAAGGTATGCCTGCCTGGCCAGGTACAGTGGCTCACCCCTGTAATCCCAGCACTTTGGGAGGCCAAGGCGGGCATATCACGAGGTCAGGAGATTGAGACCATCCTGGCTAACACGGTGAAACCCCGTCTCTACTAAAACTACAAAAAATTAGCCAGGCATGGTGGCAGGTGCCTGTAGTCCCAGCTACTCAGGAGGCTGAGGTAGGAGAATGGCATGAACCCAGGAGGCAGAGCTTGCAGTGAGCCGAGATCGCACCACTGCACTCCAGTCTGGGCAACAGAGCAAGACTCCATCTCAAAAAAAAAAAAAAAAGAAACATATGCCTACTAGGAAAGGAAGATCTGAAATACTTCCTAATCCCCTCAGAAGTTCATAAGGAAATGTAACAACAGAGACCAGGAGATTCTGAAGTACCAGGATTACATAATTTAATTATGAGATGTAGCACCTGCTTTTCAAGTCACCTCCATCCCCACACTCAGTGACTAAGTGCTTTCACAGAAATCAAGTTTCAGCTGAGGGGATAACTGAGGAATGGCTGGGACAAAATGGGAAGGTGAGTTTAAAAGTCCATGCCCCGAATTGGCCCAGGAGAACAGAGCCAAGGGAAAGCTCATGTATGACCAATGGATGGATATGGGTCAGTTGAAAAGTACAAATGCATATAAAACTCAATAATGAATAATGGATAAGCATGTGGTAACCACTGTAGAGGCAGAGTCAAAATACACTTAAAATTCAGAGTATACGTGAGTCAAATATGTGAACTAATGTCTTCCAGGCAGGAAGCACTTGCTTGAGATTCAGAAAGATGACAAATAGGAAAATTATGTGCTTGCACTTGCTCAAAAGCCACACAGAATACTGCCTGGCAGAACAGTCAACCAAGGCTGTGTTTCATCCTCATTTTCTTTTTTTTTTTTTTTTAGATGGAGTCTCACTCTGTTGCCCAGCCTGGAGTGTAGTGGCACCATCTCAGCTCACTGCAACCTCCGCCTCCCGGGTTCAAGTGATTCTCCAACCTCAACCTCCCAAGTAGTTGGGATTACAGGTGCACACCATCGCGCCCAGCTAATTTTTATGTTTTTAGTAGAAATGGGGTTTCACCATATTGGCCAGGCTGGTCTCAAACTCCTGACCTTGTTATCTGCCTGTCTCGGCCTCCCAAAGTGCTGGGATTACAGGCGTGAGCCATTCGTCCTCATTTTCTATCTGGAATTGAGATTCCTCATTTAGGAAAAAAGACAGGGTTTCAAAAGGGCACTGGCGGAGTCCAGCTTAGAGTTTTACTCCACCTCATAAATTGATCCCTCAAAATGTCAGCTTTTGTCTGCCTTTACCCTTGGCTCAATATCCAAACCACAGCCTCAAGGGTTGTCTGAGAAGGGTTATGTGTGCATTCTGGGCCTCCAGCGCTCATGTCCTAAATCCAGTGGTACACAGCACACTCCTTATTTCCCATCCAAATTCATATTGTCAAATCTCTTAAGGATTTTTCTTAGAAAAAGATCCAACTATTCCTTCAAAATTTTTAAACTCTTCTTAATGAAGATCTTGGTTTTTGTATTTCTTCCAACTGACCTCCTTCACTTCCCTGTACCCCTGAGTACACGTGCAAATCACTCTTAAGGCACATGGATGGTGCTGATTTTCCAAAAAGCAATAGATAGCCTACTCAAAACATGATAATTTGTGGAGAGTTTTCTCTGCATAGGAACTATGTACAAAGATATGGGAGTAGAGAAACCACAAGAAACAATTGAATAACCTAGGGCTCAGTAACACCTAAATTATTTACCACCATTAAGCCAAAAGAAACAAGAGAGGTATCTAAGTTTTCCTGAGTTATGTATGTAATAGTGAACAGTTCACCTCCAAGATAGAGTGTAGTCTTCTTGATGCAAGCCTCTTCCACCTGTGTTCTCTTGGTTATCTTCCTTAGGAACTAGAACTAAAGCGAGGTTAATTTCCACAGTGAGAACGTGCTCCAGACATCCGAGTACCAATGTGGCTCCGGAAACTCCACAGATACCACAGGACTAGAAAATAACTGGACAATGGGATGTTCTATCTTGCCCGAACTGAGGGATATAAAAAGCTCCAAAGGTAAGATCTCAAGGCAAGAGACATTGAAGCTGGACTCATCCCCAACTACTCAAGAAAACAAGGTCAAAGAGATGCTCAAAAATCAGAGCTTTACTCAAACATTGTAGAAGATAGTTAGATTTGATACATGTCAAATTCCTTCCAATCCTTCCTATGTTTCTTTCATTCTGTGAGATTTTATCTGAACACCCTGTGAAGCTTGGATTTGAACTTAGAAATATCTAACTCCGAAGTCCAAACACAGCTACTGCTCTTTGAACATGACAACAGAGCTGGGTTCCCAGTTTGATCTACAATAATTCGAAAAACCTTGTCTCCTATCCTCTGGTAACGGCTTGCTCCAACATCTAGCATCCAACCACCTTCTAGGTGGAAATGAAAGAAGTTGCTGGGTTAAAGAGAAACTCTACTAGCAGAGAGAGAAAGTAACAAAGGATGGTACTCCTTCTTCTTGAAAATCTCTGTGGCAGAAAAACATGTTATCTAAAAACTTAAGGCTTGGCCGGGCATGGTGGCTCATGCCTATAGTCCCAACACTTTGGGAGGCCAAGGTGGGTGGATCACTTGAGGTCAGGAGTTCGAGACCAGCCTGGCCAACATGGTGAAGCCCCATCTCTACTAAAAATACAAAAGTTAGCCAGGCATGGTGGCATACCTGTAATCCCAGCTACTTGGGAGGCTGAGGCATGAGAATCACTTGAACCTGGGAGGCAGAGGTTGCAGTGAGCCAAGATAGTGCCTCTGCACTCCAGCCTAGGCGACAGAGTGAGACTCCATCTCAAAAAAAAAATTAAGACTTTAGGAGAAAATAGATATGAAAACAAGGTCAAAATGAACCTATAAAAGTTCTTACGGATACTCTTCATGGTCACTAAATTAAAAAGATAAAAAGACAGCATACTGATTAAGGAGAATATCAGTAACTTACACGTCTTCAAATTTAAGATAATTGATTTTGTATAGTTCATTTCCATTGACCATTCACTCCTTGCTGAAAGATTTTTAGACTTCATCTCCTTCTTGATTTCAATGAAGCACTCGAAATTTTTTTCATTTTTACAAATAACTCACATGTTAAAGGTCATTTGCCTCAGTGTTAGATTCTCCATTCAAATGTTCAGTATCTTTCTGATTTTATATAGAGTCCCACTATAGACACAGCTACATTTGAATAATTTGAAAGACTGAGATTCTTTGGATAACTTGACTTGCAGTCTTATAACTATCCAATGTTATACAGCCCTTATTCAGCTGATGATTAATTTATATTATAAAATTATAACAAGCACAGGACATCAGCATTGCTTACACACATGTCAGCTCTCTTCCTATTAAAGACAACGAAGCTGAGTTCTGAGGGTCAAATGTATTTTCCCCGTGCTTTCAAAGTCTGCTAAAACATCTACTTACTCTCTCTCTTCACAAGAACATAAGCAACCTCAGTGCAGGTATGTTTTATTTAGTGATGCACCATAGCAATTGAAAGAGTGCCTAGCACATATAAGTATTCAATAAAATATTTGTTGAGTGAAAACCATCCACTTTACCTTTCTACTCCCTACCACCAAGTCCCTCTTATTCTGTTTACCCCAAAATAAGTCATTAAAAATTAGCTAATAGGGGTTGGCGCGGTGGCTCACGCCTGTAATCCCAGTACTTTGGGAGGCTGAGGCTGGTGGATCACGAGGTTAGGAGACCAAGACCATCCTGGCTAATACGGTAAAACTCCATCTCTACTAAAAATAGAAAAAATTAGCCAGGCGTGGTGGCCCATGCCTGTAGTCCCAGCTACTCAGGAGGCTGAGGCAGGAGAACGGCGTGAACCCAGGAGGTGGAGCTTGCAGTGAGCCGAGATTGGGCCACTGCACTCCAGCCTGGGTGACAGAGCGAGACTCTGTCAAACATACATACATACATACATACATACATACATACATACATACATAAATGTACTAAGCCAAAAAAGAATTCACCTATGGGAAAGAAATTCTGCATTGCCCTCTAAGGACAAACTATATAGGCTGTAATGTTTAACAAACTTCAAAAACATTTAGGATAGCACACAAAAATTACAATTCAGTAAAAGAAAATCTTTAAACTGAATATTTTATATTACTGTTCTGTCCATTATCCAGTGCTTTTACAGGAATTCCCTACTGACCAACTCCTTCCACACTTGACCCCCACCTCATCACATGACCTCACTCTTCTATTTCACAGAGAAGAGCTCTCCATGATCTTCTCTTCACCCTCTAAGTCCACAGCCCCCACACTCTCCAATATGTTGGATAAATCCACCAAAAAATGCTAAATAATATCAACATTATCACTCAGGTAAATACAAAAATGAGGACATATTTGACATAATTAAATGAAATCGTACTATCTCAAGCTGAGGAATTTGCATTTACTTCACAAATTTCAGAGCCTCCCAAGGATACATGAATATGAATGTAACTTACTACTGCATAAACTAAAGCACTCACCAAGGGATCCTTCCCTTGTATAAAAAGCTTCCTGCAAAAGTAAATTCCATCTTCCATACGTGGAACCACAGGATACTGGAGGCATAAATAAGCAGGAGGAAGAGGAAAAGAAGAAACTAAAGAAGAAAGAGAGAGAGAAAATAGTTTATCCTTCTCTTTAGCAATCAATGGTTCAGAAAATAATGGGGTTCCGTCTCAGAGCCCTATGCTACATATTCTAAACAAGTTTAAAATTAGACGATAAGCAAAGATACACTCAGGAAGTTCTAGAACTTCTCAAGCCCACCTGTACTCCACTGATTGTCTTTTGAATTTTGGCACAGTTAAGGAGGCCTCATAGTCACTGTGTCTCTCACAGCGCAGAAGTAAGAGGCAGAGTCTTTCATCTGGAGATCCTGTAGAAGGAGGTAACCATAACTATCAGAGCGACTAAGGAATGAAGAAAAACGACCTGTCTCCTCCAAACCATCCAGAGCATTGTAAGAAAGAAATGTGGGTGCTCCGCCATCATGTTGCTGGTACCAGGACAGCCCATAAAACCCAGATGTCTGGTACGTGCAGTTTATCTGGACAATGGCTCCTTCCACAGCTGTCACTTCAGAGGGCTGCTCAAGGCTTTGTCCTGCAGTGCCTATGACAAGATACATGATTGTTACTAGGGCAGCACCCCCAGAAGCCCCATCATTATTAAAAATGATGTTTCCTCCAAAAACTATTGAAATAATTTTTTAAATGATGCTTCCATGTGGTCACAAAAGAACTGCCATTGATGGGAGAATTTCTTAGACTGAAATAAATGGTTGCAGTAACAGCAGCAGCAATGGTAACAGGAGGACAATTAGCACCACATTAGGAAAATGCATATTCAGGAAATACTCTCATTACAAATGTCAAAATTTGCAATAATTTAGCTGAAAGGAAATTGTTTTGAAAATTCCTAGCAGCATTCGCTATTAGATTGAGACTTACCTCCCATCTTCATGGAAACATAGAGAAGGAAAGCTCCCCACATCTGCTGCAGGATTCCGTGAGCCTGGCACTGCATCCCCGGTTCCTGAGCCACTGTAGTCTGCAGAAGGTAGACACTTCATGTGGGTGAGGGAAGGAAGCTCAGTCCGGATGCAAAACCCAGTAGAAATACAGAGGGAGGAGCTTCTTTCTTGAAGGGATGAGTTTAAGCTTCCTTCCACTGGAGCAGCTATGGTTTCTCCTACAGGAGTATCTTTACATGAACATTTTCTACTGATAAATCCACAGGTTTTAAGCTGGGCACAGTGGCTTATGCCTGTAATCCCAGCTACTCAAGACGCTGAGGTAGAAGAATCCCTTGAGGCCAGGAACTGGAGACCAGCCTAAGCAACATGGGGAGGTCCCTATCTCCAAAAAATAATCCACACATTTTAATCCAAGTGATTATGGTGAACATCGAACATGTAAAGAACAGAGAAAACAAATGGGAACATAAGGCAAAGTCAAAACTAGTCAATTTGACCATACTAACAGTTTTCTTTCTCATGATACAACAAAATGAAATCCAGGATCAATTACAGATGCAGTGTGTGTGTGCATATACTAAATATTGTTTGTTTGTGTGTCATATATATTTTGGAAGCTAGAAAGAGAAGGAAATTTACCTACCATTTAAGTGTGCTTACAACAGCTAATATCGAAATAATCTTTAATATATTCAAAAGTAAGTTGCAGAGTGATGAGTATTGAATGATATTTTTATCATAAACTTATGTACATATGCATACAGTTTTAAAAGTGTGAGGATATACTCAATAAACTACTAACATTGGTTATGTCAGGGGTTGCAGTGGAAAAGTTGAGTGAGTTAATTTTTTTTGGTACATCCCTCTATTGGTTAATGTTAAAATAGACATGTTTGATTATGTAATTTTTTTAAAAACTAAAGGAAAGAAAAGAGGTATAACAGGAAAAAAGAGCTGGGAGCAGTGGCTCACACCTGTAATCCCACCACTTTGGGAGGCCAAGGCAGGCAGATCACTTGAGGTCAGGAGTTTGAGACCAGCCTGGTCAACATGGTACGACCCCATCTCTACTAAAAATACAAAAATTAGCCAGGTGTGGTGGCATACACCTGCAATCCCAGCTACTCAGGAGGCTGAGGCAGGAGAATCACTTGAACATAGGAGGCAGAGGTTGCAGTGAGCTGAGATCAGGCCACTGTACTCCAGCATGGGCAACAGAGTGAGACTCCATTTCAAAAAAAAATAGAGGAAGAAAGATCTGAGAAAAAAGCAGGAAAAAATGAAAACCTCAACAATATGTTAAACTATTTATCAGATGTCTCAGAAAGAAATTTCTTATGTCTACAAAATTTTTTCATACCTATTTTTCATACCTATTGGCCTCTCATTAATACTATTTAATATCAAAGGTGGCTACAATTAAAGAAAGACCTACAATAACAAGTGTTGGCAAGAATGTGGAGAAGTTAGAAACTTCATACATTGCTGGTGGAAATTTAAAATGGTGCAACCACTTGGAAAACAGTTTGGTAGGTCCTCAAAACATTAAACATAGATTTACCATACGACCCAGGAATTCTAGGTATCTATCCAAAAGAAATAAAAACATATGTTCACACAAAAACTTGTACATAAGTGCTAATAGCAGCATTATTCCCACTAGCCAAAAAGTGTAAACAACTGAAATGTCCCATCACTTGATAAACTGATAAAATATGGTATATCCATAAAATGAAAGATTATTCAGCCATTACAAGGAATGAAGTATTAATTACATGCTACAACATGGATGGCCCTTGAAAACATTTTGCTTTGTGAAAGAAGTCAGACTCAAAAGGTCATGTATTGTATGATTCCATTTGTGTGAAATGTTCAGAATAGGCAAATCCATACAGATAAAAAGTTAATTAACAGTTGCCAGGAATTGGGGGCTGGGAGAGCCAGGGTAAGTAAGTACAGGGAGGGGCTACTAATGAGTATGGGATTTCTTTTTGAAGTGATAAAAATGTTCAGGAATTAGCTAGTAATCAATTCACAACTTTGCAAATATACTAAAAATTCCTAAGTAATATACCTTAAAAGAATAAATTGTATGTTATGTGAACCAATGTTCATAGATGTTGGAGAATCTCACTATGCTTGAAATCAATGTACTATATTTTTTAAAAAGGTATTTACTGAGTCCTGCCATGAGCACAGTTCAACTTTTGTAACCTGCTGTCTGACTGGCATTTTAAATCTTTGCTGCTCCTTTTTGCCACAGAGTCAAAATCATCTTCCCACAAAGAAAGCTATGGAATCAAGAATGTTAAAATTGGCCAGGACTAGGAATAGTGGCTCACGCCTTTAATTCCAGCACTTTCAGAGGCTGAGACAGGAGGATCACTTGAGCCCAGGAGCTGGAGACCAGCCTGGCCAACATAAGGAGACCCCATCTCTACAAAAAATAAAAATAAAAAACTAGCCAGGCATGGTGTTATGCACCTGTGGTCCCAGCTACAAAGGAGGCTGAGGTGGGAGGATCACCTGAGCCCAAAAGGTCAAGGCTGCAGTGAGCCATGATTGCACCACTTTGGGAGGCTGAGGCAGGAAGATCACTTGAACCCTGGGCAACATAAGGAGATCAGCCTGAGCAACATAGAAAAAACCCTTGTCTCCACAAAAAAATTTAAAAATTATCCAAGCATGTTGGCAGGCACCTGTAGTTTCAGCTATTCAAGAGGCCGAGAAGGGAGGATCACTTGAGCCCAGGAGTTCGAGGCTGCAATGAACTATAATCGTGCCACTGTACTCCAATCTGGGCAACAAAGCAAGACCCTGTTTCAAAAAAAAAAACTGATGCTACTGTTGCACCATGGGGAAAAAAAGTGTTAAAACTACTGCTGGGTCCATTCTGACTTAAGTTTCTCCTTGATTTTCGTAAGTATATAGTATAACTTGTATATGCTGAATTCAGTCGCTTGTACAACAGCAGACTTTTGTGCAACAGTAGGTGGATTGAGAATGTGGTGGAGAGGGGGTATTGCCTGCCTTCTCACCTTAAACAGCATTATTTGTGCATTTTGCCCATGTTTCATAAAAATTAGTAGAAAACGAGAAACTTAAATTTTTAGTGCCAGGGATGAAAAAATTGAAATAAACTGCATGCAACTAGGATAAAGATAGAAATAAACATGCTGTAAGCAAAAAAATTTCAAAGGCAATTTATATCCTTATGAACCCACTAAAAGCATTATTTCCTATTTACTGCACATAGTAGGCTCATAGCACCTGGATATAATAAATATAATGCTGCCATCTTGTGACACCACATATCATTGCCATTTTATACACACACCCCCAAGGATTAAAATGTTGTTTCCCTATCAAAAATATAGAAAAGAGCTCAAGGTGGGCCTTAAAGCCAGGCTGGAGAGTTTGGACTTAGTCCTTAGGGCAGTGAGAAGGCACTGAAGAATTCAGACCAGAGAACTTCAGAAAAAATGGCAGATAGGAGACAGGACTAACTTGCAGCTCCCACTTGGACGCACAGAGCAGCGTGTGGAGACTCACATCATAAACTTTTGCTCCAAGGACTACCACAAAAACATACCAGGAAAGCTGAGATAATCCACAGACCTTTTGGAGGAAGTGGGTTGCTGCTGCAGGCCCCCGGAGACAGCTGAAAAACTGTGAGTGCCCGAAGTGTGAAAGTGTGAAAGAAGGATCATCTGCCCCCAAACACACACCCTCATTGGGGAATCTGAAGGCCCAAATCACAGGAGAAGAATTTGACCTCACATACAGCTGAGACAAATTTAGAGAGCTGAGCAAAATACAGGGGTAGAAGAAGAGGTGGGAAGAGCCCTTTGGGTACCCTCAGTCCCCAGAGAAGCCATTTCTAACTTTGTCTCGCAGGAGTTTTGGGAAGGGCTGCCAGAAGAACTAGGAAAAGACCATAGGGAGAAGAAAACTTCCAGCTGAACCTTGTAACAATTTCCACCAAACGCAAAGTTTCCTGGACAGAACCTAGGGGAGGGGGTGAATCGGAGCGCAGACACAGCACAGAAGCCATGGCAGGCAGTGGGTGTGAAACCTGAAAGCCCTGCTTGCTTTCTCAGCCAGGAGGCTGGTAGCCCCGGGCAAGTTCTCAGCTCTGCTCACCCTCTGCCTGGAAATAAACTCAGTGTTGTTGGGAGTGGGAAAGGAGGGTCATGGTGGGAGCGAGACCAGCCTTTTGGGCTGCATGGGAGCTGAGTGAGGCCTGTAACTGCCGACTTTCCCCCATTTCCCTGGAGACCTGCATGACACAGCAGAGGGAGCCATGATCCCCCTGGGAACATAACTCCATTGGCCTGAGAACCACACCTCCACCCCCCGCAGCAAGCCCCATCCAAGGAGAGTCTGAGCTCAGACACGCCTAGCCCTGCCCCTACCTGATGGTCTTTCTCTACCTGCCTAAGCACGGATGGGTAGAATGGGTAGAATGGGTAGAATCAATATTGTGAAAACGATCATACTGCCAAAAGCAGTCTACACATTCAATGCATGTGTAGATATTTTCATGAAAATATCATCATCATTCTTCACAGAACTAGGAAAAACAATCCTAAAATACATGTGGAACCAAAAACAATCCCATATAGCCAAAGCAATACTAAGCAAAAACAACAAATCTGGAGGCATCACATTACCCAACTTCAAACTATACTGTAAGGCCATAGTCATCAAAACAAAACAGCATGGTACTGGTATAAAAATAAGCATGTAGACCAATGGAACAGAAGAGAGAACCCAGAAATAAACCCAAATATTTACAGCCAAATGATCTTCCACAAAGCAAGCAAAATCATAAAGTGGGGAAAGGACTCCCTATTCAACAAATAGTGCTGGGATAATAGGCTGGCCACATGTAGAAGAATGAAACTGGATCCTCATCTCTCACCTTATACAAAAATCAACTCAAGATGGATCAAAGACTTAAGTCTAATACCTGAAGCCATAAAGATTCTAAAAGATAACATCAGAAAAACTCTTCTAGACATTGGCTTAGGCAAAGAATTTATGACCAAGAACCCAAAAGCAAATGCATCAGAAACAAAGATAAATAGATGGAACTTAATTTTTTTTTTTTTTGAGATGGAGTCTTGCTCTTTCACCCATGCTGGAGTGCCGTGGCATGATCTCATCTCACTGCAACATCCACCTCCCGGGTTCAAGCAATTCTCTGCCTCAGCCTCTCAAGTAGCTGGGATTACAGGTGCCACCAAATCTGGATAATTTTTTTGTATTTTTAGTAGAGAAGGGGTTTCACCATCTTGGTCAGGCTGGTCTTGAACCCCTGACCTCGTAATCCACCCGCCTCGGCCTACCAAAGTTCTGAGATTACAGGCGTGAGCCACCGCGCCTGGCTGGAACTTAATTAAACCAAAAAGCTTCTGCACAGCAAAAGAAATAACCAGCAGAGTAAATGGACAACCCGCAGAGTGGGAGAAAATATTCACAGTCAATACATCTGACAAAATACTAATATCCAGGATCTACAAGGAACTCAAACAAATCATCAAGAAAAAAACAAACAATCCCATCAGAAAGTGTGCTAAGGCCGCGTGCGGTGGCTCACGCCTGTAATCCCAGCACTTTAGGAGGCCAAGGTAGGTGGATCACCTGAGGTCAGGAGTTCGAGACCAGCCTGGCCAACATGGCAAAACCCCATCTCTACTAAAAAATACAAAAATTAGGCGGGGTGTGGTGGCTCATGCCTGTAATCCCAGCACTTTGGGAAGCCAAGGCAGGTGGATCCCTGAGGTCGGGAGTTCAAGACCAGCCTGACCAACATGGAGAAACTCCATCTCTACTAAAAATACAAAAAATTAGCCAGGTGTGGTGGCACATGCCTGTAATCCCAGCTACTCAGGAGGCTGAGGCAGGAGAATCGCTTGAACCCAGGAGGCGGAGGTTGCAGTGAGCAGAGATCATGCCATTACACTCTAGCCTGGACAACAAGAGTGAACTCCGTCTCAAAAAAAAAAAAAAATACAAAAATTAGCCGGGTGCAGTGGCAGTCACCTGTAATCCCAGCTATTTGGGAGGCTGAAGCAGGAGAATCACTTGAACCCAGAGGCAGAGGTTACAGTGAGCCGACGTTGCGCCATTGCACGCCAGCCTGAGAGACAGAGCAAGACACCGTCTCAAAAAAAAAGAAAAAAAAAAGTGGGCTAAGGACATGAATAGACAGTTCTCAAAAGAAGATATGCAAGTGGCCAACAAACTCATGAAAAAATGCTCAACTTCACTAATGATCAGGGAAATGCAAATCAAAACCACAACGCGATACCACCTTACTCCTGCAAGAATGGCCATAATAAAAAAACAAAAAATAATAGAGGTTGGAATGGACATGATGAAAAGGGAACACTTTTACACTGCTATTGGGAATGTAAACTATGGAAAACCACTATGGAAAACAGTGTGGAGATTCCTTAAAGAACTAAAAGTAGAACTACCATTTGATCCAGAAATCCCACTACTGGGTATCTACCCAGAGGAAAAGAAGTCATTATACGAAAAAAATACTTGCACACACATGTTTATAGCAGCACAATTTGCAATTGCAAAATAGGAAACCAGCCCAAATGCCCACCAATCTAGGAGTAGATAAAGAAATTGTGATATATGTATATACACACACACACATACACCATGGAATACCACTCAGACATAAAAACAAATGAAATAATGGCATTCGCAGCAACCTGGATGGAGTTGGAGACCACTATTCTAAGTGAGGTAACTCAGGAATGGAAAATCAAACATCGTATGTTCTCACTCATAAGTGGGAGCTAAACTATGAGGATGCAAAGGCATAAGAATGACACAATAGACTTTGGGGGCTCAGGGGAAAAGGCTGGGAGGGTGGTGAGGGATAAAAGACTACAAATTGGGTGCAGTATACACTGCTTGGGTGATGGGTGCACCAAAATCTCGGAAATTACCACTAAAGAACTTGTTCATGTAACCAAACATCACCTGTCCCCCCAAAACCAATTGAAATAATAAATATAAAAATTTAGAATCAAGGCCAGGTGCAGTGGCTCACGCCTCTAATCCCAGCAGTTTGGGAGGCCAAGGCAGGCAGATCACCTGAGGTCAGGAGTTCAAGACCAGCCTGTTCAACATGGTGAAACCCCATCTCAAGTAAAACTACAAAAATTAGCCAGATGTGGTGGCACATGCCTGTAACCCCAGCTACTCGGGAGGCTGAGGCAGGAGAATCCCTTGAACCTGGGAGATTGGGCCACTGCACTTCAGCCTGCACGACAGAGTGAAACTCCATCTCAAAAAAAAAAAAAAAGGAATCCTTCTTATTCTTATCTCTTACCACTATTTATATGAGCCCCCTTCCTTGGGTGTGCTTCCAGTGATTAGCACTTGTTAATTCTTGAGGGGTTGGAGGAACCTGTTTGTCAAGTCGCATGTACCTGAGTCTCACTGGGAGGCTCTAGTCAGTGCCAGTGGAGAGAGAAACATCTTGGATGTCTGTGGACAGAGAAAACACACAGTGATTCAAATATATGAGCTTCAAATTGGGAGCCACCAGGACAAATGCTCTAAATTGCAGGGGTAGATTTGTAATCACGCTGCTTCTCATCTAGACCACTTGATTCTGCATTAGCCTAAATTAATAGTAGTAGGGCTTTATTTGCTTAACAATGGTTACTCTTATTTTGAACCACTTTTGGGAAAAAAACCTGGTTTTGGATATAGGAACAGAGCCTTATAAGGAATTTTGCTACCTACTGTAGATTTACATATCAGTTGTAGAATGAGACAACTAAAGGACTATATGGTTTTTAAGCTTTGTTTTGATTCTAAATTTTTTTTTTGAGACAGAGTCTCCCTCTGTCATCCAGGCTGGAGTGCAATGGCCCAATCTTGGCTCACTGCAACCTCCGCCTCCCAGGTTCAAGTGATTCTCCTGCCTCAGCTTCCCGAGTAGCTGGGACTACAGGTGCCCACCTCCATGCCCGGCTAATTTTTGTATTTTTCTAGTAGAGACAGGGTTTCACCAATGTTGGCCAGGCTGGTCTCCAACTCCTGACCTCAAGGGATCCACCCACCTCGGCCTCCCAAAGTGCTGAGATTACAGGCTTGAGCCACTGCGCCCGGCCAGGGATCTTATACTAGCAGAGTATCAGTGTTGTTCACCATAGTCTATCTCTATTCCAAACTACCTTTTAAACAGATACACGAGTGATCAATGTACAATTTCAACTTGACTGTGACATTCTCCTACTTAAAGGCTTCAGTGGCAGATTATTATTCCATCATATAAAATTCCAACTGTGTATCACTTAAATCCACTTAACCTATACTGCAGATACTCTGAATTGCAGCCTGGTGTGAATGGCCTTTCCCCATTCACACAGGGCGGCTTCAAGCACCCCGCCTTTTGCTCCCTTTTTCCTCTGCTGAAGTGTCCCTCCGTGTCTACTTATCTTTCAAGAGGAGCACAGGGCTACCCACTCGGTGAAATTTTTCTAGTCTCTGCCTCTAATTCCACTAAAACCATCAGCAAACATAACTTCACTCTTCTTTGTGGTCCCACTCTAACCTGTAGTTAATACATTCTTCCCACTATAATATAAACTTATTGAAGATGAGGTAGGACTAAACCATTTTTTTCCCCAAATAAATACCTGTGTGTATATGTATAGTCACTGTTGATCTTGAAAACAAAAGTTTTATGCAAGTGGAAGACGAGGAAAATCCTACTGCACTAAATTTAAGAGATAAAGTCAAGACAGTGAATATTAAGTAATATTTGAAGGATTCTGGCATAGAAGGAATCATGGAAATAGAAAAGATGTGGATAAAACGTGTAAGATATATTATGAGTAATATACAATTTTTTAATGTAAGTGAGGTTTTGCTCTCCCAAAAGAGATAGTGGTGATGCTAGAATGGGAAATGAGAATAAATATTAGATGAGGGAGAAAGGAACAGCCTGGATTCAGAGAGGGGGAAACGTATGCTTCCAGGAACAATGTGGGGGGGTGAGAAGGCAGGCCTCCAAACTCAGCTCTGTTGGAAGAGGGTTACACTTACCTGAGCTAAACCAAACAGCCAGGTCACTGAGGAGCTGTGGCAATGGCAGCCCAGGCTGTGGTGGCTGTGGGAAAACAGCATGGCCATGGCAGTGAGGGGAGAAAGACATCCTGCCTACATTTGAATAATAAGAGGTCGTGACTAGGTTGATGGAGGGAACTTGCCCATGGCACTGAGGCAGAGATGGCAAAAGATCTTCTGGACCACCAGTGACATCATGTGGCCAAAGATCACCAGACTTCTCTACTAAAACTAGGTTGCTGGATTTTCCCTTCTAGAGAATGTTGCAATTATACTGACCTCTAGAAATGAATAAGCCAGCCCAGGACTTCCACTCCTGCCTGAGGGGAGTGGAGCTGGAGACGGGACCAGAGATCGAACTCGGGTTCTGACAAGATGGCTGGGCTGCCCCGTAGAATCATCAAGGACACCCAGCATTTGCTGGCAGAACGAGTTCCTGGCATCCAAGCAGAATCACGTGAGAGCAACACCTGTTATTTTCATGTGGTCATTGCTGGCCCTCAGGATTCCCCCTTTGAGGGAAGGACTTTTAAACTTGAACTATTCCTTCCAGAAGAATACGCAATGGCAGCCCCTAAAGTACGTTTCATGACCAAAATTTATCATCCTAATGTAGACAAGTTGGGAAGAATATGTTTAGATATTTTGAAAGATAAGTGGTCCCCAGCACTGCAGATCCGACAATCCTGCTATCGATCCAGGCCTTGTTAAGTGCTCCCAGTCCAGATGATCCATTAGCAAATGATGTAGTGGAGCCGTGGAAGACCGACGAAGCTCAAGCCATAGAAACAGCTAGAGCAGCGACTAGGCTATATGCCATGAATAATATTTAAATTGATCCGATCACCAAGTGTGCATCGCTTCTCCTGTTCTGCCAAGACTTCCTTATTTTTGTTTGCATTTAATGGACACAGTCTTAGAAACATTACAGAACAAAAAAAGCCCAGATATCTTCAGCCTTAGGTGATTAAATGCAAAAGAAAAAAAAAAAAAAGTAATGGATAAGCCCCGGGGTCCTTGAATTTATCACAGAAAGAAAGTAGTGGTGGCAGGCCGGCGTGGTGGCTCACGCCTGTAATCCCAGCACTTTGGGAGGCCAAGGCGGGTGGATCACCTGAGATCAGGAGTTCGAGACCAGCCTGGCCAACATGGCAAAACCCTGTCTCTACTAAAAATACAAAAATTAGCTGGGTGTGGTGGCTCATGCCTGTAATCCCAGCACTTTAGGACGCCAAGGCGGGTGGATCACCTGAGATCAGGAGTTCGAGACCAGCCTGGCCAACATGGCAAAACCCCGTCTCTACTAAAAATACAAAAATTAGCTGGGTGTGGTGGTGCGCACCTGTAGCCCCAGCTACTTGGGAGGCTGAGGCAGGAGAATCGCTTGAACCCGGAAGGCAGAGGTGCAGTGGGCCGAGATCACGCCACTGCACTCAAGCCTGGGTGACAGGGCGAGAGTCTGCCTCAAAAAAAAAAACGAAAAAGAAGGTAGTGGCAATAAGAATATTTCCACAATAGCTACATGGAGACTCCTGAAATTTAACTCAAATATTCAAAGCTGCCACTTTATTTTATATCACAAGGTGAAGTGAGACATACCAGCTCCTTATATTCCTCCCAGCTATAGGAAGAATCACAGTCTTACATCCCTCTGTCCTTTATACCTCTGCAAAGAAGCAATACTTTTACATATCTTGATGTGCTCTTCTATTTGCAAGTCTATGAATAGCACCTTATTCCTAGCCACTTAAAGCATCAATATGCTGGGAAGGGGGAAAAGGGAGGAAGTGTGGCAAAGAAGATTAGGATAGCAATGTTGCAGTAGAAATAAGCAAGATAAAAAGAATCATTATTCAGCTTCCCATAGCCAAAATAGGTTTTCATGTTGGCGGCAAGCCCATCAGCTTGAAAGGTAGGACTTGTCATGAGAGAAACAAGTTTTCTAAATTAATTTATCTCCCTCTGTAATACATCAAGCCAGGCTTGGTAGACTTGGTCACAGAATTTATATGTTGAAGGCTCCACATAGGATTAAGTGAAAGCAGGAAAACCTCGCCCCTGCAAATTTGGGAGAATCATGAAGGGAAACAGAGGTAGACCAAGGAGGTTAGATGCCAGGGTTCTTTTTTCTTTTCCTTGACTTGAAACCAACCCTTAAGATAAATGGGAGCTTATGGAGTATAAGAAAACCTAAAGTCACCAAAGATAGTAGCATGTTTCTGTGGGCATGACACAGAGAGGCTGCAGATCCTTAAAACAACTCTGGCTCATTGTATAAGGGGACATGACTATACGAATCTAGTTTTCCAGTGCCTGGAAATAAGGAAATCAAAGGTGCCTGTATGTTTTGCCAGGGGAGATAGAGAAGCATGCAGAACAATAGTGCAACAGCACAAGGCTAGAGTCAAAGCAAAGTTGCTACAGCATGCAATGACTTCCAGGAAGAACAGGAGCTAGAGATTCCAGCCATGAGTATGCTGTTAAATATTTAAAAACTCGCAATCAGAAAAAAAAAATCCCTGGTAGGTAGTATTCGCCCATTTTTATGGTGTAAATCACCCCACTATAGTCAATTTCAAGCTCCAACATGACATCACTACTTATGAGTTTAGTAAGAGATGTGTAGCAGCACACTATTCTATGGTATTTCTACCATAAAGATATGATAGATGTGAACGATCTCATAGATATTAGTAAAACACAGTAAAATACTCAGGAAATGATGAGTTTTTAGTATTGTATTTGATATAATTTATTTAATTGAAAATGTCTATTAAGTACAAATTTATATAATTTATATATATATATATATTTTTGAAACAGGTTCTTGCTTTGTCACTCAGGCTGAGTGCAGTGGCATGAACATGGCTCACTGCAGCCTCAAGTTCCTGGGCTCAAAGGATCCTCCTGCCCCAATCTCCCATGTAGCTGGGACTACAGGCATGCGTCACCACAACTGGTTAATTTTTTAATTTTTGTAGAGAAAAGTTCTTGCTATTTTGGCCAGGCTGGTCTCAAATTTCTGGGCTCAAGCGATCCTTCCACCTCAGACTCCCAAAGAGCTGGGATTGCAGGCATGAGCCACCGTGCTAGGCCTACAAATGTGTATTTTAATTGCAGGTTTAGCAAAGAGCTCACAAAATTTCTGAAATTTTAACAATCAGCTATTGCAAGCCAGTACAAACCAACTCCAGCACACGATTGATTCTAACTATGGATAAGAGCAAGCACCCCAAATGTCTAGGCATCACTATCCTTACCTATATGATTCAAGAAGTCTACCAGACCTACCTGCCACACCCCAGCAAAAAAGAACAAAAGTCAGGCTGAGCACGGTGGCTCGCATCTGTAATCCCAACATTTGGGGAGGCTCAGGTGGGAGGACTGCTTGAGGCCAGGAGTTTGAGACCAGCCTGGGCAACAGAGCTAGACGCTGTCTCCATTTTTTTTTTTTTTTTTTTTTTTTGAGACAGAGACTTGCTCTGTCACCCAGGCTGGAGGGCAATGGCGCCACCTTGGCTCACTGCAACCTCCGCCTACCAGGTTCAAGCAATTCTCCTACCTCCGCCTCCCAAGTAGCTGGGGTTACAGGCACTCGCCACCATGCCTGACTAATTTTTGTATTTTTAGTAGAGATGAGGTTTCACCATGTTGGCCAGGCTGGTCTCGAACTCCTGACCTCAGGTGATCCACCCGCCTTGGCCTCCCAAAGTGCTGGGATTACAGGCATGAGCCACCGCGCCCGGCCTTTTTTTTTTTAATTAAAATAATTTCCAAAACAAGAAGAAGTATCTAAGGAATGCTCCAACAATCTGAAGCCATCTTTTTGCCCACTGTTATAAAAACAATGGAGTCATCCAAGACTTTTTAGAATCGCTGGCAAATTTGTTTGGCCTTTGTTTGTTTGTTTGTGAGACAGGGTCTTGTCATGTTGCTCAGGCTGGTCTCAAATTCCTGGACTCAAATGATTCTCCCAACTCAGCCTCCTGAATAGCTGGAATTACAGGTGTGAGCCATTGCTGCCCAACCCAATATTTTATAAACTGGAAGTAACCAAATTTAGTCAATTGACCTACATATAGGGGATTTTTTTTTTCTCTCAGTGTCCAGAGAAGTGGGAATATGTAAGAAAGATTAGCTTAATTATTAAAAATTCGATACATTTTCTTTTTTTCTTTTTTCATTTTTTTAAACGGAGACACTCTTAAAAATTCAGTACATTATCAATTCACTTCTGAGTATAATGTGGGTAAATGTGTGACCCTCACAACAACTTAAATAAAGAAATCACAGAAATTTGAGGTCATTCAAACAGCTCATGTTGTTCTTCACAGCTCACTTGCTAGATATGCAGAAATGATTCCTGCTTGCTGTCAAAACAAAAAATAACGAGGATCTTGGGAATGTAGTTCTCATCTGGGAAATGTTTCAAGGTAGGATTCCAAGGAGGTGAATAGTTTTCTTCAAATCTCTTGACAGTGTTTTTAAAAACTGGATCAAAGGAGATCCAGCTAATAAGGGTAATCAATTCAAGATCATAAGTAGAAGAGTCACACTCCGTAAATAACCAAGTCTCATCGATTCTTAAATCAGTCAATGAGCTGATCCCTTGGAAGATTTTAATTCCATTACAAAACAGAGATTCAGTAATCCATCACCACAAGCCAAAGCGATGTTCTGAAGGATGCTTTCCTTACCTGCTCCACATTCCACCTGAGAATACACCAACTTTCCCCAAGATTTTGCTGCTGTGTCCATGTGAGTCCAAGAAGAAAAGCATTCCTAAGGCTGGAGTAATTCAAAATGGAACAAATACTTAATTCCCAGACTTTAAACATTTTCACAATTTTGTCAAAAACGGTATTTAATCTGTCTCTTTCCCCCATCTTCTTTCTCAACTCACCCTCTACACCCAGAGTTAATTTGGTAGGCAGATAAATTTTGAATTAAATTATTATTTCTCCCAATTAAAGAACATTCTTCTTTGAATTGAGGAAAATAATTTTAAAGAGCTATCGTTTATTTTCTCTCTTTTGGGAGAGATGATAAAGCAATATAGATGATGTATCAGATTAAGTGTTACTGTGTAAACACAGTAAGAGATGGATTATTTAAACCTGTGTTTCCCAGAACACAGTTAGTTCAACCTACTTGAAAATTGGAAGGTCTTTGTTTCAAGTATCTTTTCTTAAGTAAGCTCTTTTTGTTTTAACTAAGAATACAAGAACACTGGCAGAATAATCAGAGCAAGAAAATATGAGCTCTGCCTCCCCACTGTACCCAAACTCTATTCATTCTCCTTGCTTCAACTCTTTGCTCAGGCTGCCTAATGGCCTAAAAGGGCTGTGGTCAAGTCTGGCCCTAAAAGCAAACAAGAGTGAACAACTCAACGCTGGGTCAGTCCTCATCTCTCAGCCTCAGCGATTCACATCTGCTCTAAATGGGGATGGCACCAACTCAAAAGTGCCCTGTAGGAACCCCAGTTCGGTGCAGACATGCCAGAAAGAAACCAATTTTTCTCTGGGATAATCTGACTTTTTACAAAGTGAAAAATGCTACTGCCTGCAAAGCATTCAACATGAATTGGCCTCCTAGTAAAGAAGAGCACAATACTTAGCCCATCCTATGGTTTCCTACCTAACCCTATCTCATCCCTTCCTTACCATGCTCTCTCAATGCTAACCTCCTTCATTCCATCCCTAGGACCCCCTCCCTTGAATTTCTGGACCAAAGCCCCTGCCCCTAATTATTTGCTGTTTTAAATGCTGAATCTATCAGTGGTAGATTCTTATTTTCTTTAATCATATATTTTGATATTAAATTACAACCATTTAATAAGATGACCTTAACAATACTAAATACTATTTAAAATAGGAAATTTTAGAATATGTAACAAATTAGCCAAGATGTAGATACTTAAAATTTTTTTTAATTGATACATCTAAGTTTCCTTCACTCCTCAATATAAGAAGCCTAAGACTCTACAGCTTCAAAAGATTAGTAGGCTCATAATAAAATATCACATTTACGTTAGGAAGGAAAACATTTGATCAGTTTTCTTCTTTTGTATTTTTCTAGGCTGGCCCATTTTTCTCCAGAACAAAAAAAAAAAAAAGACTTCTCTCTTCTAAAACCACACTCTCTCTCTTAGAATGACTTGGTCCTTCTGCAAACATGCTCCCTGCCCTACAGAGACTCCTCCTTCTGAAATTCTCCTCTACCCACCTTCCCACAGTCTGCCTTCCTCTGCAACCCCATTACACCACATCAAAATCACCATCTTCTGCTGCCTCTGCCTGGAAAAGGAGCCTTGCCCTTATACTCACCTACTGTGAGCACCACCAGAGTCCCTTTCCTGCCAACCAGGATGCCCAGGGCCAGATAGGAAAGCAGGGTGAGGGTGGAAGGAACCTTCTCTCAGCAGAGGATTTGGGAAAGTGTACCCATATTTATGCACCACAGCCAGGGAAAAACTCAGATTGGTAAAGAAAGATAACATTTTCCTTTTTTTTTTTTTTTTTTCCTGAGACAGAGTCTCTCTCTGTTGCCCAAGCTGCAGTGCAGTGGCACGATCTCGGCTCACTGCAACCTCCACCTCCCACGTTAAAGAGATTCTCCTGCCTCAGCCTCCCAAGTAGCTGGGACTACAGGCACACACCACCATGCCCAGCTAATTTTTTTTTTTTTTTTTTAGTAGAGATGGGTTTTCACCATGTTAGCCAGGGTGGTATCGATCTCCTGACCTCGTGATCCGCCCACCTCGGCCTTCAAAGTGCTGGGATTACAGGCGTGAGCCACCGTGCCCGGCCGAAGAAAGATAACATTTTTCATTATGCATAAGGATTTATTATGTTCGTTATGTATGAACATCCAAATGGTTGACATTTTAGTATAATTCTAATATGATTTAATTTGTGAAATTTTGATTTTTATAAAAAGTTTTCAAAAATACAATATTTGGCCGGGCACGGTGGTTCACACCTGTAATCCCAGCACTTTGGGAGGCTGAGGCGGGTGGATCACTTAAGGACAGGAATTCAAAACCAGCCTGGCCAATATGGTGAAACCCCATCTCTACTAAAAATACAAAAATTAGCCATGTGTGGTGGCACCTGCCTGTAGTCCCAGCTACTGGGGAGGCTGAGGCAGGAGAATCACTTGAACCCAGGAGGCAGAGGTTGCAGTGAGCTGAGATGGTGCCACTGCACTCCAGCCTGGGGGACAGAGGGAGACTCCATTTAAAAAAAAAAATTATTTGTCTAAAGTAGACTCACATTTATAGTATATATCTCCTCTAGTATGTATCTCCTCTCACTGGTAGAATATAAATTTGGCTCATAATTAGTATCATATACAAGTGCTCAAACTTTGCCATTTCTTTCCATTCTAGACAAAGAAAGTACCATCCACCCATCCCAAAAGAAATTATCCTTCCTTCTGAAAATAAGGTAATAAAAATCTAATATACTGTAATAAAGAGATTTGTGGACAAAGTCTGTACTTATTTCTATGGACTGTATAATTAGTATAAATGCATTATTATTAATAATTAGTACAAATGCAGTATTATTAATAATTATATGCACTTAATTCCTTTTAAATAATAATGAAGATAAAATATGATTGAGTCTGACATTTATAAAAGGGAATTTTTCTAATGGCATCCCTGTGGTTATAACTGTTAATGCTCAGATCTTTGTATAATTAATTTCTTACTAGTTTAATCTTTGTTTCTTAAAGGACACAAAGTAGCAAGTATACAGAATGAACAAGTCTAAAGCTCTAATGTACAACATGAGGACTATAGTTAATAATATTGTATATTTAGGATTTTTTGCTAAATGACTAAATTTTAGCTGCTCTTGCCACCCAATAAAATGGGTAACTACGTGAGATGATGAATATGTTAACTTACTTCACTGTAGTAATCATTTTACTATCTATATATTTCATAACACCATGTTGCATACTTTGAATATATATAATAAAATTTATTTTAAAAAAACAACAAACAACAACAAAAAAGAACTGTAAGATATTTTAGTTTAAGCGATGGGTAAAAATACCTAAAACATTCTTTTTTGAACAAACCATTTATCAAAGAGAGTTTTTCTGTTTTGTTTTGTTTCAAGACCTAGTCTCTCTCTGTGGCCCAGGCTGGAGTGCAGTGGCCTGATCTTGGCTCACTGCAACCTCCACCTTTCAGGCTCAGGTGAGTCTCGATTCTCGTGCTTCAGCCTCCTGAGTAGCTGGGATTACAGACATGCACTACCATACCGGGCTAATTTTTGTATTTTTAATAGAGACAAGGTTTTGCCATGTTGGCCAGGGCTGGTCTTGAACTCCTGGCCTCAAGTGATTCGCCTGCCTCGGCCTCCAACAGTGCTGGGATTACAGGTGTGAGCCACTGCGCCCAGCCAAAGGGAGTTTTTAAATAACATCTGGCTTAGATGTTTAATACCTTTGAAGGCTTTTTGAAATCCTTTTTGTTGGAAGACAAACAAAAACTATTAAAATAACAATGTACTAAAAGCCAAATCCTATAATAATCAATGCTGTGGCCGGGCTCAGTGGCTCACACCTGTAATCCCAGTACTCTGGGAGGCTGAGGCAGGTGGATCACCTGAGGTGGGGAGTTCAAGACCAGCCTAACCAACATGGAGAAACCCCGCTTCTACTAAAAATACAAAAATTAGCCGGACATCGTGGCACATGCCTGTAATCCCAGCTACTCGGGAGGCTGAGGCAGGAGAATTGCGTGAACGTGGGAGGTGGAGGTTGCAGTGAGCTGAGATTGCGCCATTGCGCTCCAGCCTGGGCAACAGGAGCGAAACTTCATCTCAAAAAATAAATAATAATAATAATAATAATAATCAATTCTGTTATCATCCAAATGAACAAAACTACTAAACTACTTAGGTCAATTAATAAATGTAAATAACATTCCAGAGCAAACAGAAGGTACAAATGGTACCTTAGACTTTGTTTACACTGAGCATAGGCTCACATTGCTTGAAGTGCAGGCCCTGTCCTACAGTCTTGACTATATGGAAAAAGCATGAGAGATGTGATCATGGAGGGAAACATGATACAGGATTAGTAGGAGTTGACACTAACCACTTAGCCAGTCAACCAACAAATATTTATTAACTTACTATTGCCAAGCACCAGAGTAGTTGCTGCAAATACATCAAAGAACAAAATAGACTGCTCTTTGCTCTGAAGGATCTTAAAATCTAGTAGAAGAAAACAGTAAATACTTAAGCAAATAGCTCTTATAATAATGTACTGTAATCACCCTTTAATATAAGTTCTTATTTCCCAGAAAATTGTCTTCTAGTGGAGGATAATTCTTTCCAAGGAGGTGACAGAGGAATGAAGACATATTAGATCAATCAGCATACTCCTAAGTCCAGAGGAAGGAGGGTATGGTGATCTGAGAGAACTAAAACAAAGATTATTGAAATATGCAAGAACCAGATCACAAAGTTTCTTGTAGATCTCAGGAGGAGACATTTCAAGGATATTAAGTCATAAACCAACAATAGGAATGATAATTGTGGGGTAATAGTTCCACACTGCTTCATATCACCAAAATCTATTTCTCTGTGGTCCCCTTTGGGGGCATAGACCTATCATATGCACTTAACGCTATTATTCAGACACAATCCTGTGCTTGGTTTCTAATACCTGTATGTCGTATCTCCTATTAAAGAGGCATTTCAGGGCACCTAGAGACTAAACAGCCTCTGAAGGTTGTTTTGCCAAGCAAACCCAGGTGACTGATGGCAAATGCTTTCTACTTAAAATATAGAAGACTTCTGTTTACCTCTCAAATTCTGATCATTAGACAAAAGCATTCTGTTATCACTCCACACCTGCATTTTCCTTATCAGACTTCACCATTCATCTTAGCAGACTACAAAAAGACATGGGAAAGACCAAAAACACATCACTGGACACCGTGGTGAGAGATTTCATTCTTCTGGGCTTCTCTCACCCCCCGAATCTAACAAGCCTCCTCTTCCTGGTCTTCTTCATCATTTACATCCTCACTCAGCTGGGGAACCTGCTCATTCTGCTCACCGTGTGGGCTGACCCGAAGCTCCGTGCTCGCCCCATGTACATTCTTCTGGGAGTGCTCTCATTCCTGGACATGTGGCTCTCCTCAGTCATCGTTCCTCGGCTTATTTTGGATTTTACTCCTTCCATCAAGGCTATCCCGTTTGGTGGCTGTGTGGCTCAACTGTATTTCTTTCACTTCCTGGGCAGCACCCAGTGCTTCCTCTACACCTTGACGGCCTATGAGAGGTACCTGGCAAATGTCAGCCCCTGCCCTACCCAGTGCTCATGAATGGGAGGTTATGCACAGTCCTTGTGGCTGGAACTTGGGTCGCCGGCTCCATGCATGGGTCTATCCAGGCCACCCTGACCTTCCGCCTGCCCTACTGTGGGCCCAATCAGGTGGATTACTTTATCTGTGACATCCGCGCAGTATTGAGACTGGCCTGTGCTGACACAACTGTCAATGAGCTTGTGACCTTTGTGGACATCGGGGTGGTGGCCGCCGGTTGCTTCATGTTAATTCTGCTCTCCTATGCCAACATAGTCCATGCCATCCTGAAGATACGCACTGCTGATGGGAGGCGCCGGGCCTTCTCCACCTGTGGCTCCCACCTAATCGTGGTCACAGTCTACTATGTCCCCTGTATTTTCATCTACCTTAGGGCTGGCTCCAAAGGCCCCCTGGATGGGGCAGCGGCTGTGTTTTACACTGTTGTCACTCCATTACTGAACCCCCTCATCTACACACTGAGGAACCAGGAAGTGAAGTCTGCCCTGAAGAGGATAACAGCAGGTCGAGGGACTGAATGAAAATAAGTAACTATCTACGGCCATGCCAGCCTGAACACACCCAATCTCGTCTGATCTCAGAACCTATGCAGGGTCGGGCCTGGTTATTACTTGGGTGGGAAAATAAGTAACTACAGCCACATAACCATCGCTACCACTCTCTTCAGCTACTGCTGCACGTGACAAATGTTCAATAAATAGATGTTAGTTTCAGCGGAAATGAATATAATTCTACTAGAAAGAGGCTTCTGGTGCTATATTCAACCTCAAGAAATTATCCATAGCTGTTTTACCCTTTTCTGACCCAGCTCTCAAGAGAAAGCACATATGTTGACTCTGAGAAATTGATGCTTTCTTCTAGAAGGAGGGGAAATTATTCCAAGCAAATTTGGGGAAAACCAACATAATACTGTCCTACATTCATTTGCTTTGCTCCTAACTTCCCAAGCCTCTAGGCATTCAGAATTGCTTTGCTCACATCAAGGCAAATCCATCCTTCCAGGTACTTAGTTAGAATCTCTGTGTGGCTCATCTGTGTTTCCTTTCAGCCCCTCACTTTTCTCCATGTAGTAATTCATCAAATCCTGTTCACTCTGCCTCAGAAGTGTCTCTCTGGCTTCTTAAGTGGTCTCCTTGTCACCTCCACTTTCCTCCATACAACTACCAGAGTTTTCTTTCTGAAACATACAACTAAATATTTTATTTCCTGTCCCTATAAATATTTACTGGCTTTCCACTGCATATAAATAAAGCCCATACTTATTAGCTTGGAATTCAAAGTCCCCCACAATCTGGTACCAACATACCTCATCTCCCAAAATTTCTCTACCTCCGTTTTCTCTTCCGGCCCCATTAATTTACCTGTCATTCCTTAAACATTATACTTCCCTGCCTCTGAGCCTTTGCTTGAGTTATTCTCATATCTGAAATAGCCTTCCTCCTCCATATTGGTAAACTGATGTTTTATGCTAACTTTGAGGTCCAGGAAAAATCTTTATTCCTACAAGAAGTTTTCTTATTCTTCCACTCATAAGTTGTATCCTCCTCCTTGTATTCCAGTGGGCCTTCAAATTTTATAATAGTACTTTTCTTTGGCTGGACTATATTATAGCTTAGATTGGAGTTTCTAGAGAAAGGAAAGCATTTTTTTTTTCTTTGAGATGGAGTCTTGCTCTGTTTATCACTTTGCATCTCAAAGCGCTGGGATTACAGGTGTGAGCCACCGTGCTCGGCCAGGAAAGTATGTTTTATTGATGTTTATGTTGTAGCCTCCTTTTCCCCAGTATCTACTAGTATCCACTTATAGAGGAGATGGCTGGGTGTCCACAAAAATCCATTCTCTCCTTCCCTAATTAGAAGGCTGTAGCTGGAATGTGGCTGCTCTTCTGTGGATATTTCTCAGTGTCTGTTGCAGCCAGATCTAGTCATATATCTAAGTTTTCCCAAATTGAATATGAGAAGACTGTACATGTGAGATACTTCCACTTACATATACACATAAGGCCCTCAAAACTGGCACATGACCAGGCACAGTGGCTCACATCTGTAATCCCAGCACTTTGGAAGGTCAAGGCAGGTGGATCACCAGAGGTCAGGAGTTCAAGACCAGCCTGGCCAACATGGTGAAACCCCATCTCTACTAAAACTATGAAAATTAGCCGGGCGTCGTGGCGCATGCCTGTAATCCCAGCTACTCGGGAGGCTGAGGCAAGAGAATCGTTTGAACTGTGGAGGCAGAAGTTGCAGTGAGCCAAGATCGTGCCACTGCTCTCTAGCCTGGGCAACAGAAAAAGACTCCATCTCAAAAAAAAAAAAAAAAACTGGCACATGAATTTTTCCACATTCTTTTTCTGCTCTAAGCTGGAAAAGGCACATGATGGCGACCCACAAGGAGCAACTTCTGACCAAGTAGAGAAGAGTTACCTACCAACCTGGATCACTCACCTCAGAATTTTAAGTGAGAGGGAAATAAAACTTTAGCTTCTTTAATCCAGTGATTTATTGTTGGGTTACTTTATTAGAGCAGTTTTTAATCCACTGATTTATTGTTGAGTTACTTCGTTACTTCATCCTAACTAATACTTTACCCAATCAACAATTTTTTAAATTAAAACAGCACCAGGGCTGAGCACGGTGGCTCATGTCTGTAATCCCAACTACTTGAGGCTGGGAGGACAGCTTGAGGCCAGGAATTCAAGACCAGCCTAGGCAACCAAGCAAGATCCCATCTCTAGAATATGAACAAACAAACAAACAAAAACAGCACCAGGAAAGTCTTTTGAACTGCATCTAAATTGTCCAAAGCACCCAGAAAAACTTTTGGTTAGTTATCACAAGCCAAGTAGACAAAGATCTAGAAGCCAGCCGGTCAATCATTCAGTAGGTCACTGAGTAAATCATGCAATGTCTTCTGACCAGGCCAGGCTGATGTAAATAACCCTTGCATTTTCCTCTGTGGCCTATCCTGGTCTCACCTGGAGGAAAAAGAAAACATGTAAAAGAAGCTGAAGACAGAAGACTCAAGTATGGAACAATATAAGAGCAGGGTCAATCGCTCCTTCCAGAAAAATGAAGGACAAGGTAAATGTGTTATTTCATTTGCCAACAGTTTTTTATTCATCTGTATGTGAGAGATCATGTTGGCCTAATTTTAAATAATAGTTCAAGTCAAAGACTCAGAAAATATATATATATATATGTATATGTATATATCTCTGAGACAACTGGAATAAATATGAACATCAATTTTGTTAAATGCCTTTATGACCAGCCTGGGCAATATAGCAAGACCTCATCTCTACTAATTAAAAAGTAAAATAAAATAAAATAGGCCGTGTGTGGTGGCTCACGCCTGTAATCCCAGCACTTTGGGAGGCCGAGGTGGGTGGATCACGAGGTCAGTAGATCGAAACCATCCTGGCTAACACGGTGAAACCCTGTCTCTACTAAAAATACAAAAAAAATAATTAGCCGGGCGTGGTGGCAGGTGCCTCTAGTCCCAGTTACTTGGGAGGCTGAGGCAGGAGAATGGTGTGAACCCTGGAGGTGGAGCTTGCAGTGAGCAGAGATTGCACACTGCACTCCAGCCTGGGCAACAGAGTGAGACCCCCTCTCAAAAAAAAAAAAATAGCCAGACATAGTGGTGTACACCTGTAGTCCCTGCAGCTTGAGAGGCCGAGGCAGGAGAATCACTTGAGCCTAGAAGGTGAAGGCTTCCGTGAAACATAATCGTGTCACTACACTCCAGCCTGGGCGACAGAGAGACCCTGTCTTAAAAGAAAAAAAATTATTTATGAGAAAAAACTGTTACGTTGAGATTACAAGATATATTTATATCTTCTCCTATAAGAGAAGCCATTTAAGACAACTTCTGAGTCTACAGTAATTTATTTTTTCTCAAAGCCAATATTTTTCACCAATACATAATAGATATATTTTTTTTCAGGGTTCATGTGGTAGTTTAATACATTCACATAATTTGTAAATATCAAATCAGTGTAATTGAGATGTCCATCAACTTAAATGTTTGTATTTTCTTTATGCCAGAAACATTTGAATTATTATTTTATAGTGACTTTGAAATATACAATAGTTTATGATAAACTATAGTCACACTACTAATCTATCAAACATTAGGTGTTACTTTGTCTACCAAATAGTATATTTGTACCCATTAATCAACCTCTCTTCATCCCCACCTACTTCCTGCCTTCCACCAATCCACTCCCTATATTTATGGGATCCACTTTTTCAGCTCCTTCATATGAGTGAGAACATGCAGTATTTGTCTTTCTGTGCTTGGCTTATTTCACTTAACATAATGGCCTCCAGTTCCATCCATGCTGCAAATGACAGGATTTGTGTGTGGGGCGGGGGGGAGGCTGAATATTATGTTGTTGTGTATATATGCCACACTTTCATTACCCATTCATCTATTGATGAGCACTTAGGTTGATTCCATATTTTGGCTATTGTAAATAGTGCTACAACAAACATGGGAGTGTAGATATTACTTCAATATATTGATTTCCTTTCTTTTGGGTATATATCCAATAGTGGAACTGCTGGATCATATGAGAATTCTTTTTTTAGTTTTTTGAGGAACCTCCACGCAGTTTTCCATAACGCTTCTACCAATTTACCTTCTCACTAACAATGTACAAGGGTTTCCCTCTCTCCACATTCTTGCCAATATTCATTACTCCCTGTCTTTTTGATAAAAGCATTGTAACTAGGGTGAGATGATATTTCGTTGTAGTTTTGGTTTGCATTTTTCTGAAGATTAAAGTTGTTGCACATTTTTTATATAACTGTTGGCCATTTGTGTGTCTTCTTTTGGAAAATATCTATTCAGATCTTTTGCCCACTTTTTAATTGGATTATATGGGGTTTTTTGTTATTGAGTTGTTTGAGCTCCATATGTATTCTGATTATTAACCCGTTTTCAGATGGATAGATTGCAAATATTTTCTCCCATTCTGTGAATTGTCTCTTCACTTTGTTTATTGTTTCCTTTGCTATCCAGACACTTTTCAACTGCTACCATCCCATTTGTGTATTTTTGCTCTTGTTGCCTGTATTATTGAAGTCCTACACAAAAAAGTCTTTGTCCAGATCAATGTCCTGGAGCATCACTCAATATCTTCTTGTAGGAGTTTCATAGTTTCAGATCTTAGATTTAAGTCTTTCGTCCATTTTTATTTGATTTTTGTATGTGGTGAGAGATAGTGATCCAGCTTCATTCTCCTGCATTTGGTTATCTAGTTTTCCCAGCACCATTTTTTAAAGGACTATCCTTTTCCCATCATATGTTCTTGGTGCCTTTGTTGAAAGTCACTTGGCTGTATGCTTGGATTGATATCTGAGTTCTTTATTATGTTCCACTGATCTATGTGTCTGTTTTTATGCCGACACTATGATTTGGTTATTATAGCTTTGTAGTATGCTTTGAAGTCTGGTAGTGTGATACCTCCACCTTTGCTCTGTTTCCTCAGGATTACTTTGGCTATTCAGGGTCTTTTGTGGTTCCATATTAATTTTAGAGTTGTTTTTCTATTTCTGTGAAGAATGTCATTGATATTTTGATAGATATTGCATGATATCTGTACATCGCTTTGGGTAATATTGACATTTTAAAAAATATTAATTCTTGGCCTGGCGCAGTGGCTCACACCTGTAATCCCAGCACTCTGGAAGGCCAAGGCAGACGGATCACCTGAGGTCAGAAGTTCAAGACCAGCCTGGCCATAGTGAAACCCTGTCTCTACTAAAAATACAAAAAATTAGCCAGGCGTGGTGGTGCGCACCTGTAATCCCAGCTACTCGGGAGGCTGAGGCAGGAGAATCGCTTGAACCCGAGAGGCAGAGGTTGCAGTGAGCCGAGATCGCACCATTGCACTCCAACCTGGGCAACAAGAGTGAAACTCCATCTCAAAAAAAAAAAAAAGTTAATTCTTCTGATCCATGAGCATGGAACATCTTTCCATTTTTGTGTCGTCTTCAATTTCTTTCATCAGTGTTTTATAGTTTTCCTTGTGTAGATCTTTCATTTCTTTGGTTAAATTAATTCCTAAGTATTTTATATTATTTGTAGCTACCATAAATGGGATTGCTTTCTTGATGTCTTTTTCAGATTGTTCACTATTGGTGTAAATAAGTGCTACTAATTTTTGCATGTTGATTTTGTATCCTGCAACTTTTCTGAATTTGTTTATCAGTTCTAACAGTTTTTGGTGGAATCTTCAGATTTTTCTAAGTACGAGATCAAGTCATCTGCGAACAAGGCTAATTTGCCCTCTTTCTTTCCAATTTGGATGCTCTTTATTTCTCTCTCTTGCCTAATTGCTCCAGCCAGGACTTCCAGTATTACACTGAATAAAAGTGGTGAAAATGGTTGTCCTTATCTTGTTCCAGATCTTAGAGGAAAGACTTTCAATCTTTCCCCATTCAGTAGGATGTTGACTGTGGGTTTGTCATATATGGCCTTTATTATTTTAAGGTATCTTTTTTCTATACCCAGTTAGTTGAGGGTTTTTATCATAGAGTGATGTTAAATTTTATCTAATTTTTTTAGCATCTATTGAAGTGATCATATGGATGCTGGTTTTGGTTCTGCTAATGGCATACATCGCATTTATTGATTTGTGAGGGAATTGTTTTTGGGTTTTCGTGTCTTTTAGTTTTTGTTTTTTTGTTTTGTTTTGTTTTGTTTTTTTGAGACAGATTCTCCCTCTGTCACACAGGCTGGGGTGCAGTGGTGCGATCTCAGCTCACTGCAACCTCCGCCTCCTGGGATCAAGTGATTCTTCTGCCTCAGCCTCCTAAGTAGCTGGTATGACAGGTGTGTGCCGCCACACCTAGCTAATTTTTGTATTCTTAGTAGAGATAAGGTTTCACCATGGTGGCCAGGCTGGTCTCAAACTCCTGACCTCAAGTGATCCACCCACCCTTGGCCTCCCAAAGGGCTGGGATCACAGGCGTGAGCCACCGCACCCAGCCTAATTTGTGTATTTTGAACCATTCTTGCATCCCTAGATGAATCCCACTTGCTCATGATGAATGATCTCTTTAATTAATTTTTGCATCTATGTCCTTCAGTAATATTAGCCTATAGTTTTCTTCATTTGTTGTATCTTTATCTGGTTTTGGTATCAGGTTAATGCTAGCATTGTAAAATAAGTTGGGGGCTGGACACAGTGGCTCACACCTGTAATCCCAGCACTTTGGGAAGCCAAGGTGGATGCATCACTTGAGGTCAGGAGTTCGAGACCAGCCTGACCAAAATGGTGAAACCCTGCCTCTACTAAAAATACAAAAATTATCCCGGTATGGTGGCGCATGCCTCTAATCCCAGCTACTCGGGAGGCTGAGACAGGAGAATCACTTGAACCTGAGAGGTAGAGGTTGCAGTGAGCCAATATGCCACCACTGCACTCCAGCCTAGGTGACAGAGCAAAAGATTCCAACTCAAAAAAAAAAAAAAATGGTTGGGAAATATTTCTTCCTCTTAAATTTTTTTGAAGAGTTTGAGTACAGTTGGTATTAGTTCTTTAAATGTTTGGTAGAATTCAGCAGTGAAGCATCAGATCCTGGACTTTTCTCTGATGATAAACTTTTTATTATGGTTTCAATCTCATCACTTGTCATTGCTTTGTTGAGGTTTTCTATTTCTTTTTTTGTTTTTGTTTTTTGTTTTTTGAGACAGAGTTTCACTCTTGTCACCTAGGCTGGAGTGCAATGGCGTGATCTTGGCTCACTGCAACCTCTGCCTCCCGAGTTCAAGAGATAAGAGATTCTCCTGCCTCAGCCTCCTGAATAGCTGGGATTACAGGCACACACCACCATGCCCAGCTAATTTTTGTATTTTTAGTAAAGATGGGGTTTCATCATGTTGGCCAGGATGGTCTCGAACTCCTGACCTCAGGTGATCTGCTTGCCTCGGCCTCCCAAAGCGCTGGGATCACAGGCATGAGCCATCACTCCTGGCCTGAGGTTTTCTTTCTTCATGGTTCAATCTTGGTACATTGTATGTGTCCAGGAATGTATCCATTTCTTCTAGCTTTTCCAATTTGTCTGTGTATAATTATTAATAATAGTCTTTAATGATACTTTGCAGTTCTGTGGTCTCAGTTGTTATGTCTCCTTTTTCATTTCTGATTTTATTTACTTGGGTTTTCTCTCCTTTTTTTTCTTAGTTGGTCTAGCTAAAGGTTTGTTAATTTTATGTTTTCAAAAAAACAACCTTTTATTTTGTTGATCATCTGTGTTGTTGTTTTTCTTTTTTTTCTTTTTTTGAGACAGAGTCTCGCTCTGTCGCCCAGGCTGGAGTGCAGTGGCACAATCTCGGCTCACTGCAAGCTCCGCCACCCGAGTTCATGCCATTCTCCTGCCTCAGCCTCCCGAGTAGCTGGGACTACAGGCGCCTGCCACCACGCCCTGCTAATTTGTTGTATTTTTAGTAGAGACGGGGTTTCACTGTGTTAGCCAGGATGGTCTCGATCTCCTGACCTCATGATCTGCCTGCCTCTGCTTCCCAAAGTGCTGGGATTACAGGCGTGAGCCACCGCGCCCGGATTTTTTTCTTTTTAGAGACAGGGTTTTACTTTGTCACCCAGGTTGGAGTACAGTGGCACAATCACAGCCCACTGTAACTTCAAACTCCTGGGCTCAAGGGATCCTCCTGTGTCAGTTTCCCAAGTAGCTAGAATTACAGGTGCATTGCACCATGCCTGGCTAATATTTTTATTTTATTTTTTGTAGAGACAGGAGTCTAATTATGCTGCGGAGGGTGGTTTCAAATTCCTGGCCTCACAGAATCCTCCCACCTCAGCCTCCTAGCACTGGGATTATAAGCATAAGCCACCATACCTAGCCTTGTTTTCTTCATCTCAAACCCATTTAATTCTGCTTTTATATTTTTTCTTCCTATATTAATTTTAGGTTTTGGTTACTCTTGCTTTTCTAGTTCCTTGAGGTGCATCATTAGGTTGTTTATTTGAAATCTTGTTTTCTTTTCTTTTTTGAAACAGGGTCTCACTCTGTCACCCATGCTAGAGTGCAGTGGCACAATCACAGCTCACTGCAGCCTTGATCTTGTGGGCTCAAGCCATCCTACCACCTCAGCCTCTTGGGTAGCTAACACTACAAGTGCATGCCATTATGCCCAGACAATATTCTTTATTTTTTGTAGAGATGGGGTCTCGCTATGTTGCCCAGGCTGGTCTTGAACTCCTGACCTCAAGTAATCCTCCTGCCTTGGCCTTCCAAAGTGCTAGGATTACAGGCATGAGTCACCGCCCCCAACGTATTTGAAGACATTCTACCTTTTTGATATAGGCATTTATTGCTGCAAACTTCCCTCTTAGTTCTTCTTGTCCTGTATCCCATAGATTTGGGGATTCTGTATTTCTATTTTCATTCGTTTCAAGAAATTTTTTAACTTCTTAATTTTTTCACTGACCCACTGGTCGTTCAGGAGCTTATTGTTTAATTTCCATGTGTTTGTGTATTTTTCAAGGTTTCTCTTATTATTGACTTCTTTTCTGACCAATGTGATACTTGATCAATGTGGTACTTGATCAATGTGATACTCGATATAATTTCTACTTTTTTGAACTTGTTAAGACTTGTTTTGTGGCCTAAGATATGGTCTATTCTGGAGAATGTTCCATGTGCTAACGCAAACAAAAATGTACATCCTGCAGCAGTTGGGTGAAATGTTCTATAAATGTCAGTTAGACATATTAGGTCCAGTGTGTAGCTTAACTCTGATGTTTCTTTGTTGATTTTCTGACTGGATGATCTGTCCATTGCTGACAGCGTGGTGCTGAAGTCCTCTGCTATTATTGTATTGCTGTCTCTCTCTCACTTCAAATTTATTAATGTTTGTTTATATACTTGGGAATTCTCACATTGGATGCATAGATATTTATAATTGTTATATCCTCTTTCTGAATTGACCCCTTCATCATTATATAGTGACCTTTTTACAGTTATGGTGTCTCTTTTTGCAGTTTTTGATTTGTAGTGTATCTTTTTATAGTTTTTGAGTTGTAGTCTACTTTATCTGACATAAATATAGCTACTCCTCCCCTTTTTTGTTTCTAGTTGCATGGAATATCTTTTTCCACCCCTTCACATTCATTCTATGTGTGTCTTTATAAGTTGGGTCTTATTTCTTTGTTTATTAAGCCACTTTACGCCTTTTAATTGAAGAATTGAGTTTGTTTACATTTAGTGCTATTGATATGTAAAAACTTACTACTGCCATTTTGTTGCTCGTTTTTTTGGTTGTTTTATAACTCTTCTCTTCTTCCTTTCTTACTGTCCTCCTTTGATTTATTTTCTCTGGCAGTATGTTTTAAATCATTGCTTTTTATTCTTAATGAATCTATTATATGTTTTTACATAGTGGTTACCATGAGGCTTACAAAAAATATAGATATAACAAGTTATTTTAAAGAGGTGACAATGTATCTTACATCATGAATAGAATAGAAATAAAGAAAAATGAAGTCGGGCGCGGTGGCTCACACCTGTAATCCCAGCACTTTGGGAGACCAAAGTGGGTGGATCACGAGGTCTGGAGGTCAAGACCAGCCTGAACAATATGGTGAAACCCTGTCTCTACTAAAAATACAAAAATTAACCAGGCGTGGTGGTGGGAGCCTGTAATCCCAGCTACTCCGGAGGCTGAGGCAGGGAACTGCTTGAACCCGGGAGGCGGAGGTTGCAGTGAGCTGAGATCGTGCCACTGCACTCCAGCTTGTACAACAGAGTGAGACTCTGTCTAAAAAAAAAAAGTAAAAAAAATTTTAAAAATTTTAAAAAAAGAAATAAAGAAATATGAAAACAGAAACTCTGTACTTTAACTCCATCCCCCCATATTTTGATTTTATGTTGTCTCAATTTACATATTTTTGCTGAATGTGGTGGCTCACGCCTGTAATTCCAACACTTTGGGAGGCCAAGGTGGGTGGACCACTTGAGCTCAGGAGTTGGATACCAGCCTGGCCAACATGGTGAAACCCCATCTCTACTAAAAATACAAAAATCAGTTGGGCGTGGCAGCGCATGTCTGTATTCCCAGCTACTCGGAAGTCTGAGGCAGGAGAATCACTTGAACCCAGGAGACGGAGGATGCAGTGAGCCAAGATGGTGCCACTGCACTCCAGCCTGGTGACAGAGCAAGACTCCATCTCAAAAAAAAAAAGAAAAAGAAAAAGAAAAAAAAACATTTTTATATTGCGTACCTCTTAACAGGTTGCTGCGGCTATTATTGTTTTTTTGTTTTGTTTTGTTTGTTTGCTTTTTGAGATGGAGTCTGATTCGGTCGCCCAGGCTGGAGCACACTGGTGCAATCTCTGCTCACTGAAAGCTTTGCCTCTCGGATTCAAGCGATTCTCCTGCCTCAGCCTCCCAAAGTAGCTGGGACTACAGGTGCACGCCCCCACATCTGGCAAATTTTTGTATTTTTATTAGAGATGGGGTATCACCATGCTGGCCAGGCTGATCTCAAATTCCTGACCTCAGGTAATCCACCCACCTTGACTTTTCACAGTGCTGGGATTACAGGCGTGAGCCACCATGCCTGGCAGCTATTATTGTTTTTAATAGATAGTCTTTTGAGCCTCATACTAGAGTGATGAGTATATTACACACTACAATTACAGTATTAGAGTATTCTAGGTGTGTCCATGTACTTTATTTTACTAATGGGTTTGATACTTTCGAATGTTTTCCTTTTTTTTTCTTTTTTTTTTTTTTTGAGACAGAGTTTTGCTCTTGTTGCCCATGCTGGAGTGCAATGGCACAATCTCAGCTTACTGCAACCTCCACCTTCTGGGGTCAAGCGATTCTCCTGCCTCAGCCTCCTGAGTAGCTGGGATTACAGGCATACACCACCATGCCCAGCTAATTTTATATTGTTTTTAGTAAAGACAGGTCTTCTCCATGTTGGCCAGGCTGGTCTCAAACTCCCGACCTCAGGTAATCTGCCCACCTTGGCCTCCCAAAGTGCTGGGATTACAGGCGTGAGCCACCACATCTGGCCTCAAATGTTTTCTTTTTGCCCATTAGTGCTTCTTTTTTTCTTTCAAATTGAAGAATTCCCTTTGGCATTTCTTGTGGGCCTCATGGTGATGCATTCTCTCATCTTTTGTTGTCTGGGGAAAGCTTTATCTCATCTTCATATTTGAAGGGTAGCTTTGCTGGATACAGTATTCTCAGATGGCAGGGTTTTTTTTTTTCTTTCAGCATGTTGAAAATGTTGTCCCTTTCCCTCCTGGCCTATATGGTTTCTGTTGAGAACTTTGTCACCAGATGAATTAGAGTTCTTTTACATGTTATTTGCTTCTTTTCTCTTGATGCTTTTAGAATCTTCTTTTTGTCCTTGACCTTTGAGAGTTTGATTATTATATGCCTTGGGGTAATCTTATTTGATTCAAATCCATCTGGTTGTTGGAAATAAATTTTTGGTGCCACAAAAGAAATAGCAGTCCAACATAAATTTTCTCAGCAAGGCAATTTTACTTCTGTAGAAGGGTGCATCTCATGGATGGAGCAATGGTGAGAGCACACCTGAACAAGGGAGGGGAAGGGGTTCTTATCCCTGATGCAGGTAGCCCCTACTGCTGGGTCATTCCCCTATTGGATAGGGTTGGACCACACAGTCTAAGCTAATTCTGATTGGCTGTTTTAAAGAGCAGGGGTACAAGCCAGGGTGGCAGGGTGAGTAGTTTGGTGGGAAGGATGGTTAGAAACAGGTGATTAAAGGTGACTCAGATCAAGCCGGTGACCAGGGGTGACTCAGGTCAGAGCAGGTGACCAGGGGTGACTCAGGACAGAGCAGGTAACCAGGGGAATAGATGTGAACTACTGATTAGAACTGCTGGGAAAGTTTGTTTACTGAAACTTGGGGCAAGCAGACAAGGAGAATGAGGAAGTTAAACTTCAAAATGGAGAACGAAGAACTGAACATACTGATATACTGATTCTTTGAAGAGAAATTTAGAACTCACTGTATTTAACATGGTGTTCTCTGACCTTGCCATACCTGGATATTTATCTCTTTCTCCAGTTTTGGAATGTTTTCTGTTACTAGTTCTTTGAACAAGCTTTCTACTCTTTGCCCTTGCTCAACTCCCTCTTGAACACCAATAATTCCAAGATTTGGTCTTTTTAACTAACTTTCTGTATCTTGTGGGTGATCTTTCTTCCTTTTCATTTTGCTCCTTTTTCTCCTCTATGTTTTTGCAAATAACCTGTCTTAAAGGTCACTGATGCTTTCCTCTGCTTGATCCATTCCACTGTTGACAGTCTCTAATGAATTTTTCAGTTTAAAAAAAATATTTCTCAGTTTTAATATATGTTTATTTTTTTATTATTTTAATCTCTTTGTTAAATTTCTCTGATAAGTTTCTGAGGTCCTTTTCTGTATTGGACCTCACTGAGTTTCTTTAAAGCTGTTATTTTGAATTCTTAGCCAGAGAGTTCACATATTGCCATCTTATTAGGGTTAGTCACTGGTTCCTTGTTTTATGAGTTTAAGGAGGTCATGTTCCATGATTGCTGTTGTTTCTTGTGGATGTACATCTATGTCTTTTCACTGAAGGATTAGTTATTTATTCTAGTCTTCTCTGTCTGGCTTGTTTTGGTTTCATTAGATATGTTTGTTTAGAGATTGTTTATAATTTACCTGTTGATTTTCTTGCTTTTTTTTCCCACTAGGCCACTGTGTCCTTTTCAGTACTAAATGGCATCTTAAGTCCAGGTTTGCCTTAGTGAACAATCAGAATGCCCCTTATTGTGAATTGAAGAAGTCTTAAATGAGATATCTCAGTAATGTGGGAAGGCTGGTTAAGGGCACATACCCAGTGGGTGTGGAACAAACCTCAGCATGGTGCTGTTGAACAGCCACTCTGATTTGGCCCAGTTATGGAGCACAGTTTCCAGGGCTGGGGATGGTAGTCCCACCTCCTGTCTTTGTCTCTGGCTGTCCTCAGGAATATTTCTCCTTTCAGGCACTCGTGATGTTTCTTATGGAACAGGTCTCCTGCTAGGGAACCCAAGATGGTGGGGAAGCAGGTTGTCCACCTCAATCTCACCTTTTTCAATGTAAATATTGTGAGCCAAGGGAAAATTTTTGTGTACTTGGTGCTGGGCAGATTATGGGGCGGGGCACTGCAGATATGTAAGTCCAATTCTCTTACCATCAGCTCAAAATTTTTTGATTTCTCTGTGACCCTGGGAACAGTCTCATCTCATGTTTGAGTTTTGGTTTTTTATGGGGAGGAATGAAGCCAGCTTGCTTCTTTTCTTTTTTTGAGACACAGTCTTACCCTGTCCCCTAGGCCGGAGTGCAATGGCACAATCTCGGCTCACTGGCTCACTGCAACATCCACCTTCCAGGTTCACACGATTCTCTTGCCTCAGCCTCCTGAGTAGCTGGGATTACAGGCATGCACCACCACACCCAGCTAATTTTTGTATTTTAGTAGAGGCAGGGTTTCACCATGTTGGCCAGGCTGGTCTCGAACTCCTGACCTTGTGATCCACCCGCCTCGGCCTCCCAAAGTGCTGGGATTACAGGTGTAAGCCATCGCGCCCGGCCCCAGCTTGCTTCTATGTCACCCTTTGGAAGCCAGAAATCCCAACTCATAGACCTACAATAATTTATTAAGGTTGGAGCAGCTACTTTTGTTTAAATTGCCAATTGTGACATAAATAAAATAATGTTAGATAGAAACCAGAGTTAAGGGACATGTGTTTTATATAGCACCTAAGCTGGAAAACCTTATTGTTCTTGTCAGTGGAAATGAGATGCTGTTAAGGCTGTGAGATCTTGGGTTCATATGTAAGTTTAATCCATAAGACCTAACTACTCTTTTAGGGGTATATGTATCATTACAAATTTCATTGATAAACATATTTTTGTAGAATACAGCATGACTTTTGTGGGACAGAGCTGCCGGCAGGGACTCAGCTAGCTTCAACGTGAAACTAGACCAAGGTGTGAACAACTTTTAAAATGATATATAAACCTGCACCTATTCATATCCCACTTCATAAAGTACCTCCTCACACACACTCTGGTTGCCACATACAAACCTGGTCCCATAAAATATACAATTTCCTTTCTGAAACCTACTTCAAGTGAAACCTCCTCCCTTCCCCAGTTCTTTTCTTTTCCTTCCCTTTTTCCTTTCATCCATACTAAAATGGCTTCCATCTTACTGGCAGGATCTCAAGTAGCATTACTAAGGAACTGATTAAACTGAGCCACACTAGGTGAAAATAACTGATGCACACTCTAACCATTTCAAAGGTATTTAGGGTGCCTGGGCATCTTGGCTACCTGGGGAAAAGCAGCACAAGGACAACAAGTTGTAGGGTGGGAGCAGGAGTGACGAGGAGGGAAGGGAGAGGATGAGGAGGCCACAGTGGGACAGGGGAGGTATGGCCTGCCTGCCTGGGTTGTGGATAGTGCTGGGTGTTGAATAGTCCTGACTGAGCCTGATGCTTTCTTGCTATTGCTTTGCCTTCACAGATCCCCATCCCACCCACCCCCCACAGAGAAGGCAGCTCAGCTGTGGATGGTCAGATGCCCCATCTCCCACTGCCAATTTCTGGCCCCTACCAGCATGGAGCAAGTGGCAGCCGCTGCAGCAGCAGCAGCAAGATAAAAGGAGGAAAGATGACCTGACAGCTGACAGCCTACATAGCAGACTGTGGTACCAGGTATACAAAACCAGGATATGTCCAAAATAAAGATTCTCTGTTTACCATCCCTTCCTGTACTGCCATTAACAACTCAACAAAACAGATATAGAATTGAAGGTAAACTCTGTATTATTCTACCATGAAAAAAAAAAACTCAACAAAAGTGGGTGGTCAAGTTCAAAAGGAGGGTGATGAAACATGCTGATGACCTAGACGTCTTTACTGGTGATGAAGCATTGGAAAATCTACATATACAACAAAGAGCCCATCCATCATGGTCTAGTTAAAGATTGGAACTCGATGGAAAGCTTTATAGAGCAAGTGATCTTTAAATATTTAAGGGCAGAACCTGAAGACCATTATTTTCTTTTGACTGGACCTCCGCTGAATACTTCAGAAAGCAGGGAATATATTCCTGAAATAGTGTTTGGGTCCTTCAATGTTCAGGTTTGTACATTGCTGTGCAGGTTGTTCTTGCTGTAGCTACATCCTGGACCACAAGACAAATAGGAGAATACATGTTGACTGGTAGGTTATAGACAAGTTGAAACGGTGTCACTCATGGCATTTCTGCGCCTGAAGGGTATGTGATTGGCAGCTGTATTAAACACATTCCAATTGCAGGATGAGCTATAACATATCTTACTCAGCAACTACTGAGAGACCAAGAAGTAGGAATCCCTCCAGAGCAATCCCTGGAAACTGCTAAGGCAGTAGAGGAGCACTATAGTTATGTTAGCTCAGATTTAGTAAAAGAATTTAAAAAGTAAGGTGCAGATGGGTCGCAGTGGATTTAAACAGTATATAAGAATCAATGCCATCTCAAATAAATAATTTTCCATTGATATTGGACATGAGAGATTCTTGGGACCTGAAATCTTTTCTCATCCAGGTTTGCTAATCCAGACTTTATACATCCCATCTCAGATGTTGCAGATGAAGTAATTCAGAATTGTCCTATTGATGTGAGACATCCTCTCAACAAGAATATTGTTGTCTATGGAGGTTCAACTGTGTTCAGGGACTTTGGACATCACTTGCAATGAGATATGAAAAGAACTGTAGATGTCAGGCTGACCTTAAGTGAGGAATTAAGTAGCAGTAGATTGAAGCCAAAAGCTATTGATGTACAAGTCATTACACACCACATAGAGCAATATGCAATTTGGTTTGGAGGATCAATGCAGACTTCTATGCTTGAGTTCTATCAAGTATGGCACCCCGAAAAGGATTATAAAGAAATCGGACCTAGCATTTGTCATCACAATCTAGGGTTTGGAGTCATGTCATAAAGTTGAGTTTATACTTAACGAGATTAGGGAGGTGGGGCAGAGATAATCTTTCTGATTACCCATTTTGTCTGGATGGCAGATTTTGAAGTTTTATATCTGACTTGAAATAGTAATACCAAATGTGATTATGCAGGAATATTTTAATAAATGTATCAACATGCAACCTAGAACACAGTAAAAATGATTGCTTTTCTTGAGATTGAATATTTGAATCTTATGTGTGACAAAAATAAAGTGGGTTTACTTCTTTCTGTGCCCTGATATTTTGTATATTCACGAGTTATCCAAGATTTTATGCAGTTTATCAGTGTGTAGATCTATAACTTCTTTTTGTTTTTGTTTTTGTTTCATTTTTTTGTTTTGTTTTGTTTTTGGTTTTTGTTTTGTTTTGTTTTTGAGACAGTCTTACTCTATTGCCCAGGCTGGAGTGCAGTGGCGCGATCTCAGCTCACTGCAACCTCTGCCACCCAGATTCTAGCAATTCTCCGGCCTCAGCCTCCTGAGTAGCTGGGATTACAGGCATGTGCCACCGCGACCAGCTAATTTTTTTTTGTATTTTCAGTAGAGACGGGGTTTCACCATCTTGGACAGGCTGGTCTTGAACTCCTGACCTCATGAGCCACCTGCCTTGGCCTCCCAAAGTGCTGGGATTACAGGCATGAGCCACTGCACCCAGCCTGATAGTTCTATAACTTCTAACTGTACAATACAAGAGCTCGTTTATATTTTATATTTCATACGTTTTATCCTTTGAGGGGAAATATCAAAGAAAAATAATATTTATTATTTGAGAGAAAAAAATGAACAAGTAAAGGATAAATTCAAAAAATAGCCTCATGAGACTTGGCACACTCATGGGATTCCAGTTATTATGATGTGCTTCAATCCCCCCCCTCCCCTCCCCCTTAAAAGTTTTTCTTTGCAAGTGCTTTTGGAATTAAGAAATTAATATCTTGTATTAACTGATGCCTTCTAGGGCTTTCTGATTACTCGCATTCTGTTTCTTGCATTAAAGACAAGGCAGGCTGGGCGCGGTGGCTCACACCTCCCAGCACTTTGGGAGGCCAAGGCGCACAGACTACCTGAGGTCAGGAGTTCGAGACCGGCCTGGCCAGCGTAGTGAAACTCCATCTCTACTAAAAATACAAAATTAGCCAGATGTGATGGTGCGCACCTGTAATCCCAGCTACTTGAGAGGCTGAGGCAGGAGAATCACTTGAACCTGGAAGGTGGAGGTTGCAGTGCGCTGAGATCGCGCCACTGCACTCCAGCCTGGGCAACAGGTGAGACTGTCTCAAAAATAAATAAACAAATAAAAGTAAAAGACAAGGCAAGACATGGGACAGGGAAAAAAAACGATATTTGAGCGTCATGTTGCTAATGAGTGCTAGAGAAAGGCTTCACTGGAGGGACCCAGTGTTTTATCTGGTAAATATACATGCCTTTAAACAAAGTATTCTCTGATTAAATCCTGGTATGTCCTTTAGAGAGATATCATGATATAGTGGAGTAGAAAGAGCATAGGTATTAAAAAAAATACACTGGATTTGAATCCTGACTTTTCCACCTACTGGAAATATGGCCTTGTGCCAAATTCAAATTAAACTCTCTGAACTTAGTTGCCTCTTCTATAAAATAAGGATATTCATATCTACCTCAACAAGAATTGAATAAATTAACACTTGTAAAGCTCTTAAACATGGGAGGTATCCAACAAATAATAACAAACATCATCATCCATACTGTATTATTAGTAGTAGCATAAATAAAGAGTCTTAAAAAAGATGTGTCGGAAATTTGAGAACAAGGATCATAAGCTTGGATTGCCAAGTATGGATGACTGTGGAATCAGAAAAATTCTTTGATGAAAATGGCCACAATCCCCTACAAGAGGCAGAGTGAGCCATTCTACGGGAGGTGACCAACCAAACCAAAGAGATACATAAAAAAACAAAAAGCGGCTGGGCACAGTGGCTCACGCCTGTAATCCCTCCACATTGGGAGGCTGAGGTGGGTGGATCACCTGAGGTTGGGAGTTCGAAACCAGCCTGGCCAACATGATGAAACCCTATCTCTACTAAAAATACAAAAAAGTAGCTGGGCATGGTGGCACGTGTCTGTAATTCCAGCTACTCAGGAGGCTGAGGCAGGAAAATCGCTTGAACCCAGGAGGTGGAGGTTGCAGTGAGCCAAGATCGCACCATTGCACTCCAGCCTGGGCAACAAGAGCAAAACTCCATCTCAAAAAAAAAAAAAAAAAAAATTTGGTCTGTCACACAGGAGTACTGGAAGAAGCAGAGATGGAGACCTATTGAGTTACCATAACAAGGCAACACACAATTTGGACAAAATGATGTCTTCTTCTGATAGGGACAACAAAATATCCCAGTCACCAGAGCTGCCCTATATTCTGATTCATTCCCTGTTCCTGACCAGTCCATCTTCATGAGGCCCAGCTCTACTGCAGATCCTGTTTGTCTAGGCAATTTGGCTGTCAGTAGTTTGTATTTTTTTTACTTTCCACATGTAAACATATGGTAGACTTTATTACTAAAGCTAATCTTAATGTAGCTATGTTCCTTCCCACCTAAAAACAAATCTAAACAATCAGTAATCACAATCATCTTTATTAATGTTTTCATTTAGAGACGATCTCCCAGGATCATGCAGAAGAAAACACGAGGAGAAAAAAAAAGAAAGAAAGAAAACTTGAGTTCCCAAATTACTGCCTGGTTTAAACATGATGTCTGGGTACATGACTCAATACAATATTGCATTTCATGCTGAAAGTGTGCTTCCTGGAGTAGTAGAAGCAACAAAATACAAGAAAAGATCAGGACCTCAAGGAGAAATACCAATATTTGCGTGGCTTCACCTGCCCACCTGTAGCAGTCTTCCACCCACACATGTGGTATAATGAGTTCGATTGATTGTCACCCATTACAGTTCTATGCAATTTATCCTGTAGGATATATGGCAGCCCTCTTCAAGTCAGTCCCAGAGCAATCCTACTTTCCAACTTAATTCCTGGTTATTCGCAAACCAGTCTATACTCGGGAAACAGATCACAATCAGAATTATGAGCCCACAGTTTGTTGGAAGGTCAAATCTCAAACCTAGGCTGCAATTCCTGAAGTTATAGGGATCAGTATGGGTTGTGGCTCTGCACAAAAGCCACACACACAGACTTTCAGCCATTTCTCCTCACTGATTAGCCACAAACATGCTTCGTGTTTCCCCACATCAGCTCTGTTCACCTGTGGGCCAAATTTGGCCTGCCCCATGTGTTCTCTACAAGCTGTTAAGAACTTACTTTTTGGGGGGAGGGGGGAGGGATAGCATTGGGAGATATACCTAATGCTAGATGACGAGTTAGTGGGTGCAGTGCACCAGCATGGCACATGTATACATATGTAACTAACCTGCACAATGTGCACATGTACCCTAAAACTTAAAGTATAATAAATAAAAAAAAAGAACTTACTTTTTTTGTTTTTTTTAAGAAACGATCTCACTCTGTCACCCAGGCTGGAGTACAGTGGTACAATCACGACTCACTGCAGCCTCATCCTCTCTGGCTAAAGTGGTCCTCCTACATCAGCTGCCCAAGTAGCCGGGACCATAGGCATGTGCTACCACATCTGGCTAATTTTTTTTTTTTTTTGGTAGAGAAAGGGTCTCACTATATTCACTGTGCTGTTCTTGAACTCCTGGGCTCCACCTTCACCTCCCAAAGTGCTGGGATTACAGGCATGAGCCACTGCACCCTGCTAGAATTTACATTTCTTAAGTAGTTGAAAAAAGCAAAATGAAAATAATATTTCATGATACATGAAAATTATGACATTCAAATTATAGTATCTATAAGTAATGTATATAATTAAGTAAATAAATAAAACCATGCCGGGGTTGGGCTAGGTGGCTCACTCCTGTAATCCCAGCACTTTGGGAGGCTGAGGTGGGCAGATTGCCTGGGGTCAGGAGTTCTAGTCCAGCCTGGCCAACATGGTAAAACCTTGTTTCTACTAAAAGTACAAAAATTAGCTGGGCGTGGTGGTAGGTGCCTGTGATCCCAACTACTCGTGAGGCTGAGGCAGGACAATCACTTGAACTCCGGAGGCAAAGGTTGTAGTGAGCCGAGATCGCACCACTGCACTCCAGCCTGGGCAACAGAGTGAGACTCCGTTTCAAAAAAAAAAAAACCCATGCCCATTTGTATGTGTATTTTATGGCTGCTTTCCCATACAATGGCAGAGTTGAGTAGCTGCAACAGAGACTGTATGGTCCTCAAGGCCAAAAACTTTATTATCTGCCTCTTTAGAGAGAAAGTATGCTTACCTCTGCTTTAGACACTTCAACACAATTGTGGCTTGGAAGCTACAGAGACCTCCACAAAAGTTTGGTGAAAAAAATAATAAAACTAAACCATATTCAAGATGTTCTCTTACAACACAGACCATCTCTGGACATTTGAAGACAGTTGGGAAAAATGTTGAGACAACACCAAATTTAAGTCTAGAAGAAAATAAGTTAGACCAAATTCAAAGTATTCAAGGAAACAAGACCAAGAAATACTAAGAAAAATAACAGGCCGGGGGCAGTGGTTTGCACCTGTAGTCCCAGCATTTTGGGAGGTAGAGGGAGGAGGATCACTTGAGCCCAGGAGTTCAAGACCAGCCTGAGCAATCTAGTGAGACCTCGTCTCTACGAAAAATTTAAAAATTAGTTAGGGGTGGTGGTATGTGCCTGTAGTCCCAGCCACTTGGGAGGCTGAGGTGGAAGAATCGCTTGAGCCTAGGAGGATGAGGCTGCAGTGAGCCGTGATCAGGTCACTGCACTCCAGCCTGAATGACAGAGCAAGACCCTGTCTCAAAAAATAAATAAATAAGTAAAATTGTAAAATTAAAAAAGAAAAATCACTTTTCAGGGAGCTTGACTTAAAACATTACAGATGATAGTTGGATCAGATGACCTCTAATGTCCCTCCAACCCTGGAATTCTGTTTCTTCTAGTCTGTGAAGATCTATGTTAGCACCTTAGTAATTCAAAGTGTGAATTTCTTAAAATGTGAATGCACCAATAAGAAAACATCTCTTGCCAAGTAACAACCATGTTAGCTTTTTCTTCTCTTTTTTTCCAAATTTACTTTGGAACAGAAAGAAAACCACAGATCTGAAGATTTCAACAAGACCTGTTAAGCCCCACAGAGTTTGTCCCACCTGCTGTTACAAAATTGGAAAAAGCTAGAAACCCAGACAGTCTCCTAGGAAACAAACTATGGATATTGGTCTTGCCTATCACAGGAGTGCTATTACAATATTCCCCAAGCTAAAGGTCTCACGCATGAAAACTGACTCTGAGGGAAATAGAAGAAGTAGTAGAACACAGGAGAGACCAACCTTAACAGTTATCTTCAGTAAGAGCCACAGCTCCTCCCCCAGTTCAGAAGGAAGCTGGAAGCAGATATCTCTACAAATAAGCAGGCAAATAATAAATTAAGTTTCCATAGTTTGACCCTTTACTTTGATCCAGCCAAAAGTAATTAGTTGGGTCTTCTGCCACGAGCTCTTCACAATAATTGCGGCTGACCTATGAGATATTCAAGATTCTTTAGGAATAGATTTGTATCCTTTCTCTCCGTCTGCAAGAAGAGTTTTTGATGGATGCTGACACCTTCAGGTGAGTTCCTCTTCTCAAAGTAGCACCTGCCACTGTTCTAATCCCATTTTTCAGAGATAAATGTTAAGTCCAAACATTGTGTAAGGGGTTTCTCTACTCTGAGTCACTTCATCTCTCAATATTCTTACTTGTTTAGTTACTCAGTATAGTACTTTTTCTGCTGTCACAAAAATTTTCTTTGCTGTTCTGCTCATATGACTATGTAACTACCACTTAGCCTTTTTATAAATAGTGGCTAATAGGCCAAGCATGTTGGCTCACACCTGTAATCCCAGCACTTTGGGAGGCCAAGACGGGCGGATCACCTGAGGTCAGGAGTTCAAGACCAGCCTAACCAACATGGTAAAACCCCATCTCTACTAAAAATACAAAAATTAGCTGGGGGTGGTGGTGCACACCTGTAATCCCAGCTACTTGGGAGGCTGAGGCAGGAGAATCACTTGAACCTGAGAGATGGAGGTTGCAGTGAGCCAAGATGGCACAACTGCATTCCAGCCTGGGCAACAGAGAGAGACTCCATCTCAAAAATAAAAATTAAAATTAAAAAAATTAAAAAATTAAAAAATAGTGGCTAATATTGGATAACACTATTTCCCCCAGGCCTTTAATTGGCTACATTTTTCTCCAAAGCTATTCTCCATTAAAAGTCCATTCACTGGTTTTAATACCAACCAGACTAGGAAGAGCACCTTCGAGTTCTGTGGTGGTGCCACCCTTGCTCTGTTCTTTTTGTCCTCACCAGGTCCCTTCCACCTATAAGACAAGTTCTCTGCCCAAAATTTGAAAAATGGACATGAGTAAAGCTATAACCTGATTTCTTTGTTGGCAAATATTTTAAACAGACAATTCTAACTCATTGCTAATAAGGGTTTTACATTTTAATAGAAATTGTCTCATGTCTCTCAGTTTAGTAACTCAAACTTTTCTCATATTATATATGTATATATTTGTTCCATTGTTATTCATCTTTAAATTATTTTCCATTTTATATGTCTTATTGTGAAATTTATTTTAAAAAGAAATTAATTATATTAGTTTTCCAAATATTTGAAATGCTTTTTATAAATAAAAAAGTGTGCTTTGAGTCGATTTTCAGAAAATAATAAAATTTTTAAAGTTTTCTTCATGGCCATTTGAAAGATGGGTTAGGGATACAGTTTGGGACCAGAATTAAGTAAAATTCATTTGCTGAAATGAGGTTAAGCCTGTGCCCTTCGCCTCATTAGAAAAGGTGTCTAATCTCCTTGGTTGCTCAAAATTATACACTTTTATTTAGTTTGTGGTCCCCTAATATTTCTCATATATTTTTCAAACATTCATGTACTAGATGGTCTTTATTTTATTTTGTTTATTTATTATTTATTTATTTATTTTGAGATGGAGTTTCATTCTTGTTGCCCAGGCTGGAGTGCAATCGCACGATCTCAAGTCACTGCAACCTCTGCCTTCCGGGTTCAAGCTACTCTCCTGCCTTAGCCTCCTGTGTAGTTGGGATTACAGGCTCATACCACTATGCCCAGCTAATTTTTGTATTTTTAGTAGAGATGAGGTTTCACCATGTTGGCCACACTGGTCTCAAACTCCTGACATCAGGTGATCCACCAGCCTTGGCCTCCCAAAGTGTTAGGATTACAGGCGTGAGCCACCGCGACCGGCCTCTAGATGGTCTTTAATATTTGATATCAGATGAGAATTCAAAAACACATTTAATCAATATATTCAAAGACTAAGTATCTGTGAAATAAAAACACTACTAAGCCTTCAGGCTTTTTTCTTTTTTTTTTGAGTTGGAGTTTTGCTCTTGTTGCCCAGACTGGAATGCAATGGTGTGCTCTCAGTTCACTGTAATCTCAGCCTCCCAGGTTCAAGCGATTCTCCTGCCTCAGCCTCCTGAGTAGCTGGGATTACAGGCATTTGCCACCACACCCAGCTAATTTTGTATTTTTAGTAGAGACGGGGTTTCTTCACGTTGGTCAGGCTGATCACCCGACCTCAGGTGATCTGCCCGCCTCGGCCTCCCAAAATGCTGGGATTACAGGCGTGAGCCACCGCGCCCGGCCTCCCTGGGGCTTTTTTAAGAAACACTCAGTGTGATAGATTGTCAATGAAAGAAGTCGGGCAACTTCATGAATTCATTGTAACTAAATTTCACTCTAGTTTGATTTTAGAACTTGCTCTTAATTCCACTATGTCTCAATTTTGAAATAGGGTAGTAACACCAGTTTAGAATCCTTGACAGAATGAACCATAAAACTCTTAAAATTGTGATTCAGTTCACATGATTTACTACATTATTTTGATTTGGTTCCTTGTGGGAAGGAATTTTCAGTAAAATGTAGAAAGAATGCTGGACTAGAAACAATACGATCTGGTTGGAGTCTTTACTCCAGCATTATACAGCTGTGAGACTCCTCTGCCATTTAACCTCTAAGGATTATAAAAAACACTACACAGGTGCAAAATGCCACCATTATTCTATGACTTTTTATCACTCTGGTCCCCAGAGGTTTCATCGGTGCCATGTTTCCTTCTCCTTGTGCCATGTCTCTTTCTCTCCCTCCATGTCTCTTTCTGTCCCTCCGTATCTCTCTCTCTCTCTCTCTCTCTTTTATTTTTGAAAGCATTTAAATAAAGTGTCTCAGAACCACATGTGGGATATTAATGAGCCAGAGAGTATGCAGAAGGGTGGTTACCTGGCAAATGCTAAGCTTTATGCTTGGAGGTTTATGATAATGGCAGTGACACAGGGAGAAAGGTCTTAACAGATCAGAGGTAAGGGGAAGTTTTTCTATTAATATTTATAACTTACGGAGGCAGAAAAAGAGAAACAAAAAGAAGAAAACAAAAAGAGGTAACTGGGATGAAATCACACCCAATAAAGATACTCGGTATTACAAATAAAACTGCACTCTTTCCTCTCATTCCTCCCATTAAGATGGTTCTAAAATCTAAGGACAAAGTTAGAAAATACTATTCTCTGGTTGAATAAAACAAGAATCATCATGCTATGGGTGGACTGTCATTCCCTATCAATGGAAAATTTTGCAAAAGAAATAACCCTTTTTAGGGAGTAAATCTTAGAATATTCTCCAAAGCAAACAAGAAAACAGTATGAAAAATAAATCAGGGAAAAATAATTAGGGAACTCTAAAAAGTTAGAAAAATGTTGAAAAAGAGCCAATGGGAATAACAAAGGCAATCTAAAAAGATAGAAATTCAGGGAGAAAATAATTAGAATAAAACTTTGTTGATGTATCTTCATTACTGCCCAAGGGAAAAAGATAACTGTATCTGAAGGGAAAATTGAAGTATTCCCTTAGATACAGATGCTGTGTGATTTACCAGGTGTAATTCACTGTGACCTAACTTAAGTGTGCTTCATGAAATTCCCCTTGCTGTGATTCAAAACTCAGAATTACACATTTGATTCCTAATTTGATTTCCAGGGACCATGAAGTATTAATAAGTGGGTGCCCTGGGCAGTAGACACATCATTTCAGACATGGGAGCAAGATCTCCCACTGTAAAGTAATAAATTATTTGTTCGGTTTTTAAGTCATTCTCTCAGGTACTTGAATAGTATGAACTGATTTCCCTCAGCCTGATTCCCCCAGAGAGACCTAACCAAATCAGGCTTCTAAATCTGGACACTTTAACATCAGACCTCAGTGACCCCAGAAAACTATAGCATCCCATGACACGACACACAGACCAGAGCAGCCACCTGAGCTCCTTCAGCCCAGGGCTACCATTGTGCACTGCCATGAATTTCCCAAGGAACCTGTGTGGGAACTTGAGCCTCTGTACTTTCTGAAGTCAAGGAACGCGGGGAGGAGGCCAGCATCTGTAGCTCTGGCATCTGGAAGAGGATTGCGGTCAGCTTTTTGAAGTCTAGCCATCACTGTGATCCTGTGGCTATAATGTTTAAAACTGAAGAATTTATAAACTGCATTTTATTTACTTGAAAGAGGATAAAATGGCATGGGGTGGTGGGATTTACTGCTTTTTTTTTTAAGTTTCATAACAGAGATGGTTAAATGATGAGAGCTAAGCTCTGAAAGAGCTTGGGTACAGCAGTTTTAAAGCTAAGTGTTTAATGTAAAGACTATTGAGCTGAGGGCAGTGGCCCACGCCTGTAATCCCAGTACTTTGGGAGGCCGAGGCGAGCAGATCACGAGGTCAGGGGTTCGAGACCAGCTTGGCCAACATGGTGAAACCCCATCTCTACTACAAATACAAAAATTAGCCGGGCATGGTGGCGCATGCCTGTAATCCCAGCTACTCAGGAGGCTGAGGCAGAAGAATTGCTTGAACCCAGGAGGCGGAGGTTGCAGTGAGCTGAGATCGTGCCACTGCACTCCAGCCTGGGTGACAGAGCAAGACTCCATCTCAAAAAAAAAAAGACTTGAGACCAGGCACAGTGGCTCACGCCTGTAATCCCAGCACTTTGGGAGGCCGAGGCGGGCAGATCATGAGGTCAGGAGATTGAGACCATCCTTGCTAACATGGTGAAACCCCGTCTCTACTAAAAATACAAAAAATTAGCTGAGTGTGGTGGCAGGCGCCTGTAGTCCCAGCTACTTAGGAGGCTGAGGCGGGAGAATGGCGAGAACCCGGGAGGCAGATGTTGCAGTGAGCCAAGATCGCACCACTGCACTCCAGCCTGGGCGACACAGCAAGACTCTGTCTCAAAAAACAAAACAAAACAAAAAAGACTTGAATATAACTATCCCTTGTTTTTCACTATTTGTCAAAATTGGATCCACAGTCTCATTCCGCATCCTCATAGCCCCAGTGAAGAAATTGAAACCCAGAGGAGTTGGCTTTTTTGTATGTTGTTTGTGTTTTTGTTTTAAGACAGGATCTCTCACTCTATCACCCAGGCTGGAGTGCAGTGGTTCACCTTGACCTTCTGGGCTCAAGAAATCCTCCCATCTCAGCCTCCCAAGTAGCTGGGAACACAGGTGCGTGCCACTACGCCCAGTAAATTTTTTTTATTTTTTTTTATAGAAATAGGGTCTTGCTATGTTGCCCAGGTTTGTCTCAAACTCCTGGGCTTAAGCAATCCTTCTGCCTCAGCCTTCCAAAGTGCTGGGATTACAGGCATAAGCCACCGCACCCAGTCCCAGAGGAGCTTTGAGACTCGCTCAGAACCAAGAAGTGAACTAATGACCAGATCCATTATGATGGCAAGCTAACGATTGAGATCCATTATAATGTTTACATTTGTTGCTCTCAGCCAGCAGCAGGACCATCTGTCTACGATGACTTACTTCTTCACCAGAGTTGCCAGTTCCCTGCTCTCCACAGTCCCCTGACCCAAGCAAGGCAGAATGCTGCCCTGCACAGGAGTGAAGGTAGAGAGAATCATTAATCAGAAAGCTCCTGACATTTCCCTGTTAATCTTATTCTCCTCCTTCTGAGTGGATGGAAATCAGTCCAGAGAAAAAAAAAATCTATCAATTTCTTTTTTTTTTTTTTTTTGAGATGGAGTCTTGCTCTGTGGCCCAGGCTGGAGTGCAGTGGCTCAATCTCCGCTCACTGCAAGCTCTGCCTCCTGGGTACATGCCATTCTCCTGCCTCAGCCTCCCCAGTAGCTGGGACTACAGGTGCCCACCATCACGCCCGACTAATTTTTTGTATTTTTAGTAGAGATGGGGTTTCACCGTGTTAGCCAGGATGGTCTCCATCTCCTGACCTCGTGATCCGCCTGCCTCGGCCTCCCAAAGTGCTGGGATTACAGGCGTGAGCCACCGCGCCCGGCCAAATCAATCAATTTCAATTTTTTCGACATCCTACCTCAAGTCATGAGTATTTTTCAGTAAAAATTTTCATCAAGCCTGTTTTATTTAAACTTTTATTTTTAATCAATAAATAATAGTTAAATTAAAAATGTGATGTTTTGATAGATGCATATACATTGTAGAATGATTGTATCAAACTAACATATCCATTGCCTCACATACTTATCTTTTTTTGTAGTAAGAACACTTAAAATAAGCTCTTTTAGCAATCTGAAATATATATTATTATTAACTATGGTCACCATGCTGTTCAATAGGTCCTGAAAACTCACTTCTCCTGTCTAACTGAAACTTTGTACTTTTTTTTTTTTGAGACAGAGTCTTGCTCTGTCACCCAGGCTGGAGTGCAGTGGCACAATCTCAGCTCACTACAACCTCCACCTCCTGGGTTCAAGCAATTCTGCCGCCTCGACCTCCTGAGTAGCTGGGATTACAGGCGCATGCCACCACACTGGGCTAATTTTTTTATTTTAGTAAGGACAGGGTTTCACCATGTTGGCCAGGCTGGTCTCAAACTCCTGACCTCAAGTGATCTGCCTGCCTTGGCCTCCCAAAGTGCTGGGGTTACAGGCGTGAGCCACTGCACCCAGCTGAAACTTTGTACCTTTTGATCAACATCTCTGCATTCCCCATCCGCATTCCCATCCCCGGCATCTAGTAACCACCATTCTCTTTTTTTTCTTTTGTAAGTCCAATTTTTTTAGATTCCACATATAAGTGAGATCATGCAATATTGTCTTTCCATGCCTGGCTTATTTTGCTTAATATAATGTCTTCCAGGTTCATTCATATTGTCACAAATGACAGGATTTCCTTCTTTTCTAGGGCTGAATAGTATTCTGTTGAATATATATGACATTTTTCAGACAAATGTGGTAGAACTTTTCCCGTTTTCTTCCAGTAGTTTTACAATTTCAGGTCTTATGTTTAAGTCTTTAATTCATTTTGAGCTGATTTTTGCTAATGGTGTGAGATAAAGGTCCAATTTCATTCTTTTGCATATGGATATCCAGTTTTCCCAACACCATTTATTGAAGAGACTGTCCTTTCCCCATTGTGGAGCAAAAAGATACCAAATAGCCAAAGCAGTCTTGCACACACACAGAAAAAGCCACAGGCATCATATTATCTTATCTTAAAATATATTATAAAGTTATAGTTATCAAAACAGCATGGCACTGGCATAAAAACAAACACATCAACCAATGACAGAATACAGAGCCCAGAAATCAACCCATCCATTTAAGGTCAGTTAATTTTCAAAAAAGTTTCCAAGCCATGAGTTTAGATATCTGAAAATTATAGGACTAGAAGGGATTTTAAAAGCTCATTATTCCAACCCTTTTCCTTTTTTTTTTTTTTTTTTGTTTGTTTGTTTGTTTGTTTGAGATGGAGTCTCGCTCTGTCACCCAGGCTGGAGTACAGCAGTGCAATCTCTGCTCATTGCAGCCTCTGCCTCTCAGGTTCAAGCAATTCTCCTGCCTCAGCCTCCCAAGTAGCTGGGAGTACAGGCATCCACCACCACACCTGGCTAATTTTTGTATTTTTAGTAGAGATGGGGTTTCACCATATTGGCCAGACTGGTCTCGAATTCCTGACCTTGTGATCCATCTGCCTCGGCTTCCCAAAGTGCTGGGATTACAGGCGTGAGCCACCACACCTGGCCTTTTTTTTTTTTTTTTTTTTTTTTGAGATGGAGTTTCACTCTTTTGCCCAGGCTGGAGTGAAGTGGTGCAATCTCAGCTCACCTCCACCCCCTGGGTTCAAGTGATTCTCCTGCCTCAGCCTCCCAAGTAGCTGGGATTATAGGTGCCCACCACCGTGCCTGGCTAATTTTTGTATTTTTAGCAGAGGCAGGGTTTCACCATGTTGTTCAGGCTAGTCTTGAACTCCTGACCTCAGGTGATCCACCCTCCTCGGCCTCTCAAAGTGCTAGGATTACAGGCATAAGCCACCGAGCCCACCCGCCAACCCTTTTCTTTAGGTTAAAAAATGCCAAGTAAGCTGGGTGTGGTGACTCATGCCTGTAATCCCAACACTTTGGGAGACCAAGGCAGGCAGATCACTTGAGGCCAGGAGTTCAAGATCAGCCTGGCCAACATGGTGAAACCCCGTCTCTACTAAAAATACAAAAATTAGCCAGGCATGGTAGCATATGCCTGTAATCCCAGCTACTCGGAGGCTGAGGCATGAGAATTGCTTAAACCTGAGAGGCAGAGGTTTCAGTGAGCTGAGATCATGCTATTGCACTCCAGGCTGTGTGACAGAGAGAACTCTGTCTCAAAAAAAAAAAGAAATGCGAATCAAGGAGTTGGACTAAGAACTTAAAATAATTCTTCCACACTGAGAGTGGTTTGTTCTGGTCTAGCAATCCTCTCATTCTCTCCAATCATCCTTTAATTTTCCTTAAATCTCTGACTTCTCACTAGAGCCAGCCCTCATTTCTTCTTTCTCTCCTCTCTTTACCATGTCTTAAGGCTAAATGATCACATGCAAAGCAACTGAATTATATAGCACCAAGTACCAACCACAGTGCATAGTGGCGATAGTCCTCACTTTATTTATGTACTTACAGCTTCATGGTCATTCTCTTCCTTTTAATGGTAAAGAAATGCAAAGCAACTGAATTATATAGCACCAAGTACCAACCACAGTGCATAGTGGCGATAGTCCTCACTTTATTTATGTACTTACAGCTTCATGGTCATTCTCTTCCTTTTAATGGTAAAGAACTTGGAAAGTAGATCTGTACAGCATCAAGCACTGTCACACATAAAAATCAGCCACTTATTCAAAATTCTATTTCATTCTTTATAGAGAAATGGGTTTCTGCATTTCCTTTCTGCATATTCCCCACTCTATGTAAGTTTATGTCCTGGCAGAGATAAGAGTGAGCCAGTGGCCTCTGGAAGATTCTGAGCGGGCAGAGCACCTAATGAAACAAATACCCTTTCTCACAGATGTCATGTTTCCAGGAAATCCTGGCCTGTACTAACACAACAGTCAATGATTATTTTCCAAAGGTTATTGGAAAAAGTGCTCTAAGTACAAAACCCTCGGTGCAAACTTTTTCTATAAATGTCCAGGGAGTAAATAGTTTATGTTTTGCAAGCTAAATGCAACCACTCATCTCTGTCATAGTAGCTCCAAAACAGTTACGGACAATATGTAAATAAATGAGCAAGGCTGTGTTCCAATAAGATCTTGTTTACAAAACACCTGCCAGAGAACATCGTTTCTCCCTACTTGTCATCTTTCCACGTAAGAAAGAAACTTCTCTGCCACTGCCCCTAGTTTTTACAATCTCTTTCTAGTTCCCCCTCACTTTCCTCTAACCTCTATGTTAACTCTTGTTTTGTCCATTCTCTAGGTAAGATTCTCTGGGATATGGAAAGAATCAACAGCACACTGTTGACTGTGTTTATCCTGACAGGAATTCCTTATCCACTCAGGCTAAGGACACTCTTTTTTGTGTTCTTTTTGCTAATCTACATCCTGACTCAGCTGGGAAACCTGCTTATTTTAATCACTGTCTGGGCAGACCCAAGGCTCCATGCCCGCCCCATGTACATCTTTCTTGGTGTTCTCTCAGTCATTGATATGGGCATCTCCTCCATCATTGTCCCTCGCCTCATGATGAACTTCACTTTAGGTGTCAAACCCATCCCATTTGGTGGCTGTGTTGCTCAACTCTATTTCTATCACTTCCTGGGCAGCACCCAGTGCTTCCTCTACACCCTAATGGCCTATGACAGGTACCTGGCAATATGTCAGCCCCTGCGCTACCCTGTGCTCATGACTGCTAAGCTGAGTGCCTTGCTTGTGGCTGGAGCCTGGATGGCAGGATCCATCCATGGGGCTCTCCAGGCCATCCTAACCTTCCGCCTGCCCTACTGTGGGCCCAATCAGGTGGATTACTTCTTCTGTGACATCCCTGCAGTGTTGAGACTGGCCTGTGCTGACACAACAGTCAACGAGCTAGTGACGTTTGTAGACATTGGGGTGGTGGTTGCCAGTTGCTTCTCCCTGATCCTCCTCTCCTACATACAGATCATTCAGGCCATCCTGAGAATCCACACAGCTGATGGGCGGCGCCGGGCTTTTTCAACTTGTGGAGCCCATGTAACCGTGGTCACCGTGTACTATGTGCCCTGTGCCTTCATCTACCTGAGGCCTGAAACCAACAGCCCCCTGGATGGGGCAGCTGCCCTAGTCCCCACGGCCATCACTCCTTTCCTCAACCCCCTTATCTACACTCTGCGGAACCAAGAGGTGAAGCTGGCCCTGAAAAGAATGCTCAGAAGCCCAAGAACTCCGAGTGAGGTTTGAAAGTGTCTTTCTCCCACTAGGGAAGCTGTCACAATTAGAATTTATTATAATGTTTAGGCTTCGGTAACTTTTTTCTTTTCTTCTTGTTTTTTCTTTTATATAGCCATACTGTATGATCAAACACAGTTTAAGGTAAAATACTAACTTTCTAACAGTTCCTTAGTATCCTCTTAAGATAACTCTCAGCCACTGCAAGAGTAGAGAATGAGACCAAATTCTCACAAACTAAACCACATTAAACAATCCAGAAGAAAGAATGCAATAGTGTATTTTCCAATGTCTCAGTAATAAATTCTCCCACACCAAAACGTAGAGTTCAATATGATATTTCCCAATATTGTATTTGATATTTAATATTGAGTGTCAATATTGAGTGTCAACTTGATTGGATTGAAGGATACAAAGTATTGATCCTGGGTGTGCCTGTGAGGGTGTTGCCAAAAGAGATTAACATTTGAGGGCTGGGAAAGGCAGATCCACCCTTAATCTGGGCAGGGGCAACCTAATCAGCTGCCGGCGAGGCTAGAATATAAGCAGGCAGAAAAATGTGAAAAGAAAGACTGGCCTAGCCTCCCAGCCTACATGTTTCTCCTGCGCTGGAACCATCCTACCCTCAAACATAAAACTCCAAGTTCTTCAGTTTTGGAACTTGGACTGGCTCTCCTTGCTCCTCAGCCTGCAGATGGCCTATTGTGGGACCTTGTGACCATGTGAGTGAATACTTAATAAACTCCCCTTTATATATATATAAATATATATATATTTTTTCCCATTAGTTCTGTCCCTCTAGAAAACCCTAACGCTGGGCGCGGTGGCTCACGCTTGTAATCCCAGCACTTTGGGATGCTGAAGCAAGCGGATCACGAGGTCAGGAGATCGAGACCACAGTGAAACCCCGTCTCTACTAAAAATACAAAAAAATTAGCCGGGTGTGGTGGCGGGCGCCCGTAGTCCCAGCTACTCAGAGAGGCTGAGGCAGGAGAATGGCGTGAACCTGGGAGGCGGAGGCTGCAGTGAGCCGAGATCGCACCACTGCACTCCAGCCTGGGCGACAGAGGGAGACTCCGTCTCAAAAAAATTAAAAAAAAACAAAGAGAACCCTGACTAACACAGGGGTGAAAGATAAAAGACTACATATTGGGTACAGTGTACACTGCTTGGGTTATGGGTGCACCAAAATCTCAGAAATCACCACTAAAGAACTTATCCATGTAACCAAAAACCACCTGTACTCCAAAAACTATTGAAATAAAATTTTCTTAAAAAGCAATTTTTTAAAAATTACTATTTCTGGGGCCAGGCATGGTGGCTCATGCCTGTAATCCCAGTACTTTGGGAGGCTGAGGAGGGCAGATCACCTGAGGTCAGGAGTTTGAGACCAGCCTGGCCAACATGGCAAAACCTCGTCTTTACTAAAAATACAAAAATTAGCCAGGTGTTGACCGGGCATGGTGTCTCACGCCTATAATCCCAGCACTTTGGGAGGCCGAGGAGGGCGGAACACCTGGGGTCAGGAGTTTGAGATCAGCCTGACCAACATAGAGAAACCGTGTGTCTACTAAAAATACAAAATTAGCCGGGCATGGTGGCGCATGCCTGTAATCCCAGCTACTCGGGAGGCTGAGGCAGGAGAATCACTTGAACCCGGGAGGCAGAGGTTGCGGTGAGCTGAGATTACACCATTGTACTCCAGCCTGGGCTCGAAACTCCATCTCAAAAAAAAAAAAAATTTAGCCAGGCGTAGTGGCACGTGCTTGTAATTTCAGCTACTCAGGAGGCTGAGGAAGGAGAATCGCGTGAACCCGGGAGGCAGAGGTTGCAGTGAGCCGAGATATCACTGCACTCCAGCCTAGGCGACAGACCGAGACTCCGTCTCAAAAAAATAAAAATAAAAATAAAAAATACTTTTTCAAAGCCATAGCCACAAGAATCTCAGGAAAAATAGAGGGAAAAGCTAATACAAGGCTCTAGGATGGAAAAGAAAAAAAAAAGCTTGGCATGTTTGAAAGGAAAGCTAGTGTTGGTGAAAGGTAGTATATGGGGGAGAGGTTACATGACCATACTACACGTGAAGGGTAGATATTGTAAAGCCTCAGAAACTATGTAGGAAGTTTGGATTTAATCTAACATAATAGGCAATGTGTTAGCAGCAGAAATTTAGTGCCTTAAACAACATCCAGCCGGGCGCAGTGGCTCACGCCTGTAATCCCAACACTTTGGGAGGCCAAGGCGGGTGGATCACCTGAGGTCGGGAGTTCAAGACCAGCCTAACCAACATGGAGAAACTGCATCTTTACCAAAAATACAAAATTACCCAGACATGATGGCGCACGCCTGGGAGGCTGAGGCAGGAGAATCGCTTGAACCCGGGAGGCAGAGGTTGCAGTGAGCTAAGATCGCACCATTGCACTCCAGCCTAGGCAACAAGAGCCAAACTCCGTCTCAAAAAAAGAAAAAAGAAACAATATCCAATTTATTAGCTCACAGATTTATAAATCAGCAGTCCATGCACAGGGTCTCACACTTTGGGAGGCCAAGGCGGGCAGATTACTTGAGCTCAGGAGTTGGAACCCAGCCTGGGCAACATGGCAAAACCCCATCTCTACAAAACATACAAAGAAATTAGCCAGGTGTGGTGGCGCACACCTGTAGTCCCAGCTACTCTGGAGGCTGAGGTGGGAGGATTGCAGCCCAGGAGGCAGAGGCTGCAGTGAACTGAAATTGTACCACTGAACTCCAGCCTGGGTGACGGAGCAAGACCCTGTGTCAAAAATAAATAAATAAATAAATAAATATAAAAAAATTAAGACATATACTTAACTGAAAAAAGTAAGGTGCAGAACAATGTATATGCCTGTGACTTTTTATTTATTTTTTGAGACGGAGTCTCACTCTGTCACCCAGGCTAGAGTGCAATGGCGAGATATCAGCTCACTGCAACCTCTGCCTCTGGGTTCAAGTGATTCTCCTGCCTCAGCTTCCCAAGTAGCTGGGACTACAGGTGCACACCACCACACCTGGCTAATTTTTGTATTTTTAGTAGAGTAGAGACAGGGTTTCACCACGTTGGCCAGGCTGGTCTCGAACTCCTGACCTCAAGCAATCTGCACCCCGCCCCCTCCGCCCCGCGGCCTCCCAGAGTGCTGGGATTACAGGCATGAGTCACAGCCCCTGGCCAAAGGATACATAATTTTAATATTTGTAGATATTACTATGTTTCTTCCCCCAAAATTGTAGCAATTCATGCTCCTAATTCATACACCCACCCCTAATTCATACACCCAGGAGGCATATATATGTGTGTTTGTGTGTGTCTGTATGAATGCCTATTCCCACACTCTCACCCACACTGAATCTTATCAACTAATTTTTGCCAACCTAATGGGCAGTTCATTTTTGTTTTAATTTCTCCTGATGAATAGAGACTGGGTAGCTTTTTTTTTTTTAAGGTAGAAAAGCAATTTATTCCATTTTAAGCACTTACACAGTTCATCATGGAGAGTAACAGGCCTGCTGGTAAAACAGGTCACCCAAAATGGAGATGCATCAAACATCAAACTAGTGGTCAAGGACTAACTCCTAAAAAAAAAAAAAAAAAAGGCTGGGCGCGGTGGCTCACGCCTGTAATCCCAGCACTTTGGGAGGCTGAGACGGGTGGATCACGAGGTCAGGAGATCGAGACCATCCCGGCTAGCGTGGTGAAACCCCATCTCTACTAAAAATACAAAAAACTAGCCAGGCATAGTGGCGGGCGCCTGTAATCCCAGCTACTCGGGAGGCTGAGGCAGGAGAATGGCATCAACCTGGCAGGCGGAGGTTGCAGTGAGCCGATATCGCGCCACTGCACTCCAGCCTGGGTGACAGAGCGAGCTCCGTCTCAAAAAAAAAAAAGCAACTTTTATCAAGGATTAATTTAATTTTTAAAACAAATACAAGTTATTGATTCACTCTTCTCAACTTGACAGTCTACCTGTGGTATTACTGTCAGGTAAAAACATACATCTTTACAACTTGGTAGTCCTAAGTTAAAAAAAAAAAAAAAAACCATTTCACAGAAAGGAAAGAAACAGCATGAAAACAGCTTAAGAAATACACGAACAAGCAAAAATATATGGGGAAAGAGGAACGTGTAGTTCTGACTTAACTGAAGAAACCAAGAGGAAACTGGTCTACCTGTTTCCTGGTCTACTGGTCTTCATGTGCATGCTGGAAAGTCAGGTATCAAGATTTTCGAGTAGGAATCTATATGACTTGAATCTCCCCTATTTCCTGAATAAAAGTGACATCTTTCAGTATTTATACTTCATGGCTCAGACACCTACCTCATTTGGCCCTGTTCCTTACTCACTCTAGCCTTTACTTAAATGAGTCTGAAAAACTTGCGGATATAGCATAAGAAGAAAAATAACCACACATAATATTCCCGTTTCTGTAGCTACTTTAGACCTGGTTTTGTTACTAGAAAATTCCTGAAGAAAATTTCAGTGTAATAAGTCTGTGGCTTTGCTGAATCAAGCCCCGCCATTAATATTTAGAAAACACCCACTGTTAGGACTAATGGTATTATTGGTGGTACCTATTATATAGAGGGATAGCTGAACAAAGTTTGTGTCTCAAAACCAGTGTTAAATCACTCTCAGCATTGAGAAGAAAAAAGGAGAGTCTAAAATCACAAGAAGTAAAGATACATCTAGGACTCTTGTCCTTCTGGATCCACACTCCCTTCAGGGTCCTCACCGTTAGAAATGTTCTCTGCCATTTGCCACACTTCCATGATGTTGTTTTCTGATACAGAACAAATCATCCAAGGTTCACTGGGATTCCAGGAGAAATCAGGTATCTTGGCAATGTGACCACCATGAATAAACAACTCTGGTGGCCTGTCTTCTGCATCTTCTGGGGATTGTTCCTCCGCGATTTTACTTAAATCCCAGATATTCAGTCCACGATCAGTACCACTGGAAGCCAAAATAGTCTCATTGTGAGGTGACCACTGAACCTGGAATATTTCATCCTTATGTGACTCAAAGGAATGTACCTTAAGTTTCAGATTTCTCAGATCCCACAAGGCAACAGTCTTGTCAGCTGAACCTGTAGCAAGAATGAACTCACCATAAGGATTGAAAGAGAGGCAGTTCACTTCAGCAGTGTAAGCATCAACTGAGTGGCTTGGTTTGGAAGTATTTTTTGAACGAGTATCCCAAATCATAAGTTTCTGATCATCAGCAACTGACCTAAACAGAGACTCATGAAGCAGATGCCAGAAAACATCTTCTACTACTGCTGTATGCCCTGTAAAGATGGTCCTTGCATCCACTTTTCCCTCCTTTGGAATGGCACTGCTGTCCCACAGGCAGACAGTGTGGTCATCTGAAGCACTAAGTAAATGCCCACTGAGATTTGGGTTCCATGAAAGCCCATAGCCTTCCTTCTGATGTCCACAGAGACGCAAGTCTGGGTTGCACTCTCCAGAAGGATCTGGTTTAGAAGGATGTTTTGTATAGTCAAAGACAAGAACATCACTGGAAGGAGTCTTTGTTGTGATGATACAAGGGTTCTGGGGCATATAACGGGCCCTGTTTACTTCTCCTTCATGGTTGATCTTGATTTCTATTTCAATTTTTCCACTAACTGAATCAAAACCTCCAAATTCTCCTTTCTCACTGTCGTAGTGTGACGCGTCAAACTGAGCATCATCATTAGGGGTCGCACGCTGGCTGTAACAAGATGGTTTCGTTCATCCAATGTGTGTGTCCCCAGGACAAGTCGAAGAATGCTGAAATCTTTCCCTTCTGGTCTGGTTTCATCTGGAAGCCACTGGACAGTTAGGCTGGCCACTCCAGAGCATGGGTCATCACCAAATGGTAAAGAAAAGGGGTGTTTTTTTCCGTATTTTGTACTCATCGTTGATCACTCGTCTTCCACTCCATCATCGAAGGCTGCTTCCTTGACGGCCATGGCGGGCAGGCAAGCCGGGGCAATCCTGGGGTCGAGCATTGCGGGAGGGGCGGGGAGGCTGCCTGGGTAGCTTTTATTAGACTTATTTACCATTCAGAAGGCTGGGCGTGGTGGCTCACGCCTATAATCCCAGCACTTTGGGAGGCTGAGGCGGGCGGATCACGAGGTCAGGAGATCGAGACCATCCTGGTTAACATGGTGAAACCCCATTTCTACTAAAAATACAAAAAATTAGTCAGGCGTGGTGGCGGGCACCTGTAGTCCCAGCTACTCGGGAGGCTGAGGCAGGAGAATGGCATGAACCCGGGAGGCGGAGCTTGCAGTGAGCCGAGATCATGCCACTGCACTCCAGCCTGGGCTCACAGAGTGAGACTCTGTCTCAAAAAAAAAAAAAAGACTTATTTACCATTCAGAATTGCTTGTCTGCCTTTTGTCTGTTTATATCAATTGCCTATTTTTCTATTGAGTTGTCAACTTTTTCTTCCAATACTAGGTCTTTGTATATTAGAAAATTCATCAATTGCTGGTATGGGTGCAAATATTTTCTACCAACTGTATTATTTGTGTTTATGCTGCCTTTTTTCATCCCAAAGATTTTATTTTTGTGTAATAATATTTTCTTTATAGATTCTGGGCTATTTCGTTTAAGAAGCACATCCCCAGGCCAGGCGCAGGGGCTCACTCCTATAATCCCAGCACTTTGGGAGTCCGAGGCAGGCACATCACGAAGTCAAGAGATCGAGACCAAGATGGCGCCACTGCACTCCAGCCTGGGCAACAGAGCAAGATTCTGTCTCAAAAAAAAAAAAAAAAAAAATGAAGCACATCGCCATCCCAAGATTTTATAGAGTCCTAAATATTCTTCTAACCTTTTTTGTTCATTTGTTTGTTTTGTTTTGTTTTGAGACGGAGTTTCGCTCTTGTTGCCCAGGGTGGTGTGCAATGTGCCATCTTGGCTCACTGCCACCTCCGTCTCCCGGGTTCAAGCGATTCTCCTGCCTCAGCCTCCCAAGTAGCTGGGATTACAGGCACCCGCTACCACACCCGGCTAATTTTGTATTTTTAGTAGAGATGGGGTTTTGTCATGTTGGTCAGGCTAGTCTTGAACTCCTGACCTTAGGTGATCCTCCCACCTCGGCGTCCCAAAGTTCTGGGATTACAGGCATGAGCCACTGTGCCTGGCCTGATTCTAACGTTTTTATAGTTTTGTTATGCTCATTTATATCTTTATTCCATCTGAAATTTACTTTCGCATATGGTGTGCAATAAGAATCTAGGTTTATTTATCTTTTCTTTTTCGTTGTTTGTTTTTTTTTGAGACAGGGTCTCGCTCTGTCGCCCAAGCAGGAGTGCGGCGGCACAATCACAGCTCACTACAGCCTCGACTTCATGGGCTCAGGTGATTCTCCCACCTCAGCATCCCAAATTGCTGGGACTAAACACAAATCTTACCTAAACAAAATCTTAAAACCTCTGGGGCCAACAAAACTCTGCTCTGGTCCAATTTAGATTAATCATCCTATCCTCTGTATTACTTATAAATTTCCTCTATTGGAAACCTACTTTACATCAGCATAAGGGAAGAGCCTCACTAGCTTCCCCCTTTCTCTCACACTCATTCCACCCTACTTCTGAGAACTTCACTTAGCCCCTTGTTCACTGTTATCCTCCCACTCTTCTCCCCAGGGCCACAGTAGGGTCATCACAACTACCTCTGCCCCTCCAGTGAAAGAAACACTTCCCGGCTGCACGGTGGTTCACGCCTGTAATCCCAACAGTTTGGGAGGCCGAGGCGGGCAGATCACCTGAGGTCAGGAGTTCAAGACCAGCCTGGCCAATATGGTGAAACCTCATCTCTACTAAAAATACAAAAAATTAACCAGGCGTTGTGGTGTGTGCCTATAGTCCCGGCTACTCGGGGGCTGAGACAGGAGAATCGCTTGAACCCAGGAGGCAGAGGTTGCAGTGAGCCAAGATCATGCCATTGCACTCCAGCCTGGGTGACAGAGCGAGACTCCCTCTCAAAAAAACAAAAAAAAAACAGAACCTATACCCACTCTCTATCCCCACTCCTATACCCACTCTCTATCCTGTGTGTGCTCCTTTACTTGACCTGACACTAAGGCTTCTGGAGAGTTAGGTCCTAGAGGTTCTTAGGCTAAAGAAGTCTCTGAGCCTCTTTTCTCTTAGGATGTGTTGTTATAGTACCCAGCTGTAGGTGGTGGAAGACTGTATGGGGTGAGACTAAGTAACTTGGGTACTGATCCATTATTTTCTGACGTTGCAAGATGCTGATAATTTCTGGCCTGATACCCAAAACAGATCTCATTCTATTCTCCACTTAATGAATCCAAATAGCAAGAGCTGAATTTTCCTGGGGATAGAACTCATATAGCCTGAGGTGTGAAATGAGGCAAAGGCAAGGTAGCCTAGACTCCTGGGTCTCCAGAATAGCTTTGTCTCCATTCTCCAGGCCTCTGTTTATTGCAAATTATATAGGGAAAGGAGCTTATGGTACGGAAGGCCAGGTATTAGTCTGCTAGGGCTGCTATAACAAAATATCACAGACAGGGTGACTTAAACAACATAAACTTATTTTCTCAGAGTTCTGCAGGCTGGAAGGCTAAGAGCAATGTGCTAGCAGGATTGGAAACCAACCTGAGGCCTCTCTTCACAGTTTGCAGATGGTAGCTTCTCCTTGTGCCCTCACGTGGCCTTTCCTTTGTGACCACATATTCCTGGTGTTTCTTCTCTTCTTATAAAAATGCTGACCACATCGGGTGCGGTCACTCACACCTGTAATCTCAGCACTTCGGGAGGCCGAGGTGGGCAGATCACGAGGTCAGGAGTTGGAGACCAGCCTGGCCAACATGGTGAAACCCCGTCTCTACTAAAAAATACAAAAATTAGCCGGGCGTGGTGGCCCATGCCTGCAATCCCAGCTATTCGGGAAGCTGAGACAGGACAATTGCTTGAGCCCAGGAGGCTGAGGTTGCAGTGAGCTGAGATCATGCCATTGCACTCCAGCCTGGGGGACAAGAGCCAGACTCAGTCTCAAAAATTTTAAAAAATTATTTTAAAAAATAACAAAAAATAAAAATAAATAAAAACGCTAATCAGGCTGGGCACAGTGGCTCATGCCTGTAATCCCAGCACTTTGGAAGGCTGAGGCAGGCGGACCACCTGAGGTCAGGAGTTCGAGACCAGCCTGGCCAACATGGAGAGACCCCGTCTCTACTAAAAATACAAAAATTAGCTGGGCGTGGTGGTGTATGCCTGTAGTTCCAGCTACTCAGTAGGCTGAGGCAGGAGAATCACACAAACCCAGTGAGCAGAGATCGTGCCACTGCACTCCAGCCTGGGCAACAGAGCAAGACTCTGTCTCAAACAAACAAATAAACGAAACACCAATCAAATTGGATTAGGGTCCTACCCTCGTGACATCATTTAACTTTAATTACCTCCTTAAAGGCCTATCTTCAAATACAGTCACATTGGGGGTTAGGGCTTCAACATATGAATTGGGGGTTAAAGGGAACAATTCCACTCTTTTTTTGTTTGTTTGTTTTTGTTTTTGCTTTGAGACGGAGTCTCGCCCTGTCGCCCAGGCTGGAGTGCAGTGGCACGATCTCGGCTCACTGCAAGCTCCGCCTCCCAGGTTCACACAATTCTCCTGCCTCAGCCTCCCGAGTAGCTGGGACTACAAGCACCCACCACCACACCCGGCTAATTTTTTTGTATTTTTATTAGAGACAGGGTTTCACTGTGTTAGCCAGGATGGTCTCGATCTCCTGACCTCATGATCTGCCTGCCTTAGCCTCCCAAAGTGCTGGGATTACAGACGTGAGCCACCGCGCCCGGCCAATTCCACTCATTTTTGTTTGTTTGTTTGTTTGTTTTTGTTTTCTTTAGACAGGGTCTTCCTCTCTCACCCAGGCTGGAATGTTGTGGGCTGCAGCCTCCACCTCCCAGGCTCAAGCAGTCCTCCCACCTCAGCCTCCTGAGAAGCCGAGACTACAGGAGAGAGCCATCACACCCAGCTAATTTTTGTATTTTTAGTATACCCTCTTTCTTTTAAAAAAAATTTTAAGTGACTTATTTTTCCTCAATATAAAAGTATTCATGCCGGGAAAAATAAATCAGTTGTTGAGCTTCTTCTCTTTTTTATAATTTTGTTTTTGTTTTTTGAGACAGTCTCACTCTATCACACAGGCTGGAGGGCAGTGGCTTGATCTCTTCTCACTGCAACCTCTGCCTCCTGGATTCAAGCTATTCTCCTGACTCAGCCACCAGAGTAGCTGGGATTACAGGATCCTGCCACCATGCCCAGCTAATTTTTGTATTTTTTCATAGAATGGGGTTTTGCCACATTGGCCAGGCTGGTCTCGAACTCCTGAGCTCAAGCAATCCCCCCTCCTCGGCCTCCCAAAGTGCTGGGATTACAGGCCTGAGCCACCACCTTGCAACCTGTCTTTAAAAAAAGAAAGAAAGGCCGGGCGCAGTGGGTCACACCTGTAATCCCAACACTTTGGGAGGCCGAGGCGGGTGGATCACATGAGGTCAGGAGTTCAAGACCAGCCTGACCAACATGGCAAAACCCCATCTCTACTAAAAACATAAAAATTAGCCAGGTGCCATGGTGTGCACCTGTAATCTCAGCTACTCTGGAGGCTGAGACAGGAGAATCTCTTGAACCCAGGAGGCAGCGGTTGCAGTGAGCCGAGATCATGCCGCTGCACTCCAGCCTCGGTGACAGAGTGAGACTGTCTCAAAAAAAAAAAAGTAAAATTAGCCGGGTATGGTGGCGTGCACTTGTAGTCCCAGCTACTCAGAAGGCTGAGGTGGGAGGATTGCTCAAGCCAGGTAATTAGAGGCTGCAGTAACCCATCCATGATAACACTGCTGCACTCCAGCCTGGGTGACAGAGTGAGACTGTCTGAACAGAAGACGAAAAAAAAAAGAAAAGAAAAGAGACAAGACAAGACAAGATAGTGGAGCAAAGCTTCTGTTTTTCCTTTGTAAGCCAGCAAATGCTACCCTATGGAAGGGAAAGGATGGGAAGAGAAAAGTACTGTCCAACTCCACTGAATCTGTAGCAACAGCATGACGTTCAGATAAAAAATATCTAATACGGCTGGGCACAGTGACTCACACCTGTAATCCCAGCACTTTGGGAGGCCGAGGCGGGTGGACCATCTGAGGTCAGGAGTTCGAGACCAGCCTGGTCAACATGGTGAAACCCCATCTCTACTAAAAATCCAAAAGTTAGCTGGGCATGGTGGTGTGTGCCTGTATTAGTCCCAGTTACTCGGGAGGCTTAGGCAAGAGAATCGCTTGAACCTGGGAGGTGGGGGTTGCAGTGAGCTGAGATTGCATCACTGCACTCCAGCCTGGGCGACAGAGTGAGATTCCGTCTCAAAAAAAAAAAAAAAAAAATATGGTATGGAGTTGGGAGAGAGAAGGCTAAACCTCATGTTCCCATATTTGAATTGGAGGCAAAAAAAAAAAAAAAAATTCGGCCGGGCGTGGTGGCTCGCGCCTGTAATCCCAGCACTTTGGGAGGCTGAGGCACCTGAGGTCAGTAATTCAAGACCAGCCTGGCCAACATAGTGAAACCCTGTCTCTACAAAAATACAAAAATTAGCCGGGCATACTGCAGGTGCCTGTAATCCCCAGCTACGCGGGAGGCTGAGACATGAGAATCGCTTGAACCCAGGAGGCGGAGGTTGTAGTGAGCCGAGATTGCGCCACTGCACTCCAGCCTGGGCGACAGAGCGAGACTCCGTCGCAAAAATAAATACATAAATAAATAAAATTTTAAAAAAATAAAAATAAAAATTCACCAACATAAAGATGATATTTAAATCTGTATATGTGAGAAGGAACAAGTACTAACTGCATCACAATTGAACAGTTTTCTAGGAGTGGCTTCTGAATGTTACTTCTTTGTATCTTATTTTTGTATCTGAATGTTACTTCTTTGTATCTTATTTTTGTATCTGAATGTTACTTCTTTGTATACTTACTGGCCTGTATCGCAGGCTTTCACTTGTTAATTGAGTTCTCTCTTCTTGGGTAATTTGGCATTTTTACCACCAGGTGGCGATGTCCCACTGTCTTTCATTTACTCATTGTCGAACGAGAGACTCAAAGAATTTGGGGGTGGGGGTAGGGGTCAGGTTATGTCCTTCTACTAGTTATACAAATAAGCGCTTGCCTTCATGCCGAAAAGCGAAAAGAATTTGGAGGGGGAGGGTAAGAGGTCAGGCAGTGGCTGCCTCTTCCTCCCTATTTGTTTTCTTAGTCGTTTGGTTTCCATGGGAATCCATGTTTGAGCAGCAACTCTGAATCCATTTACTGCCCCTCCAGGCTTGGGGCTGAGCCCAGAGACAAGCTGTGAAGAACAGCAGATGGGTAGAAAGGCGGGGAAGATTTATTTGGTAAATTTGGATAGCAAAAGAGGCCAACAGGTGCCGGGGGAGCAGTAGTGAGGTGGAGTGCACGAAGGAATGTGAAAGGCAGACAATGTTTTTTAGTTCAAATAAAATTGGGGAACATTAAAATAGTTTCCAAAACTCTTCAGTCAGGGATACTCTGTTCTCTCCCCATAGATCATCTTAGGACACACTCTGGGCCTTGTATATTACCAGGTCCTCTCTATCTCTTATCCAAAAAAAAATCAACAGGCTAGGCACCATGGCTCACACCTGTAATCCCGACATTTTGGGAGAATGAGGCAGGAGGATCACTTGAGCCTAGGAGTTTGAGACCAACCTGGGCAATAGAGGGAGATCCCATCTCCACAAAAAAAAATTGTTTTAATTAGCTGGGCATGGTGGCTCACACCTATAGTCCCAGCTACTCTGAAGGCTGCAGTGGGAGGATCGCCTTAGCCCAGGAGTTCAAGGCCACAGTGAGCCGTTATCTTTTTGCCAGCCTGGGCAACAGAGCAAGACCCTGTCTCAACAAAACAAAACAAAAACGTCAGCAGACAAGTGTCAGAACCTGCCCAAGGTTAAAGCCCTTTGGAGTAAGAGAACTCCAAGGAAAAAACCTCCACTGCATTCCTCAGGCAAAGCATAATTCCGCATACAGCAAGCTCTCAGTAAAATATTGGTTGAATGAATGAATGAATGAATGAGCAATAAGAATCAGATGGCCTTGACTAGCCTTACTTAGTTCCAGCTTGAGATAACAAACTCAGCACAAAGAAAAATCATCTATTCTGTCATCAAAATCATGAGGATGTGAATGTTTTCATTCACAGATTAAGTCATTCAAAGAATGATGAGGGTGTTTTGTTGTTGTTGTTCTGCTTAAATCAGATGTTTTTCATACTTGCATTACTAATACCCCAGTTTCTAAGAGTATTTGCATTTCAGTTTGTTTGTGACAATATTCGGGTATCCATTCACAGATAGCAGTTGATCTGCATATGAACAGCTTTCTACCTTGAGATGGAATCAAGTCTTCCCTCTAATTCCTTAACCACCAGCCCCACTCTTTCTCTTCACTTTCTGACCCACTACCCTGTTTAATTGTCATTCATTCTGTAGTTACCTTATTTATTTGCTTATATTTTTATTGCTTGTCACTTCTACAAATGATAGGTGACAAGCTTCTTTCTTTCTTCCGGATCACTAAGCCTTCTCTAAATTTTATCGTCTAAATGTTCATCTTACTTTTTTTTTCTTTTTTTTTTTTTGAGACAAAGTCTCACTCTCTCGCATGGCTGGAGTGAGTGGCACGATCTTGGCTCACTGCAACCTCTGCCTCCCAGGTTCAAGCGATTCTCCTGCCTCAGCCTCATGAGTAGCTGGGATTACAGGTGTGTGCCACCACGCCCAGCTAATTTTTATATTTTTAGTAGAGACGGGGTTTCACCATGTTGGCCAGGATGGTCTCAGTCTCCTGACCTCGTGATCCACCCCGCTCAGCCTCCCAAAGTGCTGGTATTACAGGCACCCGTGCGCGGCCCTTATGTTCTTTTGAAATCCCCAATTTAAGTGACTTCTTCATTATTCTAATTTAATCTGCTCACCCTCCTGCCCTCCAATTGGAAATAGCCTTTCCTTCCTCTGAACTTGTATGCAGTTGATCTGCATTGCTTATAGCACTCACCTCTTGTTCTCTATGCAGAACAGTGTAATAATATTACCTATCAAATGTTGTGAACTTGGTGGCCGGGTGCAGTGGCTCATGCGTGTAATCACAGCACTTTGGGAGGCCAAGGCAGGTGGATTACCTGAGGTCAGGAGTTCAAGACCAGCCTGGATTAGCTGGGCATGATGGGGGGCACCTGTAATCCCTGTAATCCTAACGCTTTGGGAGACTGAGGTGGAAGGATCACTCGAGCCCAGGCGTTCAAGGCCAGCCTGGGCAACATAGTGAGACCCTGTCTCTATTTTATAAAAAATATAAAAATGGCCAGGTGTGGTGGCTCACACCTGTAATCCCAGCACTTTGGGAGGCCGAGGTGGGCGGATCACCTGAGGTCAGGAGTTCGAGACCAGCCTGACCAACATGGAGAAACCCCGTCTCTACTAAAAATACAAAAAATTATCTGGGCATGGTGGCGCATTCCTGTAATCCCAGCTACTAGGGAGGCTGAGGCAGGAGAATCGCTTGAACCTGGGAGGTGGAGGTTGCGGTGAGCCGAGATCGTGCCATTGCAGTCCAGCCTGGGCAACAAGAGTGAAACTCCATCTCAAAAAATATATATATATAAATAAATAAATAAATAAATAAATAAATAAATAAATAAATAAATAAAGTGCTGGGATTACAGGCATGATCCACTGTGGCCAGCCTCACTCTTCATCTCTTGCCTGGATTTCTGGTATCTCTTCTGTCCATTCAGTCTCTTTCCAATTTTAAATCATCTTCCACACTTTCAATGGTTGACCTTCTAAAATATAGCTCTGTGCCAGGCGCAGTGGCTCACGCCTATAATCCCAGTACTTTGGGAGGCCAAGGCTGGTGGATCACTTGAAGCCAGGAGTTCAGGACCAGCCTGGCCAATGTGGTGAAACTTCGTCTCTACTAAAAATACAAAAAATTAGCCAGGCATGGTGGCAGGCACCTGTAATCCCAGCTACTCAGGAGGCTGAGGTAGGAGAATCACGTGAACCCAGGAGGCAGAGGATGCAGTGAGCCAAGATTGTGCCACTGCACTCCAGCCTGGGTGATGGAGTGAGACATGGTCTCAAAAAATAAATAAATAAAAAAAATTATTAAAATAATAATAATAAAATACAGCTATATTCTTTGTTTTAAAACTTCCAATGTCTTCTCATTATATTCAATTTGTTAATATAGCATAAATGGTCTTTTACACTCACCCCAAACTTCTTTTCAAATTTTCTTTCCCTATACATTTCTACTCTTTTTTTCTTTTCTTCTTCTTCTTCTTTTTTTTTTTTTTTTTTTTTTTTTTGAGACAGAGTCTTGCTCTATCTCCCAGGCTGAAATGCAGTGGCCTGATCATAGCTCACTGCAGCCTCAACCTCTTGGGCTCAAGGAATTCTCCCACCTCAGCCTCCTGAACAGCTGGAACTACAGGCATGTGCTGCCACCACATCTGGCTAATTTTTATATTTTTTGTAGAGACAGGGCCTTGCTATGTTGCCCAGGCTGGTCTCAAACCCATAGGCTCAAGTGATCCTCCTGCCTCGGCCTCCCAAAGTGCTGGGATTACAGGCGTGAGCCACCGTGACTGGACTCACCATTTCTTTATTCATCTAAACCATATTGCGCATAACATCCATCTTACATGTGACCTCCTCTCTGAAAATCTCTTCAGTTCACTCAGGTAGTATTATTCAAGTCTCCCTTCTTCCCAGGGAACTTTATGTATACCTTTACGACAGTTTCTCATATTGTATCATCTTTATCTGTTCAAAATTGCCCCTCCTCCCAGGGAGAAGCAGGGCCTGTGTCTTATTTGCCTTTGTAACCCCAGCATCCCAGTTCTCTCATCTCTCTCTTAATATGAGCATGAATGTGATTCTATGTTGAGAAATATCTACTCATTCACTCTACTTTCCCCCTAAATGCAGGCCTGGTAAGTGAAATCTCAAATGCATTTGCCAAATGTTTGTTGAAAATGTAACAAATTGGAAGATCTACTTTGGAGCTTATGTCCCAAAAGAAGGAAGGGATTTCTATGGCCTGGGCTAAATCCTGAGGTGATTCTGCCATCTGGAGATACAGAATCATGAATGTCTAAGCTGCTTTGGTTTTTGATTGGACTTACTTCTGGAGGTCACAGAGGTTAGCAGACCTGAGGTTTGTTGATGGACTTTCATATTTTAATTTAATTTAATACAAGTTAAATTTGAATATGCAAATTAAACTATAATTAGGATTCCCCAACAACAATGTAAAGAATGCAACGGAATCTCACTCTGGCATTCCATGCAGTGAGCCCAGGTTGAGTCTCTCTGTCCTCCTGTCCCTCTCTATATAAGCATGAGTGTGATTCTATATTGAGAAGTGCATAGTTTTATTCTACCTACCGCATAAATAAATGCAGGCCAACTACTTCCTCCAATATTCGCCAAATAAATGATAAGAACTTGTTCTAATACCAGAGCAAAAGCAGTCTCTTGGGCATTCCTTCCTCAGAAATTTTTCGACTTTGACTCTAGACCTCGTCTTAAGTAATGGTTTAGAAATGACCATCAGGGGCCATGTGAGGTGGCTCACACCTGTAATCACACTTTGAGAGGCCGAGGTGGGCAGACCACTTAAGTCCAGGAGTGCAAGACCAGCCTGGCCAATATGGCAAAACCCTGTCCCTACAAAAAATACAAAAATTAGCTGGGCATAGTGGCATGCACCTGTGGTCCCAGCTACTCAGGAGGCTGAAGTTGAGAGGCTAAGGTGGGAGGATCACTTGAGCCCAGGAGGCAGAGATTGTACCACTGCGCTCCAGCCTGGGCAACAGAGTGAGACCGTGTCAAAAAAAAAAAAAGAAGAAAGAAAAAGAAAGAAAGAAAGAGAGAAAGAAAGAAAAAAGAAAGAAAGAAAGAAAGAAAGAAAGAAAGAAAGTTACCATCATAGATTTATTATTGTAGGACCCTATGTAGAAATTGTTGCAATAGATGCATCTTGTTGATTGATACAGATGTTCACATATACAAGCACAAACTGTTAAAGCTGGGTAAGAAAATCATTGGGTCTAATTCCATCAATGCAGATTGAGGTCTGAGAGGTAAACACTTGGGAAAATTCCTAAGGGGATTGTGCAGTGGTGTGATCACTGCTCACTGTAGACTCAATCTGCCAGGCTCAAGTGATCCTCCTATCTCAGCCTTCCAAGTACCTGAAACTACAGGCTGCCACCATGCCTGGATAATTTTTATGTATTTATTTATTTATTTTTGAGGAGTCTCATTCTATTGCCCAGGCTGGAGTGCAGTGGCACGATCTTGGCTCACTGCAACCTCTACTTCCCGGGTTGAAGTGATTCTCCTGCCTCAGCCTCCCGAGCTGCTGGGATTACAGGCGTGTACCCTGATGCCGGGCTAATTTTTGTATTTTTAGTAGAGACGGGGTTTCACCATGTTGGTCAGGCTGGTCTCCAACTCCTGACCTCATGATCCACCCACCTCGGCCTCTCAGAGTGCTGGGATTACAGGCATGAGACACTGCACCCGACCCCTAGGTTTGTTTCAAGAATCTGATGAGGCCAGGTGCAGTGTCTCACACCTGTAACCCCAGCACTTTGGGAGGCCAACGTGGAGAAATCATTTGAACGCAGGAGTTCGAGATAAGCCTGGCCAACATGGTGAAACCCTGTCTCTACTAAAAATACAAAAATTAGTCAGGTGGGGTGGCAGGCACCTGTAATCAGATTACAAATGGTGTGTATGGAAGGATAGTAGATGTTTGGAAGGGAGAGACGGAGGTAGGTAATGGAAAGAATAATTTATCTTGAGTAACAGGCTTATTTCTCTCAGGTCTCTCTCCTTCCCCCCTCTTTTCTTCAAGACTTCCATCCAATTTTTTGGAAACACACACACACGCATCCTGGTAATATTTATCCCTTGACCAAAAGATGGGAGCAGAGGTCATTGAATCAAATAAGGAAAATGTAGTCCTAAATCTCATAGACACATAATGTAGTCATTAAGTCCTTCCGCTACAATCCCAACTTTTTTCTACCAAATCCAGTGATGCTAAACTTTCAGTCTAACTTCCCCATGGCCCAGCCACCCTGTTCATAGTCACTATCAGGTACTCTTTCCCATGTGCTTCCAAAAGAACCTTCTGCCATCAACTGTCACTGCCTCCAGCAATTGCTACATATCATTGGCTGCCTTCCTGGCTTGCCTATTGGGATCCCTTAAAAAGCATCACATGGGCAGGGCGCAGTGGCTCACGCCTGAAATCCCAGCACTTTGGGAGGCTGAGGCAGGTGGATCACGAGGTCAGGAGTTCGAGATCAGCCTGACCAACATGGTGAAACACCATCTCTACTAAAAATACAAAAATTAGCCAGATGTGGTGGCGTGCACCTGTAATCTCAGCTACTCAGGAGGCTGAGGCAGGAGAATCTCTTGAACCCAGGAGGTGGAGTTTGCAGTGAGCCAAGATCGCACCACTGCACTCTACCCTGGGCAACAGAGAGAGACTCCATCTCAAAAAAAAAAAAAAAAAAAAAAAAAAAGCATCACATGGCCGGGTGCTGTGGCTCACACCTGTAATCACTTTGGGAGGTTGAGGAGGGTGGGGGAGTTCAAGACCAAACTGACCAACATGGAGAATATACAAATAAAAATAAAAAAATAAAAACACAAAATTAGCTGGGTGTGGTGGTGCATGCCTGTAATCCCTAGCTACTCGGGAGGCTAAGGAAGGAGATTTGCTTGAACCCAGAAGGTGGACATTGAGGTGAGCCGAGATATTGCCACTGCACTGCACCCTGGGTGACAGAGGAAGACTGAGTCTCAAAAGAAGACAAACAAACAAAAAAACCAATCCTAGGGCTGGGCACAGTGGCTCACACCTGTAATCCCAGCACTCTGGGAGGCCTAGGCAGGTGGATCACCTGAGGTCAGGAGTTCGAGACCAGCCTGGCCAACATGGTGAAACCCCGTCTCTACTAAAAATACAAAAATTAGCTAGGCGTGAGGCCGGGCATGGTGGCTCACGCCTGTAATCCTAGCACTATGGGAGGCTGAGGCAGGCGGATCACGAGGTCAAGAGATTGAGACCTGGCTAACATGGTGAAACCCCGTCTCTACTAAAAATACAAAAAAAAATAGCCAGGCATGGTGGCAGGCTCCTGTAGTCCCAGCTTCTTGGGAGGCTGAGGCAGGAGAATGGTGTGAACCCGGGAGGCAGAGCTTGCAGTGAGCCGAGATCATGCCACTGCGCTCCAGCCTGGGTGACAGAGCAAGACTCTCTAAAAAAAAAAAAAAAAATTAGCTAGGCATAGTGAGGGGCACCTGGAATCCCAGCTACTCAGGAGGCTGAGGCAGGAGAATCATTTAAACCCAGGAGGCAGAGGTTGCAGTGAGCCAAAATCACACCATTGCACTCCAGCCTGGGCAACAAGAGCAAGTCTCCATCTTAAAAAAAAAAAAAAAAGCCAGGTGTGGTGGCTCACGCCTATAATCCCAGCACTTTGGGAGGCCAAGGCAGGCAAATCACGAGGTCAGGAGTTCAAGACCAGCCTGGCCAACATGGTGAAACCCCGTCTCTACTAAAAATACAAGAAATTAGCTGGGCGTGGTGGCAGGCGCCTTAATCCCAGCTACTCCGGAGGCTGAGGCAGGAGAATCGCTTGAACGTGGGAGGCAGAGGTTGCAGTGAGCCCAGATCATGCCACTGTACTTCAGCCTGGGCAACAGAGTGAGACTCTGTCAAAAAAAAAACAAAAAACAAAAAAAAACCTAGGTGCCTCAGTTTCATATAAAGGGGTATTAAAATAATGATTACTGCTGGGTGTGGTGGCTCACACCTGTCATCCCAACACTTTGGGAGGCCGAGCAGGTGGATCACAAGGTCAGGAGTTCAAGAGCAGCCTGGTCAAAACCGTTGAACCCTGTCTATACTAAAAATACAAAAATTAGCCAGGCATGATGCCAGGTGCCTGTAATCCCAGCTACTCGGGAGGCTGAGGCAAGAGAATTGCTTGAACCCAGGTGGCAGAGGTTGCAGTGAGCCGAGATCACGCCACTGCACTCCAGCCTGGGTGATAGCCGGAGTGAGACTCCATCTCAAAAATAAATAAATAAATAAATAAATAAATAAATAAAATAATGCTTACTGATATGGTTTAGCTCTGTGTCATCCAAATCTCATCTTATAGCTCCCATAATTCCCATAGGTTATGAGAGAGACCTGGTGCATTGAGAAAAGACTAATACAGTACATTGGTGCTAGGAGTGGGGTGCTGCTGAAAAGATACCCAAAAATGTGGAAGCAACTTTGGAACTGGGTAACAGGCAGAAGTTGAAACAGTTTGGAGGGCTCAGAAGAAGACAGGAAAATGTGGAAAGTTTGGAACTTCCTAGAGACTTGTTGAATGGCTTTGACCAAAATGCTGATAATGATATGGACTATGAAATCCAGGCTGAGGTGGTCTCAGATGGAGATGAAAAACTTGTTAGGAACTGGAGTAAAGGTGACTCTTGTTATGTTTTACCAAAGACACTGTTGGCATTTGCCCCTGCCCTAGAGGTTTGTGGAAATTTGACTTTGAGAGAGATAATTTATGGTATCTGGTGGAAGAAATTTCTAAGCAGCAGAGCATTCAAGAGGTGACTTGAGTGCCGTTAAAGGCATTCTGTGGCTGGGCGCGGTGGCTAACACCTGTAATCCCACCACTTTGGGAGGCCGAGGTGGGCAGACCACGAGGTCAGGAAATGGAGACCATCCTGGCTAACATGGTGAAACCCCATCTCTACTAAAAATACAAAAAATTAGCCAGGCTTGGTGGCAGGTGCCTGTAGTCCCAGCTGATCCAGAGTCTGAGGCAGGAGAATGGCGTTAACCCAGGAGGAGGAGCTCGCAGTGAGCCGAGATCGCGCCACTGCACTCCAACATGGGCGACAGAGCGAGACTCCATCTCAAATAATTAATTAATTAATTAATTAACCAGGCACGATGGTGTATGCCTGTAATACCAGCTACTTGGGAGGCTGAGGCAGGAGAACTGCTTGAACCCGGGAGGCAGAGGTTGCAGTGAGCAGAGATCAGGCCATTGCACTCTAGCCTGGGCAACAACAGCAAAATTCCATCTCAAAAAAGAAAAAAAGGCATTCTGTTTCAAAACGGAAACAGAGCATAAAAATTTGTATAATTTGCAGCCTGACAATGCAATAAATAGTAAAGAAAATCCCATTTTCTGAGGAGAAATTCAAGCCACCTATAGAAATTTGCATAAGTAATGAGGAGCCAAATGTTAATCACCAAGACAATGAGGAAAATGTCTCCAGGGCATGTCAGAGACCTGTATGGCAGCCCCTCCCATCACAGGCCCCAAGGCCTAGGAGAAAAAAGTGGTTTCCTGGGCTAGGCCCAGGGTCCCCATACCTTGTGCAGCCCAGGAACTTTGTGCCCTGCATCCCAGACAGTCCAGCCATGGAGCCATGTTTGAAAGAAGCCAACGGAGAGCTCAGGCTGTGGCTTCAGAGGGTGCAAACACCAAGCCTTGGCAGCTTCCACATGGTTCTGAGCCTGTGAGTGGACAGAAGTCAACAATTGAGGTTTGGGAGCCTCTGCCTACATTTCAGAAGATATATGGAAATGCCTCGATGCCCAGGCAGAAGTTTGCTGTAGGGGCGGGGTCCTCATGGGAAACCTCTGTTAGGGCAGTGTGGAAGGGAAATGTGGGGTGGAAGCCCCCACAAAAAAATCCTCACTGGGGCACTGCCTAGTGGAGCTGTGAAAAGAGGGCCACCGTCCTCCAGACACCATAATGGTAGATCCACCAACAGCTTGCACCATGCACCTAGAAAAGTCACAGACACAGGCCGGGCATGATGGCTCATGCCTGTAATCCCAGCGCTTTGGGAGGCTGAGGCGGGCGGATCATGAGGTCAGGAGACCGAAACCATCCTGGCTAACACGGTGAAACCCCATCTGTACTAAAAATACAAAAAATTAGCCAGGCATGGTGGTGGGTGCCTGTAGTCCCAGCTACTCGGGAGGCTGAGGCAGGAGAATGCCATGAACCTGGGAGGCGGAGCTTGCAGTGAGCTTAGATGGCGCCACTGCACTCCAGCCTGGGAGACAGAGCAAGACTCTGTTTCAAAAAAAAAGAAAAGTCGCAGACACTCAACACCAGCCTGTGAAGGCAGCCAAGAGGGAGGCTGTACCATGCAAGGCTACAGGGGCAGAGCTGCCCAAGACCATGGGAACCCACCTCTTGCATCAGCATGACCTGGATGTGAGACATGGAGTCAAAGGAGATCATTTTGGAGCTTTAAGATTTGACTGTCCCCCTGGATTTTGGACTCACCTGGGGCCTGTAGCCCCTTTGTTTTGACCAATTTCTCCCATTTGGAATGGGTGTATTTACCCAATGCCTGTACCTCCATTGTATCTAGGAAGTAATTAACTTGCTTTTGATTTTACAGGTTCATAGACAGAAGGGACTTGCCTTGTCTCAGATGAGACTTTGGACTACAGACTTTAGAAATAATGTTGAAATGAGTTGAGACTTTGGGGGACAGTTGGGAAGGCATGACTGGTTTTGAAATGTGAAGATAAGAGATTTGAGAGGGACCATGGGTGGAATGATATGGTTTGGCTCTGTGTCCCCATCCAAACCTCATCTTGCAGCTCCCATAATTACCATGTGTTATGAGATGGACCTGATGAAAGATGATTGAACTATGGGGGTGGGTCTTTCCCTGCTGTTCTCGTGATAGTGAATGGGTCTCACAAGAGGCAGAGCTTGCAGTGAGCCAAGATCGCACCACTGCACTCCAGCCTGGGCGACACAGCGAGACTCCCTCTCAAAAAAAAAAAAAAAAAAAAAAAAAAAAAACCCAGTCCCAGGTATGTTGTTATTAGCAGCGTGAGAACAGACTAATACACTTAACTTTACCGGACCGTGCCAATAAAAATCACAAAGAGATATCACCAAAAGAATGAAGTCCAGGGCCAAGCATGGTGGCTCATGCCTGTAATCCCAGCACTTTGGAACACCCAGGTGAGAGGATTGCTTGACCCCAGGAGTTTGAGATCAGCCCTAGCAAGACAGTGAGATTCTGTCTCTACAAAAAATTAGTGGGTCATGGTGGTGTGTTTCTGTAATTCCAGCTACTTGGGAGGCTGAGGCACAAGAATCCCTTGAATCTGAGAGGCAGAGGTTGCAGGGAGCCAAGACTGTGCCACTGCACTCCAGCCCAGGCAACAGAGTGAGACCCTGTCCCAAAAATAAAGAAAGAAAGAATAGGCCGGGCGCAGTGGCTCATGCCTGTAATCCCAGCACTTTGGGAGGCCGAGGTGGGAGGATCACAAGGTCAGGAGATCGAGACCATCCTGGCTAAAGAGGTGAAACCCCGTCTCTACTAAAACTACAAAAATTAGCCAGGTGTGGTGGTGGGTGCCTGTAGTCCCAGCTACTCGGGAGGCTGAGGCAGGAGAATGGCGTGAACCCGGGAGGCGGAGCTTGCAGTGAGCTGAGATCATGCCACTGCACTCCAGCCTGGGCGACAGAGTGAGACTCCGTCTCAAAAAAAAAAAGAAAGAATGAAGTCCAAATAATTACAAAATGGTGGCATAATAATCAACAGGGCAGAATCTGTTTTATTTCCCATCGTATGTTACGTACCTAGCACACAGGAGGTGCCCCAAAAATATTTGTTGAATAAACTCAACCAAGGACATATTGAAATAATTTTCACTTAAAATATAATTAGGAATTAATTAGACATCATCAAGAATTTTCTCAGTATCTCTTTCCTGGAATGATCTCTAAAATAGCGAATGGATTATTAACTCACTAAAAGGTATTTTTTTTGTTTGTTTTTTTGTGGTTTTTTTTTTTGAGACGGAGTTTCGCTCTTGTTGCCCAGGCTGGAGTGTGATGGTGCAATCTCGGCTCACCGCAACCTCCCCCTCCCAGGTTCAAGCAATTCTCCTGCCTCAGCCTCCTGAGTAGCTATGGGATTACAGGCGTGCACCACCACACCTGGCTAATTGTGCATTTTTAGTAGAGACAGAGTTTCTTCATGTTTGTCAGGCTGGTCTCAAACTCCCCAACTCAGGTGATCTACCTTCCTCCTCCTCCCAAAGTTCTGGGATTACAGGCGTCAGCCACCGTGCCCGGCCTGTTCCTCTTCTTTTTTTTTTTTTTTTTTTTTTGAGACCGAGTCTCTCTCTGTTGCCTGGGCTAGAGTGCAATGGCATGATCTCAGCTCACTGCAACCTCTGCCTCCCGGGTTCCAGATTCTCCTGCCTCAGCCTCCGGAGTAGCTGGTATTACAGGCGCGTGCACCATGCCCAGCTAATTTTTTTTTTTTTTTTTTTGTATTTATAGTAGAGATGCGGTTTCACCATGTTGGCCAGGCTGGTCTCGAACTCCTGATCTGAAGTGATCCTCCCATCTCGGGCTCTCAAAGTGCTGGGGTTACAGGCGTGGGCCACCAGGCCCGGCTGGCCTGTTTCTCTTCTTAAATGTTTCTCCTGGATGCTCTGACCACATTTCTATTATAAGTTATCAATTATTCATATTTTCTGTCATACTTCAACCCCTATGTTCCAGTTCCTCCAAAGACTTGCCTCTGCCATTTAACTCTTTCTTTCCCATCATTGATTTGTTTTCCTTTTTGATTGCTCTGTTTATCTTTTTGTGGTTTTTTGCCTTTCTTATTGTCATCTCTCCTCATGCTATGGTTTCTACTTTATCCCCACCCTCTGAGGATTTTTTTTTCTAATGGCCAACCTTAGGATCCCCAGAACTTTAACAAATATCCTTATAATTTATCCCTTGAAAGCACTCTCTCTCTCCCCGCCAACTCCCTGCCACCACCCTATCCTTCTCCCCGCTGGCTGCTAGGCTCTTGGCCCTTCCCCCACAACCTCCCTTTCCTGTCCGACTACCTTGTCCTCTTTACATTCTCCCAATTCTCTTATATTTAACATGAGGAATGAGAAGTGGAAAAATGAAGAAAAGCAAAAAGAATAAAGTCTATCGTTCCTCCTCTGAACGTTTAAATTCCTTCCATCTTCTGCCGAATGAACTCTGAAAAGAAACACCAGACAACACTCAGTCTGAATGACCCTCCTTGATCTTCGCTCCCTCCCTCTTCCCCTAAAACACCATGGCAACTGCCACCTGAAAGAGGTTAGGCGGAAATCATCTAATAAGACCAGAGGTTGTTTGCCAAGGCTTTCTTATTTAGGAAAGTTTTGCAAAGGGCGCTTTACCCTAACTCTGTATTCTCTCACTTCCTTAATGCTAGCAAGACAAAGAACATGTGACAGTATATGTTATTATGAGATCCATAATTTTAATAAATGTTGACTTTGTAGATCTTCAAATTTTCTTTGCAATTTGTAATTTTAAGTTATCCTCCAGGTCTGCAGCCAGAAGGCAAGGCCCATAACAGAAGCAGAAATCACCAGGATGGCAATAAAGTATTAAATTGTGTGAAAAAAACATAGGCTGTCCAATCAGGCATTGCTTGCACAAATTTCAACCCTGCTCTTTATCAGCTACAAGACCTTGAGCTATTAAGCTATATTGCCTCTCTAAGCCTCAGTTTCCTTATTTGTAAATTGGGGTGTTCTCCATGCATGAGATGGGGACTATATAATGCTCCCTTTGCAAAATTATTTTAAAGATTTAATGAGATTATGTGTTCAAAGGGCAGGGTGCACAGAATGCACCACAGCTATGATTATTATCAACTGAAACAGTACATGTGTTTCTAGATTCCTAGTTCATTTCTCTTGCAATTAAATCAAGTCATGAGATCATAGGATTCTAACGCTTCAGAAGGTAGAGAAAATGCCTCCACAATACCTCCATTTCTGAAAACAAACTAGAAAAAGAAGAATAAGAGCAGAGTGTTTTCCTGAGAGAAAAGGCATTGAATGAAATGGCAAAAAGTTTTCCGGACTCCCTCATGACTATCATTTTATTTTTAGGGAAAAACCCCCTAGAAGCTTAGAAGCTTTTTTTTTTTTTTTTTTTTTTTTTTTTGAGACAGAGTCTCACTCTGTCGCCTAGGCTGGAGTGCAGTGGCACAATCTCGGCTCACTGCAGTCTCTGCCTCCTGGGTTCAAGTGATACTCCTGCCTCAGCCTCCCAAGTAGCTGGGATTACGGGCATGCGCCACCACGCCCAGCTAATCTTTGCATTTTTAGTAGAGATGGAGTTTCAACATGTTGGCCAGGCTGGTCTCGAACTCCTGACCTCAGATGATCTGCCCGCCTACACCTCCGAAAGTGCTAGGATTACAGGTGTGAGCCACTGCACCCGGTCAGAAGCATTTTTTAAAATTTCTTCTTCTTCTTCTTCTTCTTCTTATTTTTTTGAGGCAGAGTTTTGCTCTTGTTGCCCAGGCTGAAGTGCAATGTTGAGATCTCAGCTCACTGTGACCTCTGCCTCCCGGGTTCAAGCAATTCTCCTGCCTCAGCCTCCCAAGTAGCTGGGATTACAGATGCCCGCCACCACGCCCAGCTAATTTTTGTATTTTTAGTAGAGACGGGGTTTCACTATCTTGGCCAGGCTGATCTTGAACTCCTGACCTTGTGATCCACATGCCTTGGCCTCCCAGAGTGCTAGGATTACAAGCGTGAGCCACTGCGCCAGGCCAGGTGTATTCATCTTAACAACATCAAAACATTTGGCTAAAGGCAGTACACACATTTGTGAAGCATGTTATGTATTTGGTCCACAGGCAGCGCTTGGTTCATGGGTACCCAAAACCAGTCAAACGTAATTGTTTCCAATTTAACCCTGCAAAGGAATCATTCAAGAGCTTGTTTAAATATCTTAGGCTCCACCCCCAGAGATTCTGATTAAGTAAATCTGTGGGGGAGCCCAGGAATGTGAATTCTCCATAAATTTCCCATGTGATTGTGGTGTTTGGGAGTCACTAGACCAAAAGAGAGTAGAGAGCTCTGGCAATAAGCATTCGTGACTGGCTCCTCATCTTTCTCTTCCTGAGATGTCACTCCAATCACCTTCTCCTTGCTCCTCGCAGTTCCTGGTTTTAACTGGGGTGTTGGGCTGATACCACAAAACAGCATGTAGGAAACTCTGAGAGTCAAATACAATGACTAACATTTTTTATTTTATTTTACTGTTTTATTTATTTATTTATTTATTTATTTATTTATTTATTTATTTATTTTTTGAGACAGAGTCTCGCTCTCCCCGAGGCTGGAGTGCAGTGGCGCGATCTCGGCTCACTGCAAGCTCAGTCTCCCAGGTTCATGCCATTCTCCTGCCCCAGCCTCCCAAATAGCTGGGACTACAGGCACCCGCTACCATGCCCGGATAATTTTTTTGTATTTTTAGTACAGACGGGGTTTCACCATATTAGTCAGGATGGTCTCGATCTCCTGACCTCATGATCCACCCGCCTCGGCCTCCCAAAGTGCTGGGATTACAGGCGTGAGCCACCGCGCCCGGCTATTTCATTTTCTGAGACAGGTTCTCACTCCACCCAGGCTGGAGTGTACCAGTTTGATCACTGATCATGCATGGCTCATAGAAGCCTTGACCTCCTGGGCTCAGGTGATCCTCCCACCTCAACCTCCTGAGTAGCTGGGACTACTGGCATGTGCCACCACACCTGGCTAATTTTTAGTATGTTTTTGTAGTGACAGAGTTTTGCCATGTTGCCCAGGCTGGTCTCAAACTCCTAAACTCAAGTGATCCAGCCGCCTCAGCCTCCCAAAGTGCTGGGATTATAGACATAAGCCACTGCACCTGGCCAGCTTTCTTTTTTTTTTTTTTTTTTTTTTCTGAGACAGAGTCTTGCTCTGTCGCCCAGGCTGGAGTGCAGTGGTGTGATCTTGGCTCACTGCAGCCTCTGCCTCCTGGGTTCAAGCGATTCTTCTGCCTCAGCCTCCCAAGTGGCTGGGACTACAGTCACGCGCCACCACGCCCAGCTAATTTTTGTATTTTTAGTAAAGATGGGGTTTCACTGTATTGGCCAGGCTGGTCTCGAACTCCTGACCTCGTGATCCGCCCGCCTCAGCCTCCCAAAGTGCTGGCACTACAGGTGTGAACCACTGCCCCTGGCCAATTTTTTGTATTTTTAGTAGAGACGGGGTTTCACCATGTTGGCCGAGATGGTCTCGATCTCCTGACCTCTTGATTCGCCCACCTTGGCCTCCCACAGTGCTAGGATTACAGGTGTGAGCCACTGCACCCGGCCCAGCTTTCTTTAAAAAGCAACAGGAGCCGGGCACAGTGGCTCACGCCTGTAATCCTAGCACTCTGGGAGGCCAAGGCAGGTGGATCACCTGAGGTCAGGAGTTCGAGACCAGCCTGACCAACATGGAGAAACCCCATCTCTACTAAAAATACAAAATCAGCCAGGCATGGTGGCACATGCCTGTAATCCCAGCTACTCGGGAAGCTGAGGCAGGAGAATTGCTTGAACCCAGGACGCGAAGGTTGCAGTGAGCCGAGATCTCTCCATTGCACTCTAGCCTGGGCAACAAGAGCGAAACTCTGTCTCAAAAAAAAAAAAAAAAAAAAGCAACAAGATACCATCACATAGAAGAAGATGAGGGTAAAAAAATAAAAAGCAAAAACATATCTTTTTTTTTTTAAGGATTTAATTTTGACACCCAAATACCTTAACATTCATTTTAACTAATCCAGAGGCAACCTGTGCACACAAATGAAGGAAAGAGAGATTATGCACAAGTGGCCTGGCTTGAAAATTGGCTCCTTGATGAAAACACCTTAACAATGCTGTAAACGATTCCTGAAGATAGATAAATTATTAGACCAACATCCAATAGGGAAGCCAAAATGAGAAATGTTGATAAAATTAGAAAATATCATAAGAATCAACCACAAATCCAGAAAAAAGAGCCCATCTTCACCACCAGTTCCCCCAATCCAGAATATTACACACCCCTCCCCTCCCAACCACCCTAGAGCCTCTCTAGCTCTGGCTCTCATATATGGGAAGAAACTGGGGGTGGGGTGCCAAGATAAGTCCCTTCTTCCTATCGTTTATTATCTCCCATGCTCTCGAGTCCCTCTTCAGCTTCTTGGGAATGTAAGCCCTGAGTTTACAAGGTCAAAAGACCACGGAACATTTCCCAAAAATTAGATTACAAATTGAAAAAAGAAAAGTGGTGTTGTTATTTTTAATATTCTCTTCTAGTATGAAGTTTGAGGGTCTCTCTTCTATTTCTCTGTCTCCTTTCATTCTCTTGCTCTTTTTCTCTCCCTCCCTTCTTTTCCCTCTATCCCTCTCCTTCCCCTCCCCTCTCCACTTCACCACACACAGAAACCCCTTTTCAAAGGGGCTTTTTTCCAACTCAGTGAAGTAAAGTCTTTGCCCCTTTGTGGGGAAGGCTCATTAACATTCCCACAGCAGCATCTCTTCAAGGATTTTACTTTTGTAACTCTGTGGGGAGGTCAAGAGGCCACAGTGGAGAGGTAAAAGGAAAAAAAATGGTAAACTGGGGAGGGCGGAAGAAAGAAGAGGAGGAGAAAGAGTCCTTCCTTTCACAATGAGACCCACAAGAAGGAGGGGGAAAAATAGAAAAAGATGAAGACAGCCAAGATTCAGGAAAAAAGACAAATGTGGACCCTGAAATCTGCTCCCTTGGAGATTTCAGACTCCTGAGAAAAGCAGAAAGCTATTTTCCTTCTCTCCTTTCCTTTCCTGGAAGGAAATAAATGATGGAAACAGTGGTGTGAGAGGATGACAGGACTCGGTCTATTCCATGGAGGAATCAGAAGCTTTCCTAGGCTCAGTACCCCCATTTCTCCTACAATGGTCTAGTAATAAATAATGGCACCTGTCTACCACAGGGGAGTTAATAGGATGAATTACATAATGTCAGCAACAAGAGTCCCAAGGGTAGACTTGAGAAAGCCACCCAGGGCCCTGACACCAAAGGACTGGAAAAAAAAATGGAGATTCAGTGAACTCCAAAGCAAAGATGAGAGCATTTTCCAAAACTCTTCAGATGTAATGTGGATACCTGCTTCAATTATCACTGGCCGCACCCCCTGCCATCTGCTGTCTCCCTTTTCCTTTCTTAGTATTGCCAAACTAGCTTGAAATTGTGTAAGGGAAGAAATGCAAAAACCTTCAAATTTGCACCCAAACCTGTGAGTGAGCTTTCTTTTGCTTTTCTCTGAAGATAAAGCCATCAGAGATTTACATTACTAACCCTAAAAGGGGAAAATACTTCCCACTTTTCCAACTGATGGTGTTTCAGATGCTATCTCAGCCAGAAGAATAAAACAGAAATCATGCTAAAAGAAAGGGGCCCAGGCATTATTGCCAGAAGACAGGGCATATCCAGAATATTCTATGCCCAGTAGCTCAGTAGTACTCAAATATAGGTAGGAACATCACAGCCAGAAGTTAAAAATAAATGAATCACCCTCAGTGTACAGGCTAAGCAGGAGATACCTGGTTGTTGCCAAACAGTGTATTGTGGAGATGGAGGGATTCCTTTTTATTTATTTATTTATTTTTTTTTTTGAGACAGAGTCTTGCTCTGTCACACAGGCTGGACTGCAATGGTGCAATCTCGGCTCACTGCCACCGCTGCCTCCCAGGTTCAAGTGATTCTCCTGCCTCAGCCTTTGGAGTAGTTGGGATTACAGGTGCCCACCACTACGCCCAGCTAATTTTTGTATTTTTAGTAGAGACGGGGTTTCAACATGTTGGTCAGGCTGGTCTCGAACTCCTGACCTCAGGTGATCCGCCCGCCTTGGCCTCCCAAAGTGCTGGGATTACAAGCATGAGCCACCGTGCTCAGCCTAATTTTTGTGGTTTTAGTAGAGATGAGGTTTCACCATGTTGGCCAGGATGGTCTCCAGCTCTTGACCTCATGATCCGCCCACCTTAGCCTCCCAAAGTGCTGGGATTACAGGTGTGAGCCACCGTGCCCAGACATTGCTATTTTAAATGAGATTCCCTGAGATCAATCACTTTTGTTTTTCATGATAGCAGTTTGGTGGCATATTGTGTCTTTACTGATATAGAGGAAACAATGTTAGGCTACTGTCAGATGCACCTGGATTCCAGGCCTGTGTCTGATACATCACAGCTGTGCAACTTTGGAGAAGTTACTTAACCTCACTGGGCCTTTTGATTCATCTATAAAGGGACTCGGCTATAAATAGGAGTAGTAAAGCCTACTGTGTTCATCTCAGAGTTATAACATTCAAAACACGTTATAAATGAAAATATTCTATAAATTATAAAGAGCTATACATATATTACTCATAATCAGGACATATCAGAAGGTTCTTATTTCAGTTTATACCCTAAAAGCAGCTACATTATTAGAGGGGCATAGAAATATGACAGAACCAAAAAGCACAGTGAAGATCTTGGAAGAAGAGTTAGAAAAACAAGCCAGGGACAGTTTCTGAACAGACAGCACAGGGAGAGGCCCAGGGCCCTTGCAGGGAGGAGAGGGTTAAATCCTTTCCTCTGCAGTACAAAAGAAAAGAGTGTGCGGAAAGATTAGGATTTTTGCTTTTACAATGGGAGCTGCAGAAGCGTAGGGAAGAAGCTGAAGAAAAAAAGGGGGCGTCTCCCCTTTAAAGACTTGCAAAGATTGAGAGAGAAAGAGAGAGAGTCAAGAACAGAGAATCAGAGAGAGAGAGAGAGTCTGTCTGTCTCTGGGAAAGAAGAACATCTCTGCTTCACAGTGATTTGCGCTGGGGGAGAGGCATCAATTGGCTTCGGACCCAAGGGGGAGACGAGACCAGGTCACCCTGGTTAAGACCAAGTGAGCGTTGCCCCTCCCTCTCCCAACTCTCTACCCGGGAATGTCTCGGCGAAAGCAGCGGAAACCCCAACAGTTAATCTCGGACTGCGAAGGTCCCAGCGCGTCTGAGAACGGTGGGTGCCTGGGGAGGGGTGGGGGCCCCTAAGTCCAAGCCTGTGTGGGTCAGGCCAGGGCAAGGGGAGGGCACACGGGCCATGGGCGAAACCAGGCGGGGGCGGACTTGGTCACTGGGGGTTTGAAGGAGTTGAGATGCAGGGAGTAAGAGACGACCTGCGCTGGGGAGAAGCCCCGCTTGTTACTTGGGATTGATTCTGTTTGTGTTTTCCTTGTTTTTCTCTGGATGAAATGGAGTTTTCAAACTGGCTCTGTCTCCCCACCCAAGAGTTTTCTCCTCAGGTCTCCCTTTGCTCACTGGTCTTTGTGCCGTTGCTAAGTAACGTCCTCAGACCTGAAGACCGTCTCTTAGGGGTGGGATTTTCCCCCCTTTTCTTTCTGGAGAGTTGGGTTGCAAGAGAATGAATTGGATAAACGTGAAGGCTCCCCTGAGGGAGACGAGAAAAAAGTTTCTCATTGTTGGGCTGAACTGAGAGCCGATCAGAGCTCCCAGAGGGAGAGAGCTAAGGTCGGTCAGAATGCAGCCTGGTTTGGGGTGTGTATGCGTGTCACCTGGAGGACAGCTGAAGGCTAAGTCTGGATGAGGGGCTTAGGTTTGTGCTTCAAGGAAAGCAAAGCAAAAAAAAAAAAAAAAAAAAAAGAAGTGCAAGAAAATACACCTGTTACTACATGCATATCATTTTATGAGGATACCGTGTTTTTGAAGCAACAGGTGTCCCTTATGAGGGGGAAAAATTGTATGTATTCTTGTAACATTCCGTTAAGTGACAGGCAGACAGTAGAGCAAGCAGGGAATTGAAGAGTGAAATTGCTCAGTCTGAGAGACAGAAGCAAAATCAGGACAAAAACTTCAATTTCCTAATGCTCAGGGCTGGCTGGTGGTGCTCACTCCACTAAACCTGGGTTTTAAAAACTTGCCTGATTGTGAGTACATCTGAGCCAGGGTGTGGGAATCTATATATTTTGCAAGTGTCCAGGTAATTCTTAGGATCAAAGAAGTTTTGGACATACTTGTCAGTGGTATGGCTCCATATGTGCAGACTGAAAGTCTGGAAGTCCTGGCTCCAGACAGGCATACAGTTTAGCATACAGTTGATACACCCAACAGTATAGTATAGGATTAAGCACAAGGGTTCTGAAACCAGACTTTTAGACAAATCCCAGCTCCACCACTTGGTTAGCTATGTGACCTTGGCTGGTTTATTTTGCCTCTCTATGCTTCAGTTTCCTCATCTGTGAAATAAAGATGTGTATACTAGCTACCTCATTAGGTTGTTGTGAAAATCTAAATGAGTTAATATGTGTAAATCCCTTGGAAAAATACCTAGCATAAATAAGTGCTTAATATATGTAGTAAAGTACCCAGCATAAATAAGTGCTTAATATGTGTGAATATCGTTATTATCATTATATGTGAATGCAGTGACACTGCCTGCAAGTGCTGTAGTATGACCAAAACTCAGGAACCTCTTGGCAAACGTCAGCATTTCTTTTTTTTTCTTTTCTTTTTTTTGAGAGAGAGTCTCACTCTGTCGCCCAGGCTGGAGTGCAGTGGTGCAATCTTGGCTCACTGCCCGCTCCACCTCCCAGGTTCACGCCATTCTCCTGCCTCAGCCTCCCGAGTAGCTGGGACTATAGGCGCCCGCCACCACGCCCGGCTAATTTTTTGTATTTTTAGTAGAGACGGGGTTTCACCGTGTTAGCCAGGATGGTCTGGATCTCCTGACCTCGTAATCCGCCCGCCTTGGCCTCCCAAAGTGCTGGGATTACAGGCGTGAGCCACCGCGCCCGGCCATCAGCATTTCTTTATGAGACCTGTCATGAAAAGCTCTAAGAGACTGTATTGGTGGCGATTAAAATTATAGATTAAACTTGCCTTTCCACCTGTTAAAAAACAAAAACTTGAGGTCAAATCAGCGCTCCATGTGCTACAAAATAACCTTAACAGACATGTTTTGGGCAGAACGCATCCTCCCTGAAACACTGCTTTTCTGGGATCCTACTGTGCCCATAGTTAGAGGTTCTATGGTGATGGCATCCTTCCCTCCTGAGACACATTAGCCTTTCTTAATGCTGCTATAGGCCGGATGTTTCCTGCTTGTGCTCTACAGGAGACTTCCCCTAGAGCCTCAACTCCTCCCCAGAGTTGCCTCACAGTTCTGCTCTCCTGCTGGTTTGATTGTGGAACTATGCTGAACACCCCTCCAAACCCCCAAGAAGCATTCTCTCCTCTTTTTCCTATTTCTCCCATCTGCTCACCCATTCCCCATATCATAGCTGAGGAAAAATCTTCTGTGAGGGAGTCAAAAGCTATCTTTAGCGGCTGTCTTGAATGGATTTTCAAGCCCTTTAAGATATAGCTTCCACCTGGGGGCGTGGTAATGCTGCTACAAAGCCATCCCCATAGAAACAGTAAAGGTTTAAACCCAATGGCATCAACAAATTTTTGATGAAAATTTGCCTTTGAGCTATGAAAGGCAGAAACAAATGTAAGGAGCAAGGAAGCAGTAGCACCCTCTGTTAAGATCTACTGTAAGAAAGCCTAAGGATTTTCTCATCAGAATTCCCCTGGAGTGAAAGATCCTAGGCTACTTATGATCTGGATGTCATTGGGCCTCATCTGCAAAATGAGGTGGCTCTATTTGATCATATCTAAAATTCCTCCTGGATCTTATAAGCTTATAATATATAAATTTCACATTTTCTGGTTTTCTTTTAAATTAATAAATTTTCTTAATCATGAATGGGGCAGCATCCATTCTGCAAAACAGAATGAGAGCTCTCCTTTTCCCTAATTTTTTATAGACAGGGTTTCTATTCACTTATGTGATCTTCAGGCATCTGACTTCCTTCTACCCCAGAGCATGCTCCACAGTTAGGGAGGAAGGGCTCTTATTTAGGGGCACATGTATCCTTTGGTGTACCTGTGAAATTATGGATATCATCATGAGTATCAGAAGACATTTAGTCAGTAGTCTAGGGTGCCAGTAATGTTTCCAGGAGTCTTTTGCCTTCTTTTAAGCAATATGTGCCATATACAACATGCAAATGCTGAGCCTTTGTTACATATTTTAAAAGCCAAAATTCTGCAGTGACCTAAGACATCACCAAGAAACAGTCTGAAAAATCTGTTTTCCAGCCGTTTTTGCTCAGCTTCCCTAACCAGAGCATCAAAACCTAACAGAATAGTTATTGCATATAAGTGATGGGCAGGAAATACTCTATTCACTTAAAAACTCTAGAGAGGAAAAAAAAAAACCTTCTCTCTCCCCTACAGAGTCTAGAAATCTGGATTAGAGAACACAAAGGATGTGACTGGGGGAAAAATGCAAACCAGTACATCTGGGAAATAAAGGAAACGATCACAAACCCAGATATTTAGTGAGAAGGAGAAACCAGGACAGCAGCCAAACAGATCTAAAGGGAGAGAGGGGAGTACTTTAGATGGAAGTTGGCAGACAGCAAGAACAGCAAGAGGGGAAAGAAGGCAAAGGTAGAGTTTTGGGGGCTCTGTTTACATTTGGAAGTAGAGAGCCTCATCTCTCAGGTTATTGATCCCTGGGCCACTCAACCTAGGTATTCCCAGATCAGAAAAAACACATTTTGGAATAGAGACTATCTCAGTCCTGGTGTTACAGAGTACTAGATAAGAAAACAGAAAACTTGGTTTTCAATCTAGTGTGGACCTTGAAGCTATGTGACCTTGGGCACATGTGACCTTTCTTACCCCAGGGCTTCATTCAGCTTTTGACATTCAAATAATAACTAACACCCATGGCTAATATTTGTGGAGCATTCAGGTACTGTGCTAGGCCCTTTTTGCATTTCCTCTTTTTCCTCCCAACTCCGTTATTATTATTTTTTATTTATTTATTTATTTTATTTTTATTATTTTGAGATGGAGTCTCGCTGTGTCGCCCAGGCTGGAGTGCAGTGGTGCAATCTTGGCTCACTGCAAGCTCCGCCTCCCGGGTTCACGCCATTCTCCTGCCTCAGCCTCCCAAGTAGCTGGGACTACAGGCGCCCGCCACCACGCCTGGCTAATTTTTTATATTTTTAGTAGAGACATGGTTTCACTGTGTTAGCCAGGATGGTCTCGATCTCCTGACTTCGTGATCCGCCCACTTTGGCCTCCCAAAGTGCTGGGATTACAGGCGTGAGCCACCGCGCCCAGCCCCAACTCCCTTATTATTACAAAAAAAATTTTTTTCTTTTTTTGAGACCAAGTCCTACTCTGTTGCCCAGGCTGGAGTGCAGTGGCACGTCTCGGCTCAGTGAAACCTCCACCTCCAGGGTTCAAGAGATTCTCCTTCCTCAGCCTCCTGAACAGCTGGGATTACAGGTGCATGCCACCACACCTGGCTAAAATTTTTTTATTGTAGTAAAATATGTGTAATAAAATTTACCATTTTAACCATTTTTAAGTGTACAATTCAGTGGCATTAAGTACATTCACTATGTTATGTAACCATTACTGCTGTTTCAATATCTTTTTCATCATCAAACAGAAACTCTGTAACCGTTAAACAATAAATCCCCATTCTCCCATTCCCTCAGCCCCTGTTAGCCTCTACTCTGCTTTCTGTATGTGTGAACTTGCCAAATTTCATATTAATGGACTCATATAATGTTTGGGTACCTCATACTAATGGAATCATACAATATTTGTCCTTTTGTGTCTGCTTTATTGCACTTAGTATGTTTTCTCTTTTTTTCTCAAAGTCAAATTTGTCTGAAAGCATAATGTTTACAAAGTTCATTCATGTTGTAGCATGTATCAGAATTTCCTTCCTTTGTATGGCAGTACCCTCATTTTAAAGAAGAGAAATCAGCCGGGCACAGCAGCTCACGCCTGTAATCTCAGCACTTTGGGAGGCTGAGGTGGGCAAATCACTTGAGGTCAGGAGTTCAAGACCAGCTTGGCCAACAAGGTGAAACCTCGTCTCTACTAAAAATACAAAAATTAGCTGGGTGTGATGGTGCACACCTGTAATCCCAGCTACTTGGGAGGCTGAGGCAGGAAAATCGTTTGAACCCAGGAGGCGGAGATTGCAGTGAGCCGAGATCACGCCATTGCACTCCAGCCTGGGCGACCATTGCACTCCAGCCTGGGCAACAGAGCGAGACTCCGTCTCAAAAAAAAAAAAAAAAAAAAAAAAAGCTGGCCAGGTGCGGTGGCTTGTGCCTGTAATCCAGCACTTTGGGAGGCCGAGGTGGGCAGATCACCTGAGGTTGGGAGTTCGAGACCAGCCTGAGCAATATGAAGAAACCCCGTCTCTACTAAAAAAATACAAAATTAGCCGGGCGTGGTGGCACATGCCTGTAATCCCAGCTACTAGGGTGGGTGAGGCAGGAGAATCGCTTGAACCTGGGAGGCGGAGGTTGCGGTGAGCTAAGATCGCACCATTGCACTCCAGCCTGGGCAACAAGAGTGAAACTCTGTCCCCAAAAAAAATAAGAAAACAAACTCTGGGAGAGATTAAGAAATTTTCCCAAGATCACAAAGGTTAGAATGTTCTAGAGCTGGGACTTTAACTCAGGTCTGAATCACTGTGCACAATGACAATGAGAGTGTCAAATCTCTAAAGTCCCAGCTCCAAAATGGTATGAATTCCATGTTAAGTGTTGAGTCCTTTGAAGTCAAAGAAATTTTCATTAAAAGAACATTCTTATGTTTGATCTAAGATATTCCTGTTCTGGAAACAGATATCTTTTTCTCACTTAGCACCAGGTGTACCAATCATTGTGCCTGTTAGTCTACTGTGTTACATAGGCCATAGTTACATTAGTAGGTCTGGGTTGCAAAGGATTATTATGTGTCTACATTTAGGAAAGAGGAGTAAGGAGGAGAAGATGAGATATTTCCCTAAGAAGTAGTCAGTAGCAATAGTTACAGAATCAATTCGTAATTATGGAAGCTACCAATTAGCATTGTTCAGTGTCAATAATAAGTAAGTGGGCCAGAGGCAGTGGCTTACATCTGTACTCTCAGCACTTTGTGGGGACAAGGCAGGAGGATCCCTTGAGCCCAGGTATTCCAGACAGCCTGGGCAACATAGTGAAACCTCATCTCTACAGAAAAAAATATTTTAATTAGCTGGGCATGATTGTGCATGCCTGTAGTCCCAGCTATTCAGGAAGCTGAGGTGAGAGGATCACCTAAGCCTGGGAGGTAGAGTCTGCAGTGAGCTATGATTGTGCCACTGCACTCCAGCCTTAATGGGTGGATAATGCTTGAACTCTGTAGAACAAAGCCTTTCACCTTACAATTAGAAATATGGTGGCCGGGCACGATGGCTCACGCCTGTAATCCCAACACTTTGGGAGGCCGAGGTTGGCGGATCACCTGAGGTCGGGAGTTTGAGACCAGCCTGACCCACATGGAGAAACCCCATCTCTACTAAAAATACAAAATTAGTCGGGCTTGGTGGCACATGCCTATAATCCCAGCTACTTGGGAAGGCTGAGGCAGGAGAATCGCTTGAACCTGGGAGGTGGAGGTTGCGGTGAGCCGAGATCATGCCATTGCACTCCAGCCTGGGCAATGAGAGCAAAACTCCGTCTCAAAAAAAAAAAAAGAAAAGAAAAAAAAGAAATATGGCTCAAATATCAATTAAAAAAGAAAAAAATATGCTTCAAGATACCCATACCTGGGAAAGAAATGCAATCATTTAACTTACAGTAAGGTGTAAATTATATCAAATTCTATTCATGGAAGCAGATTTTTCACTGGGAAAGGATACAAGGAAGTTAATGTGTGGTTGTGGGCACTGTAGGGAGGGGACCTGATGGGAAGATTTAGCATTGAGAGTTCATTTTGTCTGTGTCCCAACTGTGGCCAAGTTTAGCTCAGGTAAGATTTGTGAGGAGCAGGGTGGAAGGTATGATGGAAAGGGCAGTCCTCCATGTGGGTCTCATCATTGTGTCACCATCTTTGTATTCTCATTGGAATCACCTGAGGAGCTTTATCAAACTAATGCCTGGATCCTATCCTCAGGGATTATGAATTAATTAGCCTGGGATGTGGCCTGGACATAGGGATTTTTTTTAAGTTTGGTTGGTTGGTTGCTTTTGCAGAGATGGGGGTCTCACTATGTTATGCAGGCTGGTCTCAAATTCCTGGCCTCAAGCAATCCTCCTGCCTTGGCCTCCAAAAGTGCTAGGATTATAGGCATGAGCTACCCACTGTGCTTAAACTTTCTTTTCTCTCTTTTTTTTTTCTTCTTTTTTTTTTGAGATTTTGAGATGGAGTCTCAAACCCTTGAGCTCAAGTGATCCTCCCGCCTCAGCCTCCAGAGTAGCTGGGACTCCAAGGAACAGACCACTGCACCTAAACATACAAATTTTAAAACTCTCTTCTGGTAATCCTAATGGGCAGCAAAATTTGAAAACCGCTGTTCAAATGTATCACCCTGCTACATACAACCCACCTATTTTTCTCTTTGTTCTCCCGAACAGTTCTCTCTGAAGCCTAAAGAAGCAATCTGATGGGACACTAGATTTAGAAGGGAAGCCACCTGGTTTCCCTTTTCTTTGTCATTTCAGCTCTCTATAAGTTTAAACAAGCTTGTCCAGGTCTTAGTCCCACCCCGGACTTCACATTTGACCGGAGATAGCTTACCTCACCTTATCTGCTATCTAGGGACACCATTACCAGTTTCGGTTATTCCTGCATTTGTGACTTCATTCATGTTTGTGTAAGAATCCTGCCCCCCTTTTCAGGATGTGCAGTGAGTGCAAAGTACTGAGAAATGGAGGGTTCCTCTTACAGGTGGCTGTTGATCCAGTCACCTTTCACCAGGGACTAAATTTACCTTAAAGAAGAGCTTAGATCGAATTACGCATCAGAAAGCACATTTCATTAATTGCAAGAAAGGGGACAGTGTTTCCCAGGAGAAGATGAAAAGAAAAGGATTTCTTTTCTTGTCAGAAGACTTGACAAAACAGCAACTGGATATCAAATGTTCAATGCTAATTAACAAATGCTCAGTAGAAAGCCTCCATCTGATTCCCTCTCCCTGACTAAGGCCAGGGAGCAAATGGCAGGTAGAAGCCACACAGGGCCCTTTCTCTAGCATTAGGGAAGCCATACAATGTTGATGTGCTTGAGAAAGCATTGGACAGGAGTCAAAATTCTGAATGCTTGCTTCACTGAATTACTGTGTGAACTTGGAAAAGTCACTTAACCTCTCCAAGCTTCAGTTTCCTTATCTGTAAAAATAAACCACATTGCACAAAACTGTGACTTGCCATAAACTGAAATAGAACCCCCCTCCCTCATTTGTAAGTCCAGGCCTGGAAACACAGAACCCGTCGATTTCAGAATTATGACTCACAATGCTAAGAGCCTTATTATCTGAAGTTTCAAAACATAATTCAGTAAACTGTTTTAAGTTTAAAAACACAGGCAAAATTTATGTTGAGAAGTAAAGTGGATGTTACTAATATTTTAAATAGATCGTTTCAGCTCCCCCACCCACTGCAATAAGACTTCCTACCTTTGAAATATGCCGCTGATATTAGCCAATATCTTACCTCAGAAATTAATAAGATTAACAAACAACATGGAAAACAGATCTAATTTTAGTATATGTGTATTTAAGGTTACTTCGATTATTTTGCTACTGACAATGTAAATTATCTCATTGATAAAATTCAGGACTCCCCAAACTTTAAAAATCTCACATGTACATATTAATTTTTTTAGACTTTTTTTTTTTTTTTTGAGACGGAGTTTCACTCTTGTTGCCCAGGCTGGAGTGCAATGCCACGATCTCAGCTCCCTGCAACCTCCACCTCCTGGGTTCAAGCCATTCTCCTGGCTCAGCCGTCCCAGTAGCTGTGATTAAAGGCGTGTACCACCATGCCCAGCTAATTTTTGTATTTTTAGTAGAGACAGGGTTTCAACATGTTGGCCATGCTGGTCTGGAACTTCTGACCTCTTGATCTGCCCACCTCCCAAAGTGCTGGGATTACAGTGAGCCACCGCGCCTGGCTTTTTTTTTTTTTTTTTTTTTAAAGTAATGGGGCCTCACTATGTTGCCGAAGCGGGAGGGCAGTGGTTATTCACAGGTGTGATCACAGCTCACTGCAGCCTCAAACTCCTGGACTAAAGCAATTCTCCTGCCTCAGCCTCCCAAGTAGCTGGGGCTACAAGTGTGCACCACCATACCTGATTTACACATTAATATTGTCCAATTTTTCAATTTTTTGTCCCCACAATATTTTTCTGAGTAAGATACTGCAGCTACAATATTACCACTTTATGAAGAGGGAAACGGTGGTATAACATGGTGTGACTGACCACCATGTCTCAGTTTCATCAGTGAGGCAAGAATAGAACTGGGATTAAAACAATTTAGGTTTACTGATGCCCAGGGAAAACACAAAACCAAGGACTTGTGGTCACTTCCTGCATGTAAGAGAAAGTATTTTAGGAAGTGGGAAGCACTTTAAGACTCATTTCATGGTAAAAAAGAGAATGCCAGAATACCTGGTCCAGGAGGCATTTTATTCTTACTTATCCAGTCTGAATAGGAGGCTGCCTCTGTGATGGTGAGCAGGTGTTAGCTATTTCTAAGCGTTCAAATCAGGCTGGGGCTGAAAGGGCTTTAGACACTGAGGGCTGCCTGGTAGCTCCTACCGCATTGTTTCAAGAGGGCTCCCCTCCCCCCAGGTTAGAGCTGGGTAGGCCTCCGTAGGCCTCTGCAGGCTAGCATCTCCCCAAACCCACTGTCTTTAATAGTGACGGTGTGAGGAATGTTGCAAGAGGAGAATAGAGGAGGAAGAGGGTACTAAATAGGAGATGGCTTATTAAATAAGCATGGACTCTATAAATTAGGTGTTGTGTAGGCTGGGCGATCTGCGGAGTAACCTGCATTCAGCTATTATTCAGGGGGAGGAGGGGCGGGGAGTGAAGGGGCTTAGTGTTCCGCAGAGAGTCCTGAAATGACTTCCTGGGAAATTCTACCTTGCAGCCGCCCACCCTGAGAAACTTCTTTTGTGGAGAGGGATGGGGGTAGGGTGGGAATGGAAGTGAGAAAGACGAGACAAAACTTCGAATATTTTGGGGTGTGTGTGCTGGTGAGGAGTGGATGTTCTGATCTCCCCCTCTTCTTCTGGCCCTCAGACCTCTGAGGAGATCAGACGACCCTCTCTGGAATCCACTTTTTCCAAGCTCAGCGGATCCTTTATCCAAAGAAAAATAAGAGAAGCCTATCGCCTTGCTCCATTGAGCAGGGCTACGTTTCCCACTGTGCCCCTAGAGCTTAGGAGGGGAGGGCGGGGGGAGGAGGGTAGGCCTGGGCAAAGGCATCTGCAGATGGGGGGAGCTGGCCAGGGACCGGGAAAGGTGGACCCCCGCAGTGCTTCACAGCACCTGTCACTGCGCCTCCGGAAACTCTCCCGAGCTCTGAGCTCCCGCCCCCACGCCCCCGCTAGCGCTCCCTTCTCCCGCCTCCTCTAGCTCCCGCCTCCCTCCCCAGCAGCTCCTCCCCATAAACTCCCCTCCTCATCAGCTCCTCCCAGATCTCCCCTCTCCCCGCTTTCTCACTCCAGCTTCTCCCCGCCTCCTCGCTCCCCTCCCCCTCCGCCGCTGCTCCCTGCCCCCGCCGCTGCCGATCTCCATCTCCGCAGTCTGGGCCGCTGGGTGCAGAGGCTGCCGCAGACCCAGCGGCCACCGCCGCCTCCCTCAATCCCAATATCCATTGTCTCCCACCCCACCTGGCCCTCCACTTCCCCCACAACCATGGCGCACGAATCCGGGAGGAGCTCTCGTCTCGGGGTGCCCTGCGGGGAGCCGGCAGAGCTCGGAGGTGCGGTAGGGTCGGTCGGGCTGGGCAGGGGTGGGGGCGGAGGGGGATGCGCAGGGGCGGCGAAGACTTTCGGTGGGCGGGAGAAAATGCATGATTCTCTGCGTAGGCCCCTGTCCCCACACCTATTCCGTGAACTCGCTTGTGGCCTGGGGAAGGGAGGGTGGCTGAGGAGGGGAGTAGCATGCTCTTGCCCCCCTCCCCTCCTCCCTCCCCACCCCCCTGCCCCATGCCGGGTTGTCTCCTGTCCACACTCATCAGGCCTGAGCTCTAGACTTCTGCATGGCCCTGATGGTGAGCTCATCTCCCCACCCCCAACTAGCGGTTACTGGCCTCCTTGTTAATTAGAGCCTCGGTATACCCAACTCAACTGCGCCACCCACGCTCTCTCTCCTTGTCTTCTCCCCAGGTGATGCTAGCGAGGAGGATCACCCCCAAGTCTGTGCCAAGTGCTGCGCACAATTCACTGACCCAACTGAATTCCTCGCCCACCAGAACGCATGTTCTACTGACCCTCCTGTAATGGTGATAATTGGGGGCCAGGAGAACCCCAACAACTCTTCGGCCTCCTCTGAACCCCGGCCTGAGGGTCACAATAATCCTCAGGTCATGGACACAGAGCATAGCAACCCCCCAGATTCTGGGTCCTCCGTGCCCACGGATCCCACCTGGGGCCCAGAGAGGAGAGGAGAGGAGTCTTCAGGGCATTTCCTGGTCGCTGCCACAGGTACAGCGGCTGGGGGAGGCGGGGGCCTGATCTTGGCCAGTCCCAAGCTGGGAGCAACCCCATTACCTCCAGAATCGACCCCTGCACCCCCTCCTCCTCCACCACCCCCTCCGCCCCCAGGGGTAGGCAGTGGCCACTTGAATATCCCCCTGATCTTGGAAGAGCTACGGGTGCTGCAGCAGCGGCAGATCCATCAGATGCAGATGACTGAGCAAATCTGCAGGCAGGTGCTGTTGCTTGGCTCCTTAGGCCAGACGGTGGGTGCCCCTGCCAGTCCCTCAGAGCTACCTGGGACAGGGACTGCCTCTTCCACCAAGCCCCTACTACCCCTCTTCAGCCCCATCAAGCCTGTCCAAACCAGCAAGACACTGGCATCTTCCTCCTCCTCCTCCTCTTCCTCTTCAGGGGCAGAAACGCCCAAGCAGGCCTTCTTCCACCTTTACCACCCACTGGGGTCACAGCATCCTTTCTCTGCTGGAGGGGTTGGGCGAAGCCACAAACCCACCCCTGCCCCTTCCCCAGCCTTGCCAGGCAGCACAGATCAGCTGATTGCCTCGCCTCATCTGGCATTCCCAAGCACCACGGGACTACTGGCAGCACAGTGTCTTGGGGCAGCCCGAGGCCTTGAGGCCACTGCCTCCCCAGGGCTCCTGAAGCCAAAGAATGGAAGTGGTGAGCTGAGCTACGGAGAAGTGATGGGTCCCTTGGAGAAGCCTGGTGGAAGGCACAAATGCCGCTTCTGTGCCAAAGTATTTGGCAGTGACAGTGCCCTGCAGATCCACCTTCGTTCCCACACGGGTGAGAGGCCCTATAAGTGCAATGTCTGTGGAAACCGTTTTACCACCCGTGGCAACCTCAAAGTGCATTTCCACCGGCATCGTGAGAAGTACCCACATGTGCAGATGAACCCACACCCAGTACCAGAGCACCTAGACTATGTCATTACCAGCAGTGGCTTGCCTTATGGTATGTCCGTGCCACCAGAGAAGGCCGAGGAGGAGGCAGCCACTCCAGGTGGAGGGGTTGAGCGCAAGCCTCTGGTGGCCTCCACAACAGCACTCAGTGCCACAGAGAGCCTGACTCTGCTCTCCACCAGTGCAGGCACAGCCACGGCTCCAGGACTCCCTGCTTTCAATAAGTTTGTGCTCATGAAAGCAGTGGAACCCAAGAATAAAGCTGATGAAAACACCCCCCCAGGGAGTGAGGGCTCAGCCATCAGTGGAGTGGCAGAAAGTAGCACGGCAACTCGCATGCAACTAAGTAAGTTGGTGACTTCACTACCAAGCTGGGCACTGCTTACCAACCACTTCAAGTCCACTGGCAGCTTCCCCTTCCCCTATGTGCTAGAGCCCTTGGGGGCCTCACCCTCTGAGACATCAAAGCTGCAGCAACTGGTAGAAAAGATTGACCGGCAAGGAGCTGTGGCAGTGACCTCAACTGCCTCAGGAGCCCCCACCACCTCTGCCCCTGCACCTTCATCCTCAGCCTCTTCTGGACCTAACCAGTGTGTCATCTGTCTCCGGGTGCTTAGCTGTCCTCGGGCCCTACGCCTTCATTATGGCCAACATGGAGGTGAGAGGCCCTTCAAATGCAAAGTGTGTGGCAGAGCCTTCTCCACCAGGGGTAATCTGCGTGCACATTTCGTGGGCCACAAGGCCAGTCCAGCTGCCCGGGCACAGAATTCCTGCCCCATCTGCCAGAAGAAGTTCACCAATGCTGTCACTCTGCAGCAGCATGTCCGGATGCACCTGGGGGGCCAGATCCCCAATGGTGGTACTGCACTCCCTGAAGGTGGAGGAGCTGCTCAGGAGAATGGCTCCGAGCAATCTACAGTCTCTGGGGCAGGGAGTTTCCCCCAGCAGCAGTCCCAGCAGCCATCACCGGAAGAGGAGTTGTCTGAGGAGGAGGAAGAGGAGGATGAGGAAGAAGAGGAAGATGTGACTGATGAAGATTCCCTGGCAGGGAGAGGCTCAGAGAGTGGAGGTGAGAAGGCAATATCAGTGAGAGGTGATTCAGAAGAGGCATCTGGGGCAGAGGAGGAGGTGGGGACAGTGGCGGCAGCAGCCACAGCTGGGAAGGAGATGGACAGTAATGAGAAAACTACTCAACAGTCTTCTTTGCCACCACCACCACCACCTGACAGCCTGGATCAGCCTCAGCCAATGGAGCAGGGAAGCAGTGATGTTTTAGGAGGCAAGGAAGAGGGGGGCAAACCGGAGAGAAGCTCAAGTCCGGCATCAGCACTCACCCCAGAAGGGGAAGGCACCAGCGTGACCTTGGTAGAGGAGCTGAGCCTGCAGGAGGCAATGAGAAAGGAGCCAGGAGAGAGCAGCAGCAGAAAGGCCTGCGAAGTGTGTGGCCAGGCCTTTCCCTCCCAGGCAGCTCTGGAGGAGCATCAGAAGACCCACCCCAAGGAGGGGCCGCTCTTCACTTGTGTTTTCTGCAGGCAGGGCTTTCTTGAGCGGGCTACCCTCAAGAAGCATATGCTACTGGCACACCACCAGGTACAGCCCTTTGCCCCCCATGGCCCTCAGAATATTGCTGCTCTTTCTCTAGTCCCTGGCTGTTCGCCTTCCATCACCTCCACAGGGCTCTCCCCCTTTCCCCGAAAAGATGACCCCACGATCCCATGAGCCTGTTTTTCTGTACCTGCTGCTCTTTGTCCCACAGAGCAGAAACAGCTTCACAAAAGGACCTCCCAGAGTTATGAGCCCTGATTTTGTCTTTTTCTCTAAGTTCTTAACATGTTATGTCCCTAGTGGCTTTTCTCTAGTCCCTGAGCTTGGAAATTACTGTGCTTACAAGGGGATGGCCCCCTAAGGAATTTTTCTTCCCTCCTCATTCTTTGTACCTGAGGAAAATAGATTCTCTGCAGCTTTCTCAAGGGGAACCCTCTCCAGCTTCCCTGGTGTGACCCTTCTTCCCCCTCCTCTTTCCTCTCCCTTTCCCTTTGGTAGGTGCACCTGAGCACCTACCTTTGGAATTGCAGCCTAGCCAAAAAGGGCTGGCAGCTGTCTCTGGAGGGCCCAGTGCCACTCCTCTGGGGTGACCTTTCTGCTCAGCTGGTGGGTATGGGTCCCCTATCTTTCTAGAACCAGTATGTGGCATTCCTGTCAAGTGGCCTGCCCATGAAGCCCTGGAATTCCAGCTCCACCTCCACTACCACTCCAAGCCTGGCCCCACCAGTGCTGTTTGGCCTAGGAACTGTGGCTGGGAAGGTGCCTCCAACAATGGGATCCAGGGAAGCCAAGGAGAAGACAGCCCCCCTCCTATTTCAGCCTCCTGCACCCAAGGCACTGCCTGAGAAGCCCATCATAGACAAGAAGTAGCAAACTGTACATTCCTTCTCCCTCCCCCTGCTCCAGAAGGTGCCGGTACTGAAGATGCTCCAGTAATTGGTGACCCAACCCTAGGAAGTAGGGAGAAATGAAGGAAGGGCATAGGAAAATTTTCCCAGTAAATCCCCTGATGGTCACATTAAGGTAAAGGTGTTGGCTGGTCAGTGTGCCAAGACCTCTCCAGCTTCTCATTCATGATGACCTCTCAAAGTTGGGAAACAAGCTGATTTCTTGCCAAGAGGTCTCCCAGGAGATATTTGGGAAATGTGAAGTTCGTATCTTTAAGGAGCATTTTTGGTCAGCATGGTTGATGAACTAATGATGAGAGAGTTAAGGAATGTTGCTAGAACATAGGGCTTGCTGGTACCTATGTGACTAAGAAAGGGACATGATGTAAGGGAAAAGGCCTCAAATTCTTGTGAATGTGGACATTCTCGTTAATATTCTTTTGGGCTAATAGTGACATAGTGTGCAGAGGTGTACCAGGGATCATGGGGGATTTCCTAGCACTAGTATGCTTCTAGTTTTAGATAACTCCCTCCTTTATTCCCTGGCCCCTTGTATTTTCCTTATCTCCCTCTTTCAAGACCCCTACCCATTTTGCCTATCCGTAGGCTGGGGCTTGTGTCTTTGTCATTGTCTGGTTCTTAAGAGTCCCAGACTTTGGGAGACCAGCTCCAGGTGGCGTCCTCCCTGCCTCTCCGTCTTGTAATGAGTTGTAGTATTTACTCTTAACATAGGATCATTTGGAACAGGAGTTCTGAGGAGGAGAGAGTGAGGGTTTTGCTATTGACTGACTTGAACGATGGCTTCTCCTCAAGCTGTAGGCTCCAGAGCTTCCTAACCTAGTAAAATGTCAAGAACAGACGGGAGATATTAGTGTCTTTCCCTCTATCATTAAAGGTGTTTTAACCAAATATTTATGTGTTTCTCCTTATTTCATGATTACATAGCCAGCTGGGGTGTGATATGGGCATTCCCCAACATTGAGATTCCCTTCCCACCTACATCTCCTGCCAAAGCTGAACATATGGTGTTGAAATATTTACTTTATTCAGCCTTGTCCTAAGACAACCTTCAGTTAATGTAACTTCTCTGTGGAAATTGTTCCCTGTGGAGTTTGCATTTCCAAAAGGTAGGCATTTGCCCACTGTGTCTAGTCATTGTCTAGATTTTCTCTACCTAGAACCTTCCACCACCAGGCTTTTCTGTGGGTTTTGTTTGGAGGTTGGAAACTGTTTCTTTTCAGTCTTTCTCAAACCACAGATCAGCCTTCTGACATCAGCGAATCTGTAGAACCAAGGTGAATTAAACTTTATGATCCTTGAGATCTGATGTCATAATCAGAAAGAAAAAAATGTAATTCAACCCTAATAATTTCTACCAACAAGACAAAGGAGGATTCTTATCATTAGGAATTCAGAGGAAGCACATAGGGGTGGGGTCAAATAAAACACATATATTTTTTTTTCCCTGTCACAATGGCTCACGTCTGTAACTTCAACAGTTTGGGAGGTCAAGACAGGCCTATAGCTTGAGCCCAGGAGTTTGAGACCAGCCTGGGCAACATGGCAAAACACTGCCTCTTCCAAAAATACAAAAAATTAGCTGGATGTGGTGGTGCACACCTATGGTCCCAGCTAATCAGGAGTCTGAGGTGGGAGGATTACCTGAGTCCGAGGAGACTGATTTGTAAGATTATAATATCATTGGCTCAGTGCTAAAGGGATGGAACTGGTAAAATGATTTGCCCAAAGTCACTCAGTGGCAAAGTTGGATTAAGAACCCAGGTAGGGCCAGCCACAGTGATTCACGCCTATAATACCAGCACTTTGGAAGGCCAACGAGGGTGGGATTGCTGGAGCCCAGGAGTTCAAGACACGCCTGGAAAACAAAGTGAGACCCTGTCTCTGCAAAAAATAATTAGCTGGCGGGGCACGGTGGCTCACGCCAGTAATCCCTGCACTTTGGGAGGCTGAAGCGGGTGGATCACCTGAGGTCAGGAGTTCGAGACCAGCCTGGCCAACATGATGAAGCCCCGTCTCCACTAAAAATACAAAAAATTAGCTGGGCATGGTGGTGCACGCCTGTAATCCCAGCTATTCGGGAGGCTGAGGCAGGAGAATTGCTTGAACCCAGGAGGCAGAGGTTGCCGAGAGCCAAGATCATGCCACTGCACTCCAGCCTAGGCAACAAGAGTAAAACTCTGTCTCAAAAAATATAATAATTAGCTGAGCATGGTGGCAAGCGCCTGTAGTCCCAGCTACTCAAGAGGCTGAAGTGGGAGATGAAGGCTGCAATGAGCTATGATAGCACCACTGCACTCCAGCCTGGGTGACAGAGTGAGACCCTGTCTCAAACAAAAATAGAACCCAGGTAGGCAGAATCCCAGTCGTTGCACTATTTTCACTGATCAGAGATGGCACTTGCTCCCTGCTACATCATTTAAGACTCTGGATGTGAGGCTGCCTGTAAGAAGGGAAAGAGGTGAGTAAACCTATTCCTTGTTGGGGGGTGTGGGGGAACAGAGTCTTAACTCTGTCACCAAGGCTGGGGTACAGTGGTGCAATCACAGCTCACTGCAGCCTCAACTTCACAGGCTCAGATGATTCTCCCATCTCAGCCTCCAGGGAGCTGAGACTATAGGTGTGCCCCACCACACCTGGCTAATTTTTTGTATTTTCCGTAGACACAAGGTTTCACCACGTTGGCCAGGCTGGTCTCCAACTCCTGGGCTCAAGTGATCTGCTGCCTCGGCTTCTCAAAGTGCTGGGATTACAGTCATGAGCCACCATGCCCAGTATAAACCTATACTTAATTTAAGATAAAGAACCAATGTTTAATTCTAGTTGCCCCCACCAGAGCAGTACAAGTCCCCTTTAAAATGTAACTGATAAATAGGAACACATGGGAATCTTTACTTTCTGGCAAGGCTTTGTAGATCTGCTTTTTCTCTCAGCCTGTGGAAGGAGGTGGGTCACCAATCATTCCATCCCCTTAACCTCTCCCACCCCCACTGGACACAGATAATGCCATTTAACTAATTAAACCAGACTTGCCCTCTCTTTAGGTGCCAGTTCCCATTATGGTAACAGCTGTCAGTGAGGCTTTTATTGATGGATACTTCCCTGGGCAGGCCAGCACTAAGCCTGAATCCCCACCCCCCTTTTTCACAGCTCTACTTTCTTTTCTTTCTGCCTCCTTTTCATTCTTTTCTCTCGCCTGTCCTGCTTTTTCTCCTTTCATTGACCTCCTCTTATTTGATAGCTTTTATTTCTATTTCTTTTCTCCCTTCATCCCTAATTTATTGTTTCTCTTCTTAGAGCCTTTAATTTCTTCCTTCTTATAACTGACCCTATCTCTACGCTCAGCCCCACCATTTCCCACTTTCAGTAGCTTTTTGCTGGACAGTCTTTTTGGAAGTTGAATTAAGTCTAACCTGCAGGAATGAATATGTAAATAAATGCAGCTTGCAAAACACTTATTTTCCATGAAACAGAGGATCTAGTTCAAATTGGATGAATAAAGTCATTGCTATTATAAGAAGCAAGAGATAGCTTCTTTGCTCATTCAGTTGACTTTTGAGGTTTTACTTTGTTTCAGAGACCAAGAGTTCTCAATTCCCAGTCAAAATGATTTTTAGGCTGGGCACGGTGGCTCACACCTGTAATCCTAGCACTTTGGGAGGCCGAGGCGGGCGGATCACCTGAGGTCAGGAGTTCGAGACCAGGCTGGCCAACATGGTGAAACCCCATGTCTACGAAAAATACAAAAATCAGCCAGGTGGTAGTGGCCTGTAATCCCAGCTACTCAGGAGGCTGAGGTAGGAGAATTGCCTGAATTACTTGAATTGCTTGGACCTGGGAGGCGAAGGTTGCAGTGAACCAAGATCGTGCCACTGCACTCCTGCCTGGGTGACAGAGGGAGACTCTGTCTCAAAAAAAAAAAAAAATTAAAAAAGAGACCATGTGTTGGTTAGGTGCAAAGGTAAATACTGTTATGCCTCGCTTAATGACCAGGACACATTCCAAGAAATGTATCATTAGGCAATTTTGTTGTTGTGCAAACCTCATAGAATGTATTTACACCAACCAAGATGGTATAGCCTACTGCAAACCTAGATTATATGTTATAGCCTATTGTTCCTAGGCAACAAACCTGTACAGCATATTACTGTACTAAATACTGTAGGCTATTGTAGCACAATGGTATTTGTGTATCTAGACATACAAAAGGTATAGTAAAAATACAATAATACAAATAATAAAAAACACAATAAAAAAAGATACACCTATATAGGGCACTTTCCATGAATGGAGTTTGCAGGACTGGAAGTTGCTGTGGGTGGGTTAGTGAGTGCATGGTAAGTGAATGTGAAGGTCTAGGACATTACTGTAAACTACTGTAAACTTTATAAACACTGTATGCCTAGACTACACTAAATTTATTTAAAATGAAGTAACTGTGCTACAACATTATGGCAACTACAACGTCACTAGGTGATAGGAATTTTTCAGCTCCATTATGATCTTATGGAACCATTGTTGTGCACATGGTCCATAGTTGACCAAATCATCATTATGTGATGTTTGACTGTAAGAGAAACTTCTGCCCTTAGGGGAGCTCAGTCTCAGCGGGAAAATGTAAACAGATACTTTTTTTTTTTAAGAGACAGGGTCTCAGTTTTGTACATGCTGGACTCCAACTCCTTGGCTTAACTGATCTTCCCATCTCAGCCTCCTGGGACTACAGGCACATACCATATTGCCTAGCTTTAAACAAATACTTTTATTTGGGGGTAACAGGAACTATGACAGATAATGGACAATGTCCTGTGGAATCAGAGAGGGAATTCAAACTTGTAATTCAAAAATGGAGAAGGGAAAGGGAGCATCCAATTCTCTTGAATTCAGCTTTCACAATAACCACTCTCAAGTATATTAACTCAACCTATACAACTTAGGAACCAATGCAGTTGCCATTTAAGAACCTATATAAGGCCGGGCGCTGTGGCTCACGCCTGTAATCCCAGCACTTTGGGAGGCCGAGGCAGGTGGATCACCTGAGGTCAGGAGTTCGAGACCAACTTGGGCAATGTGGTGAAACCCCATCTCTACTAAAAATACAAAATTAGCTGGGCGTGGTGGCAGTGGCCTGTAATCCCAGCTACTTGGGGGGCTGAGGCAGGAGAATCACTTGAACCCAGGAGAAGGTTGCGGTGAGCTGAGATCATGCCATTGCACTACAGTCTGGGCAACAAGAGCAAAACTTCGTCTCAAAAATAAATAAATATTAGCCAAGTGTGGTGGCAGGCACCTGTAATCCAGCTACTCAGAAGGCTGAGGCAAGAGAATGACTTGAACTCGGGAGGTGGAGGTTGCAGTGAGCCGAGATCGCGCCACTGCACTCCAGCCTGGGAGACAGAGCAAGACTCCATCTCAAAAAAAAAAAAAAAAAAAAAAAAAAACCTGTATAAGATCCATCACACTCTGTTTGGCAGACACAGAGATGGGCTGCTTTTGAGATGTTCCTTCAAGAAAGAACTGGCTACCAAGTGCAAGGAGCCTGGTTAGCTGACAACCTCCAGCTGTACTGCTCTTCTCCAATCCTTGGCCCAAAACTGAGCAAGGTACAAGGGCTTAGCCATTGGAACATAGGACTCTAATGAACAATATTTGCTCTGGAACTTCCCACTGGACTGGCAGAGACTTCATCAGGTCTGCATTGTGGTCTGACAGCTCTCCCTAATCAACTCCACTCCCCATTTCCCCCACTGTCTTTCCTTATACCAGTTCTGTCCCAGCATCTGCTTCTCAGGGAATTCAACCTGTGTCACCCCTGAATAAGGCGCAGAATTTATTGGCACATTCTCGTCTCTCAGAAACTCCTGCACCTGTAACTTTGGTTATCATCCCTGGAACTTCTTAGTCAATCAACAAACACTTGTCTTCTGATCCTTAAAACAGATTTCACTAGTCTTATTCTCAATTAGACCCAACTTTGACTTCCCTTTATATTTCCTTTTCTAACATTTAATAACAGTAGGTTGACTAACCCTAGTGGGCATTCTGTTTTTAGTCAGATATGAACAAGACTTGAGGGAAAAAACATTCAGCCAAAGAATCAAGTAAAAAGCGAAGGGTTGGGCATGATGGCTCACACCTGTAATCCCAGCACTTTGGGAGGCCAAGGCGGGTGGATCACGAGGTCAGGAGTTTGGGACCAGCCTGGCCAACATAGTGAAATCCTGTCTCTACTAAAAATACAATTAGCCGGACATGGTGGTACATGCCTGTAGTCCCAGCTTCTCGGGAGGCTGAGGCAGGAGAATTGCTTGAACCCGGGAGGGGGAGTTGTGGTGAGCTGAGATCGTGCCACTGTACTCCAGCCTGGGTAACAGAGCAAGGCTCCATCTAAAAAAAAAAAAAAAAAAAAAAAAAAAGTGAAGTATACAGTTAGTACTATGTTTGAGATGGGGTCTCGGTATGTTGCCTAGGATGGTCTTGAACTCCTGAGTTCAAGGAATCCTCCCACCTCAGCCTCCAAAGCAGCTGGGATTACAGGCACATACCACAGCACACAGCCAATTAATGTCTTCTTTTTTTTTTTTGAGACAGAGTCTTGCTCTGTCACCCGGGCTGGAGTGCAATGGCACTGTCTCAGCTCACCACAATCTCTGCCTCCTGGGTTCAAGCGATTCTCCTGCCTCAACCTCTCAAGTAGCTGAAACTACAGGCACGTGCCACCACACCTGGCTAATTTTTGTATTTTTAGTAGAGATGGGGTTTCACTATGTTGGCCAGGCTGGCCTCGAACTCCTGACTTCATGATCTGCCCACCTTGGCCCCCCAAAGTGCTGGGATTACACGTGTGAGCCACCACACCCAGCCTAGTGTCTTAATACTTACGTATTTGCTTATGATTCCATGGAGTGCCTGGTAGGATGGCTTGTCTACGTTCCATGTGGTGAGGACTGGGCTCACTCATGCAGCTTTCATCTGGACTGGAGAAGCCAAGATGGCCTCAACTTCTGGCTACTCAGATGGCTGGCTGGAATGCTGAATCCTCTCTCCTTACCATCCTTCATCCTCCAGGGTCTCTCTTTTTAAGTGGTCTATCAGGGTGACTGGACTTCCATGAAGGCCCAGGGTTCCAAGAGGGCAAAAACAGAAGCCGTGGCAGCACATTTGGAGGTCCCTCAGATCTGTCTCTTGCTTCAACAGTGTTTAGATGGAACAGACCCAGGGACTCTCTCTCAAAAATTAGAAACAAAACAAAACCAAATCCCGAAAGCTGTAATGCCTTTTAAGGTCTAGACCTCTTAAGGTCTAGAACTCAGGGAATATCACTTCTGCCACATTCTTTTGGTGAAAGCTAGTCAGAAGCCTAGCTCAGATTCAAGAGGAGGGGGAGTAAGCTTTACTTATTGATTGAAAGGGGGCAAAGTCACACTGCCTAAGGGCATGTGGGTGAGAGGCATTGTTGTGGCCAACACTGGAAGCAATCTACCATAGCAGATATGAGGAAAAGTTGAGAAGTGTAATGCATGCAGCACCCATCTGCTCAAAATTAGGCTTACACTCTGTTTTGACTAGAAGAATTCTGCATTTTTCCCTCCTCCTCCTCCTCCTCCTTCTCCTCTGTGTACTGCTGAGGGCTACGCGCTGACAAGAAAGCAATGTCTTTCTTTTGAGCAGCAAACTGGTCAAGAGGAGTCTAAAAAGAATCTCTCTACAAGAAGATCATGCTAAGAGGCCTTCCTGTACTTCTAAAATTTGCCCAATATGCCACTGTAATAATTTACCCAGAATTAATGTGAAAGCAAAAACTTCTGGGAGCTGCCCTTGATTTGATTGACTTTCAGGAGTACTTGTGCTACTTCTTTGCACCACTGCCCTCCAGCAGTGAAAGAGTGAGGCTTGTCTCAATAAAACAAAAACAAAAAAACAAAGTTACACATCCCAATAGATAGTGTAAATTCCCTAAAAGTAAATTAAGTTCAGAAAATGAGATGGAAATGAGTATTTTGATCACTACTAAATCTCCATAGTATCTAACACATAGTAAACACTCAATACTTACTGAATGGATGAAAGTCATATTACAATACACATACATCTTTCAAGAGCTGCCTTCATATTCACCCCTTCCTGTTCATTACTGTTCATAACCAGCTTTTAGTTACAGTTCTTCTCATCAGACACTTAGTTACAATGGACTACTAACCATCTTTGTCCTCTCCAAAATCTCCTTCCTCCTCACCTCAATTTATCTAGAACAGCAAATCAATTTTGAAACATTCCTATTTACAAACCCTAAGTGTTTCCTATTGTATTCTGAATAAATTGCCAACTCTTTACTCAGGTACCATGTACCTTCTACAATCTGGCCTCAAATTTGGAAATCTAAAATTTCTCCCAATATTCCCAAATATAAATCTTTATGTTCTGGCGAACTAGTCCAGATTGGCATAACACACATCATGCTTTCCCACCTCTAGTCTAGACCTTTGCCTTTATCATATTCCAGACCTGGATTTCCCTCCTATACCTTCACCTACTGAAACCTTAGTGGTCATTTCAAGCCTGAACCTTGATTCCAGCTTCTTTCCAATGCCTTCTTGGGTCATTAAACTTGGAGTCCTCCTCTTCTTTGAAATCACGTTTTTTTTTTCCTGTTTTTTTGTTTCGTTTTGTTTTTGTTTTTTAAAAAGTCTATGCCCATGCTACCTCATGCTGTGAAGATGGTTCAGTATTAATAAACTGGCTCACAGCTCCTTGACCAGATTATAAACTCTTTGAAAACAGGAGCCACGCCAGTCAAACTATTTTTTGTATTTTTTGGACAACAGCGTATGGCATCATGTAGACATTGGATAAGTCAGTGATTCCTGAAATGTTTCCATTCAGGGAGCTCCATTAAACAAAACAAAACAAACAAACAAAAGGCCAAGCCGGTGGCTCACGCCTGTAATTCCAGCACGTTGGAAAGCCAACGCAGGCTGATGAGCTAAGGTCAGGAGTTCAAGACCAGCCCGGCCAACATGGTGAAACCCCATCTCTATTAAAAATACAAAATTAACTGGGCATGGTGGCAGGTCCCTGTAATACCTGCTACTAGGTAGGCTGAGGCAGCTAGAATCCGGGAGGCGGAGGTTGCAGTGAGCTGAGATCACACCACTGCACACCAGCCTGTGCAGTAAGAATGAAACTCTGTGTCAGGCCGGGCTCGGTGGCTCACGCCTGTAATCCCAGCACTTTGGGAGGCTGAGGCGGGGTCAGATCGTGGGGGCAGATCACGAGGTCAGGAGTTCGAGACCAGCCTGGCCAACATAGTGAAACCCCGTCTCTACTAAAAATACAAAAATTAGCCAGGTGTGGTGGCACGCGCCTGTAATCCCAGCAACTCGGGAGGCTGAGGCAGGAGAATCGCTTGAACCCAGGAGGCGGAGGTTGCAGTGAGCTGAGACCACGCCATTGCACTCCAGCCTGGGTGACAGAGTGAGTGAGACTCCATCTCAAAAAAAAAAAAAAAAAATGAAAATGTGTCAAAAAAAGAAAGAAAAAAAGGATTGTAGGAAAAAACACCACCAACAACCTTGTATTTAAGTTTACTACACATACAGAAAAGTGCACATACCAAAATGTTCAGCTCAATTACATTTCACAAACTGAACACACTCATGCAGGTAGCTCTCATAACAAAAAACACAACGCAACCAGGACCTCAAAGCCCTCTTAGTGTCGGAACCCGATTTTAATAGATTACACGTACTTTGTAAATTTAGCCTAAGAGAGAGATCATGTATTTGAAGACCTCTCGGATTTTTCCTTCATCAGCCCTCCCCACTTCCCCACGCCTCGTCCACACAAAGAAGCATGCCCGCACCCACCACCGCCCCCTCCTCACCTCAGACTGGGGACCACCGTTGTGTTTTTTATTTTTTTATTTTTTTGTAAATGAACGCATGGAAACAAACCAACACCACCTTCAGTGGAAAAGGTATGTTAGTACCAAACTGTCAAAAGGAACTAGTGATCCTTCATCTTAAAAATCTGTACTATGGCCGGGTGTGGTGGCTCACGCCTGTAATCCTAGCACTTTGGGAGGCCGAGGAGGGCGGATCACGAGGTGAGGAGTTCGAGACTGGCCTGGCCAACACAGTGAAACCCCGTCTCTACTAAAAATACAAAAAATTAGCCGGGCGTGGTGGCGGGCGCCTGTAATTCCAGCTACTCGGGAGGCTGAGGCAGGATAATCACTTGAACCCGGGAGGTGGAGGTTGCGGTGAGCCGAGGTCGCGCCATTGCACTCCAGCCAGGGCGACAGAGTGAAACTCCGTCTCAAAAAAAAAAAGAAAAAAACCCCAAAAACTGTACTATATGGTGTTGCTCTCTACGAGTGCTACTTTAACACAGGTCAACTCTCAGGACCCCTCTCTGAATATTCAACATGGCCGCATGCGCGTCTATAAGCAACATGGCCGCTCTGCCAGTCACCAACATGGCAACCACAGCCTCACTGTGTCCGGAAGCATGAGAGAGCGGGTATAAGGACTATACCGGCCGCTCTGCCAACACCTAACGTGGCTCTTTATAGCTTCCAAGAAAGCGCGACACCGGAAATGACTTTTCTGTCTTGCTCATCTCCAGGGGTCATTTTCCGGTTAGCCTTCGGGGTGTCCGCGTGAGAATTGGCTATATCCTGGAGCGAGTGCTGGGAGGTGCTAGTCCGCCGCGCCTTATTCGAGAGGTGTCAGGGCTGGGATACTAGGATGTCGGACACGTGGAGCTCTATCCAGGCCCACAAGAAGCAGCTGGACTCTCTGCGGGAGAGGCTGCAGCGGAGGCGGAAGCAGGACTCGGGGCACTTGGGTGAGGCACTGGGCTGTTGGGACCGAGGCTCAACCGGGGAGGACGGGCGGGATCCCTAGAGAAAAAGCTCCAGAGTCACTGCCCTTTACCAAACGGCCATTTCTATAAAGCCTCCTACATTGGTACTCCCTCTCCACCTTCAGCAGCAGACCTTCGCCCTTCTGCAAGTAGTTCGCGGTTCCTCCTCACGCTGGGCCTCGGTTCTTCCAGCTCACTTTTACCGGACGGACGCTTGAGCCCCACCCTCGTCCGCCTTGCCCACTCCTCTTCAGACTGCGAGGACGTCGCCTTTGTGAGGCTGCTCAGCCCCCTATCCCGCGAAGCAGCAAGAACCCCTTTTTGTTGCTGCTTTGGCGCTTTGTTCCCTCAGTTATAACGACTGTTTTGTAGTGGTCATTTCTTGGCAGCTGTGGGTACAGTAAGCGAGGAATGAACCTTTATATCTGCAGTGCCCAATTTAGTGGCCCGTACAGAGTGGCACTGGGTGTTTCTGAATGAGTACCCCTACCGGCATTGACTTAGCCATTTACATACCTAGCAGGAATCTGAAAACATTTGTGTTTGGTTTCCAAACTTTTTCTCTTCTCCTGTTGCCCCCGTGTCACGATCATAAAACTTGAAGGAAATTTAAAAGATTAAATTCACTGTTATCCACTCCCTACCCTCAGGACAAACTCTGAATTATTTAAGGCAAACTAGTAACAAAGCTCTGCAAAAATAGTGACTCAGTATCACCCTTGTGGTAGATTGTTCCAATATTTGTCAGTATCTTCAACTGCATCTCTAAATCTTGTCTAGATCATGTTAGGTTCATGTGCTCGTATTCTGGCCCCTAGAAATAGAAGATGCACTGGCAGCATCCTCCCACCTAATTAATTACCTTTCTTGAGTATCTACAGTGTTCATGGGTCTCATTAGACAAAAATAAGGAAGAAATTGCCCCTGTCCTCAAGAAGTTTAAAAAGCATAGGATTCAAGGGTAGATGCTTACAAAAAGTGAGGAATATGATAAGATATATGTACGAAACCAAATGAATCTACAGTCTGTACAATGAAGAGAAGTAACAAGAGCTGGTGTAGGTAGTGAAGCCGTCAAAACCATCATAGTGGAATTGGCACTTGAATTTGGCCTTTATTGGCTATATAGAACCTAGATAATTAAAGAGGTAAGAGGGGAGAATAGTGGAGTAAGAAGTGCAAGTCATATGATCAGGCAATAATTAGTAGTCAAGTCTCAGAGTAGTTCCTGAATTACCTAAGAGGGATAATTTTTTTTCCCTTGCTCTAGAAACTTCATTGATTTATTTATAGATACAATTTTTTGTTTTGTTATGTTTTTTCCCCTATTCTTTGGTTTCCTGTTTTGAAACTTTTTAAAAATGTGCGTAAATGATGCCAACGACTTTTTTTGCTTTTGTTTTTGAGATAGCGTCTCTCACCGTTGCCCAGGCTGGAGTGTAGCAGTCCTCCCGGCTCATCCTCCTGAGTAGCTAGGACTACAGGTGCATGCCACCATGCCTGGCTAATTTTTAACTTTTTAATAGAGATAAGGTCTCATTATGTTGCCCACATTTGTCTTGAACACCTGGGCTCAAGCTGTCCTCTTGCCTAAGCCTCCCAAAGTGTTTGAATTACAGGTGAGAGCCACCATATCCAGCCTATTTAATTTTCCTGTGGAGTCTTTTCCCATTCAGCAATGGCAGTTGCAAAAGGGGACCTGAGGATCAGGCAGTTGTTTGTTTCAACAAAGTGGTCTGCAAAATTATTTAGTTAGTTAGTTAGAGACAGGGTCTCCCTCTGTCACCCAGGCTGGAGTGCTGTGGCATGATCATGGCTCACTGCTGCCTTGACTTCCCGGGCTCCAGCGATCCTCCCACTTCAGCCTCTCAAGTAGCTGGGGCCACAGGCGTGTGCTACCATGCCCAGCTATTTTTTGTATTTTTGGTAGAGAAGGGGTTTCACCATGTTGCCCAGGCTGATCTCTAACTCCTGAGCTCAAGCAATCCACTCACGTTGGCCTCCCAAAGTGCTGGGATTACAGGTGTGAGCCACCATGCCTGGCCTACAAAATTAACTTTTAAAAAGCCGCTATATTGGTGTACTACATCATTGACTACTTTGTGTTCACCTTTCTGTCGTTTTTGTGACAGGCCATCCTCTATCTGTGGTGTTGTTTGTTGTTTCTTGGTTTTAATTGTTCCTCATCATACTTATTTATTTATTTTTGAGATGGAGTTTCGCTCTTGTTGCCCAGGCTGGAGTGCAATGGCGCGATCTTGGCTCACCGCAACCTCCGCCTCCCAGGTTCAAGTGATTCTCCTGCCTCAGCTTCCTGAGTAGCTGGGATTACAGGCATGTGCCACCACTCCTGGCTAATTTTGTATTTTTAGTAGAGACGGGGTTTCTCCATGTTGGTCAGGCTGGTCTCAAACTCCCAACCTCAGCTGATCTGCCCGCCTCAGTTTCCCAAAGTGCTGGGATTACAGGTGTGAGCCACTGTGCCCGGCATCATACTTCTTTATACTTTTCCATTTCTAAATTCATACTCTTTCAATGAATGATTCTAATTGCTCTTGGTCATTTTAAGTTTCATTTCATTTTTCTATGACATTAACTACATTTTGGTATTAACCAAACTTTCTGCTGTATGCAGACCTAACTACTAGAGCCTTGATACTTTGATCCAGGTCCTTGCTAAACATGTTTAATATTTTTGACAATAAGACTGTATTCTCCCTGCATGTACATATCCTTTTTTATTTTTATTTTTTCTTTTTTAGATATGAATATCTCTTGATTTGTATATTTAGCTAATAATATAGCTAAGACCCTTTTCTGTGTGTGTGTGTGTAAGACAAGAATCTCTTTCTGTTACCCAGGCTGGAATTCAGTGGCGTGAACACAGCTTACTGCAGTCTTGACCTCAGGGCTCAAGTGATCCTCCTGCCTCAGCCTCCTCCTGAGTGGCTAGCACCACAGGTGTACCCTACCATGCCTGCCTACTTTTTAATTTTTATTTCTTTGTAGAAACAGGGCCTTGCCATGTTGCCCAGGCTGGTCTTGGACTCTTGGGCTCAAGCTATCCTCCCACCCTGGCCTCCCAAAGTGCTGGGATTACAGATGTAATCCCAGTCTAGTTAAGACTCTTATAAAAGTATTTTTGGGGTTGTAATTAAATGTATCTTGTCTTCTGACCGAGAGCTTGATCTGACCCATCATTTGGTACTGTGGTTGGTAATAGGTAAAGATGAAACATACAAATTAAACCAGAATGTCACTGTTCTTTCCGTGTTATTTTGATTATTTCAAAGAATGTGTTTTGTTGAGCTTTAGGATTCTTAGGAAACCCTTGTTAAACACTGTATTGTAAGTTTATGAATCATGTTGTCATGTAAGATATAACTCAAGACTTGATAAAAGTTCAGATTATTCCATTCGTTTCTCACCGGAAATAAAAATTTGCCTACCACATCTGTTGCCCAGGCTGGAATGCAGTGGCGCGATCTCGGCTCACTGCAAGCTCCGACTCCCAGGTTCACGCCATTCTCCTGCCTCAGCCTCCCAAGTAGCTGGGACTAAAGGTGCCCACCACCACGCCTGGCTGATTTTTTTGTATCGTTTTTAGTAGAGACGGGGTTTCACAGTGTTAGCCAGGATGGTCTCGATCTCCTGACCTCGTGATCCGCCCATCTCGGCCTCTCAAATTGCTGGGATTACAGGTGTAAAGCCACTGCACCCGGCCACACCTTGTTTTTTACAGCATTACTGAAATCTGATAATTACCGACTACTGAACTGAGTGTCAAAAGACAAGGATATAAAATGAACTAAAATGTATCCACCATATCATTAATAGTGGAAAATAATATGGGCAAAATATTGGGAGACCTTTGTTAGATTGGCGTTTTTATTATTTATTTATTTATTTATTTATTTTTTGAGACAGAGTTTCGCTCTTGTTGCCCAGGCTGGAGTGCAGTGGCGCCATCTCACCTCACTGCAACCTCTGCCTCCTGGGTTCAAGCAATTCTCCTGCCTCAGCCTCCCGAGTAGTTGTGACTACAGGTGTCCGCAGCCTTTGGAAGGCTAAGGCGGGTGGATCACCTGAGGTCAGGAGTTCAAGACCAGCCTGGCCAACATGGTGAAACTCTGTCTCTACTGAAAATACAAAAATTAGCCAGGTGTGGTGGCAGGTGCTTGTTATATGTACTACAGGCACATACAACCTCGCCTGGCTAATTTTTAGTATTTTTTGGGCAAAACGTCCAACAGGGTTTTGCCATGTTGCTTAGGTTGGTCTTGGATTCCTGAGCTCAAGTGATCCTCCATCCTCAGCCTCCCAAAGTGCTGGGATTACAGGCATAAATAAGCCTCCATGCCTGGCCTCCTTCCTTTTGAAGGATAAATAATATTCCACTGTATGTATATAACACATTTTGTTCATTCATCCATGGGTGGGCGTTTGGGTTACTTCTACCTTTTGGCTATTGTAAATAATGCTGCTATGAACCTGGGTGTATGAATATCTCTTTGAGACCCCGCTTTAATTCTTTTTTGTTTTGTTTTTTCTTGAGACAGAGTCTCGCTCTGTCACCCAGGCTGGAGTGCAGTAGCGCAATCTCGGCTCACTGCAAGCTCCACCTCCCGGGTTCACCCCATTCTCCTGCCTTAGCCTCCCGAGTAGCTGGGACTACAGGTGCCTGCCACCACATCCGGCTAATTTTTTTGTATTTTTAGTAGAGACGGGGTTTCACCATGTTAGCCAGGATGGTCTCGATCTCCTGACCTCATGATCCGCCCGCCTCTGCCTCCCAAAGTGCTAGGATTACAGGTGTGAGCCAACCACGCCCCGCCGAGACCCCGCTTTAATGCTTTTGGGCATATACCCCAAAGTGGAATTGCTAGATCATATGGTAATTCTATTTTTGATTTTTGAGGAAGCGCCATCCTAATGGGTGTTATATATCTCATGTTGGTAAAGTATATTTTTTTAAAAAGAAAAATATTACTGAAAAAAATCTTTATTTTGGCCTGGGCAACAGAGCAAGACTCCGTCTCAAAAAAAAAAAAAAAATCTTTATTTTAATGGAAACAAACTATATTTGGCCAGGTTTAGCACATAGTAAATATGTGAACTGCTCCAGTATATTTTTTGAGATTGAAGATGTGCATATAGATGTTGACACGTTTAAGGATTCAGCAAATTTGTACTCAGACCATATTAATTTCAGTGGTTCTCTTAATTAAAGGGTGAATCAATTTTATGTATTATTTTGCTAAACCCAACACATCATTTTCGCTAGATTAGAAGCAGAATGTCAGTGTAGTTGCAGCACAGCGGAGGCATTGAGTAAATGTGTTGAATAAATAAATGAATAAATACCTTATGAAGGATTTGGAACCCAGGGATTCTTATCATTTTCTGGACAGTAACCGGTTTTAGGGATGATAAAACTTTTCCCCAAATGTCTGTATACATACAAAACTTTGCACGTGAAAAGTTTAGGGAATTTCACCTGAATAACAATTGTATTAACCAGCAGTTAAGTTTTATCCACCACATTGAACATAAGCTCCCTCCTCCTGATAACCTTAAAAAAGGTATTTTCAGCTCTAATATTCTGAATGTAATGTGGGGGAAAAAAAACCTCCCAGGAGGTGTTATTAATACAAGGATTCATAACCAGAATTACATCACCAGATATTGGAATGAGCAGTATTAAATCAGTCAGATTACCAATGAGAAAAGTCAATACCAACTTGTAAGGACTGAAATATTTATGTTAACATGGTTCTTTTTATAGATTTCTCACTTAAAAATTTTCTCACTCACTTAATTACTCAAAGAACATCTTCAGTTACTAACTGGAGAAACTGAAAACGAAAGAAGAAATGGGTGAGAGTGGAATCCTCCCACCTCAGCCTCCCCAGCAGCTGGGACTACAGGCACAGGCCACCATGTGTGGCTAATTTTTAAAAAAAATTTTCTTTAGAGACACTGGGTTTCACCATGTTCCCCTGGCTGGTCTGGAACTCCTGGGCTCAAGTGATCCTCCCACCTTGGCCTCTCACAGTGCTGGGATTACAGATATAAGGCACCACACCAAGCCCTGAGTCAGATTTTAATAAATTCAGTTTCCATTAGAGTGGAAAATTTTCAAATTAATGAATTATTTATTTATATATTTTTTGAGACAGAGTCTTGCTCTGTCGCCCAGTCTGGAGTGCAGTGGCATGATGTTGGCTCACTGCAGCCTCTGCCTCGTGGGTTCAAGCAATTCTCCTGCTTCAGCCTCCCCAGTAGCTGGGATTATAACCTTGCGCCACCACCCCCAGCTAAATTTTTTTTTTTTGTATTTTAGTAGAGATGGGGTTTCACCATGTTGGCCAGGCTGGTCTCGAACTCCTCACCTCAAGTGATCCACCCACCTTGGCCTCCCAGAGTGCTGGGATTACAGGCGTGAGCCCCAGTGCCTTACCAGAATGGAAATATTTAAGTAAACAAAATATTTCTAAATGTAAACTAATGGCCTACTTATTTAGCAATTTCAGTTCAGGTCTTAGGAGTTTAATATTTCATCTATATTTTAATTAACCACAGATATTAGGCTTTCTCAAAGGTAACATTTTGTCCTAATTTTAGTTTCTCAAATCGTATTAAGGTTATGATGGCAACCCAGCTTGTGAAGTAATAGATGATAATAATATAGTCAGGAAATATCATTTGGTAACCAAGGCTTCAGCAAAGTATTAAGATTTTTGTGTTTGTGAGTGTTATAGGTAACACTGTTGGCCCCCAACATTGTCATTTTGTACACTTTGTTGATCAGTGGCCTGAATTCATTAAAATTCACACTACATGCCTCAAAAAGAATATTGGATCCCAGCCTAGGTTGTTGAGTATGTTCCTGTCCTTTATTAAAATGTAGGTTGATAGAAAGGTGGTAGGGATATTTAAATCTATCATGCTAATAATTTACTTTCTTTGTATCACAGCAAGGATAGGGAATTAGGAAAACATTACTCACTCAATAGAGAAAAGGTAGATAGAAAATCCAGTATTATCTTGACAAAGCAGTGAATGTTTTAGTATGATTGAGGATAGGTAATCTAGTGCTAAAGTTGGTCACAGAATTTCCTGCACAAAATGAAAGATCTGTGTATGGGAATGCTAGAGAATTTGACTTCTCAGAAATATATAGACCAACAGTGGTTGCCTTTTTTCATTTTCACTTCTCTTCATTCTTAGATCTACGGAATCCAGAGGCAGCATTGTCTCCAACCTTCCGTAGTGACAGCCCAGTGCCTACTGCACCCACCTCTGGTGGCCCTAAGCCCAGCACAGCTTCAGCAGTTCCTGAATTAGCTACAGATCCTGAGTTAGAGAAGAAGTTGCTACACCACCTCTCTGATCTGGCCTTAACATTGCCCACTGATGCTGTGTCCATCTGTCTTGCCATCTCCACGGTAATGACCTGACAGAGTTAGGATTTACAACTTATTCTCAGTTCACGGTCAGTGTCTTACTGCCCATACCTCCCCTCCTTCTCTAGCCAGATGCTCCTGCCACTCAAGATGGGGTAGAAAGCCTCCTGCAGAAGTTTGCAGCTCAGGAGTTGATTGAGGTAAAGCGAGGTCTCCTACAAGATGATGCACATCCTACTCTTGTAACCTATGCTGACCATTCCAAGCTCTCTGCCATGATGGGTGCTGTGGCAGAAAAGAAGGGCCCTGGGGAGGTAGCAGGGACTGTCACAGGGCAGAAGCGGCGTGCAGAACAGGACTCAACTACAATAGCTGCCTTTGCCAGTTCGTTAGTCTCTGGTCTGAACTCTTCAGCATCGGAACCAGCAAAGGAGCCAGCCAAGAAATCAAGGAAACATGCTGCCTCAGATGTTGATCTGGAGATAGAGAGCCTTCTGAACCAACAGTCCACTAAGGAACAACAGAGCAAGAAGGTAGGGGTCATGTGAAAATACTCTCACAATATGCTCTTAATTATAGCTTTGTTTGACAGGGATTTACCCCTAGGGCAAAGAACTGTTTACAGCAGTGGTTCTCAACTGGGGATGATTCCCTACTGCCCAACTCCCAGGGGATCTGGTAATGTCCGGAGACATTTTTATTGTCACACATGGGGGAGTGCTATTGGCATCTAGTGGGGGTAGAGGCCAGGGATGTTGTTAAACATCCTACAGTGCATAGTGGGACAAACCCCCACAACAAACAGTTGTCAGTCCCAAAGTGTCAATAATGCCAACGTCGACAAATTCTTATTTAGATAATCTGTCACTGAATCTGAAAGAATTGGATCAAGAGAAGAGGAATCCAAATATATAGAAATATAGGGAGATGAATGGAGAGGAATACTAGACCAATTATGGAAATTAACTAAATAATGTGAATTGGTTCTGAGTATAAGTATTGGCCTGACATGAGTTCTTATCTGTTTGGTACTTCTAGTGCGTGAGTTTGAACAAGTTAATTAACTTCTCTTGACCCTTAGTCTTCTCATCTGTAACATGAAGATAATACCAGCGTATCCTGCCTTATAGAACTGAATAGACTCTGAGCTAAAAAGTAAAGTGTTTAGCACTATACTTTTTAGTTCAGCACCCAGTAAATATGTTTTTTGTAGAAGGAATGCCTTCCTGGGAAGGGGATGTTAACATAATGCTTAGCGGTAGGAACCAGGCCTCTTCCATTTTAATTTCATCCCAAATGCATATTTGTGAGGAAGGACTGAACCCCTAACAAATCTCTTATCTGAAGGCTCCAATTTTCCAATATTAAGTTAGCTAATTTAGGTCTAGGCACAATGGCTCATTCCTGTAATCTCAACACTTTGGGAGGCCAAGGCGGGAGGATCACCTGAGGCGAGGAGTTCAAGACCGGCCTGGGCAACATAGACCCTATCCCTATAGAAAGTAAAGTAATTAAAACATTAGCTGGCATGGTGTCATGCACCTGTATTCCCAGCTACAACTGAAGGCTGAGCTGGGAGGATCACTTGAGCCTGGGAGTTCAGTGGGAGAAACGGTGAATTATGATTACACAACTGCACTCTGGCCTGGGTGACAGCAAGATCCCATCTCTTAAAAAAAAAAAAAAAAAGTTGATTTGTCTCTTAGAAGACATTAATGTCAAAAAGAATTTGCGGAGTTGGTCTAAGAGCCAGTTTGATCTACAAGACATTTTAAGTCCAAGGCTACTTCTGTCACAGGTCAGTCAGGAGATCCTAGAGCTATTAAATACTACAACAGCCAAGGAACAATCCATTGTTGAAAAATTTCGCTCTCGAGGTCGGGCCCAAGTGCAAGAATTCTGTGACTATGGAACCAAGGAGGAGTGCATGAAAGCCAGTGATGCTGATCGACCCTGTCGCAAGCTGCACTTCAGGTCTCTTGGAAGGGAATGAGGTGGGATGGGTTTGTCAGAAGCAGCCGTTCCTTTTCAGCATATTCCTTCCAGTCATTGGGGTTCTGTCTGTAATCTTATTTAGTTTATGGTTTGTGTAAGTCCTCCAGACCCTGAAGATGTACTTTCAGAAGTGCATTGTGTGGGAAGAATACAGGCTGTACTCCCAAATAACTGAGATTTTTTTTTTTTTTAAAGCTCCCTCCCTCTTAGAATAGCAAAGTATGTCTGTCTCTGAGCCACAGTGAAAGTTAAAGTACTCTGAAAGGAGGATAATCTTAGGAGAAAAGGAACCTAAACTCTTAGGTCAGTGTTTTATTCTGTTCTACCCAAGTCTCCTGCACTGCTTGCCTTCCAGTGGTAAAACAGGAAACCAAGTCTTTACTCAGAGAGGAATTACAATTGTTCTGTAGTATGAATTATGGATTTCCATGCTACCTGCCTCCCTTAAAACTCTTGGAGGAAGCTCTAATGATAGAATTAGGGGAGGGTAATAAAATAGACATTTTGAAATCATTTGGAATTTGAACTGTTGGATCTACATCTGGAGTACCATCTTGATTCTCCCTTTTTATTTTCCCAGACGAATTATCAATAAACACACTGATGAGTCTTTAGGTGACTGCTCTTTCCTTAATACATGTTTCCACATGGATACCTGCAAGTATGTTCACTATGAAATTGATGCTTGCATGGATTCTGAGGCCCCTGGCAGCAAAGACCACACGCCAAGCCAGGAGCTTGCTCTTACACAGAGTGTCGGAGGTGATTCCAGTGCAGACCGACTCTTCCCACCTCAGGTACCTGTCTGCTCAGAAAACTCGTCTCAACTTATGGACTTATGTTTGATAGGGCAGCCATACACGTTAAGAAAGCAGAGCATAATTCAGCAATCTTCTCTTGCTTATTGGGAATGGAGGGGGATAGATAAGCTTTTAAGGGAATAGGAAAAATCAAATGGAAAAGAGGGACTCGGGCCATGAATCTGAGAGTTAAAGTAGGGAAGATGACCAAATACCACTTTATGCAGTGGATCTGTTGTGATATCCGCTACCTGGACGTCAGTATCTTGGGCAAGTTTGCAGTTGTGATGGCTGACCCACCCTGGGATATTCACATGGAACTGCCCTATGGGACCCTGACAGATGATGAGATGCGCAGGCTCAACATACCCGTACTACAGGATGATGGCTTTCTCTTCCTCTGGGTCACAGGCAGGTAATGCAATTCAGTTATGTAGGTATGGACAGATACAGTACAAGAGTGAATACTGAATGGGAGATAAAATCCTGGGTTTTCCTAGCCCCACTATTAAATGTATGACTGATTTAGTCTTTTTTTTCTTTTTTTTTTTTTTGAGAGAGTCTCACTGTGTTGCCCAGGCTGGAGTGCAGTAGTGTGATCTCAGCTCACTGCAACCTCCACCTCCCAGGTTCAAGCAATTCTCCTGCCTCAGCCTCCTGAGTAGCTGGGATTACAGGCACGTGCCACCAGCCCAGCTAATTTTTTGTATTTTTAGTAGAGACTGGATTTCACCATGTTAGCCAGGATGGTCTCTATCTCCTGACCTTGTGATCCACTCACCTTGAGCTCCCAAAGTGCTGGGATTACAGGCGTGAGCTACCATGCCCAGCCAGTCTTTTTTTCTACTGAGTCCTAATGCCTGTTTACAATGCAAATTGTACCCCGAATATATATTTAACTCTACATTTGTTCTTTGAGAAAGGTAAGGTTGTTGAGCATAGTTTTATCTTTTCATTCTTAGATCCACCATGCTTTTGGTGGTGTGCATGTAAATGTTCACTGAGCGTCTACTGAAAAAGTGTTTATAGTGTTTTTAACACATCACATATTTTGAAGGGAAAAAAAATATGGGCATACAAATAGTTGTTTAACTCATTTCTTTCTAGGGCCATGGAGTTGGGGAGAGAATGTCTAAACCTCTGGGGGTAAGTAGTGGTTGTGTTGCTTTCTTTTGAGGGTAATACTGTTGCAGTGAGATACATGTTCTCTTCTCCCAGAGTATTCTGTGATTCCTTGCTTCTATAAATGGTACTACCCCTAAACTGTAAAAGTTTGGCTAAAACTCTAGTTCTTTTTTATGCCCCACAGGTATGAACGGGTAGATGAAATTATTTGGGTGAAGACAAATCAACTGCAACGCATCATTCGGACAGGCCGTACAGGTCACTGGTTGAACCATGGGAAGGAACACTGCTTGGTGAGCAGCAGTGGGGCCCAATTCAATAGGTGGAGCACAAAGAAGAATCATTTGATTTCTTACTGAGAAAAAGTTCAAAGGTGTGGTTTCATAAGGTAATCTGTTATCTGTGGTGAGCAGGTTGGTGTCAAAGGAAATCCCCAAGGCTTCAACCAGGGTCTGGACTGTGATGTGATCGTAGCTGAGGTATGTGCTTCCCAGGCCTCCAAAGCTTCCACATTTTTGTTGGTATCAGTTATTCATGTTGGGTGTATTCTCATCCCAGATTTTTGTCATTTAGATCATAAACATAATAGAAAGGGCTAGAATTGCAATCTTGTGTAACTTAAAAAGCAGCTAGTTTTTATTTCCTAGGTTCGTTCCACCAGTCATAAACCAGATGAAATCTATGGCATGATTGAAAGACTATCTCCTGGCACTCGCAAGATTGAGTTATTTGGACGACCACACAATGTGCAACCCAACTGGTAAGGTGACCAGAGAACAGGCTAGTCCTCAAGGGGCTATTATTTATGATTAAGGACAGAACTTAGTAGATCTTCACATTGTTTTCCACTTCCATAAATGAGCTTCACAGGATTCATAAGCCACTTAAGCTTGTATTTAAACTGTTTTATGAGATTCTACAAATATTCATTAGAAACTCAACAGGTTCTGGGACCCAAAAGCACTGCTCCCTAGGGTTTCTACTCTCTTCACAACCCAAGGATCTTCCTCAGCCATTCTGTGATGTATTGAATCTGCCCCCTGGTGGTTATGAAGTTATCTATTTAATCTGTCAATAATTACATCTTTCACCCCTTAACAGAGCTTAAAACACATGCTGCTAGCATTTTGCTTATCCAAAGAATACTCCCTGGTAGCAACTCTGTGAAGCAGGCCTGGCTAAGCATTAGTTACTAACCCTCAGATAATACAGATCCAGTCTATTTTAACACCAGAATCTATGCCAATTCTGAACTAGTAATTCTACCATATACTATTCTAATGTTAAGCTCTTTTTAGAATTGGCATATTTGATATGATGATAGGCAGTCTTCATTTGGTATGCATTTTTTTAACAATATTAAACCCTCTAATTCCAGGATTTCTGGTTTGCCCCTCCTTTTACACTGTTTCAGGATCACCCTTGGAAACCAACTGGATGGGATCCACCTACTAGACCCAGATGTGGTTGCACGGTTCAAGCAAAGGTACCCAGATGGTATCATCTCTAAACCTAAGAATTTATAGAAGCACTTCCTTACAGAGCTAAGAATCCATAGCCATGGCTCTGTAAGCTAAACCTGAAGAGTGATATTTGTACAATAGCTTTCTTCTTTATTTAAATAAACATTTGTATTGTAGTTGGGATTCTGAAGTCCATTCTGGCTCTGCTACTTAACAGCGTATAATCTTGTGCAACTCATCTCTCAGTATTATATGTGAAATGGGAGTATTACCTCATTGGGTTGCTGTGAAAGTTCAAACTAAATGAGTGCATGGGAAACATTAAAATGATCATTATAGGCTAGGCACAGTGGCTCACACCTGTAATCCGAGCACTTTGGGAAGCCGAGGTAGGAGGGTAACTGTAGCCCAGGAGTTCAAGACTAGACTGGGCAACATAGTGAGACCCCATCTCTACTCCTACCCTCCAAAGCCATTAAAAAAACAGGAATGCAGGCTGGGTGCGGTGGCTCATGCCTGTAATCCCAGCACTTTGGGAGGTCAAGGCGGGCGGATCACGAGGTCAGGAGTTCGAGACCAGCCTGGCCAACATGGTGAAACCCTGTCTCTACTAAAAATACAACAAATTAGCTGGGCGTAGTGGTGGGCGCCTGTAATCCTAGCTACTCGGGAGGCTGATGCAGGAGAATCGCTTGAACCCGGGAGGCAGAGGTTTCAGTGAGCTGAGATCGCACCACTGCACTCCAGCCTGGGTGACAGAGCGAGACTCTGTCTCAAAAAAAAAAAAAAAAAAACACACACAACACAGAAAACAGGAATGCATAGGATAAAACTATGTACATGGTTGAGGAGGAGGTTCTCTAGGACAGCATTCCTGTCTACAAACAGTAAAAATTTGAGTTTTATTTAAAGTTATCACCACTTGGACTATCATGCTGTAAACTTCTGCTTATTCCGTTACAACCAGGTGGCTTCTCTAGTCTGTTTTTCTTTAGATTATGTCTAAGAAATAATGATAGACCTATGGTCTTTTAAAGATAGTTCATCAAACACAAGTGAATACAACTTTAGACTTTGGTGAAACCTCTTACTAAATGATGTAGAGTTCCGCCTCTTAGATTCATGAACTGTGATAACTCAGATAAGGATGGTAACTGCAGAAATAATATATATAAAGAGAAATCACTCCTGGGTGATGTCATTTTCCATGTAGCCCAGTGTGCCCATGTTGAAGTTTTGTTCTCAAAGCAGTGTACTGATGTGATAATGGGGAATAACATTTTTTTATGAGGGAACCCTTTAAAATGGATGCACACAGTGGCATTCTCTCCTAGGCTCAAAGCTGAGTACACTCCCGTAATTTTAATAATATTTTAGGCAAGTCCTATGACAATTATACCAACAAGTTTCTTCTACCCCACCACCACCCCTACCATCTCTATGCTTTGCTTGCCCGGACTCCCTTCACCCTTTCCTCTGCTATTACCACTGATATTTCTGCTTATGGTTGAAAGTAAAAAGCATCTCCAGATTACAGCAAATTCAGTGGCCCTGCTCCATAGCCTGGCCTCTGCTGAAGGAAGAAAAGGGGTGAAACATGAACGGCCATCATGGGTTGTGATGAGGCACTACCAGAAGCCCAGCTTGTGTTTCAAAAACAGGCTCTTGGACACGTTCCCAGCAGATAACTCTTCACTGGCTTGGAGAACAGGAAGGACTATTTCACAAACACCACTGTGTTTGAATTTCTAGAGGCTACCCAAGCCAAGAATACATCCCTAAGAGAGAAAAAGACATACACAAACAGAATTATACACAAACTGAAACAGAATTACAGCCTAGATATATATATATATTTTTTTTGAGACGGACCTCATGGGTTCACGCCATTCTCCTGCCTCAGCCTCCCGAGTAGCTGGGACTACAGGTGCCCACCACCATGCCCAGCCAAATTTTTGTATTTTTAGTGGGGACAGGGTTTCACTGTGTTAGCCAGGATGGTCTTGATCTGACCTCGTGAATCGCCCGCTTTGGCCTCCCAAAGTGCTGGGATTACAAGCGTGAGCCACCATGCCCGGCCGCTACATTCTTTTTATCTGTCTTTTTTTTTTTTTTTTTTTTGAGATGGAGTCTCGCTGTTGCCCAGGCTGGAGTGCAGTGGCGTGATCTTCTTGGCTCACTGCAACCTCCACCTCCCAGGTTCAAGAGATTCTCCTGCCTCAGCCTCCTGAGTAGCCAGGACTACAGGTGCCCGCCACCATGCCCGGCTAATTTTTGTATTTTTAGTAGAGATGGGGTTTCACTGTATGGCCCAGCTGGATTTTTTATCTGTCTTAAACAAATAGGTTCCCAGATAATTTCCTACAGCATTATGGTGAGATAGTATCACCTTGGAAATATAAGAACAGTGGGCTTAAAAGTCAGAAGTAGAGGCAATGCTAATTTACTGCAGAGTTTTTGAAATAGGAAATAGAAATGCCTTGTCCTACAGCTATAGGAAATTCCCAGGAAAATTTGGGGAGAGGGGTAAAATATTCCAACCTTCTCCCCATTTCCCTCACAAATTGCAAATTATTATGTGTTATTTTCCACTTACCATTTCTCCCCAAATTCTAGTTCCCTAAGTAGTCTGATTTGCACCAAGAATTGAAAAGCTAATATTTGCAAACACTAACAGCTTAATGTATTATATTTTTAAAGAGCATACATAAGAGAGGTATGTGGTAACTGAAAAATGTGAACTGCTGATTACGTCATCTTTGGCTTATGTGGCAAATGTAAGCTCTTAAGCAGGGGAGCTTTTCTAGTAGACCAGATAGATATACAGCAACCTACTCTACCTAAGGTAAGGTGACACTGAGATGCTGACTTTATGCTCAAGATTACTATGTTTCCCAACAGAATTGACCAGTATCTGAATTATAAAAGGGAGAACTGTAAGCTCACCTGCAGTGCTTCACCACACACTCATTGCTGCAGTATTCATTGTCCCAGTCCTTACTCACAATGGGAGGGTTCTCACAACCAGACCTCACACATCGAGGCTGGGGTGAGAGTGCCACAGGAGACCCACTCACCAATTCAACATCCATCTGAGAAGGAGACTCAACCTGTGAGAAGAAGAAGAGTACCAAGGTGGATTAGATTGCTCCCTGCCTAGCTAGCTAGTTAGCTAAATTATCTGTAGAAACCAATGAAGCAACAGGTATTAGAATTCCTCACATTGAGGGGCAAAACTGCAGAAGAAGGTGAGTTCTTGGTCTCCCCTCTATAGTCCAGCTTCAGAACTTTGCCAAGCAGAATGGTGGAAGATTCTTCCCATCAGGAGAAAGGTGGCCATGTGCTAATGCTTTTTTTCCCCGTTAAGCCTGGCTAGTCAAGTGAAGCAGTGGGAATAGAGAGGTAGTGTTTTTTTTTTTTTTTTGAGACGGTGTCTTGCTCTGTTGCCCAGGCTGGAGTGCTGTGGCACAATCTCAGCTCACTGCAACCTCCGCCTCCCAGGTTCAAGCAATTCTCCTGCCTCAGCCTCCCAAGTAGCTGGGATTACAGGCGCCCATCACCATGCCCAGCTAATTTTTTTTTTTTTTTTTTTTTTTTGAGACGGAGTCTCTCTCTGTCTCCCAGGCTAGAGTGCAGTGGTGCGATCTCAGCTCACTGCAAGCTCTGCCTCCTGGGTTCCCGCCATTCTCCTGCCTCAGCCTCCAGAGTAGCTGGGACTACAGGTGCCTGCCACCATGCCCGGCTAATTTTTTTTGTATTTTTTAGTAGAGACGGGGTTTCACCGTTAGCCAGGATGGTCTCGATCTCCTGACCTCGTGATCTGCCCACCTCGGCCTCCCAAAGTGCTGGGATTACAGGCGTGAGCCACCGCTTCCAGCCCCAGCTAATTTTTTGTATTGTTAGTAGAAATAGCGTTTCACCATGTTGGCCAGGCTGGTCCTGAACTCCTGACCTCAGGTGATCCACCTGCCTTGGCCTCCCAAAGTGTTGGGATTACAGGCGTGAGCCACCACACCTGGCCATACTTATGTCTGTTTTAAAAAACAATGGTATGAACCAATTAAATTTTTCTGCCTATACCCCCTGCCCCACACACATTTAAAACATCAAGCTAAGGAACTTAAGACCTAGGAGAAATGAAAAGCTTCGTATGTCCAAAGTTTAGGATCCTTGGGTAACAACTCTGAAAAATAACTGTTTAGGCTATATCCTGTCCAGTTGAACTAGTGACCTCTGCTTAGTTAAGGAGTGGTCTGGGGCAGAAGACTGTCTTAATGTATCTCACTAAAAACACTATGGGGCACGCGGTGGCTCACGCCTGTAATCCCTGCACTCTGGGAGGCCGAAGCGGGCGAATCACGAGGTCAGGAGTTCAAGACCAGCCCAATGAACATGGTGAAACTCCGTCTCTAATAAAAATACAAAAAATTAGCTGGGTGTAGTGGTGGGCGCCTGTAATCCCAGCTACTCGGGAGGCTGAGGCAGGAGAATCACTTGAACTAGGAGGTGGAGATTGCAGTGAGCCAAGATTACCCACTGCACTCCAGCCCAGGCAACAGAGCGAGACTCCGTCTCAAGAAAAAAAAAAAAAAAAAAAACAGGGCGGGTGCAGTGGCTCACACCTGTAATCCCAGCACTTTGGGAGGCCGAGGCAGGCAGATCACCTGAGATCAGGAGTTCGAGACCAGCCTGACCAACATGGAGAAACCTTCTCTACTAAAAATACAAAATTAGCCGGACATGATGGCGCATGCCTGTAATCCCAGCCACTCGGGAGGCTGAGGCAGGAGAATCTCTTGAACCCAGGAGGTAGAGGTTGCAGTGAGCCGAGATCGCACCATTGCACTCCAGCCTGGGCAATGAGTGAAACTCCATCTCAAAAACAAACAAACAAACAAAAAAAACAGTATGAGTACCTTGGGTAAGAGAAGTCACTGCTGCAAGGAACTCCCATCTGCAGGATGTTTTGTGCTCCTGGTTGCTGGGCATTAAATGCTAGTAGCAACCCCCACTTTTATTGGGTCAACCAAAAACATTTTTATACATTTCCACTAGACTAAAGACTTAAAAACAAAGGCTCACCTCAGGAACTACATCTGTGATCATCTCACAGATAGTCTCAGGAGAAGTTGCCTCCACTGTATGGGCCTCAGGGCTGTTCATAGGCCGCTCAGGACTACTTTCCACAGTTGGTGGGACTAAGGTAGTCTGCATTTTCAAAGTGGGTAGAGGCACACTCTTGATCTGCAGAGGAGGAGGCTGTTGCTGTAAATTGATTCGAACTTTCTGAGGTGGAGGCTGTTGCATGGCCTGGAGTGGAGGAGGCTGCTGCAGAATGGTAACTTGCTGCTGAGTCGGGGGCTGTGGCATCTGTTGTAATGGAGGGGGCTGTAGTCGGGGTGGAGGCAGTTGCATAGAAGCAGCAGCAGCAGCAGCTGCTGCTGCCTGCAACACTGACCGAGTGACAATCTGGGCTTGTTGACTGGGCTGGATAGTAGCTGTACTGGTTTGGCCTAGTTGGAGCCCCCGGGAGGTCACCACTGTGGCTGGGATAACAGTAACCATCCCTCCTTGAGACATAGTAATGGAAGAGGGCAACATTTGTTTGGTAATAATCAACTTGGTGATATTGGGCTGACCCCCAGCTCCAGAAGATGCCTGGTTTGCCACATAGGATGAAAGGGTGGAGTTAACAACAATGGATGGGGACAGGGCAGGGGGCTCTATTGAAGCTGGTGCTGGAGATGCTGGGTCAACAGTAGCCATAGGAGGTGGAGAAGGAGTTTGTGATGGTGGTGCTGGATCCAATTCCACTGTTTCCACAGTGGCCTAAAAGAAGACATAAATCAATCTATCAATTAATCAATCACTTGGTGGTATTTACTTCTTAAAACTGCTAACAAACACTTCCAAAAAACTTCTTACTGGTTTAAATATTCATTCTATCCTATCCCTCTTACCTGACACTCCTGGTTGTCTTTGTAAGCAGCCAGTGCCTTCAGATACTCTTTCTTGGCAGCCTCAGTTTTCCTCTTATATACCTGCAAAAAAGAGACTTTAAAAAGAAAAAAAAACTCCCCATACTCCTAGGAAAGACTGATAGTTCTGTATTATTTATCAATGAATGACAATTCATCTTAGTCTAATCACTGACAACCTCTATCAGTGAATACACTTCTGAAAGCTAACAGTCAAGACAACCTCCATGGCAGACTCACTCCACTGAGCATACCTCTGAAAGACAACCAATCGACAGGAGTCTGCCAAGAATAACTACATTTATTTTATTTTGCTACATTTATTTTATTTAAAAAAATTTTTTTTGAGACAGAGTCGTGCTCTCTCACCCAGGCTCGAGTGCAGTGGCGTGATCTTGGCTCATTGCAAGCTCTGCCTCCCAGGTTCATGCCATTCTCCTGCTTCAGCCTCCCGAGTAGCTGGGACTATAGGCACCCGCCACCACGCCCAGCTAATTTTTTGTATTTTTAGTAGAGATGGGGTTTTGCTGTGTTAGCCAGGATGGTCTTGATCTCCTGACCTCGTGATCCGCCTGCCTCTGCCTCCCAAAGTGCTGGGATTACAGGCGTGAGCCACCACGCCCGGCCAAGAATAGCTACATTTAAGGCAAACATCAACCCATGCTCACTTCTGCAACAAAAATAAACCCTAATCTGCCAGGTGCGGTGGCTCACGCCTGTAATCCCAGCACTTTGGGAGGCCAAGGTGGCCAGATCACGAGGTCAGGAGATTGAGACCATCCTGGCTAACATGGTGAAACCCGATCTGATCTCTACTAAAAAAACAAAAAACTAGCCCGGCGTGGTGATGGGCGCCTATAGTCCCGCTACTCAGGAGGCTGAGGCAGGAGAATGGCGTGAACCTGGGAGATAGAGCTTGCAGTCAGCCAAGATTGTGCTACTGCACTCCAGCCTGGTCGACACAGCGAGACTCTGTCTCAAAAATAAATAAATAAATACAAAATAAACCCTAATCCAAAAACTGTGTCTTAGCCTGGGACTGTGTCTAACCAGTATATTTTCCCTTATGGAATGTGGTAAATTGTTTGCAAAGATGGCCACAAGAACTCCTCCCATATGACCTTTCTCCCTTCAAGAGCTGAAGCCTATTTCCCCCTCCTTTGAATCTGGGCTAGCTCTAAAAAGTTTTTAAACTCTAAATCCAAAAAAGAAAAAGAAAGAAAAAAAATAGGCCAGGTGCGGTGGCTCACACCTGTAATCCCAGCACGTTGGGAGGACAAGGCAGGCAGATCACCTGAGGTCAGGAGTTTGGCACCAGCCTGACCAACACGGTGAAACCCTGTCTCTACTAAAAATACAACATTAGCTGGGTGTGGCGGCACATGCCAGTAATCCCAGCTACTTGGGAGGCTGAGGCAGGAGAATCACTTGAACCCAGGAGGTGGAAGTTGCAGTAAGCTGAGATTGCACCATTGCACTGCAGCCTGGGTAACGAGCGAAATTCCATCTCAAAAACAAACAAATAATTCTAAATCCAAACTTGGTAGTGGATTTGAGAGTTAGCCACAGCATGCAGCTTATCAAGTAATAGCCTAATTTTATAAATGGGGGAAAAAATGAGACTTAGAAAAGTTAAATATCTAAAAATTGAACAGAAGGACACTACATGAGGAATTATAGGAGACATTATTAGTGGAAAGCACATAGGAAGAGTTAAAGAACCTGGATTGTGTCTCAACTTTACCACTTAAATGTTATATGACCTTAACTGGGCAGTGGGCTCCAGTTTCCACCTTAAAAGCGGGAAATGGTAGCTATTTTTGAGAGTTATTGTAAAGATGCAGTACTTTTGTAACAATTATTATTATTTTTTGAGATGGAGTTTCACTCTTGTTGCCCAGGCTGGAGTGCAATGGCATGATCTCGGCTCACCGCAACCTCTGCCTCCCGGGTTCAAGCAATTCTCCTGCCTCAGCCTCCCGAGTAGCTGGGATTTGAGGCATGCCACCACACCCGGCTAATTTTTTTGTATTTTTAGTAGAGTCGGGGTTTCAATGTCAGCCAGGATGGTGTTGATCTCCTGACTTCGTGATCCGCCTGCCTCGGCTTCCCAAAGTGCTGGGATTACAGGCGTGAGCCACCGCGCCCGGCCTATAACAATTATTATTTATTTATTTGAGCCAGGGTCTTGCTCTGTCACCCAGGCTGGAGTGCAGTGACACAAACATGGCTCACTGCAGCCTTTATATCCTGAACTCAAGCAATCCTCCCGCCTCAGCCTCCACAGCTGGGACCAAAGGCACATGCCACCACACCCAGCTAATTTTCTGTGAGACGGGGGTCTCCCTATGTTGCCCAGGATGGTCTTGAACTCATGGGCTCAAGCAATCCTCCTGCCCTGGCCTCCCAAAGTGCTAGGATTAAAGGCATGAGCCACCACACTCAGCCTATTAATAATTTTTAAATAGGCCGGGCGCAGTGGCTCATGCCTGTAATCCTAGCACTTTGGGAGGCCGAGGCGGGCGGATCACGAGGTCAGGAGATCGAGACCATCCTGGCTGACATGGTGAAACCCCGTCTCTACTAAAAATACAAAAATAAAATTAGCTAAGTGTGGTGGAAGCGCCTGTAGTCCCAGCTACTCGGGAGGCTGAAGCAGGAGAATGGCATGAACCCAGGAGGCGGAGCTTGCAGTGAGCTGAGATCACGGCACTGCACTCCAGCCTGGGTGACAGAGCGAGACTCCGTCTCAAAAAAAAAAAAATTAAATAGGTTTTCTGGAGTCAGTGTATGGCTGCAACTTCGAAGACAAGGGATGATATTTAAGTGTCATTAACAAACAGCTGATATTAGATAAGGACATGTAAGAAAAAAGAAAACCTCAATTTTTATCTCTTTAAAAACTTCTGGAACATTCACTACTAGTTCCTCAATATTTGCTCACCTGTTTTTGCTCCTCTCCAAGACTATCCCACATGGAGGCCACAATTTTTGAAACCTCACCAAAAGTGGCATTAGGATTCTGTCCCTTGATGGCAGCCTGTGTATCACGAAAGAATAAAGCATATGCTGAAACTGGTTTCTGAGGTTCATTAGGATCTTTCTTTTTTCTCTTCTTTGGGGCCTTCTGCTTTTTCCCTGCTTCCACCACGACTGTCTTCTGGCTGGGAAGTTGCTGTAGGAGAGAAAAAAGAGAGAATTACACCATGGACGATGACAAGTATTATGTCTGGAAACTAGCCACATGTATGGAATTTTCAGAAATGCTAAAAATCATAGAAATAGCATTAAAAGACATTAGTCAAATATGGAGAACCAATAAGAATAGCGATTGAGAGGAGAATTATAAACTGGAAATTGGGAGGTGGAACCCCATACCCAGAAAAGAGCAGAGGAGATGGCACGGCAAGGGTAAAGAATACTGATTAGGCTCTGTATCCCAAGAATTTTATCCCAGACTATCACAGCAGAATTGATTCTGACAGGGAATGCCTCACCCTCCGGAAATCCTCAACACCATCCTCGTGAAGTGAACTAGTAGGTGAAGGGGTGGTTGAAAGACGATCTTCAGGTGACTGGGCAGGTGGCAGGATGGTGCCACCCCCTAGGCTCAAACCCAGTTGGGAACTCAGTTCTGACTGATCAATGGTGGTCAACTGGCTATGCCCCATCAAGCCAGATGTCATGTCTGTCATTGGTACATCAATTGTAACAGGTGGGTTGGCACTATACTGAGTTCCTATAGAGTGGTCCAAGTCCTGAGAGAAGCAGAAGGACTAATTAAACACTAAATATAAAAAAACACCACTTTTCCCCCCTAAATTTAAGACAGCTTATAAATTCCCTGCCTACCCAAATTGTATCATTTAAAATACAAAACATAAAATAAATTGTCTTCAAAAATGAAAATAAAAAAATAAGCTTTTTAAAAAAGTACAGAAATTAATGAATTTACTTCTTTGCACTGAAAAGAAGAACTAAAAATAATCAGAGAAGTCGCACTGTTGGACAAGTCAAAGAGCTATCAACTTATTCAGTAATATATAGGTAGTGACAACACATTGAGTAAAGAAAAACTTCCTATCTGTACTCTCCCAAAATAATAGCTTTTAAAATTGTAATACACAGGCAATCAGCATAAATAAGGCCAATATTAAAGTTTGGCATCAAATATAGAGTATGAAGATGTGCTTACTGGTTCGATGTGCTGGAAGCCCAATATACTGATTTATATTACATACTAATCCACAATACTATATTTGGCTCAGACCTTTTTTTTTTTTTTTTTTAAGCTCTGTTCTGCTGGATGCTCAACATGATTCAGGCCATTTTTGAATAAATCCCTCCGTGTGCCAGCTATCACATTCAAATTTGAATCCTAGGATTTGAAGGCCATAATAAAAGCAGAAAACACTTTTTCCCAAAAACCACAATAAATAATTTTCAAACCAGACATTGTACAATTTTAAATTATTTTTCAAGTAGAATCTACCTACATGGTAAATTTCATTTATTCAGGTGAAATTAAGTCTTTGTTGGTGAGCCTTTAGCCACAAGAAGAGAAACAAGTAATACCCAAGTGTAGTAGGGAATAGAGTAACTTTTGTCTCCCCTAATGCCATGCCCATTAGCTGGGGTAAGCCTGACAATGTCTTGCCCCTTACCATGGTCAAGCCCCCACTCAGGAGCCCCCCGCCCTGCTCCATCAAGCCATGGGTCATGCCCACAGGCATGTCCAATGTCTGGACCCCATACTGGGCTGAAAAACTGCCATCCTGTGAAGAGGAAGGGTCTGCCAGGTCATCAAAATGGCCAACCACATCTGAGACAGCCAATGAGGGATCAGAATCCAAGGAGATAGGTGGGATTTCAAATTCCTCATCACCCAAGCTTGGTGTATGGAATGTCTGTAGGGGAAAAAAGGGGGAAAAGAATTAGTGAAAAGAGGAGAAATGGCATACTACTAAGTGAAGAACATAATGGGGTACTAGAGATTCTCAGGATATATTTTTTCTGCTTAGGATCCTATTTTATAATGAATTTCTTAGAACCTATTATTTTTACCAATCTCTCTTCTGATACCCTTGGTCATTTGGTACATTCAAGGCTGCTAACATCAGTCACAATTTTCAATTCTTTTATCTCTTTTCTACCATTACCGTCTCTTTTGTCCTAAATTATGCCTATTGTTCTAATGAAAAATTCTTTCAGTACCATTACTTAGGACATAAGCCTTTATAACCTGTTTACTATGATTCTTGAAATCTCTCTAAAGATTCTAATAGAGCAGTTATTTCACAATTATTACATCTAAACTGTTAGGTCACAGAAATTCGCTGTCAGCCAGCCAATTATACTTTGTTGTTTTAGGTTCCTTTCAAACAGATGCTAAAATGTACTGTCGTGGGAACTTTATCCCCCTCTAAAATATTTGCAGAGTTTCCTACTTCTCCACTTTAGAAATTATAATGTTAACAACAAATAAAGATTCCCATTAGTATAGGATTTTCAGAAAACCTCAACAATGCCAAAAATGCTAGTCTTGCTCTGAACAAGCTTCTCTCTAAGAGAGGAAAAGGATTACTCCAGTTGGCTAAAGACCCAATCTCTTCCTCTGAGTCCAACTAGGTCAATAATAACACATTCTTTCTTTTCTGAATGAGGCCACCACTCATGCAGCTAACAGACCAATGTCTGATTAAGATGTGAACTGCTATGGTTCTGTTTTGACACTAAAATCTAAATGGTGGCATTTACAGCAATAGACATTTATAAATAATAGCAAGAGACTGCTGTCAGAGAGACCTAGGTACAAGACCTTGAACAAGTTTTCTTCATCTGTAAAATGGGAATTATAATGGTAATCCCCTTATATGGTTATTTTGAGGATAAGTGAGATTTCATGCATAAAAGCTTAGCACATTGCCTGATACATATAATGGCTTAATCACCATCATTAACCATTGTTATGAATGATAATATCCTAATAATGATTACCCCCACCCAAACCAATTATAACAGATAATTGGAATTTTAGAAACTTTAAATTCTATCAATCTAACACATAGCATAGTAAATATAAACTGATTCAGATCAAATTCAATAGGTATCAATATTTTTTTTTTCATAATTGAACAATGCATTCTTTAAATAGAGTTCCTAAAGGTTCCTTTTCTTTTTTTTTGAGATGGGGTCTTGCCCTGTCACCCAAGCTGATCTGGAACTCCTGGGCTCAAGCAAGCCTCCAGCCCCAGCCTCCCGAGTAGCTGGGACTACAGGCATGTGCCACCACACCCAGCTAATTTTTAAAATTTTTTGTGGAGACGAGCTCTCCCTGTGTTGCCCAGGCTAGTCTCGAACTCCTGGGCTCAAGTAATCCTAATGCCTCGGCCTCCAAAGTGTTGGGCTTACAGACCTCAAAGTTCCTCTAGATCCTGAAATGTTCTTCTATTATGACCATTTCTGTCTTTTTTTTTTTTTCTTTTTTTTGAGACAGAGTCTCGCTCCGTGGCCCAGGCTGGAGTGCAGTGGCGCGATCTTGGCTCACTACAAGCTCCGCCTCCCGGGTTCACGCCATTCTCCTGCCTCAGCCTCCAGAGTAGCTAGGACTACAGGTTTGTGCCACCACGCCCAGCTAATTTTTGTGTTTTTTAATAGAGACGGGGTTTCACCATGTTGGCCTCGATCTCTTGACCTCGTGATCCACCCTCCTCAGCCTCCCAAAGTGCTGGGATTACAGGCATGGGCCACCGTACCTGGCAGTTTTTTTTTTTTTTTTTTTTGAGATAGAGTGTCCTTTGTCACCCATGATAAAATGCAGTGGCGTGATCTTGCTCACTGCAACCTCCGCCTCCTGGGTTCAAGTGATTCTCCCACCTCAGGTTCCCAAGTAACTACAGGTGCACACCACCATGCCAGGCTAATTTTTATTATTATTTTATTTTTGAGACAGAGTTTCACTCTTGTTGCCAAGGCTGGAGAGCAATGGCGTGATCTCGGCTCACCGCAACCTCCGCCTCCCAGGTTCAAGTGATTCTCCTGCCTCAGCCTCCCTAGTAGCTGGGATTACAGACATGTGCCACCATGCCCGGCTAATTTTGTATTTTTAGTAGAGACAGGGTTTCTCCATGTTGGTCAGGCTGGTCTTGAACTCCCGACCTCAGGTGATCCGCCCTCCTCGGCCTCCCAAAGTGCTGAGATCACAGGCGTGAGCCACCACGCCTGGCCATGACGCCAGGCTAATTTTTGCATTTTTTGTAGAGATTGGGTCTGGCCATATTGCCCAGACTGGTTTTGAACCCCTGGGCTCAAGCCATCACCCTGCCTTGACCTCCCAAACTGTTGGGATTACAGGCATGAGCCACAGCGCCCAGCCTCTAATTCTGGTTTAATGAAGACATTAGGCTGGGAGCAGTGGCTCACACCTGTAATCCCAGCACTTCAGGAGGCCCAGGTGGGCGGATCACACGAGGCCAGGAGTTCGAGACCAGCCTGGCCAACACAGTGAAACCCGTCTCTACCAAAAGAACAAAAAATTAGTCAGGCATGGTGGCACACACCTATAATCCTAGCTACTCGAGAGGCTGAGGCACGAGGATCACTTGAACTCAGGAGTCGGAGTTCACAGTGAGTCAAGACTGCACCACTGCACTCCAGCCTGGGCGACAGACCAAGACCATGTCTAAAAAAAAAGAAAAAGAAAGAAAATAAAGGCCGGGTGCCGTGGCTCATGCCTATAATCTCAGCACTTTGGGAGGCCGAGGTGGGTGGACCACCTGAGGTCAAGAGTTCAAGACCAGCCTGGCCAACATGGTGAAAATCCATCTCTACTAAAAATACAAAAATTAGCCAGGTGTGGTGGCAGGTGCCTGTAATGCCATCTACATCAGGAGGCTGAGGCAGGAGAATCACTTGAATCCAGGAGGCAGAGGCTGCAGTGAGCCGAGATTGTGCCACTGCACTCCAGCCCGGGTGACAGAGCAAGACTCTATCTCAAAAAAAAAAAAAAAAAAAAAAAAAAGACATTGCTAGAAAGAAAATTTCCAGCTAGCAGAAACTAGGGAGAAAAAAGTATGCCTGTGAAATGCCCAATCTCTGAATCACATTTGTAAAAGTTTCCTAAAAGACAAAAAGATACATGTACAGTTTCCCTTCTCCTTACTATTTTACTTGGTATGGTAAAAAATCTGGTCGTTGTCTGAGATATAAGTAGCACACGGAGCATAAGAACACACAGTTCTCAGCTGGTAGTGGTGGCTCACACCTGTAATCCCAGTACTTTGGGAAGCCAAGGTGGGTGGATCACTTGAAAAGTCGGGAGTTCGGGACCAGCCTGGCCAACATGGAAAACCCCATCTCTACTAAAAATACAAAAATTAGCTGGGTTTGGTGGTGTGCGTCTGTAATCCCAGCTACCCAGGTGGCTGAGGAACGAGAATTGCTTGAACCCAGGAGTTGAAGGCTGCAGTGAGCCAAGATCACATCACTGCACTCCAGCCTGGATGACAGAGCAAGACTCTGTCTCACATGCGCACACACACACACAAACAACAAAAAATACCAAGCAGTTCTTGATGGGAAAAACTGAAACTTTCCCCAAGAACTGAACTTTTCTCAGTAGTACACAAATCATGTATTTATGTATGTTGTTTTTTTTTTTTTTCTTTTTAATTCTGAGACAGGGTCTTACCCTGTCGCCCAGGCTGAGTGCATGGCTCCATCACCACTCACTGCAGCCTTGAACTCTTGGGCTCAAGTGATCTTCCAACCTTGGCCTCCCAAAGTTCTAGGATTACACGTGTGAGCCACTGTGTCTGGCCCATAATTTTTGTTATTGTGTGGAAGTTCTTAACTTCCAGTCCATGACTCTTTCTGATATTTCAGTTTAGGTTTACGTGAGCATTTTTAAGGTAGAAGGTACAAAGATTTGTACCAAATTCTCACATCAAAAAAAAAAAAAAAAGTTATAGGAACAGGAAGAAGGATCAAGGGAAACATTTACTGTACTAGACTAATAGTAAAATAGTAGTTTCCAAAATTTTCAAGATACAGATTGCTTTGGCAAAGCAAAGATGCCTATCCTTTTCTGCTTACCACAACAAAACAGCAACTTTGTCAGGATATAAAAATGATACTATTTGTTAATGAGAACCCCAAAAGGATAAAAATTCATATCCAAAACAAGGGACCAGTGTTCCACAAGTGACTACCCCTCATAAACCATCTGGAATGTTCTCCTTGTACACTAAAAAATTAGACATGGCTACATAAAATGAACTGGGCAATGATAAAAAAATTAGACATGTTGAGATTCCATTATGTAGGATCGACAAGGCATTCTTTCTATACACCACCCCTTGGGATGTGGAAAAGCTTTGTTATTCAGTACCTATGGCTTTCATGGTGGTTTTCTGGGTTCTGTTTTATTTCTTCCTTTAAGTATGAATAGTAAGATAACTACAATTATCAAGAATACAGAAGGTTAAAAAAAAAAAGGATAGGGTAAACCACATGCTATAGTAAAAATAGAGATTCACTAAAATCTTTTTCACTACAAATGATCTGTAAAATTATGGGTAAAATCCAAAAATGAATACCTAAACTTACTTTATTTTAGCGGATTACATAACCAGATCACACTCTAGACTGTTAAATATAAAACAAAGCTAAAACTGCAGCAAATATTAAATAGAAGTGGTTTGGACACAGAAAGAGAAAACAGGAACATGATATGCAGTTACCTTCTAACTTAGCTTTCCTTTCCTCCTTTGTTCAATTCCTGGGCCTTTTTGAAGGAGGGGCTGGTTTGGGAATTACAGTTTATAAGCAAAGATGCTTAAATATCAAGAGAACCAAAAAATCAAAAATACCATTTCCCTCCCTTTTTTCATTCTCTGATCCCAAAACATACAATCTATTATTTCTTTAGCTTATTATATAGATCATTCACTTTAGAGAAATTTATTTTAATCCAACACCTATTTATTCAACAATACGCTGGTACTATGGGTCATTTAAATAACTGCTCTTAAAAACTGATGTAGGAGTGAAAATTTTACCTATTTAGCCAGAAATAATGAACTGGTTCTAATGTTAGTTACTTTTCCTACTGAAGGATGGGTACCTTTATGCCTAATTATTTCCCCAATGTGCTCTAAGCATAATACCACTATATTAGAGCCAACCTGAAAAAGAGAAACAGAAAGATTAAATTGCCTTCAGATCATAGAACTTTCCGTCTCAGGCAATGCTCTCTCTGGACTGCTACTCTTTTGAAATTATTACTATTTCTTATTTCATTGATATACAACTTATGTAAGGTACATAAATTTTAAGTGTATAGCTTAATGGATTTTTTACATATGCAAACATCCAAGTTATCACTATCCAGATCAAAGATGCAGAACATTTCCTTGTGCCCCTTTCCAGTGAATACTTCCTTCCGTTCACAACTGGTATCACTATTTTGATAGTTCAGTTTTGCCTATTCTTGACCCTCATTAAAAAATATGAACGAATATAGTGTCTTCTCTTTTATGTCTGTCTTCTTCTACTCAACAATATATTGTTTAGATTATCCAATTGCATTTATAATTTAATTTTTTATATCTGTGTAGTATTCCTTTTCACAAATACACCATTTTTTTCTGTTGATAGACATGAGTTGTTCTCAGGGTTAAGCTATTAAGAATAAAGTTGTTGTGAACATGTTTTTGGTGAACATATGCAATCATTTCTGTTGTGTACATATCATGGAGTGGAATTTACCTGGTCATAGGTTAGGGGGGCATGTTTATCTTTAGTAGGTACTGCTAGTTTTCCAGTGGCTCAATTAACTTACACTCTCACTAGCAATAATTAAGTTATCCACATCCACTGGGCATGGTGGCTCACAGCTATAATCCCAGCACTTTGGGAGGTTGAGGCAGGTGGATCACTTGAGGTCAGGAGTTTGAGACCAACTTGGCCAACATCGTGAAAACCGGTCTCTACCAAAAATACAAAAATTAGCCAGGTGTGGTGGCGCATGCCTGTAATCCCAGCTACTCAGAAGGTTGATGCACGAGAGTTGCTTGAACGTGAGAGGTGGAGGTTGCAGTGAGTCGAGACCGCACCACTGCACTCCAGCCTGGGTGACAGAGCAAGACTCTGTCTCAAAAAAAAAGTTATCCACATCCTTGCCAACTCTTACTGGCAATTTGGACGTCTTCTTTTGTGAAGTGACTGTTCAAATCTTTTGCCTCCTTTTATTTTATTTTTTTGAGACGGAGTTTCTCTCTTGTTGCCCAGGCTGGAGTGCAATGGTACAATCTCAGCTCACCACAACTTCCACCTCCCAGGTTCAAGCGATTCTCCTGCCTCTGCCTCCCAAGTAGCTGGGATTACAGGCATGCACTGCCACACCCGGCTAATTTTGTATTTTTAGTAGAGAAGGGGTTTCTCCATGTCGCTCAGGCTGGTCTTGAACTCCCGACCTCAGGTGATCCACTCGCCTCAGCCTCCCAAAGTGCTGGGATTACAGGCGTGAGCCACCACGCCTGGCCTTTGCTTCCTTTTAAACTGGATTCTTTCTTTTACTCTGCAGAAGTACTTGATATATTCTGAATATGAGTTAGATATATGTATTGTAAATATCTTCTCCCAGTCTGTGGAATGCCTATTTGTTAATCATGTTTTTTGATGAAAAGAAGTTCCTAATTACAGTGGAGTCCAATTATTCATTTTTTTTTAATGGTTAGAACTTTTTATGGGCAATTACTTTTTTGGGGGAGGGTCGGCAAAGTCTAAAAATTTCCTCTCTTGTAAAAAAAACTTTTTTTTAACTTTTTTATTACCTTTACCTACTTCTAAGATATATTTGGGATGGCTCACAGTAAAACCATAACCCCATTAAAATAAAAGTTATAAACAACCATTACCACCGCTACCAAGGGAAAGGGAAGGTGTAGAAGTTGTAATGAGAAAATGGAGAACTGTTAACAATGACAGGAGCCTTAGACAAAGGAAGCTACTGAAATTGAGCCTAAAACTTAGCTATCAGTTTCTTGGCAAAATAAAATAAGATTTCTTAAGTCACAAAAACAAAAACAAAGGACAGATTCAAACCTGGAAAGTTTCTTTTTTATTATAATATTACTTATTAATACTTTAAATTTACTTTTCTTCACTATACACCATGATTCTTCATGGGAAGTTTCTTGATGTGAAAAGGAACCACTTCTGTCCTGGCATGGTGGCTCACACCTACAATCCTAGTACTTTGGGAGGCCAAGGTGGGAGGATCGCTTGAGCCTAGGAATTTGAGACCAGCCTGGACAACATGGTGAGATCCTGTCTCTATTAAAAACAAAAGCAAAAGCAAAAAGGAACCACTTTTTTAAATGTGGCTACCTCTTGATTGTTCAACTTCATAAATGGGGTAGAGAATTAAGAACAGTGGGTAAACTTGAAAGCTACTTGTACTTAATTTTAAAATGCACTTTTGCATGAACGAGGCCAACGTAAAATTTATAACACTCTAAATAACAAAATTTAAACTGTGGAGACCTGATTGAGGAGAAATTGGGAATTTCATGCAGGTAAGTCCAATGTGAGATTTGCAACACTCAAATAATGAAATTTTAAAATGAAGATCTCACTTAGAAGAAACTGGCAACTAAGAGTGCAAAGCACCAAGTAGATTTTAGCTGTTTTTGTTTGTTTGTTTGAGATGGAGTCTCACTCGTTCACCTAGGCTGGAGTACAATGGCGCGATCTCGGCTCACTGCAACCTCTGCCTCCCAGGTTCAAGCGATTCTCCTGCCTCAGCCTCCTGAGTAGCTGGGATTACAGGCGCGCACCACCACACCCGGCTAATTTTTGTATTTTTAGTAGAGATGGGGTTTCACATGTTGGTCAGGCTGGTCTCGAACTCCTGACCTCGTGATCCGCCCACCTTGGCCTCCCAAAGTGCTGGGATTACAGGCATGAGCCACCGCACCCGGCCTCACCTGTTTTTTTTAAAATTAATTATTATTATCTTTTATAGAGACAGAGTTTGATCACGTTGCCCAAGCTGGTCTACAACTCTTGGGCTCAAGCAATTCTCCGGCCTCAGCCTCCCAAACAGTTGGGATTACTGGCATGAGCTACTGTGCTGGGCCCAGATTTAGGTTTTATATCATTTCAAAGTTTGCTGCATACTAGATTCACACTTATCCTGCTTATGAGAATAATAAATAAAAGCAACAAAAAAGTTAAACTGGCACTGGGCACACTGGCTCATGCCTGTAATCCTAGCACTTTGGGAGGCTGAGGCGGGCAGATCACTTGAGGCCAGGAGTTAAAGACCAGCCTGGGTAACAGGGTGAAACCCCGTCTCTACTAAAATTTAAAAAAAAAAAAAATTAGCTGGGTGTGGTGGCGCACACCTGTATTCCCAGCTACTTGGGAGGTTGAGGCAAGAGAATCACTTGAGCCCAGGAGGTGGAGGCTGCAGTGAGCCAAGATCGTGCCACTGCACTCCAGCCTGGGCTACAGGGAGACTGTCTCAAAAAAAAAAGAAAGAAAAGAAAAGTTAAACTAGCAACTGCCCCTTGTCAACCCCATTTTCATCCATGAAAACGTTAGGATTATAGGATAAGCCCATGCGACAGCCACTGACAATTCTTGGTAAAAAAAAAAAAAACTGATGCAAATGGTCCACACCACTTTTGAAAATAAACATAAAAGTCCTCAAAAAAAGGCAGATGGTTCAAGACTTCAGTTTCTCAAAGACAGAAATTTTTGTCTGTTCCACCATTCTCTTTTGCCTCTCCCAAACAAGTGATACATATCTATATTATGACAACATTTCAACCAAAATTTTTTAACGAATACTTCAGGGTTTCATCATAACCTTTACTTCTACTTTAAAACAGCATAAGAAACTATAATTACAGCTGTTTGACAGCTGGGGAAACAGTGACATACAAAGATGAAGTAATGTGCCCAATGTCTGAGTCACTGGCAAATTCAAACACATGTCCTATTCAACTCTTTTATGTTCTCTAGCAGCTATTTCCTTTCCTCCTGGCATTAGCAAAACAAGCTGACACCATGTAGGTAAAGGTAACCACAAATTTTTTATCAAAGTAGGAAATTTAGGCCGGGCGCAATGGCTCAGGCCTGTAATTCCAGCACTCTGGGAGGCCGAGGCGGGTGGATCACCTGAGGTCAGGAGTTCGAAACCAGCCTGGCCAATATGGTGAAACTGCCATCTCTACTAAATATACAAAAATTAGCAGAGCGTGGTGGCGCACGCCTGTAATCCCAGCTACTCGGGAGGCTGAGGCAGGAGAATCGCTTGAACCCAGGAGACAGAGGTTGCAGTGAGCCGAGATCGCACCACTGCACTTCAGCCTGGGCGATAAAGCGAGACTCTGTCTCAAAACAAAAGAAAACCAATAAGCTCCTCCCCTCAACCCCAATTTCTTCAGCTGCTGAAACATTTTCTTTCCACTGCGATCCCCTAAGATTACTATAGCTATTTCTCCCCAGAGAAAGGAGACAATTCTACTCTGTCTTCTAATCCAGAATCCCTTTTCTCTTTAAACAGGTTATCTTTCCAATACCTTGCTTTCTGATGACAGCAACTTCCCAAGACTTCCCCAGATAGTCCCCAAAGGCTCTAGAAGCAACCGCCACTTTTCTCTAAACACCAATTGCGGCCCTTGGTTCCCAGCCCCCGTCCCCGGAGTCCGTGCTCTCCTCCCCACTACCCTACCCCACCGCTGCCTCAGGCCCTACCCCCGCGGCGTCGGCAGCTCTGGCTCACCTCGGCCCCTGACAGGAAGGGGTGCGAAGGCCCTGTGATCGTCAGGTAATTGTCATTTCCTCCGGGAAACTGGAAACCAAAAGAAAGTCGCGGGGATAAGTTAGGGGGAGCAGGGAGGGAGTCAGCTTGGAGCGATGGCTTTTGACCCTGACATTCTGACAACACTCCCCAAACCCCGCTCTCTCTCCTCTCCCGTCAGTCGCCTCTCCGCCCGGCTTCCCGTCTCTGCTTCAACCCGGTCGGCCGCGTTCTCTCGCCAGCCTTCTTAGCTATCAGGTTCCTACCTCCATCTTCACACAACCGCTCCCACCGTCTCAGACCCTCATCGCTCCCACCGCCCCCACTGGACTCGGAACTGCCGTCACTTCCGCAAGGACGTGCGTTCTCTCTGCTGATTGGGAGGAGCGCCGTGGGGCTGCAGAGAGTCAGGCGCTGGGCTATCGCCCCCTGGAGTTTGGAGGGATAATGGCATGTAGAAGTGCTAGAAGCGTCCCTGGAGGTGGCGTTGGGTACTCCCGACCTAAGGATGATTTCCGGGGAGTGCAATAGAGACGTGATCTGGGCTAGAGGAGCCGGAGGGGGCGGGGGAGAGGGGGGGAAGGGGGAGAAGAAGAAGATCGGTAGATTGAGTGGCTAGAGAGGTCGGAGGTAAGTGGCTGTAGAAGTCGGGCGGACCCGGAACCCAGAGGACGCGACACCATGACTTATGCTTATCTCTTCAAGTATATCATCATCGGAGACACAGGTAACCCTCAGGTGGTTCGCCTTCAAGGCTGGGGCGGGCATTCGAAGCTCCCAAATTGGGTGGCGGGGGCGGGGCTCACTTTGTGGGCTGGGCGATTCGAGACGGGCGGGGCGGTTCGGGGCGGCCGGGGGGCGGGGCTCGGGAGCCCCCCTTCTCTGGCCGGGGAAGACCATACTCTGGCAGGTGTTCCAGGGCTGCGTGATTCCGGGAGTGTGCTTTCTCTTTCAGGTGTGGGGAAGTCATGCCTCCTGCTGCAGTTTACAGATAAGCGGTTCCAGCCTGTCCACGACCTCACAATAGGTAAGTGCATCTACTTGTTCCAGAACAGATGATAAAACCTGACTAGCTAAATTGCTAAAGTGGAAAGTTAGCAGCCTTCAGTGTTCGAAGTAAAAAGTTACCCCTCACTACTTTAAACTAGTCCAAACTTATGTTAATGAAGTGACCAATGAAACGTTGATATGTGGGGAGTAGTGTATATAATTAAAAGGTAACTTTTTAGAGTGTGAGGTATAGACTCGTCATATAATTTTTTTTCAAATACAATTTGTATGTTTATGGAAAATCCCACGAAAGTATAACTGCTTATTTATAAACTCATCTGTGCTTTGAGGTAAATTAATACCAGCCTTACTTTTAAAAAGTAAACACCAATACATGGACATTTTTTATATTGGTGAAGAAGCAAATTGAAGAGTCATCCTTGCCTTAGAATTAATAGAAAAATAAAACTAAAAACTTTCCTTTTAAATGAAAGAGTGTGTTAACAGTTCCTCAAACGCACTGGGGATCCTGGAAAATATTAACCTTTCCTACACATTTGTGATAAGGCATGGCCTGAAGAGGCTTTTAACTACCCCCTCTTCGTTATCTCCGTAACCCCAGTCCAAATAAACAACATATATGAAACTAGCTTTCTTGCCATGCAAATGCAGTTTCTAAATAAACCCCTACGTCCCCATTCTTACCATATTGCTACTTCCAAGTCCCACCTGTATGGAAATCTGAAGCTACCACTGTTCCTAACGGATTTATTTAGAGTCAGATAATTGATGGGGTTAGAAAAGGATTTGGCAGTATCAACTAAAAGGTATTTTAAAGGGAATATTGAGCGAATTATCACTTTGTGATAGGGGCTAATGATACAATGCTTAACAAGGCAACAATGCTTAATTGTGCCTCTGGCAGTTATTGGAAATGTAAAATGTATTGTTAAAAAAATTAGGTGGGCGTTGTGGCGTGTGCCTGTAAGGTACTTACTTGGGAGGCTAAGGCAGGAGAATCACTTGAACTCAGGAGGTGGAGGCTGCAGTGAGCCGAGATCGCACCACTGCACTCCAGCCTGGGTGACGGAGCGAGACTCCATCTCAAAAAAAAAAAAAAAAAAAAAGTATTGTTTCTGAGAACCTATTTCTTAGGCTCTTTTCTTAAAGAAAAAAATCTGGAATTGCAAAAAAATAAATATTGTTTTAAGTAGAGACTAAAGAGTGACTGAGAAAGTGTCAGGAAATATTTCCAAAATTTTTAGTTTTTTGGAAAAGTTACAAAACTAAACGTTACCTAATCAAATTTAAGCATTAACCTAACATTGCTAAAAAAGTATTCACCTTTTTAAATTTGACTTCTTAATTGGTTTTATTTTCCCATATCTGCTTTTTGGTTACATTCCTAAGGTCATTGAGCACAATTTTTTAATTCTAGAAGGGAAATGAAGAACCTTAAGAAACAAAATTAATTGGAGCAAATAGGCAGCAATAATGGAATTAGTGGCACTGAGTTCAGACAAAGGATGGTTATAACACATTGAGGAAAGGCAGGAACCTCCCACTCCACGTGGCTGCTGTTCATGAGAATCACATTCTTTCTCTCGGTCTTTACCGACAGGTGTGGAGTTTGGAGCTCGTATGGTCAACATTGATGGAAAACAAATCAAACTGCAAATCTGGGATACGGTGAGAGTACAAAATAATTTAGTCTCTGACCAATATCCAAGTATAACAAGAAAAGCTGATGCAAAGGAAAGGGGCGATGAGGGTGGGACTAATGGTGGGGATAAAGTAGGGGAAAGGTGAAATCAAAGAAGCTTTTGATTCTGTTACAGTTACAAATTCTGGATGCTATATCTTTGTGTTGTAAACGATCCAAGTAATAGTTTATTCTAGTAAAAATAAAATCAAACAATATAAATTTATAGAGTAGAAAGTAAATGTCCCCTTTTTATACATAAACTCTTTCTGCCTTCCCATCTTGGTTGGTACTCTAGCAGGGAAATCATTACTGATGATTCCATGTGTATGCTTTCAGACTTTTTCTATGCATTTAGATACATACATGTAAACACATAGAAATATATGGTAGTAGTTTTGTTTTTATTAGTGTTTACATGTATAGAATGGTGACAGAGTAGACCTAGTTGTGTGACTTAGATTGTATATTAAACAATCTCTATGTTGTGGGGACCTTTCCATATCAATACATATAGATCTATCTCATTCCTTTTAACCACTGCATAGTCATGGAATGTCAGTAGCATGATTTATGTAACCATCATCCCACTGATAGAAATTTGGGTTGTTTTCCAATTTTTAATTATTGCAAAATTTCACTGAACATTCTTTTTTTTGAGACAGAGATTCACTCTTGTCACCCAGGCTGGAATGCAATGGTGTAATCTTGGCTCACCGCGACCTCCACCTCCTGGGTTCAAGCAATTCTCCAGCCTCAGCCTCCTGAGTAGCCAGGATTACAGGCACCCACCATCACATGTGGCTAATGTTTTTTGTATTTTTTGTATTTTTTTTCTGAGACGGAGTCTTACTCTGTCGCCCAGGCTGGAGTGCAGTGGCGCAATCTCAGCTCACTGCAAGCTCCACCTCCCGGGTTCATGCCATTCTCCTGTCTCAGCCTCCCGAATAGCTGGGACTACAGGCGCCCAACACCACGCCTGGCTAATTTTTTGTATTTTTAGTAGAGACGGGGTTTTACCGTGTTAACCAGCATGGTATCGATCTCCTGACCTCGTGATCCGCCCACATCAGCCTCCCAAAGTGCCGGGATTACAGGTGTGAGCCACCACTCCCGGACGTTTTTTGTATTTTTAATAGAGATGGGGTTTTGCCATGTTGGCCAGGCTGGTCTTGAACTGACCTCAGGTGATCCACCCACCTAGGCCTCTCAAAATGCTGGGATTACAGGCGTGAGCCACAGTGCCCAGCCTGAACATTCTTATTTACAAAGTTTTTATGCCAATATTTGAGAATTTTTGTGGAATACCTGCCCAGAAATGGAAATTCTGTCAAAAGCTTGTACATATTTTCAAATCTGATACATGTAGTAATGCCAAAATTTAGCTTGGCTTAGTGTAGTTTTGCCCTATCCAGATAAATTGCTTTCATGTGCATTATCTCATTTGATTTGTACATTTTTCCCCCTAAGTAAAATAATACCTTAGTCTCCATTCTAGTTAAAGGGAGCTAGTAAATAGCTAGTAAATAATATTTGGCTAAAATCTCTTACTTTTTTTGCTTACTTCTTACTATGTGATTCTGTTTCTTCTCTGAACTGAGAGCTAAAGCCATTATATCTGCAAACAGTGTACACATTATTTTTCCTTTTTTCTTTTCCTCCCTTTCCTCTCCTTCCCTCCCCAGTGCTCCTCACCACATGCAAGTGTATGTCTTAAAGTGGTTGAAGCTTAAGTTCGTCTGTCTATCCATCCATCTATCCGTCTATCTCTACAGATCTATCCCCTGACCCCCTGCACTGGGGAATTTTTGTATTTTTTGTAGAGACGGGGGTTTCAACATGTTTCCCAGGCTGGTCTCGAATTCCTGGACTCAAGTGATCCGCCCTCCTCAGCCTCCCAAAGTGTTGGGATTACAGGCCTGAGCCTTGGCACCTGGCCCAGATGAATGTTTTGATGCTGGGGAAAAAAACCCAATAAGTGCCATTTAATGGAATGGTCATGGCAATGGCCTTTTTTTTTTTTATTTTAAGCACTCACATGGGACATGGTTGGATCATGAAAGTAAGAAAGTTGAGAGCTTGATTCTGCTGAGAGAGCATACAAAGAAAAACAAACAAAAAAAGAAAGTTGAGAGCCACGACTTTGGACAGAATCCTTAAGAACTACATGGTCATCCAACTGGCCTAGTTCTTTTCTCTTCCCTCTTAAAATTGTCTTGAGATTAATATTTGCTAAATCATAAAAAGGAACCAGTTTCAGAACACTGTGGTTTTCTATTTATTTTGAAAATTTTAAAAGATTCATACCTATAATAACGTGTCCGTCTAGTCTGTCGCCTTTTGGGTAAGTCTGGTCATTTCTCCGTTGTCAGCCCTGATCTCCTGCCCATTGTTTACCCATCTTAGCTTCCCACTTTATTGACCCATTCTCTCACTTACTTCCAAACCCATCCTACATGAAAATGTTTAGGGATTACTGTGATAGGTATTTTAAAGAGATCAGGTTGTCCAAAGGTTTTTGTTGTTTTTGTTCTGGCATTTA